>NC_136067.1:1033537923-1034178798 GCF_964261635.1 Lissotriton helveticus | reverse complement strand
AACTTTTTGTGACAAAGGATTAAAACACCATTTTTCTTTCCTAAGGCCGGAGAAAAGAATACATTGCCAACCCAAAATCTCTTCAATTTAGAAGCTTCCTTATCGGATAAATTAGGTTCTTGTAATAGGGCAATGCCAGTTTTAAAGCCAGCCAAATGGGATAGCACTCGTTGTCTTTTAATAGGATTATTTAAACCTTTGATATTCCATGTAGTAACTCTGAATTGAACTCAGGTAAGGTAACATTATTACCTATCAAGCATACAATGCAAGAAACAGTCCTAGAAACCAAACTGCATAATATGTAAAAAGTAATAAACTTGATAACAGAACCCTCATAGAGAATATTCTGATAAGTAATAACAACAGTAGGAACAAAAAGAGAAAAGAAAAGTGATGTATGAGAGACGAATTGCAGAGGGTTAGAGAAAGAAAAGAAAGAAAGGTAGTAAAAAGAACTGAAAAATTACAAAAAAGAAAAGGAGAAGAAAGAAGGGGAAATGAAGAGGATAGAAGGGGAAACAATGAAAAAAGACTGCATAGAAAGAAACAAAGCGAACATGGAAAAACAACATACCTACAAGAGGAAGATTTAGGGAGACAAGAGGAGGGATGGAGCCACACAGAACAGACGTTACAACTAGGATCAGCCAGACGGAGGACCAGGGGGAAGCACGTCAAAAGAATGGAGAAACTGCGGGGATGAAAAATAACGGCGGATATTAATTACATATTAAAAAGGAGGTGAGACAAAACAATCTAATAATAATAAAACAGAAATACTGCAAAATCAGGAGAAACCAAAAAAATTCAACCAGCATTAGAGGACAAAGATTCCATGGCACTTGTTTTGTGAGAGTTTATAAAACTTTGGAGACCTACAGGGTCCTCACAAGATGTTGTTTTATTGTTATACGTAACTTTAAAAAGACAGGGGTGGAAGAGACCATAACGGGCACCCATAGATCTAAGATCAGGTCTCATGTCAAGAAAAGCTTTCCTTCTGTTTGCAGTTGCCTTGGCATAGTCCTGTGCAAAAAATAAATTAGAACCTGACCAGGTGATGCGTGGAGAAGATTTAACCGCTGATAAAACTTGTAATAAGTCTGTATATTCCAAGAACTATAAAATAACACCTCTTGGTTTTTGTGAGGATGATGCAGGCGAGGAAGGGCGGCCCAATCGATGCGCTCTTTGGATGTTAAGTGCAGTACCTTCTGGCATATGGAGTATCTTGAGGAGAAAGGATTTTTTAAAAGTAAGCGGGTCAGACCCTTCAACTCCTTCTGCCAGGCCATAAATGCGTAGATTGTTACGCCTATTGTGGTTTTCAAGATCCTCCACTTGACGCTTGAGAACAGAAATTTGAGATTGAAGCGAAGAAACTTTGGTACAGGTATCCTTGACAGCAGACATATTATGCTCAACAGCAGTGACTCTCTTGTCAAGATGCGACCAGTTCTCAGTGAGGACTTGTAATTTTGTATTAGTCTCTTCCATAAAAGGTCGTAACACCCTGATTTCTTCCAGTAATATCTTCAAAGAAGCAGTTGAGTTCGATGTAGGAGGAGAAGGGGGATTCTGTTTGAGACGTTTGGAGATGGATTTCTCTGATGGCGCCACTGACGAATCCGTGGATGACATATTAACTGGAGATGACAAGGAGTGCTCCAACTTGGAGAATTCAGTAAATATCTTTGATTTTTTAACAAAAATGTGTTTAGTAGAAGATTTTGTGGATACAGCGTTTTTTATTCTGCCCATAAGTGGGTAGAATGTGAACAGAGAGAAGTAAACTTGAGAGTCACGCTACGTTGAAAAACAGGTATGGCAGCGGGCATCACAGAGAAGGAGGGGGGGGGTACAAAATGTCTGTCAAAATATTTCCTATCAGGAAAAACCCTCTGAAAGCTGTATCAAAATGCCACTGACAAAGCCTTTATTCCAAAGCAGGGAAGTGCTGAAAACCCTATAGAGCAATTAGGGTGTACGCCCCATTAGGCTCTTATATTATAGTAAAATGCAAAATGAGGAAAGAGAAAATCACAAAATGGCCGTCACAATCACTGCCTGTGTATTCTCCCGAATTTATCAATTGAAAAACCTTATTAGCAGCTCATCTATGGTATTTGATGAAGGTATGCCAGTTAAAAAATGGCTGCAGAATATATTAGGCACATTCCTTCAGAAAAACCATTTCGATAGTAAGCGCTGCAGCGCGAGAGGAAAAACAAAATGGCGGTCGCGGTAGCGCGACAGTAATGAAGAGACTCACAGTTCCTAAAAAGTCATGTTTACGCCTCAGAAGAAGACCGCAATTCCTTCAGTACACACAGCCGACATTCCGCCAACTGTGCATCGTGTCCGCGCTGTCATGAGATGCCTGGAAACGCGCCGCAGCCTGGACGTCCCGAAGAGCCTCACTCGGGAGCCACCATTCCTGTCGGGCGCCGAGCGATGCCCCCAGGCTGCTAGTCTTTAATCCAATACTAAAAACTCCCTTTCCCTTTTTGTCAATAATACAGGTTCCTGCTTTCTTCTTTATTCACGGTTTTGCTGTCTTTCTCTTCCTCAGTCTTTCTCAACTGTGTTTTTCCCTCTTATACACTTAGTAAATATCTGATGTGGGAAATATGTGCTGCTCCCCAAAAATAAACAACGGTGGCCCAAACTGGCAAATACCGGTCTGAATTAAGCACTTCCAGGATTTATGCTTATTGTCATAAGGATTAGAAATGAATGAATGAATTAATTAATTTGTGGAGTAAAAAATGATCTGCTGTAGACATCTTGGCACCAATTAGGAAAGTAGTAGGGTTGTGAATGCCTTCTTGAAGCTTTCATAGTCATGTAGTTAAACATATTGAGTCCTGGAGCATACAACATAGATGTCACCATGAAGGAAAAAAAACACCTACCTCATCCCAAACTAGATCTTAAAATGTAGGGCTCTGCTAATCAATAATGACTGTGAATGAAAGGGATGTTCAGGGATATATTTAAGCAGTACGTTCCACAGAAATTGGGGTGCCTCCCAATAGAAGGCTTGAAAAAAAATACATTGTCTTAAACTGAATTCACTTGGAACCTGTAAGAAATGAAAATGATGTCTTGTGGGCTTATAAGTGTGTTTTAGAAAACTCTATTAAAACACACATGTTGCTTAAGAAAGGATAATTTCCTTATTGAGATGCTTTCAGCAAAAGATTAGTTCTCAAATAAACCTGTTCAGGAATTGCTCTCTGAGAACAAACTCACATCAGAACCAAATGTGTTGTTGCTTAGAACAGGTGCGTTAGTGCAAGCCCCAAACTGCAAATTGTGTTATAATACAAGATGTTTTCTAAGTAAACAGGTAGTCAGGTAGCCAGTCAGGTAGACTATGAGATATAGATTTGTTGAAGATATCTCTTAGTTATAGGTTACTGGTTAAGTATAAATAGCCCCACCAGGAGCAGCATCCTTACTGCTCAAACCACTCTCTCCAACTGACATTCTTACCAACTAGAAATCATCAACATTCCATTACAACACGCATACACTAGCTGAGCACTGGGGAACTAAGGAATTATGGAGGCGATGCACTATAACAATATTAAGTTACAACACATCCCCTCCCCTTAGGTAAATAAATGAAAATACAACAGGATAAAAATTGGGAAACAAAACAATCAATACACCCTATAAATATTCAACCACATACATCTTCAACACAGGCAAATACACTGCAGGACCAGCAAACTAATTACGCCCTTAACTGCATACAGTTAATCCTCAACCCCTTAGGAAGTGATGAAGCAAAGCTCCGCATCGCGACGTGCTTTATTCATGAACCTCGCCCGTGTGTAATCCAGTAATAATTTGTACGTCTTACTAACGTTTATATTTCATGTTTAAACGAAGTCCATGAAGCTTGCCTATGTGTATTTCTAACACTATTAATTTGAGTCAATAAAATGGCCGCTGCTTTGAAATAAGTGTCTGCGCATGCGTCAGTCACACTCACGTGTCCTGATGTGTTTGCAGGTTTGGAGGGAAATAGTTGCGCATGCGTAATACATAGCTTTGCCAGTAACGTGGTACTGCTCGTGCCACTGCTCTTGTGCCCGTATACATGTAGCTAACATTTAGACTGCATAAGTATATTTTTGTGATAAGTTGAAAGTACAAACCCAATGATGTGTTTTCATATCGTTATTTTTATGTATTAATTTGTTCTCGCTTACTTTTCATGTACCGCGGGGAATGGGGGTCTGACTGAGCCGAATGCCATCTTGGAGGTCCTCTCTGCGCATGACCATCCGTCTGGGGAAATGACAACCTTGGCTGGTGGAACTTAGCCAGCTGGCAGGGATGGGCAAGATGCTCCTGAGAAACCGACCTGCGAACCCATCAGAGCGGAGTCATGTGTCCCTATTTTTGAAACAATGTAAATTGTCATTGTATTTCCCTGGACTTTCTCACGAGAACCCCAATCTCACTAGGCGGTACCCAGAGATGTAAATTAGGCATCCAAATAGTGTGTTTTGATTGGTGTGTTACCCAAATCCTACCTTAGGACCAATCCAAATTGAGGGATTCTGACACTTTGCAACATTGGGGGGTGGTACACTGCCCCAAAACAGTATATCTACCCTGGGTTCACCTAGGGAAATTGTCCGACTTGTCTGGTTTAGCTGACCTGTCACTGACCCAACGCACTCAATAGGTGACTGAAGATACAGAGAGCTGCGGAGCACTCTGTCCGAAATTGACCATAGACCAAGGTTTTACTGAACCTTAAAGTGCTGGCGGAGCACTTTGCTGGGAGTTCGCTGACCCAATCGGGGTCTTGATCGATAGCTGCAGAGAGGGTGGAGCGCAGGCGTTGCTTCCGAACTGCGGGTGCTGGTCCTGTCCTGAGGGTTTCCTGTCCTGTCCTGAGGTCCTGTCCTGATTCCTAATCTGAGGGTTTCCTGTCCTGTCCTGGGTGTTCATTCTGCACCTGCTGTCCATTGAGGGGTATCCTTCCTTGAGGGTTTCCTGTCCTTAACTGACCCTTGGCCAGGGTTTGGTTTCCACACCAGTCTAGGTAAATATTGCTCTAAATTCTTTAAACTTGCACCTTTCTATTTTTCTGTCTTTTGCTTTAATAAAGACACACCTTTGCATATGTTGATTTTTCCATGCTTTGCCGCAACTATTGAAATGTAAAGTCATTTGCATTTATTTCTTAACGTGTTCCCATGTTACCCGTCCTGTTAGAAATAATATTTTGCATTGCAGTTTGTCATTTTCTGATATGGTCTAGAACGGCCTTACTTAAACTGTCTAAAGAACTTTTGCCTTAAATGCATAGCATATTCCTGTTGCATCTCATATTAGCATTTCCATGATTACCCTGACTTTATTTCTCTATAGTTATGTACTTTTCGTTATCTTGATTATCGATTGTCTTATCCTTGTAAATTTAATGATTACTGAGAACGAACTTTAGATAAAGAATTTAAAACTTCCAGTTGTCCGTGGTCATTTTACAAAAGTATTGAATGTCATTTTGAGTTGTATTTTGCTGCCTTTCCTTTTACAGCTAGCTCCCTGATCCATTGTGGTCATAGGTACCCGTGTCGGTGGATGGTAAGTCGGGTACGCTGAGTAATAACAGTAGGGAATTCACACAAATTGGTAGCAGCCCGTGAAGTCACCCGGTCAATGTATATTGTGAATTGAAATATATGGGCCCGAAGCCGGAAACGGCGAAATTATTGGTTGGGTGACCTCGCGCGCTCTATCAGAAGGATACTTAGAATATTAGGGTGCAACTCACGACGCCCTCCATATACAGCATTATAAATGCAGACTCAATGCAACATAGGGTACAACACATACGCTCCTCCAACCTCTCCTGAATTGCGTAGGAAGGATTGTCTCAAATTATAAACCACATGACACTCAACCACCTACTGCATACAACACCATGACCAGGGTAGGTGCTCTAAGCATATTACTACTTCACCCCCCTTCTGCATACAATAACAGGACATGGGGTTAGTCCTAAAACACATAATCAAAATAGTAACACCAGAGGCATCAATAATCTTGTCGCAACATCAACTTGGCATGGCTTTAACTCAAAATTCGCTCCTCTGGTTAGTGATCTCTCACCCGAACACAAAATCCTCCATCTTGGGGAGTGAACTCTCACCTAAACACATTACCACAGTAAATTTTCTCACATTTAAAATGGATGTCATGAATGTATCCAAATATGAATGGTTGGTGCTCTAGTTCACACTGCAGTAGATTAATTGCCCGAGGATCAGCATACCAGATTGTTTTCCTGATCAACAGGCTGTCCAACGACCTCTCTTGGCTTAAGTGGTGGAGAAAGCAGAAATTATTAAACAACTCCAGAATCACTGTTGAAGGGAAGATGTACTACAAACAGTAAAGTTGTTCTCT
This sequence comes from Lissotriton helveticus, assembly GCF_964261635.1. Taxonomy (NCBI): domain Eukaryota; kingdom Metazoa; phylum Chordata; class Amphibia; order Caudata; family Salamandridae; genus Lissotriton; species Lissotriton helveticus. Next base: position 1,034,172,357 of record NC_136067.1, on the reverse strand, counting down.
TACCTATTACTTCCTAAATGTCAGACTGCTGCCCCTTCCGAAAACTCGTCTTCTCAAGAGCTATCCTTAAATAACATATAGTGGGCACACACAGACAAACGTTCAATGTTTCCACTTTTATTATTCTTCCATTACTGTTCGCCGATGCACCTCACAGTATAATTTACCTCACATGGTCTCTCAGATGACACACAGGGTTATTTTTCCTTGTTGTTGCAACCCAGCACGATTATAGCTGATCACAGACACGCTCTCTTCACACACACTGTTCCAGATGGCACGCGCAGTCCTTTCTTGCACATGCAGTCCTTTCTTCCTGGCACATGCTGCACACATTATCAATGCGTTGAAGGCCACAAGTATCAACATTTGGAATAACAATTACCTAATTGCGATTTTCTGCGAATTGCAATTAGGTAATCGCTAATATAAATATATGAAACTCATAGAGTTTCATTTAGTGATTTCTAGGGGGCTGCAAATCGACATACCCCATTAATATTAATGAGGTAGATCGCAATTTGCGACACAGTAGGAATCGCTAAAATCATGGGGATGGTGTCCTGCTGGGGTCAGCAGACCACCATGTCAGTGATTGCCTTTAAATAAAGCATTTTTTTTTAATGCAGACCGTTTTCCTAAAAGGAAATAGGAATGCAATAAAAAAAGTTTTATTTTAATTTTTTAATAGCAGGCACCGATCATGAGACTGCTGCCTGCTCTTACAACTCTTTTATACAACTGAAAGAGTGCACAGGGACCAACTAGCTCAATTTTACCATACTCGCCTTGGGCCCATATAATATTCACACATTGAACTAGCAGTCCTGCCTAACCAATATACAATTTAATCACTCTATCAGTTTGCGTAGAGGTCCGATTTAGGACTTATACCTGAAACCATGACTTACCAATCCTTGTCACCTTACTATAAATCCTGTGGATCAGGAAGTTAGCATAAACAGGTAATATTTAAACACATTTACTTTTATTGTAATAACCACCGACTCTAAAATGTTTTAAAACCTTTATCTATGAGAGGTTTTCTGAGTCAAATGAAAAAGGGCCACAATCTCATGACCATAAATTTTACAAGTAAGAATATAATCAGCGGGACATAAAGTTTGTAAGAAATCACAGTATCACCTTTAGACATTTGTACCTGGGAAGGGTAATAAAGGGAAATAGCACAAGGACATACCACATGAATTATATTTACCTAGAACAGTGCAATGACCAATCGTGGCCACGGGCTGGGGCGAAATACGGACCAGGACCAGGCTCCCGACTAATCAGGTGCCCACAGAAAAAGACAGGTGCAGATCAGGACAGGTGACCTCAGCTAAGTGCAGCGCCAGCGTCACACCCCTCTCTCTAGGAAAGCCAATTGGTACCCCAATTGGGTAATCGATTCTTCTGACAGAGTGCTCCGCCAGCACCCCTGCTCTCGATCGCCTATTGAGTGCGTTGGGTCAGTGACAGGTCAGCTATTCGGACAAGTCTGACAATTTCTCTATCTGAGCCTACCTTAGTTATACCATTTCGAGGCCAATGTACCACCCCTAAATGTTGCAAAGCTATGTGTTCCCATTCAGTGATTGGTTGGAAAGACGTGGAGAGGTCATCACACCATACTAAGATGATGTAATTTCAATTCGATTCATTTTGATTGAATCCCCACTCACAATTTACTTTTCCCATGACTTTATTCCGCCCAACAATATTGGTACACATTTTGAATACATTGTATTTGGTAGCTTCCTTTCTAGAGGTCAGATGAGCAGGTTCCCAGGCACATCGTGGGTAAGAAGTGGGCTGGCAGGGGTCGAATGCCAGTGCTTCAGCAAATTCAGAGTCAGGGTGCGCATGTGCAGAGTCATCCAAGTTGGAAGATGTATCAGGGGTCAGGTCCAAAGTACGAGCTAGCAGCAAAGTCAAAAAGAAACATGTTAGAATACAGAAATAAATGACTGAACTGTATACCACTTATCTCTACTCTATCCCCATTACTTAATTTTAACTTGAGCATTAATGATTAAGTAGAACGAGCAAGTTTAGTACAAGCTGCAGCATAAGCATTAGCATGTGAGATTTAAAGCAGCTATTTCTGGCACTAGTGCGCAGAAGTAAAGTTTTCCCACCAAGCAGAGTGGTATGTCATGCCACGTAGATGTGACAGACGCATGCGCAGAAGGTTTCCCGCATTTTCGGCGGCCATCTGAATGCATTAGAGTTACTGTTAGTAAAAGCGCATAGGCAAGCTTCCCCTAGATGCTAGAAATGTCGTGAAATGTAAATATTAGTAAACAAAACATGTTGGTTACTTTAATTTTTAAAACTGTATTTTTACCTGTGTTATTCACATTGGCCAGAGCACTCCCCCCCCTCACAATCGCCGACTCTGTACCGCGCAGCCGATATTAACGCTGCCGCGGGTCTTAGCAAAGTTTCTGCCGCCATTTCCGAGGGAAGGGAGGCCACGCCCACCTGCCTGAGGCCACACCCCCTCCGAACGCTACATAAGCCGCGCTGCTGACCCAGCTCGCATTAGCCACAGACAGCTCCTGAGGCGGAAGTCGGGAGATACGAGCAACAAAACCTAAGCACTGTGATTTTTAAAATTGTAATTTTACCTGTGTTATTCACATTGGCCAGAGCATTCCCCCCTCACAATCTCCGACTCTGTACCGCGCAGCCGATATTAACGCTGCCGCGGGTCTTAGCAAAGTTTCTGCTGCCATTTCCGAGGGAAGTGAGGCCACGCCCACCTGCCTGAGGCCACGCCCCCCTCTCTCCTCTTTAAAATGTGCCAGAACCGGACGCGCAGTGGGCGCGCCGCCAAAGGTAAGCCCGTCTGTGCCCGTCCGGGCCCAGCCGGCCCTTGGCCCAGAACCAATGCCCGACTCCACACGGGATTGCTACAGCTATACTCAAAGAGACCTCTTGTCACTCAAACCCACAAAAAACCCCAACTGTCGCTACACTCACAAAGGGGACACGACCTTCCTCAACTGCGACTTATGTAGCTCACCTCCCACCATGGACACTACGCCCTTAATATGGCCCTTCTGAACTGTAGATCTCTCCCGAAACACTCCCTAGAGATAAATCTCCTAATCCAGGACCACAAGCTAGATATCCTGTTCCTTACGGAAACGTGGCTGACACCCAATTCTGAAGCTGATATAGTAAATGCCCTCCCCCAAGGATTTCTAATCCATTTCCAGAACAGACCCCTGGGTAGAGGAGGCGGTCTTGCCATACTATACAGGGATAATTTTGTATGCAGAGCAAAAGATAGCGGCATCGAAGACTGTGAAAGCTGCCATTTCTCCATCCATTTCTCCATTTCCCCATACAAATATCACCCACAGTCTCCCTCTCTGGCCTACTAGTATACCGCCCACCTAGATGCCCCAACCGGTTCCCTAGTGCCCTAATAGAAACCGTTACCACACTACCAACTCCACCCCCAACTTTACGATTCTTGGAGATCTCAATCTCCATTTCAATGACCCCCAGGACTCGGTGGCGGCCGATCTCCTCCTCGACCTTACCTCCTATGAACTGAAACTGGTCAATTCTGAGGCGACTCACAACAAAGGTCACCTGCTTGACCCGATCTTCACCAACATGCACGCGCTAAAAGCAACACCTCCCCATCCTCTCCGATGGACTGACCACTTTTTGGTCCCTCTCCTCTGGCATATCCGAATCATGCCTCCTCAACCCCCCAAGACGCGTGTCATGGATAGAGCCTGGTCCAAACTCTTTGTCGAAGAATGGACCTCCATACTAGAACAGTCCTACCCCCCTCTGCTCTCGACCCGGAAACTGCAGACTCGAATCTCGAAACCTGGCTTACCCACTCACTCGACTCTATTCTTCCCAAAAGAAGCACTCAGAAAAAGGAGAAGAGAGCTAACCCCGCCCCTTGGTACACACCCGAGCTAAAATTATTAAGGAAAGGATGTAAAAAACTGGAGCGCTCCTGGAGAAAAGATGGGTTACAATCCAGAAAAGATGAATATCGCACCGCCATGAGAACATACAAAACGGCCCTGCGTCATACTAAAAGGCAGTTCTTCGACGAAAGAATAAAAAATGCCGCCGACTCCTCTAGAGAAACCTTCCTCATTATTAAGGAACTGATCAAGGTTCTGGACCCCCCTTTGGCGCAAGACACTTCTGAGGACAAATGTAACAAATTGGCGAACTACTTTGACGCTAAAATTCAGAATGTCTTAACCACCCTGCCCCAAGTCAACCACGGAACACACTTAAGCAGTCAGCCAGCTAAACCAGCCATTCAGCTGGATACTTTTGGTCCTGTGTCTGAGGACGAGGTACTCAAAACTTTGGCCACCATCAAAAGTGGCTCCCCTAGCGACCCGGTACCCATGCGTATTCTAAAAATGATTACACCCACCATCGCTACCCCTGTTACTGACGTTATTACCACCTCGCTTCTTCAGGGGGTGGTTCCTCCAGGTTGGAAGTGAGCCATCGTCAAAGCCCTTCTTAAAAAGCCGCTCCTAGACCCAGCAGATTTGGCCAATTATAGGCCAATTTCCTTACTCCCCGGACTTAGCAAGGTCACGGAAAGGCTAGTCAATAAAAAACTCTCCCACTTTCTTGAATCCAACGGCCTTTTCCGGAACTCACAGACTGGCTTTCGCCCTGGACAGGGTACGGACACCGCCCTTCTGGCAGTAGTTGAGGAGGCCAGATGCATCTTAGACTCAGGAGGATCAGTGGCAGTGATCCTCCTGGATCTTAGTGCGGCCTTCGACACTGTTAACCATCAGGTCCTCATTCAGTGACTGACTGACAGAGGGGTGGTAGGAACGGCCCTGTCCTGGCTCACGTCATTCCTGAGCAAACGCACCTTCCAGGTTTGGGAGAACAATACCCGATCAGCAGCGATTCCCCTCCAGTGCGGGGTACCACAAGGCTCCTCCCTAAGCCCCACATTATTTAATGTGTACATGTCCCCACTGGAGGAGGTGGTCGCCCCATTCGGAGTCAAAATCGTGAGCTACGCCGACAACACCCAACTTGTCGTCACCCTATCCCAACCTGAACAGGGACCAGGCACCCTCCACACCTGCCTATCAAAAATATTCACTTGGATGTGCGAATCCTCCCTGAAACTGAATGGGTCTAAGACCGAGATCATGCTTCTAGGGCATAAAGCATCCACCCTCCCTCCGAACATCTGGCCCTATTGTCTGGGGGAGCCCCCTTCCCCAAAAAAGGAGATTAAAAGCCTGGGGGTCTGGATGGAAAAGGACCTATCCTTTAAGACCCAAGCTAAAAAAATAGCGGGAGCCTGCTTCGGCCTCCTCCGATCGGCTCGGAAAGTCCTTCCCCTCCTTCCGCAGCCCTCTCGAGAACTGCTTATCCAAGGACTGATCCTGTCCAGATTGGATCACAGCAATGCCATCTTCCTTGGGGCACTGGAAACCACCTTCAACAAGCTCCAGCAGATCCAGAATGCCACAGCGCGGCTTCTCACGGACACCCCAGCTAGATCTTCAGCCAAACCAGCACTTAATCTTTTGCACTGGCTCCCAATACGCGAAAGAGTAAAATTTAAATCCCTATGTTTGGCACACAAATTGCTACAGGATAAGGGCCCCCTCCTCCTAAAGAACCTAGTCGGAATGTATGACGTTACAACGCATACTTTTACCACGCATGCCTTTACAACGCGGTATTTACAACGAATACCTTTACAACGCATAGCGCTTTGGGGTGCTGGATAGTGAATAGTTTAATTTACTATTCCAACTCCAGTCCCCGTGGACACTAGGGAAGGTGTTGGACAGTAAATTAAACTTATTCCCTATCCTAGAGCGCCCCCTGCGCAATGCGTTGTAATGGTTTGCGTTGTAAAAGTTGCGTCGTAAAGGCACTGCGTGGTAAAAGTTGCGTTGTAAAGGTTGTAAACCACCTAGTCGTGCCCTACAAAGCCAACAGGACACTCCGCTCAGATCACGAACGCCTAGTCGCAGTGCCCAGAGTAAAAAAGGAACGCACAGGAGGACGACGTTTCTCGGTCAACACTGCCAAACTGTGGAATTCCCTTCCCTTCAAACTGATGACGGAACCCTGCCATCTCCGATTTCGTAAACTCCTGAAAACCCACCTCTTTCCCTGATCCTCTCCTTTCCTCCGTTTAACCCCCCCCCCTCTGGTCTCTCTGTTTGGCTTAGCGCTGGGATGCTTCCGGGTTACTATGCGCTCTATAAATCCGCATTTATTCATTCATTCATAAGTTATTTAGAGAGAGCTGAATACAAGCAAGTTTTGGAATATGTGAATCCTTGCTCCATCACAACCATTCCCAAAGGGGAAGGGGTCCCTTGGGGACCGCTCCCATTTGTGATGGGTAAATTGCACATGTTTGTAACCCCATTCACAGTCACAAAACATTCATACATACCACTGTGATTTGGAAGGGACACCCTAAACACACCACTCCAAATACTATATAGCTAACCCATTTTGCGATTCGGTAACAGGTTACCGAATACCAAAATAGGATTTGATACTAGTTAAAATAATTTTGGGCATCCACAAAAGGGCTGATTCTTCGAATTGGCCCATTTGCGAAAGACAAATTGGTTGATACATGTGGCCCCAAATACAGTATACAGTCACACGCTTTTCCTGTCTTCACTGGATTAAGGTATCCTTTTTTAATAATGCCACCTGCAGCCAGAGACTTGCACTAGCATGCAGGCTCCCAAGGTCACTTCAAGGAGCAAAATTACAGTTTGTGGCATACAGGCTCTTCTTTACCTTAAGCCAGAACGGTTCCCATGTGCTATTGACAACAGTTACAGCACAACACCCTTAATATTTCCAAAGTGGCTTTAAAGTGCTGGAGGGTTACTTTCCACAACTTACACTCCCAACTGTGACTGTTACTGTGCCCTTAGAGTGTCTTAACTCATACACTCACCCCCAGTACGATGTACACTTGCTGCCAGTCCACACCCCAAATGCTGAATATACCAACTCCCACCATGTTGGCTCAGGTTACAGCAGTCAGCATCATCTGCATACATCAGTAGGTCCAATGCCCTTACACTCTGCAGACTGTCTGTTTGTAAAAGACACTGCTGGCCCCTTCATGGCATTTATCTTTATTTGTTGAGCTTAAACCAATTTTTCCCTCTGTTCCTTTAGCAAACTTTATCTTCACGCTTTGTTCTTTTTCTTCCGGTAATCGCCAGTGTTATGATACAAGATGCCTTCTTAGTAAATAGGTAGTCAGGTAGCCAATCACGTAGATTATAAATTGTAGATTTTTTGAAGATGACATATTTTAGTTAAGGGTTACATGTTAATGTAAATAGCCTCACCAAGAGCAGCATCCAAACTTCTTAGCCCACTCTCTCTAACTGACATTGTTACCGACCAGGCACTCATCAACATTCCATTACATCACACACACACTGAGCAGCAGGGACCTAAGCAACTATGGAGAGGTTGCACCATTACACCATCAAGTTACAGCAAAATCCTTTTGGAACAGTGGTCTGATCAGGAAGCATTCCAGATAGGATGAGGAGTGAATTATTTTACAACAGCCCATGATACCCGAGCACTGGAACTCAAGCATTTAAATTGCTTTGTACAGAACCTAGGAGTCAATGCAGCTTAGAGAAGCCTCTGATATCCTATTACATTTATTAAAATCATGAATAAGCTCAACTGCTCTGTTTTGGACCCTCTACAGCACTTAAAACAAATTGGTCGGAGATAATTATAATAAGTGTTGGGGAAGTCTAACAAGGAGCTAACAATGGCATTGTCCACCTCTGCACTGAAATGTTCAGAAATATTGAGAGTTCATTTTTCATGACCCTCATTTGATAATGACAGGAAGAAGCCACACTTTAAAATGGGAGGAATTGCTGAGATCCTTATCTACCCAAAGTTAAGACTTTTAATCGTATACACTGGAGGAGTCTGAGCAGGTAACATACTTGTCTAGGGAGCTGGGAACCAAGAACAGTTATGGCCCGGCAGCAGAACTTTCTTTTCATTTTAGAGGCATTGAGTCTTAGGAATCTATTGTTCATCCAGTGCAGACCCACTGACGGGCCCCTATAAGTTACATCTTGGGTTTTGGAAATAGATTGATTGAATTTTAGAAAAAGCTGAGTGACACCTGCATAGGAGATTACTCTGAGGCCAAAAGCCCTGAGGATGCTTCCCTGGTTGTGTAGCTTGATATCTATACTACTATTATAAAGGAAGAACTTTGAACCTTTGAGGCGGGTAAACTCGGGAACCACAGCGCCAATCCACACACCCGATACATCGTTGTAATCGTTAGGGTGTGCAGATGGACATAGGCTATATAAACGTAATAAATATACGTTATTTAAAAAATTTACAGAAAAAAAAGTAGTCCCTTGGAAGAAGCGCTGGCCGCGACGTGCATGCCCGACGTGAGGAGCGCGGGGAGGAGCGGAGTCCAGGAGCGCGAGGAGGACCGGCGGACATGGCATGGGGAGGAGCGGTGAGGAGCGGCGGACAGGCGGTGAGGAGCGGTGGACAGGCGGTGAGGAGCGGCGGACAGGCGGGGAGGAGCAGTGAGCGGCGGATGAGGTAGGTTATTTATTTATTTATTTAGGAGCGGTGAGCGGCAGAAAAATGAAGCAAAAATAAGAATCGTGAGCAAGAGGAAGCAAACGGAGCATTACAAAAGTGAGCCAAACGGTGCATTACTGGAGGAAAAAGTTACGTGTGCAGGTTACAAAAGCGTAGAAAGTAAACATAAATGTATAGGAGGAAAACGTGACGTGTGCAGGTAGCAAAAGGAAGCAAACGGAGCTTTAAAAAAGTGAGCCAAACGATGCATTACAGGAGGAAAAAGTTACGTGTGCAGGTTACAAAAGCGTACAAAGTAAACATAGAGGTATAATACTGCAATATATGGAGGAAGGCTCCGGGGGACCCACGGACAACGTCGGGGCGGGCGGGGGCACTGAAGCCTAATTGCTCCCGGACAACGTCAGGACGGGCTGCTACAAAAGCGTACAAAGTAAACATAGAGGTATAATACTGCAATATATGGTGGAAGGCTCTGGGGGACCCACGAACAACGTCGGGGCGGGCGGGGGCCCTGAAGCCTAATTGCTCCCGGACAATGTCGGGACGGGCTGCTATTAAACAATATAGGAGACATTAATGAACCGTAATCAATTAGTATAGGCTCAGTTTGAAAGGTAGAATCCACCATGGACTGGTTCTACTCACTAGAAAAAAGGCAATCCATTTTCCAGCATTTCCCTGTAGGCCCACCTCTCCAATATGCTTGACAAGAATCAAACGATGTACTGTGTCAAGTGCAGCAGATAGGTCAAGCATAATGAGACAAGAAGGCATGCCTACATATAGGTCAAGTCTAAGGTCATTCAATACTGCCATTAATGCTGTCTCCACTACCAGCCCAGGTCCAAAACCCATATAACTTATGTCAACAAAAAGGTGGTCTTCCAAAAATCTGTTCCGCCAATCCCTTAGAAACTTCTCACCGATTTTTTCTACAGCCGGGAGAAGCAAAATTAGTCTATAACTGAGGAACAGAGTAAGCTTTTTGAGCAATAGCTTGACAACAACCTCTTTGCATCACTGGGTACTGACCAGTTGCAAAGCAGAACTGAAAATGAATGCAAGAGTAGTATTACTCTTGTAATGCACTGTTTGGCCATATGTCACCTGGAGATACTGAATTCCGGGAGGTAAGTAATGACAACATCTCTTCTTCAGATATCGAAGGAAGGGTTTCCAATGGAGCAGTCAAGACTGAGGAATGGATAATCTGCTTCTGGTGGTAAAGTCTTTCAAGAAAATGAGACAATGACCTTCTTTTCCTTCGCTGTTTAATTTAAGTTCCATTTGGGAAGGGTAATAGGAAGGACTAAATCTTTATTAGGTATGACAAGTATTCTTTTTATTTGTTGTGTATTGTATGGAATTCACTTTAAATTGGGCAGTACCCTTGCTGGTAACCAAAACGTGTTTTACTCATGACATATAGCGACTGGTTTTTCATATGGATACAAATCAAATTGTAAATACACATACGCACATGACAGCTTTTTGAAGAAACTAAATCATATAAACGCAAAATACTAGAAGTTGTCAAATATGTCACAGTTATATGTGAAAGTAAATTATCTTGTGAGAGCACCACATTTCTGTTAAGTTAATCTTAATATCTGTCCATTAGCGTCAATTCACCAAAATGCCTGGGGTAGCAAAAGTGACAGCTTATGCTAATTGCCCTTTACTCGGACTCACGAACACATGCTTACACACACACCCACACATTCATAAACTCTCTCTCACATAAACACTCTCACCCGCAAGCCTGCACGCAACTTACTTTTAAGAGCATTTTTACTTTCCTTAGCTGTCAGATAGGGTAATTTTCCAGCTAATTGTACTCCATTTGTTATTACACATATACAGCCAGATTCATCAATGCAGCATTCTGCGAATTCCAAATTGCGATAAATACCGAATCGCAATTTAGAATTCGCAGAATGGCATTCATGAAGAAATGCGATAAAAAAAGCGAATCGCAATCGGCCGCAATTGCCGATTGCGATTTTGCCCCAATTGCATAATAATCGCAGAATCGGCCGATTTCCATGTTGAAATTGCGATCTCGCAATTACCGAAATCGCAATTTGCGATCTCGCTAACTGCGAGATCGCAAAAACAGGAAGTCGCATTTCGAGCCCAATGATGACATCACAACCAGGAAGTAGGCTGTTCCCTCCCTCATTCAGATCACTGAACCTGAAAGTGGAAGCAGTACTGGGAAGAGCTCCACTACAGTCAACTTGCAGCACCACAGCAGGACAGTAACAACCTCCAAAATGTCCCAGGAAGCAGCAGGGAGCAGTGCCCCAGGGAGGAAGAGCAAGATAAAGTTTTCGGAGCAAGAACTTGAGTTCCTCATTGAGGGAGTCTGTAAGGACCACGCCCGCCTTTTTGGCAAGGACTCCCGGAGGGTGCCGGAGGCTGACAAGCGCCGCATCTGGCTGTGCATCCGCGCCAAGGTCAATTCTGTCGGGGTGACACAGCGGTCAATAGACGACTTAAAAAAGAGGTGGTACGACCTCAGAGGGCGTGCCAAAGAGCGAATCGCGGAGAGGATGGGGGAGCGACATGCCACCGGTGGAGGAGACCCCACTGCCACACCCAACACTCCACTGGAGGACCTTGTGGAGGACACCCTGACTCCTGAAGCCTGCGTGGGGGTTACCCAGCTCGACTCGTCCCGACCCACCCAACAATCCCAAGGTAAGTGCCATGCAACTGCGACCCCGTCCCCTAACAATGTCCATGACTCCTGAGCTAGCATTTGACAACCCCAGTAATGCAGGCCATGCACACCTGAAATGCCCTATTGCATTGTGGTAGTTGTAGTGTAATCAAAATTTCCAGATAGCCCAACACAGCCAGACCTGTCAATTCAAAATAATTCCAAAAGCCAGTCAGGGAAAGCAAGCCTGCATGCATGTAGCACCATCTCATGTGCAAGATACATATCATTAATCATGCACCCATTTACATCACAGGTGCAGCAGAACAACCCAGCACCGACAGTGAGGCCCTACATATAGAGGAGTACCCGGAGGACACCGAGGGTGAGGGTCAACCTGAACCACGACCAGGACCATCTCTGCCACCTGCAGCAGTACAATCACCACCACCCCATGTGGACAGGGCCACCCCTGCAGCCACAAGTGGCCAGCAACCACCCCAACTGACACCCACGGCAGTGTTACAGGCCACACCACCAGCAGCCAGGAGGCAGAGGAGGCGCACAGCCGCAGTCAGATCACAGTCCAGCGGACTGACGCGCCAGCAGCGTGACGCCTCAACACGCGCGGGCAGGGCTGTCCAAGTACGGGATCCTGGCCTGGCCATTGAATGCCGCATGCTCGCGGTACATCTAACGCAGGCGCGTCACCTGGCAGCTATTCATCTGCAGCTGCAGAACACAGCGCAAAATGTTGGACAGCTGACCGCAGCTGTTCGAGAGAATAGCCAGATCCTTGTATCCCAGCAGGATATCACCCGCCGCCGCCACCGCCAGCTGCTGACCCGCCTGTCAGCCTACACCAGGTCCAATTACATCATTGGCAATGCAACCTCACAACTATCCCGCCGGTCCCTTGCAATGCAGGTGCAAATGGTCCAGTGTTGCCAGGACGTTGCCAGGGCACTGGAACAGGTGACAGCAGCAGTGCATAGTCTGCAGCCAACTGGCCACGGTGAACCAGGGGGTGTGATGATGCCAGCGAGGGCACGTCAAGCCACAGCAGCATGTCCTTGCCGCCGCTGACTGAACGCTGCCGCAGCAGCAGGCCCACTGCAGCATCACGGGTCAACACTGTCATTGAGGACACGGAGAGGCGACTGGGAGCGTTAGGACGGAGGCGCCAGTGACACTTTTCACTCTGCCTGCAGGGCCATGCTGAATCTAGAAGCAAGCCCTCTACCCCTGCATGGGGACGTATGACGCAATACTGTTCTCATGTGAAATCATGGACAACAAAGGCCACATTATTGTGAATAAACAATAAGAATTTATGGTCTCACGTAAATCCGACTCATTTCATTATTACATTTGTCATGCATGAGTGCAGTGTTGTGTGAGGGGAATGGGTGCACTAGAAACAGTTAATAGTGATGTGGTTGCGGCGCCTGTGTCCTTCTGCAGGATTCTCCCCGCGTGTATGACGCACATGTGCAGGTGGGCGGTTGTCCCCTTCCGACTCACTGCCAGAGATCTCGACAGGTATTCTGCGCTTGGTAGCAATGTTGTGGAGTATTGCACACACGGCCACGATGCGGCAGCAGACCTCAGGCTCGTATTTGAGGGCCCCACCAGTCTTGTGAAGTATGCGGAATCGGCTCTTCAAAAGGCCAAATGTCCTCTCAATGCAATTTCTTGTGCGTATGTGTGCAGCATTGTAACGCCGTTGCTGTGGTGTTGCAGGGTTGAGGTATGGGGTGAGGAGGTACTCACGGAGACCGTAGGCGCTGTCACCTGAATGAAAGAGGCACAGGGTGAGTGCATGTTCTGCGCAGCTACATGATCACAGTGTACTATTTGGGGGCATGTGTACTTACCTAGTAGGTGTCCTTCGCCAAAGTCTCCCCTTGCCAGTCGTGTGTGAATGCCGCTGTGCCGGAATATGAAGGAGTCATGTGTGCTCCCCGGGTATTGTGCCACTATGTCCGTGATGAAAGTCTTAGCGTTGCACACCATCTGGATATTGAGGGAGTGGTAGGACTTGCGGTTGCGGTACATGTATTCCGTGTGTGCTGGTGGGCAGATGTGGATGTGGGTACAGTCAATGCATCCTATTACATGTGGGATTTGCACAATGTTGTAGAAATGAAGCTTGGTCTCATTCAAGTCCTGTTGGGTGGTCGGGAATGAGATGTAGTGGTGTAGCCGGGTCAGCATTGCCTCCAGGAAACTTCTTAGGCAGCGGGACATGGTGCTCTGGGATATCCCCCCTGCAACAGCGACTATCCCCTGGAAGCTTCCGGAGGCCAGTAGGTGCAGGCTGCACAAGACCTGGACATGGGTGGGCACGGCATTGGTCCTCCTTGTTGGGTGCTGCATCAGGGGGTCTAGGTCCCGGATCAGCTTGATGATCATTGCCCCATTCAGGCGGTACTTAGAGTAAATTTGCTCCGCAGTTTGGCCCAGAAGGGTGATCCGCTGGCGGAATATTCGCTCCTGGTTCCTGCGTCTGTTCCGTGCTGCAGCCTGGAGCCTTCGCCGCCTGACCACCATGTAGAGTCCTGGCATTGTGAGTGTCCTCATGCTCCTACTGTGTTTCCTTAAGTGTGTTTGATCAGGACTGCACATGTGGCTAGTTTGATTTTTTTTTCTTTTATTTTTTTTTCCTTAATGGTTACCACCTGCTTTTGGTTCTCCTTAAATTGCACGTCGCAAATAGCGATTTTCAGGTTTTTCGCAATTTGCGAGTTTTCATGAATTGCGTTAGCGAATATTTAGCGAGATCGCAAAATAAATCGCAGAACCCATGGATTCTCGCTATTTCCGAATCGCTATAGGGGTTCCTTCTAGATTCTGCGATTTATTTTGCGATTTCGCTATTTATTTTTTGCAATTTCGCAATTTCTGTGTTTTTCACATCATGAATTGCTTTTCTGTTAATTGCGATCGCAATAGCTAATTCGCAGCTATTGCGATCGCAATTTTGCTTGATAAATCTGGATGATAGTGAATAATATCATTCACTATTTGGGTAATGAAAAAATTGAAAGGAAAGTTGAGCCCCAAACGACGTCCATTAGGATGAGCTGGCCCTGTGTTTCTGTGTTCCAGGCACTCATTTTGCAACCTCTGTGGCAGGAGTCGCAAAGGCAGTGCCAGGGGTCACCAGGGGCAAGCCAGGGGTCGCAGCTGCGACCCCTAAAGGATGTCCATGTGCCTGTCTGTTCATATTGGTTAGTATTAGTATTGCAAAGGTGAAGAGATACAGGGCCTTAACTAGAGGCACTGTTCGAGTTTCACACTTGAATATTCAACAGTTCAACAAAAGCTGGAAATTGACACCACTTGGAATTACTGCAAAAAGCTTGGCAAGATCTCAGGTTGCTTAAAACTTCAACAAGCCTTTGAAAACCTCAGTGTTAATCCCTGAAATACTCCATGTCTCTTTTGTATGCTTCGAAATTGCCTCTGCCTAGAAATACTTTTTCTCTCTTACTGCAAACACTTTATTTACTACACACATACACACATACACACACACACACATGCTGATGTTCACAGTGTAATATGTCATTTATTAACATTGTTAAGTGTGGGGCATGGCCATAACTCTCAAGAGGCCCTTCCCTACCTCAGCAATGTCACTAAATAGCATGCTTTACTTCGTTCACCTGGTATATGGTTTATTTCATTATATTTGTTGTGTATATTTGTTTTAACTAAAGATATTCAAAGAAAAACAGGATCCAAAGGTTAAATATGTACAGTGTGCTAAAACCACATTGAAGAGGCTTTGTGACTTTAAGAAGAACAGTTTCATGATGAAAAGTAATTCTTATTGTTGTGATAAACTGTGATTTGGCCATTGAGCAGTAGTAATACATGCATAAATGTATACATTTTCATAAATATATATGGGTAGTCATAGGACCACATTTTCATAGGAAATATATATTTTGGTTTGCTAATAACTTTGGTGCCATTTGGCATACCTTCTTGAAACTTTCCCTAAAATACGCCTCATTCAACTCAGCTCCTTCCTGGAAAGTTTCAGGGAGATCCATCAAGTGGGGCCAAGAAAAAGGGGGGTACACGTTTCTTTCACACAATTTTCTATAGGAAAATTAGACACTGCAATAGTCAAAACCGCACAACGAAATTACAAATAAATTGACATAAAGATAGATCTTGGTACAAAAATTGTGCTTTTTTGAGATTTTGGTTTGCCATGTGCAGCCTTAAAAAAGTCGTCAAAGACTAAACATGTGTTGGCTGTCTTCTCATGTACTCTTCAATAAAATTGGACCTGCTGTTGCAAGCAGAGTTTCCAGGACTTTGCAGTGCTTTGCGTGTATTTATACAAATTGGTTATGTTTAAAATACTTTTTTTCATGTACATTATACACTAGCATGGTAGCATAGTGTTTTGCCCATTGAGCACACTTGTCTTTGTATTTACATACCCTGTTCATGGGAGGTGCAGATTGTTTCTCTGTGCTAATAAAATAAACATATAAAGGCTTGGGGTAGGGATACCGAGTCCTGGTGGCGGGGGGAGGGATGTGGCGGGGTCCCAGACGTATCCCACTTGGGCCAAAAATATTTTTAGCTTTTAGCAGTACAATGTATCTGCAGAAGATCCATGCTTCCACAGTTCCAGTAAAATAAAAACAGATTTGCACCTGCCCTTTTTAATTTGAATCCCCCAGGGTGGACCAGGGCCTGAGGGGTCGTGCCCCCCTCCCATCCCCCAGGGTAGACATTGATATTTAAGGGAGGGGGTGTAGCATCTCAACCAGAGCATCAGAAAGGCCCCAGGTGCCCCATCCCCTAAAACCAACATTTAAATTTAGGGAAGGCATGTTGACCTCAACCACCTCCCGAAACCGAGGTCACAGGGATCCCAATACCCATCCCCCATGACCTGTTTTTTGTTGGAAGGGAGGCATTGGGCCCCCCTCCCAGGGCAATAGACTGGTTCTGGGAACCTAATCCCCCAAGGCTGATCAAAGCAGTGTCTTGGGGGTCTTATTCCCCAGCACACCGAAAAAAGCTGCTCCTGCCTGGGCAGGAACAAAGGAATTGAGCAGGTACATCATGCATGCATGCTACATCATGCATCTTACTGAAACCAATAAAGTCGCTAACATTTACTCTGGCACATCTTGCAAGGAAAGTATTGGGCCACCTGTGAAGCCTCTGTAGATGTTATCAGAGCGAAACGTATGCCCTCGATAATTTATGGGTTGAGCATTTTTTTTTCAGTCAAAGTACTAATGTGGTTTGGCCTAGCCCAATGTAATTTGTTCAGATGGCTCTACAATATCCCTTCTTCTACATCCCCAGGCAGTGCAAGCGTGTCTCATGCTGAGCCTCCGGTATCGCTGCATAGACGCCATATAGGAGCCTAAAAAAGCCTTTCTGTGGGCATCGATTCAGAATGTAAGTTATAATGCATAGAATAGTTATTTGATGGCCTCTTACATGCACTTATTAGAAATGCATAAAGCCTATGAAAACTCACAGTCATTGATCCAAACTATAACTGTTTAAAAAAACAATTAAGTGATAAATCATTTGTTTCCGATTTCCATCCTTCTGTCCATTCCTCCCTTCTTCTTTTCATTCTTCTTTCTTTAAGTATATCAACCTATCAGTTTCGTTATCCATTCATCCTTCTCTCATTCCAGTCAGCACTCGGGCTTTGGGAGCAGATAGAGTCTACAGGGACTGCGGAGGCCTTGGGCTCCCCGGCGTCCCCCAAGTATTGGCCTTATTGTGGGTTCCTTGGGTGAACACTCATTTTAAGATAATGGCCTGCTCCCAACCGGCACGAATTTTTGGGACCGGCACTTACTTCTCCTCATGAGTCAGATCCCAAGAGCAAGAGTGGGAAAATAAACACAGGGAAAAGAAGGAGGAATAGAAATGCTGAAAACCCGTCACAAAGGACAAGACCAGAACCTGCAAGAGAGATAATGGGGCAGGGAGTGTCTGGTAGTGGATTAAATAGGCATGGGGTAGAATCACAACTACACATTGGGCTCGCTAATAATTGATAGCACTGTCTGCGGACTTCTGAGCAAAGTTTGGGGCTTTTACAAACTAAGCAGGGAAAAAAGGGACAATGGTATATATTGTAGAAGCTATTGTAGAGGTTTCGTCGTTTAAGTATCTGGAGGAGTGGTTTCAGGACAGGGCAAGCTGCCTACATCATGCATCTTACTGAAACCAATAAAGTCTCTAACATTTACTCTGGCACATCTTGCAAGGAAAGTATTGGGCCACCTGTGAAGCCTCTGTAGATGTTATCAGAGAGAAACGTATGCCCTCGATAATTTATGGGTTGAGCATTTTTTTTCAGTCAAAGTACTAATGTGGTTTGACCTAGCTCAATGTAATTTGTTCAGATGGCTCTAAAATATCCCTTCTTCTACATCCCAGGCAGTGCAAGCGTCTCACATACTGAGCCTCTGGTGTCGCTGCATAGACGCCAAATAGAAGCCTAAAAAGCCTTTCTGTGGGCATCGATTCAGAATGTAAGTTATAATGCATAGAATAGTTATTTGATGGCCTCTTACATGCCCTTATTTGAAATGCATACTGTCTGTGAAAACTCACAGTCATTGATCCAAACTATAACTGTTTAAAAAAACAATTAAGTGAGAAGTCATTTGTTTCCGATTACAAAGACTGTCCGAAATTAAATCATACATGCCCAGTTCTAAATTCATACACTCTTGGTACTCTTCAACCTCACCTGACTGCATGGGAGTAGCCAGCAAAATAATATGCCCCCACCCCACCCACTTTAAGCCATGTCGAAAATGGCAATGAGCGAGTGGGTCCGAAAGGCATTGGGGTGGGAGCTCCCTGTCAGAGAAATCTGAAATGTCCTTCTTGCCCCCGATCATTATTTCTTTGCTTTCATTCTTCTCTTGATCTCTAGTTCTGTCTTTTTCAGTCTTTCTTTTTGTTCTAACTCTCATTTCTCCTTCTGTCCTTTTCCAATCATCCTTCCCTCCAGTCATCTTTCTTTCTTTTTTCCTTCCCTCCTTTCTCCATCCACCTATCCCTCTTTTCTACCTT
This sequence comes from Lissotriton helveticus, assembly GCF_964261635.1. Classification (NCBI taxonomy): domain Eukaryota; kingdom Metazoa; phylum Chordata; class Amphibia; order Caudata; family Salamandridae; genus Lissotriton; species Lissotriton helveticus. Next base: position 1,034,153,969 of record NC_136067.1, on the reverse strand, counting down.
CCCTCCATCTATCATACTTGTCCATCCTTCTGTCCATTCGTCCTTTCTTCTTTTCATTCTTCTTTCTTTAAGTATATCCACCTATCAGTTTCCTTATCCACTCATCCTTCTCTCATTCATCCACTCATCTCTCCGTTCATCCATCCATCATCCATCCATCCATCCACCCATCCTCCTTCTCTTCCTTCCATGCTCTCTTGTTCTATGTGTTCCCCTACCCTACAACTCCACCATACTATCTTCTTCCAGTGGTGTTTATGAGCTTCTGTTTAGAGACTAGCAATTTCTAGCAACTTCACATGTTGCCTGCATTGTGCGATTTATTTGTAAATCTGGGCCTTGTTGTTAATCAGAACTTTAAGGGGCATTTGTACAAGCCCCTATCGCCACCACAATGTCACCTATAGTGACGTTGTGGTGGCGATAGTGGCTGACCCTTATGTACAAGGCAGCGTTAAGACACTTAACATGGCCTAACGCTGCCTTGTACATAAGGCCCCCTTTCACGCTATGGTTAGCGTGAAAGGGTTGAGCAGTGGGTGTTGCGGTGGGCCTTCCACCGCAACACCCATTAATTTTTACGCAGCCCCCTATGTACAAGGGTGGTGTACATAGGAGGCAACATCAAAATTAAGACCAGGTAAAAACTGGTTGTAAGATGGCGAAACGAGGAGAAATGCAATATTTCTCCTCTTTTTTGCTTTTCTATGTGTACTGCCTTGTGCAGCACACATTGAAAAAGCAAAATGCCCTTGTTTGTTTATGTACAGGAAGGTGTTCCTTCCTGTACATGAACAAACTTAAGAAAAAAATGCCATTTTGTCCCTTTCATGTGTTCTGCATGAAGCACATGAAAGTGGCAGAATGGCATTTCTAGGGTTGTTTATGTGCAGGAAGGGCCACTTCCTACACATAAACAATCCTCCCCTGTACGCAGACACCCTTGCATTCTGGTGCAAAGGTGCCTGCGTTGGTGCTAAGTTACTAAACTTAGCGCCATCGCAGGGGGAAACACAGGGCTGCACCACATTCTTGTAAATATGGTGCAGCCCTGTGTTTCAGAAGTGGCGGAGTGAGGCGTTAAGCACAGGAGGCTAACGACATGCTGTGCTCAAAAATGATAAATCATTATGTTATGACACTGCTTGGGAGGTTGGCCAAAGGTGAAATTAAACAATCATGTAAAAACACGAGACCAATCGGGTTGCCAGTTCTGTGGATATGCATTGGAAAGCCCAGTACAAGTATTTTGCTGCTGCTCAAGCGTCCGAAAAGAAAAAAAAATATTTTTTGATTCATCATTTTTGTCTTTGGGAATAGAAAGTGTGTTGACCAGTGTAAATTTTAATTTCAGTAAGAATTACTAACCAGTTTTTAAAATTTTGTATTTCGGGTCGGCAGTACTTATTAGTCGACTGGACCACTACATGATCCACGTTTCCTAAAGCAGAAAAGTGTTTGTTAAGTAAGCTTTTATATTCAATATTGAAGATCAGCATGGGTAGATTACTTGATTTTTACACTTTGTCAAACTTAGCAAATATTTGTATGGTGTCTATTTGTCTTCTCGACATTCCCCAGTTTTAGCAATAAGTTTGTATTAATGAACAACTGTTTACTAAACATTTTTATTTTATACATATTTTTAATATACAGAAGTCAAATAAAAATAGGTTGTCATCACACCTATAAGCATACTGGCCAAAACGGACTTTTTACTATATTTGATTATAGTTTTAATTAATATTTTTAATTCATAATATTTGTGTTTCGTATATCAGAGCTTCTCAAACTGTAAATCTGGACACATTGGAGGGTTGCAAGCGATTTTTGGTCCATATGTAAGTAATGTTTGAAATAAATGTTTCAACAAAAGGGGGGATGAAGAGGGACAGTGTTTAGAGGGGTCCAGTGTACCTGTCCAGAGAACATGTAACACAAGGAATTGTACAAAGTTCCCCTGATAAAAAGTCTATAAAGGAGTCTCGCTCTCAGTGGAGGTAGTGGAGGAAAGGGAAGTATGGGACGCCACAGGGTCCCTTTTCGGAACTAAGAAACCTCATACAACTATAGGGCTGGATGACATGTCTCATTCAGCCCTTTGTGATGTTGTTTGCATCATCGGCTTCCTGCTCCTGCGTCAAGCCGGCGCTGCAATGCTTGACGGGTAACACCGTGTGTTACTCTCTGTCGGAGTTCTTTTGTTCCTTGCCGTAATATTCTGGTGTGTGAGGTACAAAAAACAGGTGAAGTAGTGAGCGGAATGTGAGTTAAAAAAAGTTGGGTAGTCCACTAAGAAAACTTTATTGGTGTGGCTAACCACTTTGTTAAAAAGTGAAAAGAGGGGTATAGAGGCCCAAGGTAACCATTAGTATGGCCTCATTTCAACCCTCCAACATGGTCAACATGTTTCATGCCCACAAGGGGCAATTCTTCAGGACCAAAACAGTGCTCATATCCTTAATAAGTGCTCTTGGGGGAACCTCAAGAGTGTGGTTTATACAACCTTGTTGGTCAATGCCCGGAGTTTAGCCAAAAAGTACTGTCACACCGTCAGACCTGGGGATACAAACAGGAAACATCAGTATCGTATGTCATTAGTTGCTCAGAAACTAAGCTTTTTAAGTATCCCAGAAATTCGTAAAAATGCAACACCCAAGCATCAGTGATTCACTCGGTCACGGTACCGTTGGGTATATGCAGGGCGTGTGAGAGAGAGCGAGAGAGAGAGACTCTTTATAACCAAGTGGTCCCAAGCAAAAGTTATTTGGGAACAAGAAGTCTTTGGGGTGTGTGAGCAAAGATAACCCGTTATGAAACTCAAAATATGTTGATATTTGTAAGGGGAACATTACATGATAGTAATTGCGCCTCGTGTATCAAACAAAAATAATAATAAATCGTTAACATTAAACATTGAAGGGCCACTGTCCGCCAGGGGGGGACCAAATATTATATAAATATAATAATAAATGTGTGCTTAACAGATGGTCTATCAGCACTGGTGCTCGGGGCTTACCAATGTCAAGGCTGTCTCGATCTGCGCGGCTGATTCGAGTGGGGCGTGCGCTAGAGGAATTGACCTGGGGAGACAATCAGCAAGGTAAAAGTGGGATCAACCCATATGACCCAACTCATAGAAGGGGAGATAATGGGGGCGACGGGGTCACCAGAGGATCGCTAGGGGCAACGTCCCGTCAGGCTGAGCCGATCGGTATGGCTGGGTCCCAGTCCCAGTCCGCGGCTCCGCTCGCCGGAGCCCGTCCGCGCCACCCAAGGGTGCCTCTTAGCGAGAGGGCGGCCGGCTGTCAGGCAGGGCTGTGTGTTTGACGGACAACAACCACCAGGTGGCGGGCCCGGTTCGCGGGACAAGCAGAGCCGCTGGGCCCGACGGGGGCAGTCACCATTGACCGCAGCCGGGCGGGGAAACCTGCCTCGAGCGGTCTCCTAGGGGGCCGTCAGCGGGGCACAGAGGTGAAACATGGGCGGAGGCCCTGCAAGCTTACCTTAGCCACGGCGGAATGGTGCCGTTAAGAACCTACCCCCACTCGCATCGGCGTGTGGTAGAACGCGAACCAGCCGGTAATGCGCTGGCATCCACACGCCGGTTAAATGTCCGGTTGCTAAGCGTAGAGGGGGCGGGCAGCGGGGTGTGTCCCATGACGCGTGAGCAAGGTAGCCAATCAGGGGCTTCTCAAGGAAGAGACAGAGGTTTGGCTAGATGTAAGGGATCGTGTGCGAAGAGGTACAGGGTATAAGGAAAGGCACACGTCTCGTCAATGGGAAGCCACAGTCACACGGCAGGACAGCCCGGTATTGGAGTTTGCAGGCGGCCCTGGGGGCACTCGGGGATAATGGGGGCGGCAATAGTGAGCAGTCCCTCGTTGAAGGAATCAACAATGACGCCGGGCGAGTGGTGCCCCGCGAGTAGCTTGGCCCCAGTGGAGGTGAAGGGGTGATGAGGGAGGGGAGGGGAGGAAAGAAGAGAGGAGTAATGGAACATAGGATGCCGGCAAATGGCCAGGCAAGTCAGTCCACGGAGCAGATGCCATGGTTGCCAGGCTAGGGGGACCCTGGTGTAATGGTTGTAGTTGGTTAGAAGAGTAGTGGTTGCCGGTGATACCATCGAGGGTTGAGTGGACAAAGAAAATCCAGTCCAATTGGGGCGCAGGGGTGCACCAGAAGTACTAGAATGGAATGGTACAATAAGTCTGCATTCGATGTCCGGCAGTGACATCAATCTTGATAGAGGCGATACAGGGCAGGCCAGAAGGTTAGTTGGCTAGTTGATTCCAAGGGACGGAGTCATTCAATCCGCATGTGTCTAATTGCAAACGGTGCACCCACCTCTGTTCCAGTCTATACAGTGATTGTTGACTGATGGATGGGTGGCATTCAAGGACCACCCATTGCATGTTGTCTGCTGAGTGTCCGGCTTCCTTACAGTGTTCATACAGCCTTGTGTGAGTCTTGGCACAATGAATGTTGCTGTTATGTTCAATTATCCGTGTTTTCACAGGGCGCATCGTCATGCCAATATATTGGAGGCCGCAGGGGCAAGAGAGCATGTATATACATCTGCTGCTGTTACAATTGGTATGTTTGGTCATATGCCACGTGAAGGATTGTGATAAAGTCAACTCTTTGCTCTGTACGGTCTGTGGGCAGACAATACAGTTACCACATCTAAAGTGGCCCACCACAGGTGGAAGGCCCCAGAGTGTGTTCAGGTGGTGGGTACTGGACTTCTTAGGTCGAGTATGGGTTAGAGTATCCTTAAGATTTGCAGTTCTTTTGAAACCAAAGCGTGGAAGTGGGATGTCCAAGCCAGCGGAATTCAGGGTGCCCCAATGGGAATTGATGGTCTTCTTGATGAAGCTGGAGTTCTTCGTGTAAGTGGTTACACATGTGATGGCATCATCTGCTGGCTTAGGATGTGTCTCCAACAGGGCTTCTCTGTTGTTATTAAGTGCTCGTTTGGCTGACTGTTTTAAAAGTCTGGTCGGATACCCCCTCTCTTGAAGTTTGTGCTGTAAGGTAGAGGCCTCGCGTATGTAATCTGTGACTGAAGTACAGTTTCTGCGGATCCGCAAGAATTGCCCAAAGGGCAGGTTATCCCTCAGAGCCCTGGTATGGTGACTCTGGTATGGAAGGAGACTGTTCCTGTCGGTCTCTTTCCTGTAGAGAGTGGTGGTGATCTCCGTTGGGTCTAGCCTGATGGTTAAGTCCAGGAAGGGTAGTGATACCTCAGAGATGGTTCCTGTGAATTTCAGGTATGGATTTTGGAGGTTAATCCATGTGCAGAAGGCCTCACAACTCATCCGGTCCCCTTTCCAAAGGATCAGGATGTCGTCGATGTAGCGACGCCAGAGGGACAAGTGTTCAAGGAACGGATTCGTGGTGGCTTGGTAGATGTGGTGCTCCTCGAAGGTCGCCATATAAATACAGGCTAGGCTCGGCGCGAAGGTCGAGCCCATGGAAGTACCACGGATCTGGTGGAACAGTTGCGACTCGTATCTGAAGAAGTTCTCAGTTAAGGCTATACTTGCCAAAGCCATGATAAAGGAAATTGGAGTGGGTGATGTCCATTCCTCCGCCCTCAGGGCCGATTCCACTGCCTCAAGAGTAGCTTGCTGAGGGATATTAGTGTAGAGGGCTTCTACATCCAATGTCATTATGAAATCGACATTTTCCCTCCCATCCATGTCATCAATGAGGCGTAGGACGTCTCTTGTATCCTGAAGAAAGGAAGGGATTTTCTTGACTATGGGTTGCAAAAAAGCATCACAGAATTGGGATAGGGGTTCCAGGAGGGACCCTATACCAGACACAATGGGCCTACCCGGTACCGGGGTGACCCCCTTGTGAATCTTTGGCAGAGTGTAGAAGTACGGTGTGACTGGATCATTGGTGATTAGGAATTCAGCCTCCTTTTTGGATAGCCACTCATTGGTTTCTCCCTCTAGAACAAGACTCATGATGGTAGTTGACAGGCGTTTAGTTGGGTCTTCGTTAAGAGGTCTGTAGTGGGTGCTGTTGGAAAGCTGTCTTCTGCATTCCAGATCATATTCCACATAGTCCTGGATGACTGTGGCGCCCCCTTTGTCTGCTTGTTTTATCACAATGGTGTTGTCATTTCCTAGGGCCTGTGAGGCCTGTCTTTCCGCCTTGGTTAGGTTGTTGAATTGATGACATTGTGGTTTGTTGCTAAGGCTGTTCAAGACCGCCCGCTCAAAAGTCAGAATCTCAGGGGGGACCATCCCATCGGTGGGTGTAAATGTAGAGGGTTTCCGTAGTCCTGTATCTGTAGTGTCTTGTGCTGGTTGACCATCAAAGAAGGCTCTCAGCCGTATCTTCCTGAAGAGTTGTTTGATTTCAATCATTTCTTGAAAGCTGTCCGGGGTTGGAGTAGGGACAAATCCAAGTCCTTTTTCTAGAACTTTATTTTCTACTGGAGTCAGTTCCCTGTTTGAGAGGTTTACTGTCAGACTCTTCTTCCCCTGGTCGTGCTCCTGGTTTCTACCGTCGTCTGTGGTGTTGGTTGATCCTGCCACTGGACTCCTTTCTGTCCGCCTCGCTTTCGCCCTCTTCCTCTGCCCCAACCTCTGCCTTGAAAAGGTGGCGGGTTTGAGGGGAAAAACTGAGGTGGACCCTGTTGGTATAAGGGGTATTGCCACGGGGGTGCCATATGTGGGGGTCCATGAAAAACTGGTCCTTGTTGGTATCCAGGTTGCCAATTGGGATTCTGTGGGGCCCTGTTGTTCCTAGGGTTATATCCTCCACTGGAATCACTGCTGGACGAGCCACGTCGGCTATTGTTGTCTGTATGCTCATCTGAGGAGTAGCTCGTCTTTTTATTCTTGAAGCCCTCCTTTAAGTAAGGATAGACTTTCTCTTTCTCAAATTTAGTAATATCTTTCTGCAGTTTCGCTGTCTTCTGCTTCAGGAGGTACTCATGGTGATCTGCCATTTCTTGGTTGATCTCAGCCAGTTTAGTGGTAAAGTTAGCCTTGGTATTTTTGTTAACTGTGCTCCTCATCGTAGCTTCTATAGCTGTGATTTTCTCTAATAGTGCCTCTGACAGCCGTTTGGATGTTTGTACGATAAGGAAGAGGAGATCTTTGGTGCATTTCCAGGATACCTGTACCCAGTCGACCTTAAACTGTTTGTCTTCCAAAAAGAGTCTAGGTATAATGTTAACAATGAGGCCCTGTGGGGCGATTTTACTCCTCAGGTATTCGGTCATCATTATGCCATGTATCGTGATCCTTATTAGTTCCTTCTTCATCTCTGTAAGTATGGCCCAGTCATCGTTAGTAGCGCCAGAGGCAGCAGCCGCCGAGAAGGTGAGGAGGGTGGGTGCTTCCCTGAGGGCCTCCTCGATGGCATCATCGTCAAAACTAAGACCAGGAACATCTTCCATTGTGGCCGGAGGGTGGCTTAGTTCAATGTTAACTTTAATTCAAACCGCAGTCTGTGGAGTTATCCATTCATGCTGTGCTCAAAAATGATAAATCATTATGTTATGACACTGCTTGGGAGGTTGGCCAAAGGTGAAATTAAACAATCATGTAAAAACACGAGACCAATCGGGTTGCCAGTTCTGTGGATATGCAAAATACTTGTACTGGGCTTTCCAATGCATATCCAGCATGGGTAGATTACTTGATTTTTACACTTTGTCAAACTTAGCAAATATTTGTATGGTGTCTATTAGTCTTCTCGACATTCCCCAGTTTTAGCAATAAGTTTGTATTAATGAACAACTGTTTACTAAACATTTTTATTTTATACATATTTTTAATATACAGAAGTCAAATAAAAATAGGTTGTCATCACACCTATAAGCATACTGGCCAAAACGGACTTTTTACTATATTTGATTATAGTTTTAATTAATATTTTTAATTCATAATATTTGTGTTTCGTATATCAGAGCTTCTCAAACTGTAAATCTGGACACATTGGAGGGTTGCAAGCGATTTTTGGTCCATATGTAAGTAATGTTTGAAATAAATGTACCACTGCAGTTTAGAAAAAACCTTTACATGTATCCAGTATATGTTGTTGCTAGTTTGTTAATTCACAAAGCCATTTCAAAAGAAAATGTGCTCTCTATATGCGATGTTACACAATCATACCATATGTGTGACTTGCACACATAAATCGAGAAATATTGATGTTTCCTAAGGGTCAGAGCTGCCAACTTTGGATCTGGGAAACAAGATTGGAGTCCTGGCATTGGCTCAACCTCCTTTGGTTCTGGGCACATTATTTAATCTCCTGTACTTATAATAAAAGTAATCTGACCTTCCAGTGCAAGCTATTAGGGGATGGGAGTGGTGGAGCAGGTGGGGATACGGGGGGCAGGGGTTGTTGAAAATATATTTTAAAAAACACACTTACCTTTTTACCTTTTTGCCAGCCACACCTCTCCTGGGCTTCTCTGCTCTTTCTGACTCCAGTCCGGTAGAAGCTGCAGGAAGCACCTGGGCACACAGGCTCCCCTGAGCCAATCCGCTGCAATGTAGCGTTGGGATGGGTCTGAGCACTGTGGATCGGGACAGGGGGCCTGTGCATTTCCCCTACCAGGCTGTCCATTACCGCCTGGTGGGGAATATGCAAAGTGTGCATGACTGCTTGGCCGGCCAAAACAGCTGGGTAAGTAGTCATGGACACTTAGGGGCCAATTACGATCTTGCTAGGAAAGCCCTCTGTACGACTCGGATCTGGAGGGCTTTCCTAGTGAATTGCGCTCAGCGAATCCAAGCAAGCCGATTCCGATACACCCGTATGGTGATGGACTCAGTTTGCTCGGACTCCCATTAAACTCCATGGGAGCCTGTATACCGCACGCGTACATAGGCTCCCATAGACAAAAGCGGTGGGTGTGGAAAAGCGTACACCCTGTGGCGGGATCCCCATGTTGTCCGCCACACTGTACATGCATGGAAAGGGGGCCCATGGGTATCCCCATGGGACTGATTCGGAGGGCCCCGGGTGAAGGGGGCCTGCTACACCCCTCTGAAGTCCAATTCCCACAGACGTTTCATCTCGCTGAGACCGAGTTGACAAGCTGTCTGAATTGTGCATCGTACTCGCTCGTTCGGAAGCCGGTTCCATTGCACAGCATGTTTTGACTGGGAACGAGTCGGACTGACAGGATCGGGTTCAGAAACGATTCAGTCGACGCTGACCAGATTTTCGCATGGTACTTGTTCATTCAGAACACGGGAAGAAACACCATGTCTGAATATTCTATACAATCTGTGCTCATCCTCTACCATTAATATTGTGCTCTCCCACAATGGTTGTACTGTGGACATTCTGGTGAATGTGCAGAGAAGCCTGGGCATGAATGGTCAACTTCACCAGGGAGCACCACTTTGGTCTAACACAGCCCTTAAGATAGACCATGACACTTTCTACTGGTCACAATGGGCTGAGAGAGTGATTTTAGGGATGGAAGATGTTTATGATACCACTACCAATCTGATGAAGACCTTTGAAGCCACTGTGGGGAACTTCCCTAAGGCCAGTACACCATTGGCATACTGCCATCTGTGCCATTGCTGATGCAGTGTGCTTGGTGCCGGTTAAGTGGCCCTCTCAGAGACAAATATTAGAAAGTACTTACTTCCATGGGGCAACTCCAGGGGCACCCTCACTAACTTATACCAGATTCTTTTTTACTCTGTATATTCTCGTAATATTCGCAGTGAGGCGAAGTGGTATTTGCAAGCCTGCTTAGGTGTTGAAAATAATGATGAAGACTGATTGGATTTGCTCGATAATCATGACAAAGGTTTAAGAGAGGCCGCGCCTGTATACCCTCATGTGTGATTAGCCTCGCACTGTAAATCCTGACCGATTGATTGATTGATTAAAGTTTTCTTATTTTACAATCTTAAATGACTGGTATTGTGGTATTGGGTTTCGTCAGGTCTACATACTCTGCAAAAAAACTCTCGAACACCATATAATAGAAGTTGGCACGGAAACTGGAAATGCAAAAGATACGTTTATTAGGACCCCATGGGGTGGTGGTACATTCCTACAGCCCCCTTCGGTAATGCAAGAAGTATCACACCGAACATCGGTGTGCGACCTCTTTTATACAAGTTTAACAGCAATAAAAAGGTAGGCGGTATACTTTTGCACAGTTTAGGTACATATAAGGGCATTTTTGGAACACAGCCAACATGTGGGAGGAGTTTAGTACCACTGGTCAGTTTTGGAGAACATTCCTAAGAGGTGACCGCTCATTAATCTAAATGTTCGAGTACGCATGCGTGAGCTTGACCAGTGCTAAAAATAGCCTGTTGCCGGGCAAGTTAAATGGACATTGGTACAGAGAAAGGACAAAAGGACATGCTGACCACGAGGCCGCATGTTCATAGGAAATGGAGTCCAGGAAATACAAAATGGCCCCCGCAAGTATGGTCAAGTTAAACACGAAAGTTCGTGTAGCTGAGCTAAATGCTAACCTAGTCACTGCCAAATTACGACAGACGGCCCTTTTAGCATTTAGCTGAAGCTACCTCATAACGGAAGTAATCAGGATATTTATCGTCAGTATTAATCATCATTATATTCATTATTTCTTTGCTAATCATTTGCTCATTTTTGGCAATAGCTCGTTTGGACGGAATGCAGGCTGTAATACATACAGAACATAAGGTAGGGCCACATTGAATACATAAACAAAGGAAGAAGAGTATTCCAATGATCATACACAGGATAGTCAATAATTTCCAACCCCAGGTACTAAGCAAAGTCCAGAACCAATTAGAGAATGTCCATGTACCGTTTTCAGGATGAATTTCAGCAGCAATTTTGTGCAATTTAGAAATGGCATCATACACAGAAGGCGAATTATCTGGGACGTACACACAACAACTACTACCGATAATGCGGCATGCACCCCCACGATCAGCTAATACTACGTCCAGAACCATTCGGTTCTGAAGCGTTACAATTCTGGTAATTTGGAGTTCCTCAGTCAAGTTCCCTAAGGGAGAGGCAGTTTCATTAGCAACAGCTTCCACAACACGTGTTAGCCATCTTATTTTCCTGCTATTTAAGGCAGCACCAACAAAGGAAAACAGGCCTAAATTAAAATCTACATATTGCTGTAAAGAGGTGTCAGTTTGATCAATATTCTCAATCTCTAATGTTGTCTTAACCCTATTTAATATAAAATCATGATATAATACAAAATCATTATGATACATGGACGGGGCAATAAATACAGGGGGCAGCACAAAAGATATATCACAAGTTCCTAACCACACAATAGGAAGACGGTGGTATCCTTTATTTCCACAAATAAAGTAAGTAAGTAAAGGCAATACCAGTTGGTGTGTCAAATGTTAGAGTAATAGTACATTCGCTCTTCCCTACCGGAATAGTACCTTTATTTCGTACACATAAATCAGCTTTGGTATCAATAACAGTAATCACATGTAAACTGGACATATTTGCAATTCTTTGATTAGTGAAAATACGCGGTGTAGATACATTGTCCGGTCGATATTCTTCCCATTCAAATTTAGTTCCTTCTGCCTGTGGGTAGCCATCTCTGTAATTATAACAAACTTTATTAAGACGAAAAAGTAGTCCCCCTTTTGTTGGCCATCTCAAGGTAAAAAGGAGAGTGTACCAGGCATTACAAGAACCATTATGAGAGAACGGAAGAGGAATAAGTGGAGTTCCTCCTTTCTTCTGATGTCCAGGCAACATTCCACATACCCAACAGTTCGAAGAGTTCGTCATATTATGGGTATGATGTAGAATTTGAATGAAGCTGTTATTTAAGTAAGTCTGTCTATGTCTCTCTTCATGATAAGGCAGAGGATAATGAAAATGTTCAGATGGGATTGGAGTGGTAGGCAGTAAATATTCTCTTGCCGGAACCAATCGTTCTACGATCCAGGCTATTACTGCTATTACCACTATAGTCGTAACAAAAAGCACTGCACCAAGAATTCTTCTGTTTCTCGTCGTAGTAGGTGCCATAGTTCAAAGAACAAAAGTTTCAAAACAAAGCTAAAAAATTAAAATGAGTGCTGAGCTCCGAGGTAGCCGCTGGTTTCTTCTCCGAGATTTAAGACGGGTGTCGCTACACTGGACAGAACTGATCCCCCCCCTTGATATTCTCGGCTTCCGTTTTCACAAACCTCAGAACGGTAACTCAACCAGTCTCACACAAAACAACTGCTTTTCTTGGCCGTAGATTATATTTCGCTCCACCAGAAACAGTGTGGTCCGGGAAGGCTCCCTCCGATTCGTGAGGCGTAGTAGCTGGGCTCTTCTCTGCATCCAAGATGTCTCGATAATCAGACAGCACCGCAGGATTCACCAGATCCGGAGAGACACGACGACAGTGAGTGGAATGTACCCACCGCTTCTTATTCGTGATTCGCAGAGCCGTCCGAGTTGCCAGCAATACTTGTTCAGGGCCACGCCACCTCGGCTCCAAACTGCTGGTTCTCTCGAACGATCGGACCATTACATGATCCCCAGGACAGAGATCGTGAGCCTCTCCAATGGAATTATCGGGGAGCGCTTCTCGAACCTGTTGATGAATAGAAAGTAAATAATTTGTTAATCGTGCCAAATAATCGTTCATCATTATACAAGGCACATCATGTACTAAGCGAGGCTTAGGGACTCCCCATATATTCATAGGCCTTCCAAACACCACTTCATAAGGTGTGAGGCCAGATCGGGAATGTGGCACTGATCTAATAGACAATAATGCCAAGGGCAAAGCGTCCGGCCATTTCAAAGACGTGGATGCCACGATCTTTGCTAGCTTCAGCTTCAGAGTTGCATTATACCTCTCTACCAAACCTGCTGACTGCGGGTGGAATACAGCGTGGAACTTCTGTTTAATTCCTAATCCTTTCAGGACATACTCCACTATTTTCCCAACAAAATGAGGACCATTGTCATTCCACAAAAACTTACAAACACCAAAGCGCGGGAAGAACTCTTTAAGTAACACCTTAGCTGTTGTCAATGCTGTATTATCCTTCGTGGGGTAGGCCTCGATCCATTTACTGAAGGCACACACCACCACTAAGACATACTTCAGATTATTACAACGCTCAAGCTGGATGTAATCCATTTGCAGTACTTCGAATGGTGCAGTAGGTGGAACGAACCCTCCTTTAGGAGTATAAATCCCTTTAGCAGGATTGTACTGTAAGCATATCAGACAGGTCTGCACTACTCTCTTAGCCATGCTGGCAATCTCAGGATGCTCCCAAACTCGTGTAAGCAATTTAGTAATTGCAAGAGCTCCAACATGTGCCAGCCCATGTGTCATTTGAACCATTGCTTGCAAATAAGCGGCAGGCAATTTCCATCTCTCCATATCTTTGCTACGCCAACAACCCTCATCATCCAACACTCCCTCTGTTGCCCAGGTTGCAAGTTCTGCTTCAGACGCAGATTTTTGTATGTCTAATATTTCCTCTCTGGCATCATGCCATCGCTCAGCCTGTGATTTCACCACATACGTAGGAGAGACATTTTGTAACATGGCAGTCTCTCTCGCTATGCGATCTGCAAAAGCGTTTCCTTGTCCAATTTTGTCTGTCACCTTCTTATGTGCACTACATTTGACTATCACCACTTTCTTTGGACATAATAGTGCATTCAGGAGAGCGCGTACCAATTCTCCATGCATGATGTGTACTCCATGCGAGGTCAGGAACCCTCGTTCCTTCCAGAGTAGGCCAAAATCGTGCACTACTCCAAAAGCGTAACAACTATCAGTGTAGATATTCACACATAATCCAGCACTTAACTCACATGCTTTCGTTAAGGCTATCAATTCAGCCGCTTGGGCCGATTTTTGCGGTATTTGTGCTGCTTCTACCACTGTCTTAAGTGTCGTGATAGCATAGGCTGCGGAAGTCGTACCATCTGGCAACTTTAAACACGATCCTTCAACCCACAGTTCCCCATCTACATCTGGAAGTGGCGTATCCTGTAAGTCGATACGACCCTTTGTTTGTTCTTCAGTCAGAAAAACACAATCATAATGTTCTTCCTTCTGGGTCTCAGCAACAGGATATGGCAGTAAAGTAGCAGGGTTCAAAGTGGCGCACCTCTTCAGTGTAATATGTGGCGCCAACAATGTTAGCTCGTATCCTGTTAAACGAGCACTAGTTAGATGCTGTGTTTTCGTTTGGTTCAATAAAGCATCTACCGCATGGGGAACTAACACCAACAATTTGTGTGACAAAACTATTCCCTCACTCTATCGTACGGCCACAGCTGTTGCTGCAACTGCTCGAAAACACCCAGGCAATCCTCGAGCCACAGGATCGAGTACTGCTGAGAAGTACGCACAAGGTCTCTGTTTATCTCCGTGTGTCTGCACTAAGACTGACAATGCGCACCCATCCTTCTCGTGTACATATAATGTAAAGATCTTTGTATAATCTGGCGTACCTAACACTGGTGCAGAACAAAGGGCTTGTCTCAATTGTTCAAAAGCATTCTGACATTCATCCGTCCATTCAAGGGGGATTGGTGTAGTTTTGGACAACAACGCTAACAAAGGTTTTATAATGTGCGAAAATCCTAGTATCCACTGTCTACAAAATGACGTCAAACCTATGAAAGCACGAACATCTTTCTGAGTGCAAGGGACTGGTGTATCTAATATTGCTTGAATTCGGTCTGATGTCAATGCACGTCCCTCCTTAGACAAAAGATGACCGAGGTAGGTCACCTTTGGTCTACAATATTGCAACTTCTTCCTCAAGACCTTGTGATTATTCTTGGCAAGAAAAGAAAGCAGGGAAAGAGTACTCTCCTCACAATGTTCCTGCGTGACTGCTGCAAGTAAAATGTCATCAACATATTGAATAAGAGCCACCCCAGACTGTAAGTCGAAAGAATCAAGCTGTCTTTTTAAAGCCTGGCTATAAATGCTAGGGCTTTCTGGGTAGCCTTGAGGAACTCGACAAAATCTACATGATTTGTTATTTAATGTGAAGCCGAACAAATATCGGCTATCGGGATGAATGGGAATCGAGAAGAAAGCATTCTTCAAATCGATAACAGTAAATGTAGTGGATGTAGGTGGAATCAAAGTAAGTAAGGTGGTAATGTCAGACACCACCGGATACTGGGGTACTACTATCTTATTAATTTCCCTCAAATCAATAATAAAACGATAGATCTTAGTGTCTGTGTCTTTCTTTAGGATCGGAAGAATTGGGCTGTTATAAACATTATAGGGGACTTCCTCCACCACCCCTGCCATAATCAAGTCATTTACGATATGCGTCAAGGCCACTTCACCTTTTCTGGAAATTTTGTACTGTGGTACGCGAGGCAAAGACACTCCCTCCTTTACAGTAATACGTACGGGAGGGATAATCATTTGTCCCACATCAGTATCAGAAGTAGCCCATAAAGTGCTTGGAAGAGAGGCTAACGCATCGGCCTCCTGCATGAGGCACGATCTCTCAACCTCTGGGTAGTTCTCATTCAAAATAACCCGTACCCCTTCAGGGGCACAGTGTATAGTTGCTCGAAAATGTTTAAGCATATCAAGTCCCACAATATTATCTGGCGTGTTTGGAGATAACAGAAACGGGCATGGGGTAGTAAATTTATCAATGTGAAATGTAAGGGGTTGAGACAATGGGCTAAGAGAAGGTGTTCCATCGAACCCTATTGATGTAATCGTTTCGCCAGACAGGGGAGCCCTTGGAACCAAGTGTTTGGACAGGTCGCTACGAGTAGCTCCCGTATCAACCAGAAACTGATCAGTAGAACCCAAAACATGTGCTGATATATATGGACCCCTTTGATCTACTGGTACTTCAACCGATTCCACACCCCATCCTACCCAATCCTATGCATATGTATTATCCTGAGACTCAATAGACTCTCCCTCAGCTATCTGATACTGATTCCGTCGATCAAAAGTATTATGATCAGTCTGACCACGACCCCTCGCTTCAAACCTACCACGATCATTCGCTCCACCCCTCGAACCTGAATAACTATTCCGCGACCTTCCACTTCCTCGACCACGCTGATTACGCTGTTCTCGAAGCACCGGACAATCCGAAGCCCAATGTCCAAACTGTTTACAGTATGCACACTGATCCTCGGAAATATCGGTACGAGCAGAAGACGTACCATACGATCCTCGTCTACCCCTGTCATTCCCTCTCGACTGCGTAGCGTAAACCTGAGCCAACATCACCTTCGTCTTTAAATCCTTCGCTTTCTTATCACTACTTTCTTTAGCCTCCAATTCCTGTCGTTCATAATACTGAGCCATAGTCAATAAAGAAGCAGGCGTTGCCGTGGTCCATGAACTTTCACTAGTTTGTAAACGTTTTGCAATCTCCGGCAGGAGATTAGCCACATACTTATCAACGAACAAATGCCTGCCCGTGTCCTCTGTTAATAATTGCCCACTGTAATCATGAAACGCTTCCTCGAAACGTGAAAAAAAGTCAGAGACCGATTCATCCGGCTTCTGTTTACAAGAAGCCAACATCGTCCAATCAATTTTCTTAGGGGGGACAAGCGTTTTTAATTTATTCAAAAATAGCCGCCGGGAGATCTAAAATCAATTGGCATGGCTTATATGCGGGTTCCCTATCCAAATCAGCTTGAGCTAAATCCTTCCAATCTGCACCTAAAATCGTTCGATCATCAAACTTACGAATCGCTCTCCACATATCAGGAGGCAATATTAACCCAAAGAAAAGATCAATATCGACTAATGTCATAACACACGAAGAAATAGCACCTTCCACTCCTTCATAGAAAGCTGCTGGATTTTTGCGAGGGTCAGGCAGAGCATTCTTAAGTGTCATAACATCTGTTCTATTCCAGGGCGTATAAACCCAATTATATATATAATAACCCTTTGCATTGACAGACGTCTTATCATCATCTGTGCCTTGCCCTTTAGGAGGGACATACAAAGGCGCAGCTTCTCGCATAGGCATAACATGAACTGTGGCGTTCTTATCTGTTCCAAAGATAGGGCACTCTTTGGATACTTCCGTCGATCCAGACGCAGGCGAACCCGATGCCTTTTTCACCTCCCGTAGTCGTAACGTCTCATCCCGTAGCTGAACCAAACGCTGGAAAAACCCATCCGCATCTGTAAGAACAAAAGTACTTTTACGTAAGTTATCACGACCAACTGATATATCCTTAGGTTCCAACTCAGATGAATAACGTCTAAACCGTTCGACAACTTCATCTCCTAAATGATCCAGAAAATACAATCGTTCTCTTTTGGACCACTTACACATAAGGCCATCAATCTCTGAAACAGTTATAGAATTAATATTAAGTTTACGAGCCAACCCGCGTAATTCCGCGGCTCGATCAACACTTAGCCTGGTGCGATTATCCCTCTGATCATCCTCGCCCGAGTCCTCATCCGGGGCCGTAGGCGGAACATACGGAGGCGGGCAACGATCTAGCAATGAAAAATCATCTGATTCATTAGTAAGGACAGGATAAAGAGGACGTCAAATAGGAAACTGACCATTAACTTGCAAATTACGTTCTCGAGTCTCCCTCTCTTTCTGTTCCTGCAATTCTTTTTCCTGCAACTGTAAAGCTTTGTCACAAGCAGCCTTTCGCTGCTCCTTGTCCGCCAAGGTTTGTTCATGCTTCATTCGTTCACGCACCGCTTTCGCCCACATACGCACACAATCAAACATATCCTGTCTAGACCTGCGCTGAAACAAACACTGCTCCACATATTGAACCTTTCGCAAATCAAACGACCCATGTAGTTGCCATTGCAATTCATGATCAGTTTTCGTGTATTTGTGCCACAATGTACTATACATAATGGGGGGAAGGCAACATTTTATGTACATTTCACGATTAGGTGTCCCCTCTGGGGGAGCCGGCTGAGATTCATTTAATCGATAACTGGTACCATTTCCAAGACAGCACATTCCTCGAAGTGTGCTTATAACAGGCATGTAAAAAATATCACAAAAACACGATATTACATAAAATGGCACTTAATATGTTTTACACACGGTGTGCCGTTCAAACAAATACAAAGTCAGAGAAATATCTCTACATACCTGTCTATGTGAGGTGCACTCCACATATAACTCAAATCATAGGTCCAAATGTTAGCTAACTCAAACAAATCCAAAAAGCCACAGTAACGGTCAGTAGACTACCTTACCAATCACAAGCTTACCAAATATTCTCAAACGTCCAGGTTCCAACTGCCAAGTTCCTTAATCGAATCAGCCGAACGGGCACTGCACGACAACCCAACCGATCAGGATCTCAGTCGAGGACCGGCGCCACCTGGAAGGTCAGGTCGGAAGGAAAGGAAGAAAACACCGTGGATGCCAAGACTCCGGTCACTCAGTGGCAGCGTACGCGTCCATGGCGAGTTTCCAATCCTTCGTCGCGACCACTCCTTCGGGCATCCGAGTTGCCGATGAGTCCCTTCGTGGTCGCCAATTTGTGGTATTGGGTTTCGTTAGGTCTACGTACTCTGCAAAAAACCTCTCGAACACCATAGAATAGAAGTTGGCACGGAAACTGGAAATGCAAAAGACAAGTTTATTAGGACCCCATGGGGTGGTGGTACATTCCTACAGCACCCTTCAGTAATGCAAGAAGTATCACACCGAACATGGGCGTGCGACCTCTTTTATACAAGTTTAATAGCAATAAAAAGGTAGGCGGTATACTTTTGCACAGTTTAGGTACATATAAGGGCATTTTTGGAACACAGCCAACATGTGGGAGGAGTTTAGTACCACTGGTCAGTTTTGGAGAACATTCCTAAGAGGTGACCGCTCATTAATCTAAATGTTCGAGTACGCATGCGTGAGCTTGACCAGTGCTAAAAATAGCCTGTTGCCGGGCAAGTTAAATGGTCATTGGTACAGAGAAAGGACAAAAAGGCATGCTGACCACGAGGCCGCATGTTCGTAGGAAATAGAAGCCAGGAAATACAAAATGGCCCCCGCAAGTATGGTCAAGTTAAACACGAAAGTTTGTGTAGCTGAGCTAAATGCTAACCTAGTCACTGCCAAATTACGACAGTATTGGTCCCTGCACAGGATGAAAAGGACTCGCCTAGAACCTCATGACAACTGCTGGAGGTGCTAGGAACCTAGCTGCAACCTTCTCCATATACTGTGGTCCTGTACTAAATTATCTCCCCACAGGACAGAGATATGGAACACATTGAAAAATGCTAGCTCCATTACCTTTACTGCATCAGCCAAAGTTGCCATCTTACATGATGCTCTAGAGGTGAATGACAGTACTATTCATTGAGAGAGATGGATATTGACGGCTTTAATAGTGTCAAAGGACTATGTCCTCAGGCACTGGCACCTGATGACACTTCCAACAAACCAAAAATGGACAACCAACATATTTTGTTTAGCCACTTAGGAGAGGTGCATACATAACATTCAGGACAAATTTACCCAGTTCAAAGATGTGTGGGGTTCTTTCAAAAGATTACATGAAGCCTAGCCCCTATCACTTGACAATAAAGGGCTTGTGTGTGCTTACTCAATATAGTTGTCATAATGTGCCTTCCTACGCCATCCGCATGACCGTGGGGCAACAGGAGGGAGAGATTTAAAAATGACAGACTGAGTCCGCTAAACATGGACTAGTGTACTGATGGGTTGACTATGGAGGAAGTGATTGACTGGTGAGAAAGGTTTGAGAGGAGAAATGCTCTTTGTTCATGATTTTCTGCTCTTTGCTATTTGCTTTTTACTTATTGCTCTATACTCTCTATTGATCACAGTATATTGCCTGTAGTAGTATTGGCTTATATTCAGCAAACTACCCTTCTTAATTTTTTGTGTTTTCACCCTCTTTTTGCTTTCATTTTTCTCTGAATATGAGGCACTTAAGTATCCAGTTGTTGTAAAACATTCTATGCTTCCGGCGTCTATTATAAAATTATATTTTTATAGCCTGGTTTATTGCTTTATACATTTGGCAGTACAAAATATTAAAGAAGGAATACAAAAAGATAAATAAATGAGGAGCTCCTGCTTCTCATTTATTATTCCACTCTTTGCATATATTTTAAGGGTATCCCAGTGCCCACCTGGGGGGTCCTTCAACATGCCAATTGTAGGGGGTTTTGGGGAGAGCTCCAAGGCCTTTGTGGCCCCTCCTGTCTCCACTGTTTCCACTTATACCTGATGCTGGCAGGTGCAGGCAATTTATTTTTACATGGAGTGTCCCTGTGCCCACCTGGAGAACCCCCATCTTCAAAATTGGTTAGGGGCTGTGTGGGGACGTCTCCTGTTACCTCCAGTAAGTCCCACACAGCAGTATTGCTAAGAGGTCTTCAGAGGCCGCGTCACCTTTCTCGACCACTCTGCAAACGCGTCTCCTGGCATATTACTGGTTGAGGAATGAAGTCCTCTTGGATGCCGAGGGACCTTGGTACTTTTTGTAAGTCCTACACAGCAGGATGCCTGAGAGATGGTCAGAGGCCTACCCCCTTTCCCCACCACACTACAAACATGACTACTAGTTAAAAAACATAGAAATGTACTGAAAAAACAAAGGTTAATGTGTTATAGTTAAGAAATGAAATAAAAAAACCTTAGAAATTCATTGAAAAAAACAAACGTTACAGGGACGCTATAGTTAGGCTCAGAATTGACTTGTACCAAACCAGTGAAATTCAGCAATTATAGTTAGCTGATCTAACAATGACTGACACCCCCCATAATGCACTGCTTATGACCTCACATATTTTAT
This sequence comes from Lissotriton helveticus, assembly GCF_964261635.1. Classification (NCBI taxonomy): domain Eukaryota; kingdom Metazoa; phylum Chordata; class Amphibia; order Caudata; family Salamandridae; genus Lissotriton; species Lissotriton helveticus. The sequence continues at coordinate 1,034,133,182 of NC_136067.1, read as the reverse complement.
AACTCATCCTCTAAAATCATGTCTGAAATAACCCCTGCACACCCCCTTGGTAGCTTGGCACGAGAGGTCAGGCTTATTTCAGAGACAATATGTAAATCATTTACATATTACAGACAGTAATACAGTGATAACACTACAAACACCACAACAGTTTTAGAAAAATAGCCAATATGTATCTGTGTAAAACAAGGCAAGAAGATAACAATCAATACAGTAATCAAAATACGAATGTTGCAGGAATAGCCATAAAATACAGTTCCTCGAAAGCTCTATCCGGGGCTTACACATTGTCATGAACAAACAAATCCAACAGTTCAGGCTGACCGCGGCATCGCAGGCCAACTACTGTGTTGGGGAGACATGCAAACAATACCTTGTAAATGCAGGGCATCATGGATGTTGCAATACGTTCAGAAGAGGCAGCACCATCGACGTTGCTTCCAGAGTTGGTGCAGGAGTCGTAGGACCCTTGAAGTCACAGGCGTTGTAGGTCAAATTCTGTGAGGTTGAAGTCAAGAGTGCCGGCACCGACAGGTGCAAACTAGTGCAGTGTGGTGCTCTCAGGTCACAGTGCAGCCAGCGGCTCGGTGACAATGTCCAGCGGCGTTGGTGAGACCATGGCTGCAGTGCAAAGTCAGCCGGTGCTGCCAAGTCATGGTGCAAGCAGCAGGGTCATAGTTGCTCCAGCACTGTCATCGGTAGATGATCTGGAAGCGATGGCCCTGGCCTGGCGTCGGTAGGACAAGGCTGTGGTGTGGGATGGGTGGTGCATCAAGTAACTTATGAGTCATGCCTCCAGATCATGGTGCAGGCCACGGCATGGATGTTGGCGTGGAGTGTCATCGTTGGGTACACCAATACGTGATGTAAAGCGGGCGATGTGAACTGCAGTTCCCTCAGGTCAAGGTGCAAGCAGCAGCTCACAGGTCATGGAACCGGCAGTGGCGTCATTGATGGCATCAGGTTGCATTGTTTTCTGTTGCAGCACAAAACACATAGCTCCCAGAGCTGGTAGCGATGATCTTGAAGTCTTTGCTGTTACTGGCACTACTTGAACAAAGGGGCAAGCTCTACCTCAAGCCCTTTGAGAAACTCAGGAAAATAGTTGCAGAAAGTTCAGTCCAGTTGTTACACTAACCAAGATAAAAGCAGCAACTGCAGGCAAACCCAACAAAGCAACACACAGCAAAGGGGCAGTACTCCTCCTGGCAGCCCTTCTTTTTGGCAGGTCCTGAGTCCAAAAGAGTTCTAAAGTTCTGGGGTCAGGGGCCCAATATTTATGCTTCTTAACCGTTTGATGTTTTAGGCAGCAAGTCTCTCTTGCTCAGTAGAAACCAGTTATGTCCTCTCTAGTCCAGCTTCACGACAGGAGGTGAAGACAGCATTGTGCAAAGCAGACGCAGCCTATTCAGGTGCTGGTGAAAACTCCTCACACCACTCTAAATGTAGAAAGGTCTATTCAGACGGGTTATGAGTCACCCAGGCAAGGCAGGACACATCTTTATCCCCTTGTGACTGTCTAGAGTGAGTGCACATCCCTAGCTCCTTTCACTCAAAAACCAGACAGTGAATACACAAACAGGCAGAGGTACACAGCATGGTTGAACAAGAAGATTCCCCCTTTCTGAAGGTGGTATTTTCAGACCCATAATTTGAAACCACCTTTACTAAAAGATGCTGTATTACATTTTGGTCTTAGTGAAGAAAGAGGGGTCCCTTTAACCCAAAGGAATAGGGTACTGTACAGTGAAAAAAGATTAAATCCCTTTGGGTGGATTAATATAATCTGTCCGTCATACAATCAGCATACCACATATAAACCAGGTAGTACACTTATCCAACTCACTTATCCACCATACAGAAGATTGAACCATATGAAGCTAGGAATAACAATAAACACAAACATTTAAAAATTATACGTTCATTTATTGATCATAAGAAGTTTGTTTCAAAATTATTATACAACACACATTAAAAAGAGAGTGAAGATAACATAGACAAATACAAAGTGTCTTTGGAATTTACACATCCGTCATATAACGTTATATGAAGCATGGAGCTCAGTAGTTTGTGATTGGTACTCTTAAGCCATGCCTGTTTTGACGGATTGTGTACTAAATTTAGGCGTCGATGCATTTCGATGGGTGAATTTATATGTCCATCTTTTTCAAGACAAATGTATAGACTCTCTGCAATGTTTTTTTTTTTTTTTTAATCTTCATCTGCCCAACACTCGTTCCTTAGATGCAAAGAAAACATACCAGCCACCTCTCTGCCATCGGGAGCAGGGCCCTGATGATTGAGGCGCTTCGCAGACTGGACAGAACTTATTACGAATTGGCGGAAGATATGGTGCACCTTATTGATACTCCTCTAGGCAACTTAATGCCTGTCAGGCCAGTAAATGAATATCGGAATCGGGGCAAACCACTTACACTGAGCCATGGAGTAGATGGGCATAATCATCGGACCTTTGGGGAAAAAAAAAAAACCCCAACGAGCCGAAGAAAATGTTCACTTCCAATCTATCAAAAGTTTCCAAAATGTGAGACTTAGGGTACTACATGATCTAGTCAAATCTATCTTAGATATTTCATAGAGAGACGTTAGCCAGGCGGAGTGTGTGGGCGGGATGGTGTCCACCCAGTGTATACAAATCAGCCGTCTTGCCAGAAGGATGGCATAAAATAAGAAAGACCGCTGAACCCCGATGATGTTCTGATCAAAGCCAAAAATGACTAATGATAGCGTAAGTGAAATGTTGGTCTTGAGGATTGACTCCAGGGTTACTTTAACCTCTCTCTAAAAAGCCATTATGTGGGGGCACTCCCAGAACATGTGGGTATCTGGGGCTGCTAAAAGTTGACATTTGTTACAGCATTTCCCTTCCTGATATTTAGATAAGCGTAAGGGGGAGAGGTATGCCCGATGTAGAGTGAACAAGTGGTTTCGCCTCAGCCAGGCTGGTTTGACAAGTCTATACAAAAGAGAAAAAGATTTTATCCACAAGTCCTCGTCCAATAACTGGATTTCACTTCCCCATAGGTCCATTGGGAGGTTGAAGTCTCCATCTATCTCCTCCAGAATGGACCAATACCAAAAGGCCACTTCCTTACCTCCTGTCTGTTTTTCAACCAATTGCTGTTCAAGGGGGCTAGGTCTCCCGATATTAGGATTTTTCCTAGTTTGTTCTCTGGCCCAACTGCTGATTTGGATATACTTAAATCTTGACAAAGATGGCCCTACTTTCTCCTTAAGTTCCTCCCACTTAATCAGGACACCTCCAAATACCAGCTCACCCCATCTGTAGAACCCTGCCTCCATTAGGGGGGCTGCCAGGCGATCTTGTAAACACAGTGGGAGCCCAGGAGAGTCCCATATCTGAGCATAGTTAGAAAAATATCCCAGCCCCACTCTGAGTTTAATTTGCACCCAGGACTTCAATATTGTTAAAAGAGTCTTAAGCCTCACCTTTTTAAAAAACTTTCGGTCCCCGAACTTGAATAGAAACCCATCTAGCGGAAGGTTTGCCCCCGGACTCTCTGCAATTGTTAAACAAATTTGTAGGGTCACCTATTTATAGTAGGAGAATGACACCTTCCATACTCTAATCCGCCATTGACTCGGAATGTCGGGGTAAACCTCACACGATTGGTTTAAATGTCCCGCAATGAAACTTCGTACTATGCCTCAAATCTTTAGCGAGGGTCTTGGTTAAAATTATAACAAATCCAGAAAGCCAGGGTTTGTTTCATTATCTATGAGATATAATGTACATTGACTGTGTGGTCCTTTTTACTGATAGTATTACATTTTGACCTCAGGGAGCATGACCTCCATTTCTCTATCTTTTCTCAACTGAAAATTACACTTGTAAACTGTTGCAAGGCAGTTCCAATGATTACCTATGGGACAGTCAGCCTTTCAATAGTGAAAAACTAAATGTATAGTATTTCACTATCAGGACATATAAAACGCACCAGCACATGTCCTGCCTTACACATACACTGCACCCTTTCAATGGGGCTAGCTTGGAACTACATTAGTGGTGACTTACATGTAAGAAAAGGGAAGGTTAGGCCCTGGCAAGTGGATGCACTTTCCAGGTAGATGTGGCAGTAAATACTGCATGCAGACACTGCAGTGGTAAGTCTGAGACACCTTTGAAAGGCTACTTGTGTGGGTGGCACAACCAGTGCTGCAGGCCCACTAGTAGCATTTGATTTACAGGCCCTGGGCACACACAGTGCACTCTACTAGGCACTTACTAGTAAATCACGTATAGCAATCATGGAAAACTAACCATAAAACAATTTACAGTAAGACCACTTGCACTTTAGCATTGAATAGCAGTGAAAAAGTATGCAGAGACACTAAATTAGCAAAAACAAAGTCCAGCATACCATCAAAATAGAAGGTCAGAGGCAAAAAGAGGAAACACGCCAAAAGATGCCAGGTCTAACATGTCCCCTCCAGCTGAAAGTAGTGAGGACTACCCACCCACCTGGGAGTACTCTTCACTAAGGCGGAAGAACCTGGACAGACCATCAGCGTTGTCAGGTTCTGTGCCAGGGTGATGTTCCACCGTAAAGTCCATTCCCTGTAGGTAGATGGACTACCTCAACAGTTTTGGGTTTTCTCCCCTCATCTACATTAACCATCTGAGCGGCCTGTTGTCTGTCTGAACTCGGAAGGGAGTCCCAAACAAGCAGGGTCTTAGCTTCTTCAGCACTCAGACCCCAGCAACAGCTTCATGTTCAATTGCATTTCACCTTGAAAAATCTATAGTAACCGGTGAAACCTAAAAAGGCTCTCACCTCTCTCTGGGTCTTGGGGGAGCTACAAAGCCAGAATGGGGCCAATCTTAGGTTGTAGGTGCACCATTTGGCTGCTTCCTACCTGGTGCCCTAAGTTCACCACAGAGCCCTTTCCTATCTGGCACTTGCTGGCCTTGATAGTGAAGTCCAACTTCTGCAGAGCCTTCATCACTTCCCAGAGGTGGTGCTAGTGATCTTCTCAGCTGGAACTGAACACTGCTATGTCATCCAGATAGGTGGCACTGAAATCCTCCAGTCCAGCCAACACCTGGTTGACTAACCTCTGAAAGTTGGCAGGGGCATTCTTGAACACAAAGTGCATAAGCCGGAACTGGTAGAGCCCGTCTGTAGTTGAGAAGGCAGACCTTTCCTTGGCCCTAACGGCAAAGGCAATCTGCCAGTACTCAATTGTTGAATCGAATGTACTGAGTAACTTGGCAGCTCCCCGCTGATCTATGAACTCATCAGTTCTGGGGATGGGGTGTGCATCACTCCTGGTGATGGCTTTAAGCCCACATTAATCCCACCCAGAACCAAAATCCAAGTGTTGCACTGGATGCAGCAACTTTTGGAACCAAGAAACCAAGACCACTAGACTAGCCCAGGGGCTGGTGGAGAACTCTACCGCCCCTAATGCCAACATCTTAGAAACTTCTTCCTTGATGCTGGCCTTAACCGTCAACCTTTAAATCTTGTGTTTCACAGGTAAGCTGTCCCCAGTGATCTCGTCATGGACACACCAATCGGTGATGACTAGGGTCAGACAGAACAGGGAAGCGAACTGTCCCAGCACCTGGAGATAGTCCCTCTGCTGCTCCGGGGTCAGGGTGGGGAAAGGTTCACACCATCCACTGACCCATCTTGCTCCCACTTACGCCTCATGGGGTCTCCTAGACCTGTGTTCATGCCATTCAGGGTTTGGCTGCATCTCTCAACCAACTTGTTTCCTTGGTGATGGTAAGGAGTGGTGAACTTATAACTTACACCACACTCCTCCCATAAAGAAATCATATACTTAGATATTGAGTTGGTACCCTAGTCAGATACCACCTCTCAGGGGAAACCCATTCGGGAAAAGATTCCCATCAATGCACGGCTCACCACAGAGACCAAGATTGTCTTGAGAGGGATAGCCTTCGGGTACTGGATGGCATGGTCCATCAAGGCCAGGATGTACTGGTTACCTAAGGCCGTCTTGGGGTCCAGGGTCCCCGCAATGTCAATTCCCACTCACTCAAAAGGGGTGCTCACCACAGGAAAAGGCTGGAGAGGCGTTTTTATCTTCTTCTCACTTTTGCCACTTTCCTGGCAAGTCTGGCAAGACCTACAGTGTGCATCTGATTGCTTTTGTATGTGGGGCCAATAGAAGTTGGTGACATCCCTGGCAATGGCTTTGTCGCACCCCAAATGTCCTGCCAAAGGCACATCATGAGTAGGGGTGGGTGGCAAACTCCGCTCCACCGGCGGAGCTCACATAATTTTGCAAATCTGTGCTCCATTTGGAGAGGTGGGTTTAGCAAAAACTCCGCCTCCGCTGAGTAGCAGAGTTTTTTACTGGTGCACTGCCCACTCTTATTCTGTAGCAGCAGAGTTTCTGTACAAGCTGCAGGGTATTGTTAGACGTGCCATGTTACATGGTCCGGGTGTTCAAAGGCAGAGCTCTACATAAGCGGGCAGGGTATGCAGCTACTCTGTGTCTCTGGTTTCGCAGCCGACTTTTAAGTAGGAGTAAAAATGAATTGAGAAGGAGCACAAGGAACTTAATGAGTACACATGGAAGAATTGCGCTGGTACAGCTTGAGCGCCACAATATGCAGGCCAATTGCACAAAAAAGCTGATATGCCTTCTTTTCCCAGGCTTTTCAAAGTCACACATCATGTGGAACAGTGCATTTACTTTCAAAATGTAGATTACATTTTCATTTCAATTTAGGCGCCTCCCTCACCGCTACCACAACAACACCGAGCACCCCATCAATTCCTTCTTTAGCACTTCTAGGAATTATTTTGCATCCACTTGGCAATTATCTGGTTACAGATATGCTACAGCGCCAAGTGACAATGATGCAGAAGCTTCAGATACATCAAATGCCATGCCCTGCGCAGCTGGGAATGATTATCTTTATTTTTAATTGCGTCTAGTGTGCAGTGAAACACACAAGTGCCTCTAAATGCTGGAGTTTGAGTCATCTTGGCAGGGTGAATTTCCCATAATTTATCCCTCAGCTAGTTCATTTATTTGGTGAGATTGTCAGGCTGCAGAGGCCTGTTTCAAGCAGAAAAGGTCTCGTAGGAACTGTGTACAGTGGCCTTGAGACAGCTTTCTACTTGAGTCAGTTTGCTGTTGGTATCTCGAGCGATGTTTTTGACCCCTGTCCAGGGCAGCAGCAGCGCAGCCAGTGTCGTGTCGCCCTGCCTGACTGTCCAGCGAGACAGGTCAGGCAATAAGGAGGAGCAAGGAGGGACAGGAAAAGGAGGAGTTATTAGATTGTGGGCCAGTAACTTCCTGGCAGGGAATAAAGAAGGTTGCCCCTGTCAGAGCTCCGTGTCCTGTGGTTATTTGGGCGGGCTAAGGCGTGACAATGGCGACGAGGGTGGGATGAGCCAAGCCCCACACAACGTCGCGCAGCCCAGCCGAGTACCGGCCCCAACGACCAGCCAGCAGCGCCAGAAAAGAGCGTGCACCAGAACGACGCCTGCGGTGGATCCTGGCCCACGGACGAGTGGAGCTTGCGAGAGCACGCGAGGGTACACCTGCGTGCTAGTGCCCAACTGCGGAGAAGTGGAGAGCCTGCCAAGCGACGTGAGGCGCGCCAGTACCTGCCCCGTGACGACTGTGGTCCGCAAGACGTGGAGAGCCCAGCTGAGCAGCGCCGAGGTGAGCGCGATGTCCCTGCACCCCTGCGAGGCCTGAAGACAGCGAGGGTGAGTCCCCAGCACACGCGACCGCTAGACAAGCCAGAGCGGGTCTGCACGTGCGCTTGGAATTGCCGAGAGCCGGGGAACATGGCGGCCATGTTGGAGTCAGGCGCCAGCCCTCAATAGACCCACGCGTCTCCTACGGCGGCCATCTTAGAGTCAGGCAAACCCTCAACAGACTCCTGAGTCCCACACGGCGGCCATTTTAAAGTCAGGCAAGTGACTCAAACACACAAAAAGGCGGGAACACGGCCAATTACCTCACGCAGGAGCGGCAGAAGCCTATCATAAGCTGAAATACTCATTAATACCACTAAAGAATACAATAACAAGAGAATACTGGTGACAAGAAGCGCAAATACCTAATATACAGTGCCACCATGTCTGACACTGATGCTCAAAGTACGTCCTCGACCGGAGGTGCACCCACGCAACCCACCACGACGGCGATGCCTCAAATAGCGTCCATAGGAGCACCTTTCATGCGACAGCCACAGCCGCTAGTGCTGACGCCTGGCAACACCATGGGCCCTGCATGGAAAACCTGGAGCGAGGACTTTGAAGATTACATGGAAGGGTCTCTCGTACAAGACTCCAAACGCAAGCTGGTTGCGCTACGAAATCTTGCTGGCCAAGAAATAGCACAAATAATCAAAGAAATGCCCAACGTTGCCACAGCCACCTATGACGAAGTGAAAGCTGCCCTTGACCGGCGGTTCCTGCACAAGCGCAACGTCGATTACGAACGCTATGTATTCAACCTAGCGTCTCAAGAGAAAGGAGAGTGCATGGGTGATTTCATCACGCGCATCAAAAGGATGACGCGTCACTGTGATTTCGAAAACTTCAAGACGGAAGATGCATTACGGCTCCGAATCATTGACGGCTGTCGTTCGGAATCGCTACGAAGACGCCTCCTAAAGAAGTCCTATACACTGGAACAAATCGAAGAACTTACAAGGATTAACGACCAAGCAGAAGATCATGCCAAGAGGATGGAAACGCACAAGCCTGAACACAAAGACAAAGACCACAAAGAGCAGGCTTTCCGAATACAGTCGCGCACAAACATCCGCCCAGGGTCGAGTGCGCATAGGACAAGCAAGCATCACCTCAGCTCTCGGAAATCATCGCCTCGCCGAGACTCACGACATACCAAACACACCAAACCTGCACCCGCCTGCTACCGATGCGGTCAGGACTACCCCCACTCGGGGCAGTGTCCGGCCATCGGCCAACGATGTCACCGATGCGGAAAGGACAACCACTTTGAGATAGCCTGTCAGGCTAGACAATCTGCCCGAAGGTCACCCACTCCACGATCTGCCACCCGGCACCATGCCCGTGCTGTAACGAGAAGAGAGAGCCGCTCGTCAGACTCATCAAGCTCCAGCACCCGCTCGACATACTCTCACCAGCGCCACAGCCGATCCACAAGTACACCTCGTTCCCGTCATCACTCCACGAGGTCACGGGCTCATCGCTCTTCATCCAACAGCTCATCAGCACTCACCACAGTGTCACAAGACAGTGACGAATATGTCTGCAGAGTATTTGATTCGTCAACAACCATGCAGGACAGTGACGAATACATTTGCATGGTGGCTGACCCAGATCGACTCAAACGATACCCGAAACTGGACATCCTGATAGGAGACCATCCAGCGAAATTTGTCCTGGACTCAGGTGCCTCGTTGAATTACATATGTGCGCTAGAATACCAGAAGATGAAGAACCGACCCAAACTAGAGCCAGCGGCAGTCCGCATCTTCACATGGATGTGCCGGAAGCCTTTACCATGCCTTGGCCGGTTTCACACCACACTGACTTTCAAAAACAGAAAAATTCCTGCATATGTCCACGTTGTAGAAGGACCAGACTTCGCCGACTGCTTGCTCAGTTTGCCAACAGCGGAACGACTGAAGCTGGTGGAGCTGCTATACATGACAGAAGATGCCCCCGACATCGTGGCCAAATTTCCCAAACTTTTCAAAGGTCTAGGTAAACTAAACCATTTCAAAGTAAAACTCCACATCAATGAAAACATCACACCCGTTGCACAGCATCACAGGAAGGTACCCTTCCACCTGCAACAGGCCGTTGATGACGAGCTACAAGACCTTCTACAATCAGACATCATAGAACGCACTTCCGGACCCACTCCCTGGGTATCACCAGTCGTGGTGGTCCCGAAGAAAGGACAAGACAATAAAGTCCGGCTATGTGTGGACATGAGAGCGCCCAACACCGCCATCGAACGGGAGCGACACCCAGGGCCTCATATCAGTGATATGATCACAAAATTAAATGGTGCTACCATCTTCTCCAAACTTGACCTGAACAAAGGTTACCACCAGCTGGAGCTTCACGAACAATCGCGCTATATCACGACATTCACCACGCATCAAGGCCTATTTCGATACAAGCGCTTGAATTTCGGCATTTCATCAGCCGCCGAAATATTCCAGGAAACCATCCGGAAGGTCATACAAGGGATCCCGAACTCCTTCAACTACAGCGACGACCTGTTGGTGTTCGGTAAAGATCAAGTTGAACACGACACCGCGCTGGATAGAGTGTGCCACGCGCTACTGCAAGCAAACTTGACACTGAATGCCGAGAAGTGCGAGTTCCACAAAAGCACCCTCAAGTTCTATGGACATACCTTTTCAAGTGAAGGCATGACACCAGATCCCGACAAGGTAGCTGCACTTGCTGACACTCCGACACCCCGTGATGTAAGTGATCTCCGCTCCTTCCTAGGAATGGCGAGCTACTGCGCGCGATACATCCGCGACTACGCCACCATCAGCTACCCGCTCCGAGAACTGACACGTCAAGGACAACCCTTTGAGTGGTCACGAGCGTGTGCCCAAGCCTTCGAAGAAATAAAACAAGCGGTGGGGTCTGCCACTAACCTAGCATACTTTGACACGAATAAAAGGACAGAGATCACTGTTGACGCCAGTCCGGTGGGCCTGGGGGCCATTCTTGCCCAATACCGTGACCATTCTGATCAACGACACATCATTGCTTATGCAAGTCGCAGCCTCACGGACACGGAAAGAGCTTACTCCCAACCGGAGAAGGAAAGCTTGGCTGTGGTGTGGGCGTGCGAACATTTTCATCTGTTTGTATACGGAAAACATTTCACCATCATTACGGATCATCAAGCCCTCCTCACAATCTTTGGCAATCCCAACGCCAAGATGCCACCTCGCATCGAACGCTGGGGTTTGAGACTCCAAGACTATGTGTTTACAATTGTTCACAAACCAGGCAAAGCTGAAAACCCCGCGGACTATATGTCCCGCCACCCGTTGCCGAGTGCCACTAAACCTGCATCGCTGGCAGACGACTACATCCATTTCGTCATCGACGCAGCGTGTCCGCCAGCAGTTCCTCTGGAAACTATTCAAACTGCGTCTGCTTCTGATCCACTGATTCAAACGGTCATGACTCACGTGCGCAACAACTCCTGGCGCAACGCACTGAACACCGCGCCTGGATCAGATCCTCCGCTGCATGACCTCACAGCGTTTCACCGCGTTCGTGAGGACTTGTCCATCAGTGACAACGGTCTTCTTTTGCGAGGGGGAAGGATTGTGATTCCTCATAACCTGCGACAAGGCATCATTAATCTAGCCCACGAAGGACACAGAGGCCTGAATGCCACAAAGAAAACTTTGAGAGAACGGGTCTGGTTTCCCTCTCTCGACTCCATGGTAGAGACCACCTTAAAAGACTGTATGACGTGCCAACTAGTGAGTCGTGAGGAACCACCAGCACCTCTTCAAATGTCTGAACTGCCAGATGAAGTGTGGAAGCAGGTAGCGGTCGACTTCTTTGGACCGCTTCAGTCTGGACAGTACATCATGGTTGTCATGGATGAATATTCAAGGTTTCCCTTCGCACACATGATAGCATCCACCAGAGCAACTGCTGTCATTCCTGTACTGGACGACATCTTTGCAGCCTGGGGCGTCCCCACAAGAGTCAAGTCCGACAACGGGCCTCCGTTCAATGGCCATGAGTTCGCGGAATTCGCGAAACATCTCGACTTCAAACATCACAAAATAACCCCACTGTGGCCGCAAGCAAATGGCATGGTGGAGAGATTTATGGGTACTTTAAAGAAAGCCATCCAACAAGCAGAGATAACACGTCGAGATGTCCAACAAACTCTGAACGAAGTACTAAGGGCCTACCGGACCACCCCCCACAACACCACGAATCAATGTCCAGCCTCAATAATGCTGGGAAGAACACCGAGGACAAGAGTACCCATGGTAGACACCATGCCTCAACCAAGGACTGTCACTGTAGACCATGAAACACTAGTCGACATTGACAGAAAGAAGAAACAGAAGATGAAGACCTATGCAGACAGTCGCCGACACGCCAAAGAAGCTGATATCCGCGAAGGCGACTGGGTCATAGTGAGAGGAGACCGGCGAACGAAAGCAGACAGCCGATATCTGAACCTTCCCCTACAAGTTCACAAGAGGAAAGGGACCATGATCACAGCCAAAGCTGATCACAAGCAAATAACGAGAAACATATCTCACTTCAAAAGACACTATCCAGTGAACAGGCATGAATCATCGTCGGGTCACACGTCCAGTGACTCTACCAGTCAAAACGACAACACTGAGATCCACCATTATCAGCAGTCAAGATCGGCCAACAGTCCGGAGCGACGTCGACACACGCCAGAAAGAGAGACTCGCCCCAAACGCCTGGTGAGGAAACCACGGCGACTCGTCGAAGAAATGTAGCACCACTTCTTTGAACAAAAGGGGGAGATGTCGTGTCGCCCTGCCTGACTGTCCAGCGAGACAGGTCAGGCAATAAGGAGGAGCAAGGAGGGACAGGAAAAGGAGGAGTTATTAGATTGTGGGCCAGTAACTTCCTGGCAGGGAATAAAGAAGGTTGCCCCTGTCAGAGCTCCGTGTCCTGTGGTTATTTGGGCGGGCTAAGGCGTGACAGCCAGGGACAGGATGTCACCACTCGGTCAGTGACAAAATCACTCTAGATGAAGCTTAAAATCCCACCCATTCCAACTGCCGACTTTGAGAGGGCAGATCGGACGAAAGCACGTGGACTAATCAGCCCTTCCAACTTCTACATGGCGCACAAGGATTGGCTAGGGTGCCTCCAATGCTGAGATCATATGCCACACAGTATCGTCCACTCCCATATGACTCCCAGAATATGTACACCTGTGGTATTGGTTGTTGGTACTCTGCAACTGAAACTTCTAAAATTATTGGACAAATGGCATCAGTGAACAGATCGATAATGGACGATGAACATGAGCTTGAGTCTATGGACGGTCCTTGTAGCTGAGGTGAATGAGATGGGGAGTGCAGAGGTGGAAGAGAGAAGGTGAGGTTTGGTGGTAGAGAACAAGGGGCCAGAGTGGCCAGAGAATTAGGATGGAAGAGTGAATCGATGCATGAGCTGTTAGGTGCTAGGGCACTTTATTTTCAATAACTTTGTGAAGGATGCAGCAGAGCAGTGGCTCACGTGTGGGGGGTGCATTGTTGGCTGCCTGGTGAATGGTATCATGACTAGGAGTGCCTCTGTAATACATCTTGCTCTCCAAGAAGCTGTCAAATGATGCAGTATGTGGCTGCGGGCAGATATCCCGCTTGATCAGTGAAAATTTGCCATTGACACGTACGCGGACAACCGCCCCCATCCCAGTCAGAAACGGGTAGCTTCCAGCTGCCAACCCTGCCATCAATCATCGGAGAAATGTCATGATTTCAGCACAAATTAATATAGCCTTCAAGGGTGAGCATGAGCCTTAATCACTGCAGCCGAGCAGAGAGATACCCACACCTCCACATGTGTGCTGCAATCTGCTGTGCCTGTGGGGTACATCACAGGCTGCCTTGCCCTTCACCTGGGCAAGGCAGTGGCTCCTCCGCTTGATTATACACCTGTGGTATGAAAAACAATGGTCCTAGACCTTATTCTGTCGATGATATTAATCACAACCTACAATAAATACTTGGTAAATCTTTTCAGAGCTTCAACACTGTTGGCTCACAGTAATAATTACAATCAGTATACTAAAGTGCAACAACCAAGAGGTTTTTTCAGAAAACAAGGTTTTTTAATTCCATCATAATTAACGCATCAGTAAAAAAGACTGGACAATTAGGGTATAGGGGATAAGGTTGCTCCAAGGAACATGCAGGAAGAGAGAGTGCTACGTTGTTGAAAGGGTGAAGAGGAGTTTAAAAAATAGTGATAGAAGGATAAATGACAGTTATTCATTGGTTGGACTGATAATAAAATCTCAGTCTTTTTTCTACCTGGCCACGTTACTATCAATCCCAATCCAGTTACATTTGATTATTAAACATTACACAATTCAATCCTTGTGTGGCACGTTGCAAATGGGGACTGGAAAGATTTACCAAATAATTATTGTAGGTTGTGATTAATATCATCTACAGAATAAGTTCTAGGACCATTGTTTTTCGTACCACATTGAACCCAGGTCCAGGACCACTTTTGGGTTACCCCATTTTCATAATGATTGTACACCTGGCTAGGGGTGACCGAGCAATACTCCGTCAAACACGTAACTCCGCTGAATTTCACAGAGTTTGTCGGTAATGCCATAGAATTCCACAGAGTGAAACTTTGCGAGCTCAGTCCAGGACTGATCATGAGCAAGACCCAGTAGGAAGGTTTGAAGCACTGGGGTACCACCAGCACAGGGGCTGACCCAGTATCAGGAATCTTAGGCTCACTGTACGGGAGATCTTTCTCCCAGTAGATCCAATGTGATCCAGACTGATCACCAGCTGCCTGGTCTGCAGCCTGCTTGCATAAACCAAATTGAGTAGTGCATTCCATCTGTTCATGGCAGAACTCCTCCCTGATGGGACCCCCCTCCTGGTGCCAATGGGTGGGCTCTGGCAGGTCTCTCAGTTTGGCCACTTGCTCCCCTGTAGGCTCCAGGGCATAGCCCTCAGTGTCTGGCTGTTCCTGGACTGTGGGAACCTCTGGGGTGAGTTTCCAGCGACTCCTGCCCTTCTTCTTTCTGGCATTTACCCGGGCCACTCTTTCAGGCTCCAGGTCCTTCTGATCACCCCTACTGGTTGTCATTGACTGAGTGGTCACACATGCCCATCCAGGCAGACCCAACATCTCCAAATGGGCTCGGCGTTCCACCTTCTCCTAAGAGGAACTCTCCAGGTCATTGCCAAGCATACAATCAACAGGCATAGTAGGACTCATAACTACTCTCAACGTATCTGAGACCCCTCCACTCAAAGGGAACTGCACCACCATAGACAGGCACTCTGGGTTGTCTGGTGCAACTACTGGGTAAAGTAAATTCAGGACTATCTGCTCTTCAGATACCAACTGACAGATGTCACACTGGCTCCAGTGTCTCTCAGAGCCTCCACCCTCTGTCCATTGATGATCACCCACTGCCCATACTTCTTAGTGTTCTCTTTGCAGGAGGGTTCTCTGGACCATCCCACTGCCCCCTAGTAAGTCAAGGGTTAACTCAGCTGGCTCCCACCCTCCACTTGGAACCAACTCCTCCCCCAGCACTATACTAACCAACCTTGGTGACGGTGTATCAGTGGGTGCGGGTGTGGCCTTGGGGCACTTGGGCTCCTGTCTCATGTGACCCTCCTGATCTCATGCAAAGCACTTACAGGATCCCTTCTAAGGTCTTCAGGTCTCTCCACCTAGGGGGCCATGTTTCTTCATATTGGGGGGCTGGGAATTCTTATCCTGGGAACTAGTTTGGAGCCCTTTAGAGAACTCCTTCTGGTTACCCTTGTTCCCCCACTTTTCTGCTGGGGACCCTGCCTACCCATGGCTGGGTTTCCCACATACCCCTTGTGGACCCTGGACCTCGTCCAGAAGTCCACCTCCTGAGCAAGCTTCCTGGGGTCAGTCAGCTTACTATCCATCAAATGCTGGAGCAGCTCTAGAACACAAAGACGATACAACTGCTCCCATGCAATTAAACCATACATCCCCTGATAATCAGCTACCTTGCTGCCCTTTATCCAACAATCCAGTGCACTGCAAAAAGATTCACACATTTGGCCCAAGTGTTAGATTCCATTATTGTAAAAGATCTGAACTTTTCCCTATACTGCTTAGATGTGAGCCCATACCTGAGACATATAGCATCCTTCATGGGATAAGTAAGGATAACTGCCTCCTCCAGGGGTGTCAGGTTGTTCCTTCCATTGGCTTCAAAGTATCTCCACAATGCCGCTCCCAATGCTTCTCTGGGACCTCATTCATGGAAGTGCAGCCTCATAACTTGCAAACCAAGTACAGATGTCCTCCCCCTTCTGAAAATTCTGTACCAGATCCTTTGGAATGTGCACCTTCCGCACAGGCTGCACTGGCTGTAAGCTGCCACTGCCACCATTTACAATGGACTCTGCCTGCTTGGCCTTGATTTCCACTTCTCTCAAACTCAACTCATGTGACAAAAGCAATTTATTTTCTTCCACAGCATGGGTCTTCTCTTCAAAAGCAAGGGCCTTCTCCCTCTCTGTTTCTTTTTCATGGTTCATTTGTTCCATTTCCAACTTGTTAATTTCCATTTCATACTAGAGCTTCTCAAGCTCCCGCTAGTGCTCTCTCTCCTCTAGCCTGCCCTCCAGTTCCTCTGGGGACAGACCTCCAGAAGATACACTACTGTCAGGCATGAAAGGCCCTCCCTCCAATGGCGGATCTTGAGCTCTAAACTCCACTTGCTAGTTCTGTGCAACCAGGTCCATATTCCCATCATCACTCTCCCCAGTTTGCCTTGCCTCCCACCAAGCACTCAAGACCTTCTGCAGCTCCTCCTTCCTGTAGATCCTCCTTCCTAGTGGAGTTCCACATGGGACAAACAAAACTTTTTCTAAATTGCTTGAGCTGATCTACTTCGTATAACTATAACATTTCAATCTCAAACTCATATTCTGCAACCTCCTTTACTGGTTCACCGATAAGAGATATAGTACTTGGTTACTTCACAAATACACAAAAATAGGACCAAAAGTAAAAAAAATAAGTATGTGGTCACATAATGGTCTGCATTCAGCACAAGTGTACACTAATAACTGTATATGAAGTGCAAATACAAGTCTAAATCCTCACCTCTGACCACCAGTGTTAGAATTGTGGGTCTCAAGTTGGCAGAGGTAAAAGTAGATACCCTTGCTTCTAGTCACGATAAGGGAGTTATACACTTTAAATAACCCCTGCTCACCCCTTTGGTAGCTTGGCATGAGCAGACAGGCTTAGCCCGAAGGCAGAAATAGTCTGCACTCTCACTAGAGCAGCTAGATCAGAGTTACAAAGCTTCAGAAGACACACCATCACCCCTACTATACCCTTGACCTCCAAGCACACTATTGTGGATACTACTAGTATACCTATGACACTCCCCATAGCCAAATCGATATCACGTCCAAATCTGAACTCCCAACCCCGGCTAGCAACATGACCACTAAGAGTCCAGCAGACCCCTAGGACTCCAGTGCTTCCACTTAGCCAGCCGTTGAGCTTCCCCCCTCCTGACTTCCTCCATAACCCTACCTTGCTTCCGCTGGTTCTCCCAGGCCAGTATTTTTCTAACACATTATTCTCGAACACACACCCCCACCTAGGCCCCAGCCCTAAGTCTCAGGAACCCACTCCTAAGCCTCACTCGGATCCAGTTTTGACAAAATCACACTAGTCCTTCAACATCTCAAGGCAGATGTTCAAGGCCTATTGCACCTCACCTCAGAGTGGGCTGATAATTGCAGTTAAGAAAAATAGTCATAACCACACTGTTACACGGGGACCTGGAGGGTCAGCCGAGCACTAGGGGAGAGGCCTCCGGTGAGGGTCGTCCCCAGCGATCGTACAGACAAGTAACTTCCCCCCCACAGATGGACACCACACGAAGATCAGATTAACACCTTTTATAGGCAGTTCTTGAAGTAAGGTAGTACGATACAAGGTGATCAGGATACGATGATCCTCTCAATTCTAGTCTCTAGTAGGGAAAGGGGGTAGCGGGACAGTCTTGGTACCTACGGGTACTGAGGTGAAACGGCGGTAGCTCACAATCCTCGAGCTCGGCGGTCGGACGGGTCGGACCGCGGCAGCGCCAGCAGGTCCCGAAGAGATCGTAGGTGGCAACGGGCCGCGGCAGCGCCAGCAGGTCCCAACGAGGATGGATGTTACAACGGGCCGCGGCAGCGCCAGCAGGTCCCACGAGGATGAAGGTTGCAGAAGGCCGCGGCAGCGCCAGCAGGCAGGACGATGGTTCACAAGGCAGGGTTGCGGCAGCGCCAGCAGTCCGTCAAGGATGAGTTCTTCTCCGTGTCTCTCGACTCCAGGATACAACTGCCTTCCTGCTCTGGGGCTGCCTCGGTTATAGGTCTGGCGCCCTTTGATGTCCGGATCCTCGCACTGGGAGGTCGGGAGGTCCGGGATGAGGGAGTCCAGACACCCAGCAGGGGGGTGGAGCCAGCACCCGGGGAGGCTGGGGGCGATCGGCACCTGGCGGGGGAGAGCCATCGACACTTCTTTCTCCCATTAGCCTGCCAAGTGGTCCGTTCACCTCCTGGATGGATGGTGGTGCCGGGATGGCGGGGCCTGGCCGGGCCCAGGGTTGGGGTCGAGCTGAGGCCACGCGGCCACGTGGTGCAGTGCCCAAGATGGCGGCTGGGCCGGGCAATGGGGCTGACAGGGGCCCGGGCCCGTGACACAGAGATATCCGGGAGCAGGCGTCCCGGAGGGGACGGGTTGCGGGTTGCTTCTGCGGGTAGCCCCCGGAGAGCCGGTGTCTGGGCCCTGTCATGGGGGGAGGGAGCGAGCCCTTCGTGGGGCCTGTCCAACATGCGTCCCCCCCAGCTGAAGGCGGGGAGAGTCACCCATCCTCTTGGGGACTCTCCTCGTCGAGGCGGAAAAAGCGGGACAGGCCATCCGCGTTGGCGTGGTCTTGACCAGGGCGATGCTCCACAGTGAAGTCCATCCCCTGCAGGGAGATGGACCATCGCAATAGTTTGGGGTTCTCCCCCCGCATTTGCATTAGCCATTGCAGAGGCCGATGATCTGTTTGTACCCGGAAGTGGGTTCCGAAGAGGTAAGGCCGGAGCTTCTTGAGGGCCCATACTACTGCGAAGGCCTCTCGCTCAATGGTGCTCCAGCGCTGTTCTCGGGGCAGGAGGCGTCTGCTGATGAAGGCCACTGGTTGGTCGACTCCCTCGGGGTTCAGTTGGGAGAGGACGGCCCCGATGCCATGGTCTGAGGCATCAGTCTGGACGATGAACTCACGGCTGTAGTCGGGGGAATGGAGCACAGGAGCGGTGCACATGGCGGCCTTCAGCCTCTCGAAGGCTGCTTGACAGTCGGGAGTCCAGTTGACTGTTTTTGGGTTGGTCTTGGATGTGAGTTCCGTGAGGGGCCCCACAAGGCTGCCATAGTCCTTTACGAACCGCCGATAGTATCCGGTGAGCCCCAAGAATGCTCGGACCTCGGTTTGGGTTACGGGGGGGTGCCAGGACTGGATGGCAGCGATCTTGAGCTGGAGGGGGGCTACCAGACCGCTCCCCACTTGGTGTCCGAGGTAGGTCACGGACCCCTGGCCGATTTGGCACTTGCTGGCCTTGATTGTGAGGCCGGCCCGTTGGAGGGCCTGCAGGACCCCTCGGAGGTGGCGGAGGTGGTCTGACCAGTGGCGGCTATACACCGCGATGTCGTCCAGGTATGCGGCGCTGAACTCTTCGAGGCCCGCCAATACCTGGTTCACAAGTCGTTGAAACGTGGCTGGAGCGTTTTTCATGCCGAAGGGCATCACTCTGAAATGGTAGTGTCCATCCGGGGTGGAGAAAGCGGATCGTTCTTGTGCCCTGGGGGTGAAGCCGATCTGCCAGTAGCCCGCCGTCAGGTCGAAGATGCTTAGGTAGCGGGCCGCCCCCATGCGGTCAACTAGTTCGTCGGCTCGGGGGATGGGGTGAGCGTCGGTTCGGGTGACCGCGTTCAGACCCCGATAGTCGACGCAGAACCGGAGCTCGGGTGTGGTGCTCGGGGCCGCAGCTTTGGGGATCAGTACAACCGGGCTGGCCCAGGGGCTGTCCGAGGGTTCGATGACTCCAAGTGCGAGCATCTTGGAGACTTCTTCTTGGATGCAGGTGCGTACCCGATCTGGTACCCGGTACGGCCGGTGTCAGATAGGAGGACTGTCGCCAGTGTCCACGTCGTGCAGACACCAGGGGGAGACCCCGGGTGTGAGGGAGAATAGGTTTGCAAATTGCAGCAGGAGGGCCCGACAGTCGTGGCGCTGCTCCGGGGTCAGAGCCTCGGAGAGGTGGACCCCGTCCACCGAACCATCTTTTTCCCCGGTCCCCAGTAGGTCAGGGAGGGGCTCGGAGTCCTCTTCCGCCCCACTGTCTGTAGCCATCAGCAGGCTGAGCTCCGAGCGCACGAAGTGGGGTTTGAGTCTGTTGGCGTGGAGGACCCGGAGGGGGTTCCGGGGGGATTCCATGTCGATGAGGTAGGTGACGGGGCTCTTACGCTCGATCACCTTGAAGGGCCCCGTCCATTTGTCCTGTAAGGCACAAGGTTCGATGGGGGACATCACCCATACCTGCTGGCCAGGCTCGAATTCGATGGAGGAGGCATGTTGATCGTACCACTTCTTCATGTCCTCCTGACTGGCTTCAAGATTGGCTTTGGCGAGCTCTCTGAATCGCCGGGTCTGATTACGGAGGGTCAGGAGGTACTTGTAGACGTCTGGAGGGGTCTTCAGGGGGGCCATTTCCCACTCTTCTTTAACTAGGCTGAGAGGCCCGCGAACAGGGTGTCTGTACAGGAGTTCGAAAGGGCTGAAGCCGAGGGACTTCTGGGGGACTTCTCGGTAGGCGAAGAGGAGGCACGGTAGTAGCACGTCCCACTGGCGGCGTAGGGGTTCTTCCAGCCCCATGATCATCCCCTTGAGAGTGCGGTTGAATCGCTCAACCAGTCCGTTTCCTTGCGGGTGATAGGGGGTTGTGAATTGGTAGGTGACTCCGCACTGTTGCCATAGGGATTTCATATATTTTGAAATAAAGTTTGTGCCCCTGTCACTGACGACTTCCCTGGGGAAGCCCACTCGAGAGAAGATCCCCATTAAGGCTCGACCTACCACTGGTGCTGTTACAGTTCGAAGGGGAACCGCCTCAGGATAGCGGGTGGCGTGGTCCACCAGGACCAGGATGAATCGATGCCCTTGTGCTGTTCGGGGGTCCAGGGGCCCCACAATGTCTATTCCCACCCTTTCGAACGGGGTGGTCACAACGGGGAATGGTTGCAGAGGTGCCTTGAGTTTGCGGCCGCTCTTCCCGCTGGCCATTCGGGTTCTTCAGATCTAGGGATGGTGTTGGCGGCCATGGACCGGGTTGTTACGCACGCCCAGCCCGGGGGGCCTAACATCCCCAGGTGCTCTCTTCTTTCAACGGCTGCCCACGGGGAACTCTCGAGATCGTTCCCTAGGAGGCAGTCCATGGGGGCATCGTCGCGGACAGTCACTTTTAACATACCGGAGACTCCTCCCCATTCGAAGGGGATGCAGGCCATCCGACACAGGCTCTCCGAATTGTCGGCCGATCGGACGGGGCAAAGAACGTTTGGCAGAATTTGTTCTGGGGTCACCAGGTGACAGCGGACGGCCGTCACACTGGCCCCTGTGTCACGCAGGGCTTCGGCCTTACGCCCATTTATGTTCACCCACTGGCTGTATTTCCTGGTGTTGGCTGGTAGGGGAGCCCGCGGGATCAGGTCTCTTCCCCCTAGGCAGGCCAGGGTCATGGCGGCAGGTTCCCACTCGGGCTGCTCCTGCTCATACTCTTCAGGATCTTCGGAGACTTGCTCTTCTCCTAGGGCGGCGGCAGCCACCTGGCGGGGTCCGGGGGTCTGGTTCTTTGGGCAGGTCGGGTCACTGGCATAGTGACCGACTCGCTGGCATCAATGACACGTAACGTTGGCTCGGAACCCCGGGCGCATCGGGGGGTTGCCCCGGCCGGCCGGGGGCGGGGTGTTGTTGGCGGGAGCGGCCGGGACGGCGTCTCTGCCCCGGCCCTGTCCTCCTCCTCCTCCTCGGGGACGATGATGACCTTGGTTGGTTCTGTTCTGCTCGGTTGGCCCACTCCGGGTCACTCGGGTGCTCTCCCATCGGTCAGCCTCGGCGGCGAGCTGCCGTGGGTCAGTCAATTTACTGTCGAGGAGGTGCTGCCTGAGCTCGACGAAGCAGTTGTTGGAGAGGTGCTCCCACACAATGAGGTTGAAGAGCTGTTCGTAGGTTGTTACGTTGCTACCCTTGATCCATCCCTCGAAGGCTCGGCTGAAATAGTTCACATATTCTATCCAGGTTGTACCCGGGATCCGGGTGCCGTTGCGGAATCTCTGGCGGTACATCTCGGGCGTCAGCCCATATCGACTGAGGAGGGCGGCCTTCATGTGGTCATAGGACGTCATTTGATGGTCCGGAAGCTGCAGCAGGGCATCCCGGCCTTCATTGACGAATCTCCCCCATAGACCGGCTCCCCAGTCACTTCGAGCGATCCGGTGGGCAGTCATGGCGATCTCGTAGGCCTTGAACCACTGCTGTATGTCGTCGTTCCGATAGTATTCACGGACCACATCCTTGGGGATGTGGACCTTCTGTTCGATAGTACCTGGGGGGCGCGGTTGCTCGGGCACCCCTAGGTCATTGTTCTGTTTGCGCATTTCTATCTCCGCTAGCTTGCACTCGTGTTCGTATGCCAGTCTTTTTTCTTCGAGTTCTCTCTGTCTCTGCTTTTCCTCTCGCTCTTCTTGGAGCCGTAAGTGTTCTAAGTTCATCTTTTGTTCTGCCAGTTTCAATTCTCCGTCTAATTTGAGCCGTGCCAACTCTAACTCGTGTAGTCTATTTTTCTCTCGTTCTCGGATCTCTTCCCGGGAGAGATCCGTTCTCTTTTCTTCCGTCAGAGTGGTGTTTGTCTCCGGGGCTTCGGGGTCCCGGGGTCCGGCGATATTTGTCTCTGCCCAGGATTCTAGGGCGTGTTTGAAGTCCTCTTTCGTGCTCAGACCGGTGGTGGCAATGCCTAGTTCTATGCAAAATTGTTTTAGCTCTCGGTGGTTGTACTCTTCCAGTTTCTCCATCTGGAATTTCTCTGCAGATCCGCTCTCTCTGGTCGTCATTGTGGATTAGTCGTAGGGTGAGTTACTCTCTGTACGGTTACGCGTTGGTTCGGATCGCGCCGCTGGCCACCAATGTTAGACGGGGACCTGGAGGGTCGGCCGAGCACAAGGGGAGAGGCCTCCGGTGAGGGCCGTCCCCAGCGATCGTACAGACAAGTAACTTCCCCCCCACAGATGGACACCACACGAAGATCAGATTAACACCTTTTATAGGCAGTTCTTGAAGTAAGGTAGTACGATACAAGGTGATCAGGACACGATGATCCTCTCAATTCTAGTCTCTAGTAGGGAAAGGGGGTAGCGGGACAGTCTTGGTACCTACGGGTACTGAGGTGAAACGGCGGTAGCTCACAATCCTCGAGCTCGGCGGTCGGACGGGTCGGACCACGGCAGCGCCAGCAGGTCCCAACGAGGATGGATGTTACAACGGGCCGCGGCAGCGCCAGCAGGTCCCACGAGGATGAAGGTTGCAGAAGGCCGCGGCAGCGCCAGCAGGCAGGACGATGGTTCACAAGGCAGGGTTGCGGCAGCGCCAGCAGTCCGTCAAGGATGAGTTCTTCTCCGTGTCTCTCGACTCCAGGATACAACTGCCTTCCTGCTCTGGGGCTGCCTCGGTTATAGGTCTGGCGCCCTTTGATGTCCGGACCCTCGCACTGGGAGGTCGGGAGGTCCGGGATGAGGGAGTCCAGACACCCAGCAGGGGGGTGGAGCCAGCACCCGGGGAGGCTGGGGGCGATCGGCACCTGGCGGGGGAGAGCCATCGACACTTCTTTCTCCCATTAGCCTGCCAAGTGGTCCGTTCACCTCCTGGATGGATGGTGGTGCCGGGATGGCGGGGCCTGGCCGGGCCCAGGGTTGGGGTCGAGCTGAGGCCACGCGGCCGCGTGGTGCAGTGCCCAAGATGGCGGCTGGGCCGGGCATTGGGGCTGACAGGGGCCCGGGCCCGTGACACAGAGATATCCGGGAGCAGGCGTCCCGGAGGGGACGGGTTGCGGGTTGCTTCTGCGGGTAGCCCCCGGAGAGCCGGTGTCTGGGCCCTGCCATGCGGGGAGGGAGCGAGCCCTTCGTGGGGCCTGTCCAACATGCGTCCCCTCCAGCTGAAGGCGGGGAGAGTCACCCATCCTCTTGGGGACTCTCCTCGTCGAGGCGGAAAAAGCGGGACAGGCCATCCGCGTTGGCGTGGTCTTGGCCAGGGCGATGCTCCACAGTGAACTCCATCCCCTGCAGGGAGATGGACCATCGCAATAGTTTGGGGTACTCCCCCCGCATTTGCATTAGCCATTGCAGAGGCCGATGATCTGTTTGTAACCGGAAGTGGGTTCCGAAGAGGTAAGGCCGGAGCTTCTTGAGGGCCCATACTACTGCGAAGGCCTCTCGCTCAATGGTGCTCCAGCGCTGTTCTCGGGGCAGGAGGCGTCTGCTGATGAAGGCCACTGGTTGGTCGACTCCCTCGGGGTTCAGTTGGGAGAGGACTGCCCCGATGCCATGGTCTGAGGCATCAGTCTGGACGATGAACTCACGGCTGTAGTCGGGGGCCTGGAGCACAGGAGCGGTGCACATGGCGGCCTTCAGCCTCTCGAAGGCTGCTTGACAGTCGGGAGTCCAGTTGACTGTTTTTGGGTTGGTCTTGGATGTGAGTTCCGTGAGGGGCCCCACAAGGCTGCCATAGTCCTTTACGAACCGCCAATAGTATCCGGTGAGCCCCAAGAATGCTCGGACCTCGGTTTGGGTTACGGGGGGGCGCCAGGACTGGATGGCAGCGATCTTGAGCTGGAGGGGGGCTACCAGACCGCTCCCCACTTGGTGTCCGAGGTAGGTCACGGACCCCTGGCCGATTTGGCACTTGCTGGCCTTGATTGTGAGGCCGGCCCTTTGGAGGGCCTGCAGGACCCCTCGGAGGTGGCGGAGGTGGTCTGACCAGTGGCGGCTATACACCGCGATGTCGTCCAGGTATGCGGCGCTGAACTCTTCGAGGCCCGCCAATACCTGGTTCACAAGTCGTTGAAACGTGGCTGGAGCGTTTTTCATGCCGAAGGGCATCACTCTGAAATGGTAGTGTCCATCCGGGGTGGAGAAAGCGGATCGTTCTTGTGCCCTGGGGGTGAAGCCGATCTGCCAGTAGCCCGCCGTCAGGTCGAAGATGCTTAGGTAGCGGGCCGCCCCCATGCGGTCAACTAGTTCGTCGGCTCGGGGGATGGGGTGAGCGTCGGTTCGGGTGACCGCGTTCAGACCCCGATAGTCGACGCAGAACCGGAGCTCGGGTGTGGTGCCCGGGGCCGCAGCTTTGGGGATCAGTACAACCGGGCTGGCCCAGGGGCTGTCCGAGGGTTCGATGACTCCAAGTGCGAGCATCTTGGAGACTTCTTCTTGGATGCAGGTGCGTACCCGATCTGGTACCCGGTACGGCCGGTGTCGGATAGGAGGACTGTCGCCAGTGTCCACGTCGTGCAGACACCAGGGGGAGACCCCGGGTGTGAGGGAGAATAGGTTTGCAAATTGCAGCAGGAGTGCCCGACAGTCGTGGCGCTGCTCCGGGGTCAGAGCCTCGGAGAGGTGGACCCCGTCCACCGAACCATCTTTTTCCCCGGTCCCCAGTAGGTCAGGGAGGGGCTCGGAGTCCTCTTCCGCCCCACTGTCTGTAGCCATCAGCAGGCTGAGCTCCGAGCGCACGAAGTGGGGTTTGAGTCTGTTGGCGTGGAGGACCCGGAGGGGGTTCCGGGGGGATTCCATGTCGATGAGGTAGGTGACGGGGCTCTTACGCTCGATCACCTTGAAGGGCCCCGTCCATTTGTCCTGTAAGGCACAAGGTTCGATGGGGGACATCACCCATACCTGCTGGCCAGGCTCGAATTCGATGGAGGAGGCATGTTGATCGTACCACTTCTTCATGTCCTCCTGACTGGCTTCAAGATTGGCTTTGGCGAGCTCTCTGAATCGCCGGGTCTGATTACGGAGGGTCAGGAGGTACTTGTAGACGTCTGGAGGGGTCTTCAGGGGGGCCATTTCCCACTCTTCTTTAACTAGGCTGAGAGGCCCGCGAACAGGGTGTCTGTACAGGAGTTCGAAAGGGCTGAAGCCGAGGGACTTCTGGGGGACTTCTCGGTAGGCGAAGAGGAGGCACGGTAGTAGCACGTCCCACTGGCGGCGTAGGGGTTCTTCCAGCCCCATGATCATCCCCTTGAGAGTGCGGTTGAATCGCTCGACCAGTCCGTTTCCTTGCGGGTGATAGGGGGTTGTGAATTGGTAGGTGACTCCGCACTGTTGCCATAGGGATTTCATATATTTTGAAATAAAGTTTGTGCCCCTGTCGCTGATGACTTCCCTGGGGAAGCCCACTCGAGAGAAGATCCCCATTAAGGCTCGACCTACCACTGGTGCTGTTACAGTTCGAAGGGGAACCGCCTCAGGATAGCGGGTGGCGTGGTCCACCAGGACCAGGATGAATCGATGCCCTTGTGCTGTTCGGGGGTCCAGGGGCCCCACAATGTCTATTCCCACCCTTTCGAACGGGGTGGTCACAACGGGGAATGGTTGCAGAGGTGCCTTGAGTTTGCGGCCGCTCTTCCCGCTGGCCATTCGGGTTCTTCAGATCTAGGGATGGTGTCGGCGGCCATGGACCGGGTTGTTACGCACGCCCAGCCCGGGAGGCCTAACATCCCCAGGTGCTCTCTTCTTTCAACGGCTGCCCACGGGGAACTCTCGAGATCGTTCCCCAGGAGGCAGTCCATGGGGGCATCGTCGCGGACAGTCACTTTTAACATACCGGAGACTCCTCCCCATTCGAAGGGGATGCAGGCCATCCGACACAGGCTCTCCGAATTGTCGGCCGATCGGACGGGGCAAAGAACGTTTGGCAGAATTTGTTCTGGGGTCACCAGGTGACAGCGGACGGCCGTCACACTGGCCCCTGTGTCACGCAGGGCTTCGGCCTTACGCCCATTTATGTTCACCCACTGGCTGTATTTCCTGGTGTTGGCTGGTAGGGGAGCCCGCGGGATCAGGTCTCTTCCCCCTAGGCAGGCCTGGGTCATGGCGGCAGGTTCCCACTCGGGCTGCTCCTGCTCATACTCTTCAGGATCTTCGGAGACTTGCTCTTCTCCTAGGGCGGCGGCAGCCACCTGGCGGGGTCCGGGGGTCTGGTTCTTTGGGCAGGTCGGGTCACTGGCATAGTGACCGACTCGCTGGCATCGATGACACGTAACGTTGGCTCGGAACCCCGGGCGCATCGGGGGGTTGCCCCGGCCGGCCGGGGGCGGGGTGTTGTTGGCGGGAGCGGCCGGGACGGCGTCTCTGCCCCGGCCCTGTCCTCCTCCTCCTCCTCGGGGACGATGATGACCTTGGTTGGTTCTGTTCTGCTCGGTTGGCCCACTCCGGGTCACTCGGGTGCTCTCCCATCGGTCAGCCTCGGCGGCGAGCTGCCGTGGGTCAGTCAATTTACTGTCGAGGAGGTGCTGCCTGAGCTCGACGAAGCAGTTGTTGGAGAGGTGCTCCCACACAATGAGGTTGAAGAGCTGTTCGTAGGTTGTTACGTTGCTACCCTTGATCCATCCCTCGAAGGCTCGGCTGAAATAGTTCACATATTCTATCCAGGTTGTACCCGGGATCCGGGTGCCGTTGCGGAATCTCTGGCGGTACATCTCGGGCGTCAGCCCATATCGACTGAGGAGGGCGGCCTTCATGTGGTCATAGGACGTCATTTGATGGTCCGGAAGCTGCAGCAGGGCATCCCGGCCTTCATTGACGAATCTCCCCCATAGACCGGCTCCCCAGTCACTTCGAGCGATCCGGTGGGCAGTCATGGCGATCTCGTAGGCCTTGAACCACTGCTGTATGTCGTCGCTCCGATAGTATTCACGGACCACATCCTTGGGGATGTGGACCTTCTGTTCGATAGTACCTGGGGGGCGCGGTTGCTCGGGCACCCCTAGGTCATTGTTCTGTTTGCGCATTTCTATCTCCACTAGCTTGCACTCGTGTTCGTATGCCAGTCTTTTTTCTTCGAGTTCTCTCTGTCTCTGCTTTTCCTCTCGCTCTTCTTGGAGCCGTAAGTGTTCTAAGTTCATCTTTTGTTCTGCCAGTTTCAATTCTCCGTCTAATTTGAGCCGTGCCAACTCTAACTCGTGTAGTCTATTTTTCTCTCGTTCTCGGATCTCTTCCCGGGAGAGATCCGTTCTCTTTTCTTCCGTCAGAGTGGTGTTTGTCTCCGGGGCTTCGGGGTCCCGGGGTCCGGCGATATTTGTCTCTGCCCAGGATTCTAGGGCGTGTTTGAAGTCCTCTTTCGTGCTCAGACCGGTGGTGGCAATGCCTAGTTCTATGCAAAATTGTTTTAGCTCTCGGTGGTTGTACTCTTCCAGTTTCTCCATCTGGAATTTCTCTGCAGATCCGCTCTCTCTGGTCGTCATTGTGGATTAGTCGTAGGGTGAGTTACTCTCTGTACGGTTACGCGTTGGTTCGGATCGCGCCGCTGGCCACCAATGTTAGACGGGGACCTGGAGGGTTGGCCGAGCACAAGGGGAGAGGCCTCCGGTGAGGGCCGTCCCCAGCGATCGTAAAGACAAGTAACTTCCCCCCCCACAGATGGACACCACACGAAGATCAGATTAACACCTTTTATAGGCAGTTCTTGAAGTACGGTAGTACGATACAAGGTGATCAGGACACGATGATCCTCTCAATTCTAGTCTCTAGTAGGGAAAGGGGGTAGCGGGACAGTCTTGGTACCTACGGGTACTGAGGGGAAAGGCGGTAGCTCACAATCCTCGAGCTCGGCGGTCGGACGGGTCGGACCGCGGCAGCGCCAGCAGGTCCTGAAGAGATCGTAGGTGGCAACGGGCCGCGGCAGCGCCAGCAGGTCCCAACGAGGATGGATGTTACAACGGGCCGCGGCAGCGCCAGCAGGTCCCACGAGGATGAAAGTTGCAGAAGGCCGCGGCAGCGCCAGCAGGCAGGACGATGGTTCACAAGGCAGGGTTGCGGCAGCGCCAGCAGTCCGTCAAG
This sequence comes from Lissotriton helveticus, assembly GCF_964261635.1. Classification (NCBI taxonomy): domain Eukaryota; kingdom Metazoa; phylum Chordata; class Amphibia; order Caudata; family Salamandridae; genus Lissotriton; species Lissotriton helveticus. Next base: position 1,034,104,251 of record NC_136067.1, on the reverse strand, counting down.
GATCAGTTCTTCTCCGTGTCTCTCGACTCCAGGATACAACTGCCTTCCTGCTCTGGGGCTGCCTCGGTTATAGGTCTGGCGCCCTTTGATGTCCGGACCCTCGCACTGGGAGGTCGGGAGGTCCGGGATGAGGGAGTCCAGACACCCAGCAGGGGGGTGGAGCCAGCACCCGGGGAGGCTGGGGGCGATCGGCACCTGGCAGGGGAGAGCCATCGACACTTCTTTCTCCCATTAGCCTGCCAAGTGGTCCGTTCACCTCCTGGATGGATGGTGGTGCCGGGATGGCGGGGCCTGGCCGGGCCCAGGGTTGGGGTCGAGCTGAGGCCACGCGGCCGCGTGGTGCAGTGCCCAAGATGGCGGCTGGGCCGGGCAATGGGGCTGACAGGGGCCCGGGCCCGTGACACAGAGATATCCGGGAGCAGGCGTCCCGGAGGGGACGGGTTGCGGGTTGCTTCTGCGGGTAGCCCCCGGAGAGCCGGTGTCTGGGCCCTGTCATGCGGGGAGGGAGCGAGCCCTTCGTGGGGCCTGTCCAACACACACCCATCCCACTAACTACTGCACCAGGCTTCAAGAACACCCCCATCCACTGTGATCTCACTAATCTTGGTTCTCATCACCCCCGATGGAAAAGCTCACCCCACCCTAACGACCCATATTGGCCCAGTAGACTAAATGATCCACTGTATGACAAGGATATTCACTCCCTCCTACTCTCATATGATCCAACATACTCCACTAACACAGATAATATGTATCTAATCGAGGCAATCCATGCAGACCCACACAGAGAACCTAGGGTCAACTCCAGATCCTTGAACAAGAACAACCTCACAAGAGTCACCACCACACAATCTACCATAGCTGACACCAAGTCTAAGATTAAATTCATGCTTCTCAACTACAGATCTGCAGTAAGAAACACAGCAGACATTCCTGCCCTCATCCTCGCAGATGATCCTGACCTCTTAATGCTGACTGAAATCTGGATAAACAACTCATCTGCACCTACCCTTGACTTACTAATCCATCCTAGCTATGACATCATTAGATTAGACAGATCTAGTGGACAAGGTGGAGGTATCACCTATATACACCGTAACAATCTATTAGTCAAACAGTCACATTCCGCCGCTCTGTCAACATATGAATACCTATGCATTGAGGTTCCATGTAACAGCAGACAAGTATGCAAATTCCACACAAATCTATCAGTCAAACAGTCACATTCCGCCGCTCTGTCATCATACGAATACCTATGCATTGAGTTCCCATGTAACAGCAGACAAGTATGCAAATTCCACACGCTCTATCACCCTTTAGGAGACAACCTTTGCTTCACAAAACAAATCATGGAAATCATCTCAACTAGCGCAGATCTTCACGGCACCCAGATCTTCCTTGGAGATTTTAACCTCCTCTGGAATGACATGAATGGCCCTTCAGTCAATAACCCTAAAACCTTCCTAGTGGACCTCAACCTAATCAAAATATGAGAAAGACCTATTCACATCAAGGGAACAACCTTAGATCTAGTCATCGGTAAGATCAACTCCATTCAACTTGAATCTATTGTCCCTTGTGACTGGACAGACCACCACTGGATCACCTTCCTCATCACAGAATCCTTGAGAACTAACAAAGTTCAGCTAAAGAAACCCAGGCACTGGCAAAGAAGCCTGCAAAACATTAACTTGAATGATCTGACATCCCTCAGTATTAACATCTTGCCCTCTCCTCTGGACATGTCCGATGTCCATGACCTTACAGACAACTACAACCGCTCCATGCCGAACATTTTAGACTCGATTGTGCCTTTACAGCTAAAAAGAATGTCCTTCAAAGTCTCCAAACCTTGGTACACTGGTAGTTTAAATACAGAAAGACAAAATCTGAGACTAGTGGAATGATTGTGGAGATCCTCTCCATCCCTCAAACACCGCGAATATCTGAGATCATGGAGGAACATCTATAACAAACACATTAAAAGTTCTAAAGCTAATTACTTCGGAAACCAACTAGAGCAAGCTAAAAATTGACCAAAAAATAGTTTGAAATAATCATCTTTAATCAAATATTCAACCTATCCTTTCCCCAGTGGGATCCTGTCCATAGCTAAACAGTAAGGAATTTGCAGCCTTCTACCTTGAAAAGACAACCAAGATAGAATATGATTGTGGTCTGCATTGGAACAACTGCTGATCACACCACCTATCAGCCTCACCCTCTTGGTTTGTTGTGCCCCTGCTCGCTGCGGTTTTCACCCCCAAAAACAATGCTTCTTGGGGCTTATTTAAAACTTTGGATGAAAGTGCTATTCTGAAAACGGTTGCAGCACTGAGATCCTCAAACCACTTCAGTGACACTCTGCCTTCAAATTTCTTCAGTGAGATAAAATCATCCATACTCCTACTATGGACTAAAATAGTCAATGCCCCACTACTTCAAGGCTCTCTTCCAGACAGCCTAAAGACTTGGCAGGTTATCCCTGTTCTAAAAAGACCTACTGCAGGTCACACTGACCTACACTGTTTCGGTCCAATTTCCAACATTCCGACTGTGGTGAAGCTCTTGAGAAATGTGTCCAACTATGGTACCACATAGATCATTTCTGACTGTTAGAAAAATTCCAATCCACCTCCCATCAGGGTCACAACACAAATTCCGCTCTTACTCACATTGTGGACGATGCTTTCAGAATGCTGGATCAGAACAAATTTTGCCTTTTGACCTATTGTCACATTTTGATACGGTTAAACATGACAGCCTAATTGATCTATTTGAACATAGGATAGGGCTTTCGGGCCAGTCCTAAATTGGTTTGCCTCATTTCTCCACAATAGCATTCAAAGATTCAAGGTGAACCAGTCCCTGTCCAATCTCTCACTGGTCACTCTAGGGGTACCACAGGGGTAGACGCTCTCGCCCACTCTCTTCAACTTGTTCATGGAGCCTTTAACAGAAATTTGTGAACTCTCCAGCATTCATTATTATATGTATGCCGATGACACCCAACTGTCTCCTCCCCTGAGAACATCAGGTCCCTCAACACAACTCTACAGAAAACCCAAAATTGGCTGACCCCCAATCACCTTACATTAAATGCTCTTAACATGGAATTCCTGTTAATGGCTCCACCCAAAAAGTCACCAGCCATCGGAAAATTGATGAATCAACTAACTACTCTTGATTGCATAACATACATCTTTGACTCCGCGAGCTCATTTGGCATAATGCTAGATAAGAGTTTGAACATGCAGAAGCACATCAGTGCTCTCACCAAAGGAACAAACTTCTAAATGAGCATCTTAAGGAAAATCAAACCTTTCCCCCTCCCCAATGAGTTCACGTCTGTTGTGCAGGCCCTAGTGGTTTCCAAGTTGGATTATGGAAGAACAACCCTCTGCAGCCTTCCTAGATCTAAGAAGACTCAACTAAGAGCCTCTCTGAACTCTGCTGCAAGACTCATCACAAGTTCTAAAAGAAACAACTCTATCACGTTGAGCTGAAATCCCTAAACTTGCTCCCATAGGAAGCAAGGATACCAGTGCTTAATTTGTGCCGGTGCTTTCCGGTGCTTAGCACCTATTCATCAGGGCAGGGTCTACACTCTGCACATTACATATTGCGTAGAAATTGATACTTCAATTGACATATTACATTTTTTACCGCCTCACTGTAAGTAAACTTGGCGTCAGCGCTGCCACACTCCCTCAGACTAGTGTTGCCCAGTTCTCTTCTCTGGACGGTCACCGAATAAGTCCCGGTTAGTTGCGGGCCTTGCGGCAGCAGCTGAAACTCAGCCTGAGCCAAATCCAATAGGAGATTTAGATTCATAAAACGTTACTTGTTTGATGGCGGCCATAACTTCAGTTTGCCTGTGGGCGGGACACTGATTCATTCAAGCTTGATTTTCGTTCTGCGGGCGGGGCAGGGGATGTGCAGCAGGCGGCAGCGTGCGCAGATTTTTTACAGATTACCACGTCCCAGCATACACGCACATGCACCCCACTGTGAATTTCATCTGTTGAAAGGCAAGCAACATGCAGTTACTGTGCAATACCAGGGCCAGTCCCGCTTAATAGTTACGGAACCAGTCTGTCAGTAAAGAGAGGCTGTGAGTGCACTGTGTGCGTCCTGGCAGGCGCCTGGCCCACCACGAGTACTGTACAGCAGGAAATGTAAGTACTGTATAAGTTAAGTTATCAGACACCATGCCAAACCACCGCTGCTTTTTTATTGTAGCATGGTGGCGTGACGATCGTTAGGTCACCGTGGGGTGGTAGCTGAATCCGGCTACCATTATTCCCAAAATACATCCATAGAATGGACTGGTGGCCAGGTAACCTACACTCGGGCAGAGGGCACGTCTATAAAACCAGGCAGGGCACATACCTCTCCCAACAGCACTACCCTCCATCTACTTCACACTGAATACGGTGGCCCACCCTGTCTGTTCTCATCAAGGCCACTGGAATTATGTGATGATTCTGATGCCACAGTTTTTTTTGCATGATTTTATATTTGACACATAATTCACCACCTGCGGATCATTTGGAGATTTTAACAAAAAAAAAATTTTCACTGGCTCAAATGTTTCTGAAGTTACTAAAAGCACAGGGACACAAGTTACTGCGCAGTGGATTGCCCATTGCATAGCTTGACTGGTCACCTTTCTGTTACTCCTGCTATATTTGAGTATTGAACTGAAACCAGTAAGGTGCAACCCATGCCCAGACAGTGTTAAGAAGTGTAAAAATGACAAAATATGAGTTAATACAATAATGCTTTCATAAAATGTGTCGCATAATTTCCTCAACCCAGTCGCATGATTTGGCCTTCACTGCCGCATATTGCCAGTGGTCTTGGTTATTATAAGGTCTCTGCTTGTTGCTAACGCTTACACTACTGTTATAATATACTGAGCATGAGCTTCCCATTACCTACCCAAACCAGTATTGTAGCTCCTAAACCATTTCACCTTTGGACTTTTTCGTGCCACTACAAATCCACAAATATTAGTACTCTCACTAGTGAACAGTGCACTCCTCTCTGCAAGAGGAGCATTAACCCACTGAGCTGCGGTCTGTATTACCCTCCCTGTTATGTCCTGCCTCCCAGGGGGGTTTCGCTGTTGCAGACTTTAGTATAGTACTCCGAGAGGAGCTGGATCACTCCAGGCGCTGGGGCTTGCAAAGGGTGGCTAGGGCTATTGGGGGTGAGGAGGGGTAGGGTCTGGAGGAGGCTGCCGGGTCACGCGCTTCACCACTGCACTTCTTCGATTCCAAGAGCGTGAGTGGGTTGGGGGCTGGTAATCAGCGCTCTGTTGGTGAGGACCCAGAACTGTGCATTTATGCCCCACTTGCCTTTACCCCGAATTAGTAGCTAAGCTGAGCTCTTGTTTCAGGTCTGATTTCAGATATTATTCATGGCTGTGTGGCTTCTCTTTGCTGTCCTAGAAATCTGCTCTCCTGAACTGCTGATTCAGTGTATTTACTTGCCAATTGCGAAATCTTCTAATGATAAAATTCCACATTTTGTGTTATATGGCCGTGTAGGCACACGCAGATGCCATCCAAAAACCTGACATGCCTCATGCCTGTTTTAATCTGCCAAAATAAAGAATCATTATTTTATAGCCAAGACACGATTCCAACTTAAAAACATACAGCTAAAAGTCAGCATGTTTCTGGTAACAGTTTCTCCAAAAGCCCACCTTTCTCTTTGCATAGCTTATTTGGAGCTCTCTCATCATGCCCATTGTATCTAAATCTAACTGCTCCCTTCAGGTCGTACTTGCATCAACTGCTAGTATAATGGCGTCCACCCCCGGGCATTTCTATGACTGTGTGGTTTGTCACTTACTTCTGGTAATACTCCTGTCAACAGAAAAGCCAGATGACGCAATACAGTTGTTAGCATATTACTGATTTATTTATTCGAAGTACTAGAATTTGCAAAGCAGTATATTTTTTAGGCTGTGAACACTATCATACAGAAGTTTATTTTTTTTAATGAGATGGGTAAAATAGCTGCCTTTAAAAGCATAAGCTTATTCAGTACAGTAAAACATAAAAACACAGTTTGTGATATATGCTAAGCATTCTATGATTTGAATGATGTTCCTGCCGTTCCTCTTTGGTTTGATGTACAGAGCTGCGCTGCCCTCAAAATTAGGTTTGTGATCTGGAAAAACCATCACTGATATCACTACAGGCGGACAGGGCCTGGCCGGGGTTAAGTTAAAGCGGCCCTGCCTGGTCCCTGCCCTTGAAGTATTCTCCCCTGCTTCAGAGTGGCTAAATATCTGTGCTGGCTGCCAAAAACCAGGCTCATCACGATCTCACAGTCCTGGAATACCCTGCCGCTATTAGTTATGGCACGCAGGAAATGGAATACGGTAGCCACGCCGTCTTTGGTCACACTAGAAAACCTCTATCACAAGCTTTCCCCTTATACCATGGTCCATGCTATTGGGTGCAAAGGGGCAGTCGTATTTCTCTTCTGAACAAGGATCCCAATCCACCCAAATAGAACAACGCCCCTGTCCCTGTGTGCTATGTAGCAAGCATTAATTATAAATAGCTTCAATCGATCAGTTCAAACTTCAACCTTTCAAGTCAGACCTGAAAAAGTAGCACATCTAATATTAAAATCTTTTGACTGCTTTCATGTCATTGTCCCTCCTTTGTGTGTATGCTTCTTTCTGCACTGGATGAATGTTCTAGGTCCTTAAATTACATGGATTGGAAACAAAATGGTGCAAAGCCCAAGCAGTTTCTGAACTTCATAAGAGTGGGGATATCTTGAGGGAGGGACATAATAAAGACTACCCAACAAGGGTAGAAAGCAGAGAGAGACAGACCTGTAAAGAGTGGTGAGCCCAGTACTGGCCCACAGGGTGAGCCTGAGCCGTGCGGCCAGATACCGAGAGAGAGATGATGGAACAAGGGATGGACGTGTGAGTAAGTGGGAGGAGCCAATTGAGGGAGCGGGTGGAGCCAGAGAAAAGTGGGTGTGGCCTCCTACAAACATTTAAGCACCTGCACTATATAAATTACAAATTAAGCACTGAAGTCATTCTAATCATTATGCAATAGTGTACTGATGAGGATGTTGTGGCTGGGACCTCATAATCTTCCAATGTACTGTATAATGTGCAGGCTTCACTTTTTAATAAGGGAATTTTATCGTTGTTAGGTTTTACCCAATGCTTTTGATTTTTTTTATTTTTTATTTATTTTTTTAACAAAAAGTAATGTATAATTGTATAAAATGTATTATTTTATGGTGAGAATTTTTTACCGAATAAAGATTTATACTACTACTACTAAATTACAAATTAAGCACTGAAGGATACAATTAAAAATTGCCTGCATGACCCATAAAGCTGTACACTTCAACACCCCAATATACCTCGCAGAAAAACTCGAGCTCTCCTGTGGCTCCAGATCCTCTAGAAATGCCAGCAACTGCCAGCTGAATGAACAGACATTCCATAAAAAGAAAAGTTACAATCGAACTTTCTTGGGTATCGCCCCGAGAATCAGGAATTCTCTGCCCCCTGAAATCAGACTTAACCCCTCGATGGCTTCTTTGAAAAAGGAATTTAAAATGTTACTGGCTCTCTAGGATAATGTTCTCCTCACCCTTGTTTACTGTTTGACTGTTATGATTGTATTCGATCTGTTGGTTTAGCATTATTACTTCCTGAACCTTTTGTAATCTCTCAATTGTAAATACTCTGATATTTTCAGGAGTCATGTTCACACTATATACAACTTTAAAAAGAAAAGTGTTTACACCCAGACACACAATAGCACAGTGAAAACACTACAAAATGGACACCACACCATTTTGGAAAAATAACATACCTTTATCTAAACCAAACAAGACCAAAATAACAAAAATCCAAAATACACAATTCAAATTATGACTTTTGAAAGGTTTCAAGCTATTCTGTCCACAGAAAACTATGGATGCATCACTTTTAGACAAAGTTCCTCAAATGCATCAAAATCCACAAGGAAAAACAGTTGAAGAGAGGGGAAGTGCCGAAAAACACACGGATGCACCAGTTCCTGAATCCCTGGGGAGGCAATGCAACAGTTCTGCTGCACGCAGGGGAAGTGAAGCGGTGAATTAGCAGTGTAGGGAAAAAAGACGAGTTAGTTCCAAGACGGTTCTGGTCTGCGGGTGATGCATCAGAAAACTTGCCGCACAGGTGCAATACCTGGAAATTTGGGACGCGCTGGTCGTTGATGCAACAGCAGCAAACAGGCACTGCTTTTGTTTCTTCAGCCACGGTCCTACGATGCATTGATTCTTTCAGCTGCAGAGCAGGGCCTACGTTGGAGTCAGTGCAGTGCACAGGACTGGGCGTGCAGTCGATTTTTCAGCCGCAAGAAGGTGCTGTGTTGATTCTTCAGCCCCACGGCAGAGGAGCATGAAAATTTCACCCGTCATCGGTGCTGCATCGGAAAAACAAGTGATGGAAGGACGATGCGTCAATTTTCTTGATTTCAAGCTTTTTCAGCTTCCAGCAACAGGAACAACCCTCAGAGGCCCAGAACTGGAACAGACACCTCCTGGCAGGTTAGAGCTCCCAGCAGAGGACTTCAAGGAAGCTGTTGGTGAAGTTTTTATGTCAAATGAGATTTCAGAACAGGAAGCAAGCACGCACAAGCCTCTGGAGATTCATCACAAGCAGGTTCACGGAAAAGTTCTAGTCTTTGTCTTCTCCTTGGCAGAAGCAGCAACTACAGGTAACCCCCAAGCAACACAAAGCAAAGGGTCAGTACTCCCCCTTACATACAGCTCTTGAACTCTTTTCCTTGGCAGAGGTTCCTCTTGATTCCAGAAGTGACTAAAGTTCTGGGGTTTTAGGTTTAATATTTATACCCCATTTTCTCTTTGTAGTCTTTGTTTCAATGGTCTCTGAGCTCAGTAAAATCCAGTTCTGTCCTCCATGGTCCGGCTTCACTACAGGTGGTGGAGACATCATTGGCAGAGCAGACAAAACTCCTCCCACCACTCTAAATGTAGAAAGGTCTATTCAGCCTCTCTATGAATCACCCAGGAAAAGTAGGACACACCTCAACCCCCTTGTGACTGTCTAGAGTGAATGCCCATCCCCAGCTCCTTTCACTCAAAAACGAGGACAGCGAATATGCAAACAGGCAGAGGCACACAGGATGGTTGAACAAATACACAGTATTTTATTATCAGGACATGTAAAGCACACCAGTATACGTCCTACCTTTCACATGCACTGCACCCTGCCCATTGGGTACCTTGGGCCTGACTGAGGGGTGCTTCACATGTGAGAAAAGGGAAGGTTAGGGCCTGGCAAGTGGGTGCACTTGCCAGGTTGACATGGCAGTCTAAGACTGCATGTGCAGACACTGCAGTGGCAGGTTTGAGACAAATTTGTGGGGCTACTCAGGTGGGTGGCACCACCAGTGCTGCAAGTCCACTAGTAGCATTTGATTTAGAGACCTTGGGTACACACAGTGCACTTTAAAAGTGAACAGTCAACCTTTGCGAAGTGCCGTCCACTGCATAATAACAAGCATTGTTGCATTATTAGTAACTTTTGATCCATTTAAGCTAGACATAAAATTAGTTTTTGTTTAAATCGGCAAATTATGCAGCGGATGGTGGATTAAGTGGCAAAGGAGACAGATCCATAATTATGTGAACCACACCGCAGATGCAGAAATGCAAATTCCAGTGGCCCTGGTAATAGTTAGGTGAAAATGTCAGTCAAAGATATGATTTTAATTTTCTTTATAAATCACTGAAATTCTCCAATTATAGTTATCTCAACTGTAACTCATGTCCTAAAGTACCAGTAACTTGCATCCTCACCATGCCATGCTAATTACCTCCCATATTACATCACTCATGAAATGTTTGGTGACATCATTAATAACATCATTGGAACATTGATACACCACTATGCTCACTTTTAATATTTTGGTGTTCTGATCCGTTGACAAAGTCAGTAAGTTTGCCTTACTTAAAATGACACCCTTTAAATTGTAACATCACCTAGGCAGCAATGAGCGCACTCCACCATGTACTGTTACGTATCATGAAGAAATGGTCATCAAATTTCACAGTAGCAACTGCATGTTATCAGAGAATTAGTATACTTAATAGGTCTAGCCGGGAAACATCCTTTACAACGCAACTTTTACCACGCAGTGCTTTTACATCGCAACTTTTACAACGCAAACCATTACAACGCATTGCGCTGGGGGGCGCTCTAGGATAGGGAATAGATTTAATTTACTATCCAACACCTTCCCTACTATCCACGGGGACTGGAGTTGGAATAGTAAATTAAACTATTCACTATCCAGCACCCCAAAGCGCTATGCGTTGTAACAGCATGCGTTGTAAAAACCGCGATGTAAAAGCATGCGATGTAAAAGCATGCGTTGTAATGTCATACATCCGGTCTAGCCTTAGTCCAAGATTTTTAAATAAAAAGGGTGGATGCATTGTCGATTTTCCCTTAAGTCATTTGTGGAATCATCATTTTTCTAAAGGCTGTAGCAACATTCGTCATGCCAGTGCTTTGTTAATGCTCATGGGACATACCCCTAAACATTCCGGGGTCTAAAATAAAAAGACATCCAAATTAACTTTTCAATAAAATATCTCTCGGAGGTACTGTCATGTCAATGTAATAATATACTGGTTTTCTTGTACAGCAATAAGGAAAGGTCCTTAACCAGTATGTCCGAATTGGCCTTTTCAGTTGGTTGTGTAATTAGTATAAATACCTAGGTTCAGATAGAGAGCACCATACATATTTAAAAGACATCTTGCAATTGATACATTCTCGAGCCTCAGTGACATTCACTTACCGGATATGTTTCTGGCTCATTCAGTTCACTAAAAACGTCTTTGTCATTAGAGGTCAACTGAATGACGCACCATTTACCATATTGAGCTTATCTTTAATGATCATTGACTACACAGATGTGATGCACTGTGTGAAACATGTGGGGCCAGACAAGTGTTCTCGACAGAGAGTCACGCTGTTCCGCTCATGCTGTTACTGATGCAGACTGTTCTGCACATTAGACTATGTAATACTATAGAATAAGATTCCAATGTCTAGAATAATAATTTCATGTCAAGACTCGGAGGCTAGCATTATGCATTCATCCTTTTAATGCCACTCTACAGGACATTAACATCACTTTAAGAAAACATAACACTTTCCTCTAAAATGCCCCAGCAGTCCATAACTGTTCTCGATTTATGCTGCTTCTTAACATCTAAGTGGTGTTCTCCTTGCCCTGCCTAGAGCAGCGACCTGGCATGTATTTATGTGAATGTGTTGGTACATACAGGGGTGCACATACATGTAAAGCAGCGGGGGACAGACCAATAGAAGACAAGAGAGTGCACAGATGAGCAATGTAAGGAAGTGGCGTAACGCCTTTTTATGGTGCCCCCTGCAGAATAAGAAGCTGGCACATGAATCCCCCATATGTCACATATATATATATATATATATATATATATTCGTCTTAGGCTGAATGGGCCCCCTGAGAGGTTGAGGGACCCTTGAAGGTTTGCGCCCCCCTCGTGCCCTGGATGGACTTACTCCCCTGGTGTAAGGGAGGTGACGTTATGGGATTGTGAACAGAATTAGAGAGTGGCTGGGTGTAGGTGTTCCTACTGGTATATAATGGCACTCTGCAAAGAATCTCCATATGGAATGTGTTTTTCTATGGAGCACATGGGTGGTGACTGCTCTGTTTCACACACTTTAATGCACAATGCATAGTGTACTACACACGAGCTATTAGAACGATTAATGGGGCAAACTCACTGATCCAACCTTTCCATTTTTCTACTAACATCCCCACCTGTAATTAACCTTCTTGGTGAGAAACATTTCCAGGCTGTTTGGGCACAAACATAAGTCAGAAGACAGTGGCAATAATCACCTCAAAGACAACCAACCACACCTGATGAGAGGAACTCCCACTTCATACTTTCATGTTGTCTGATTTGCACATAGTTTGTTACTGATGGCTTCCACAAGTCTGCTTTGACCTGCGCATTGATGTCATAGGATCCTCTCCTTTAGTCGTTTTTATTGAGTTTCCACCTACCTTTCATGGCAAGGCCATACAAGTAGGCACCAAGTTGAGCCACAGTGCATCAACAAACACAACGCTACAGCACACCGCCTCATTCTGCTTAGATCTAATTCAAGGAGTAGGCTGACACAAGGCAATGATCTAATGTAACCTTTTGCAAATCAGTGTTATAAGCCTGGTAAAAAATCAATTAACCTAAAACATGCTAGCACTACTAGCCTATGATGAAAGAACAGAAGAATGTTTAGAAGTGTGTGGGACAGTGTCCCCAAGCCAGAGATCTTCTCACCATATTTGCTTTAGCAACTATGATACTATTCATTTTGTTCCAGCAAGCTAGAGGTTCATAAAACAGTATGACAAGGCTTGCTCCAAGAGTAATCAAAAATGTATATATGTTGTATTATGGTGCGGAGTGGTTTACATGCTCTCCAGAGGTCTGGAAGCACAGCCTGGAGCTGAAGCACCAGCTCACTGGAAAAGGCCATTCATGGAAGGGAAAGTCATGGTATACAGCCTTTACAACTAAACTTTTACAACGAACTACCATTACAACGCAACTTTTACAACGCAAACTATTACAACGCATAGCGCTGGGAGCGCTCTAGGATAGGGAATAGGTTAATTTACTATCCAACACCTTCCCTACTATCCACGGGGACTGGAGTTGGAATAGTAAATTAAACTATTCACTATCCAGCACCCCAAAGCGTTATGCGTTGTAATGGTATGCGTTGTAAAAACTGCGATGTAAAGGCTGGCGTTGTAAAAGTATGCGTTGTAACGTCATACATCCGAAAGTCATTAGGCCAAGAAGGGAAAGAGTGTAAAGGTTTCCAGGAGAGGGATGATTCTCAGAGGTGGATATGACCGATATAACATTGTCATCTCTGACACACATGGGGCAATTTACAAGCCCTCAGCGCTCCTACTTTTTCTGGTGCTCCTGTGGCACAGCCCAATTTTCCATATTTAGAAGGGGGCGCTAAGCCCCTTTGCATGGCTTAACGCTACCTTGTAAATATGCCCCTTTCCACCACAGTCCTCTGTGGCAAAGGGGCATACAGTGTGTGTTGCTGTGGGCGTTCCACCGCAACACCCATTGCTTTTGGATGCTGTCCCATATTTACAAGGCTGAGACAGGGGCAAAAACTAGCACCATGAAATGCCAGGTGTTAGAATTGCCCAGTCGTTTTATTTGTGATTTCCATGTGTGCTGCATTCTGCAGCACATATAGAAGGTGCAAATCTCCATTATTGATTGATTATGTGCAGTAATATGTCCCTTCCTGCACATTAACATGCATCACTGCAGCGCATGCCCCCTTGCAACATGGCAGAAGGTTGCCTGCGCTGGCACTAGGCAGCTTTTATTACGCCAGCGCTAGGGGAAGCACAGGGGTGCGCCGTATTCTTATGAATACAGCGCATCTCTGCATTTTGAAAATGTCAGAGCAGAAGCTGATTCATATAGCTCAGACCTTCCCATGGTGAGCTATATCAACAATTAGTTCTGAGAGAAACAGAATCAGCTGTCTCACAGAGATCACATAATCCATACGGAAGAGAGCTGTGTATTGGTTGTCGTGTAATTCGTAACATTCATGAGCCATTGGGTGAATGCAGATGTTTCCTTTACACAATTATTTCATCGGTGTGTTCATGAGATGAGACCACATTCTTTCTTTGGGCAGCCTCCTTTTCATTGTTAAAATAGGAATCTACTCTGTTGTTCTCCGATTGGACTAATGAATAAGGGCTTGTGTACTAAGCGTCCAATCACAAAAAACCGTCACAAATTGCAGGCCAACTTTTTGCGAAGAGACTCTAATTTTGCAAAGTGACATATGTATTTCTAGGTCAGTTTGCAAAATCACAATTCACAAGTGGTGTCATAATGACCCACTTAGTAAATAATATTTAGGCAGGTCATATTTTTGACCCCATGTGATTGGCTAAAAACACAGGTATGGTACCCTTTATGGTATAGGCGATCACCAACCCTGTGTTAGCGTTGCCAAATGGGATACTTTTGTTAAGCAAGCCAAGTTCCTTAAAAAACACAGTGCTACATTAAAAAAAGAAACGTTTCCTAGCTGGGAAAACATCAGCAAAAGCAGGCAACTGTTCCCTGGACCACAGCCTACACATCCTGAGGCACTCAATACTTTTCCTGAAGAGGGAAGCTTTGAACTCCTGAGGCGGAAAGCCGGGAGCCGACCACTTTAGCGCATTTTTTAATATTTTGAGTGTCACAATTAATCTGATTTGTTTTTACCTGCACTTCATTCTTGGGGCTCTGCCACGCTCCTGAATCACCCGCGCAGCGGATTTGAGCGCTGCCGCGGGACAAACACCAAAGTCCTTTGCCGCCATTCCTGGCGAGCCCACAGGCCACGCCCCTTCCCTGAGGCCACGCCCCTTCGCTCCGCTATTTAAGACGCTGACTACAAGCGTTCACTGAAGCTTTGAACTCCTGAGGCGGAAAGCCGGGATCCGACCACTTTAGCGCATTTTTTAATACTTTGAGTGTCACAATTAATCTGATTTGTTTTTACCTGCACTTCATTCTTGGGGCTCTGCCACGCTCCTGAATCACCCGCGCAGCGGATTTGAGCGCTGCCGCGGGACAAACACCAAAGTCCTTTGCCGCCATTCCTGGCGAGCCCACAGGCCACGACCCTTCCCTGAGGCCACGCCCCCTCGCTCCGCTACTTAAGACGCTGACTACAAGCGTTCACTGAAGCTTTGAACTCACTTTAGCGCATTTTTTAATACTTTGAGTGTCACAATTAATCTGATTTGTTTTTACCTGCACTTCATTCTTGGGGCTCTGCCACGCTCCTGAATCACCCGCGCAGCGGATTTGAGTGCTGCCGCGGGACAAACACCAAAGTCCTTTGCCGCCATTCCTGGCGAGCCCACAGGCCACGCCCCTTCCATGAGGCCACGCCCCTACCACCCCTCTCCCTCACGGGATGAAAATGTGCATCTTCCGGAAGCGCAGCGGACGAGCGCAGCGGGAGCGCCGTTTGCGCGCCAAAGGCGTGCCTAAGGGAAGCCCGTCTGCGCTCGTCCGCGCCTGGCCGGACCCAGGGACCATAAACTCTGTTGGAGTGATTACTTACACGCCCGAGGTGTTACTGTCCCTGCGTCCCCCTGTCAAACAAACCTGTGATATACTACCTAACGACAGGATTAACAGCACTGCATGCTGTGCATGCAACTTCCATCTTGACATCCCGCGCCTCTGTCAGCCCAGATCTAATGGCCACAAGCCAGCACGTTCATGGCTTCTTGGCAGTCTCAACTGCAGGTCACTCTGCAAACACAAAAGGGACATTTTCGATCTTCTGTCCGACAACTCCCTGGACGCCCTTTTTCTCACTGAAACATGGCTACACGCCAGTTCTGGCCCAGACATCGCTGAAGACCTACCGTCCAATTATGCCATCATTCGTAAAGACCGAACCACCGGAATTAGAGGTGGGATAGCAGTCATCTTTAAAAAATCGCTGCATTGTATATTAGAAACCATTGCCTTACCTGCCTGTGAGGCGGCCCTTTTTAAACTTCGACTCCACCCGTCCTTCACCTTCACAGGTCTTCTGATCTATCCTCCGCCTGGCCCTACACTTCCTTGGGCCACCCAACTAGTGGACTGGATCGCCTCAGTAAGGGTGAATCACAACAATCTTTCGATTGTAGGCGACCTGAACATTCATTTCGACGACCCCACAAACAAACCAGGTAACAATTTAGTACTTGATCTGGCTGCTATGAATCTCATTCTATGGAACTCGGGCCCAACACACAAAAGGGGCCACCTCTTGGACCCTATTTTTTCCAGTTTTCCCCAGATACAGTGCCAGCAGGCTCTGCCCTTAGAATGGTCAGACCATTTTTTAACAATATTCTTTTTGGATGACCATACTGCCCGCAGCCCTTCCAGCGGGACAAACATGTCCTTCAAGAGAAACTGGAAGAATCTGGGCATTAACCTCCTAACGTCCATCCTAAGCGCTACCCCGCCGGAAGAACTATTTGACACCGGAGACATTGAGACTGTAGCCACCAATATCAACAAATGGCTCCTCGGTGCTTTGGACACTTGTCTGCCCATAGCTCACAAAAAAAAACACTCCCCATAACTCTCCTGCCCTATGGTACAATGAACAACTGAAGTCTTCCAAATCCAAATGTAGGCGCTTAGAACGCCTTTGGAGGAAAGATTATTCCCCGGCTGCAAGCTCACATTATAAGAGCGAGCTCAAACTCTATCACAAAGCCTGCAACACAGCAAGGGCCAACTATGTAGCCAAATCTATCTCTGAAGCCACCAACAAGTCGAAAACTCTCTTTAATCTTGTTAAAGAGCTAGCAGGCGCCAATACATCAGCCAAACCTCTTCCTCTTAATAGCCTCCAGTGTGAGGAACTGGCAAAATACTTTACATCTAAGATTGAGACAATCTACCAGGATATAGCATTACAACAACAAGCTCAATCCAAAAGTGCGCAAGACCCCGGCCCCAATACAGATGACATTTCTGTCCAACCTCATCTGTCCTATGCGCCAATTACCTCTTGGCCCGGGATCGGTGTCCAAGGTCTACGTGACATACTAGGGAAGGTTAAATCTGGTTCACCAGCTGACCCCCTCCCGATCTCAATACTCAGACTCCTGGACACTCCTTTACTTGCCGTAATATGTCAAACCTTAAATTTATCCCTTTCCACAGCTAAGGTTCCACAATCCTGGAAACATGCCATGGTCTCACCCCTTCTTAAAAAACCATCGGCTGACCCAAAAATCCTATCAAACTTTCGTCCAATATCCCTCCTGCCTGTTCTCTCCAAAATTTTAGAGAAGCATGTCCATGAACACCTTGCAAGCTTCGCAGAGGCAAACGCCATCATGCACTCTTCCCAATCGGGTTTCCGCACCGGATTCTCGACGGAGACTACACTACTTGGAGTTGTGGAAAATCTTCGCCTTCTAGTCGACAAGGGGGACTCAGCTGCGCTGATTCTACTCGACCTCAGCGCGGCGTTTGACACCATCTCCCACAACATACTACTTGCCTCTCTCTCCAACATGGGCATAAGAGGAAAGGCACTAGACTGGATTGCATCTTTCCTGACTCTCAGGACATTTCAAATCTCCTCCAGTAATGCGGCATCTAGTGTCCATCACTCTCCATACGGAGTGCCACAGGGATCGGTTTTGAGCCCCCTGCTTTTCAACCTTTATGTAGCCCCGCTCGCCCAGATCGCTGAATCAGTTGGTCTTAACATGTTTACATACGCTGACGATTCACAAATCGTATTCTCACTCTCTAACGACAATCTAGACTTCCCTTCGCGCCTACAGACAGGCTTTAGGTACATCTCCACCTGGATGAGCAAAAATATGCTAAAACTAAACGGAAGCAAAACAGAGGTCTTGGTAGTAGGTCCCAACCAAGACCTCTGGAACTCCAGACATTGGCCACCCGAAATGGGCCCCCTGCCAACTCCATCGCAACAAGTCCGCAATCTAGGCATTACCATTGACAACAGCCTAACTATGGAGCCCCAGGTTAACAATCTTACAGCTACCTGTTTCACAATCTTGAGATGGCTCAGAAAAATCATATGGATGCTCCCGGACGACACTCAAAAGACGGTGATTAACGCACTAATTACCTCCCGTTTAGACTATGGTATAGTCCTCTATCTAGGGGCAACTCAGGCAGTCATGAGACGCCTCCAACTGGTACAAAATGCGGCAGCCAGACTGCTTTGTAAATGCAACAGGAGAGATCACATGTCCAGTCAACTAAAGGCGCTCCACTGGCTAAAAATAGACAACAGGGTCAAATTTAAAACTCTCAGCCTCATGCACAGAATAAAATGGGGAAATGCACCCAGAAATCTCCAAACCCTCGTACACACCTATACCCTAGCCCGTTGCCTGAGATCTGCCACTCAAGGCCTTTTTTGTATCCCTAAAATCTACCGTGCAAGGATGGGAGGAAGATCCTTCTCTCTCCTAGGCCCGAGGCTTTGGAACTCCCTCCCGCAATCTCTCCGTCTTGAAACTCGTTACCCCTATTTCCGCAAAGCCATTAAGACCTGGCTTTTCAACCAGTGACCTGATCCGGTTTTCCTCCTATAACTCTTTCCTGCCTCTCGGGTTCAGTATCTTTTATAGCGCCGGGAAACCCTTTTTGGGTAGCTGTTGCGCTCAATAAGCCCAATAAATAAATAAAATAAATAAGGGAGAGGCCCAGGGCCAGACTGGGAACTGCGACCTGCACTGGCAGATTGCTGCTAAACCGGCCCTGCGAGCAAGAGGGCTGCATGGGGGGTGCTAATAAAAAGCACCGCTCCCGCTGTTGTTACAAGTGACAAAACGGGCCCCCACCCCTCCGGCCCACTGGGGGAATCGTCCGGTGCCCGCTATGGCCAGTCTGGACCTGGAGAGGCCCCAAATGGACCCAATACCCATTGCAAATCAGTTAGCACCTCCTTAGAATAGATGGCATCTGGTCAATTTTAGTTGCAAAGCATTGAGAAACATTGATAACATATAAATTGCCATTTGGTATGGATCACAAAAACGTTTTGATAGGTTGAAAAAACGTTTCCAACTTGTAAAATTGGGGGTTGTAAATTTAAAGTAGGCATTTTGCCCTCACAAAACCCCTGATTTTGCAAACCAGTTTGTTTGTGATTGCAAAACTGCTTAGTTCACCTGGCCTTAAATGTGCTGTTACAAGCTGCAATTCAATCCTATTTAAAACAAATGCAGCGATACCAAAGTCTTTCAGAATACTGATATAAAGATACCTGTCTTCCATTCACCAACATGGGTGCCTATATATACTTAATGCATACATTTTAAGAGTTCTTAAAGATCAGAAGTAAACTTGTGAGGCCAAGAGTTTTGTATGGAAAGCTAGCCTCTGGCAGGGGTGGGGGGGAGTGGAGGGGGGGGTGGCGTTGTATTCCCTAGCTTCCCAGTACCTCTTAAAAGTCAGTAGGCTGAGGCAGAGCCCGACTCATGTCTGACATGAGTCTGGAAAGGCCATAGGGCCTGGATTCATTAGTTACATGGCTGGCACACATGCCTCTATATTGGCTAGTACGGCTAGAGCCAGCCTCATGCAAGGCACACACATGTCTGACAGGGCAATAGCGCTAAAAACAGATTTAGTCAAATACCAGGTGCACATCTGACAGGTCCGTAATGCTGGGACTATGTCAGTCAATTGTCAGAAACACTTCTAAATAGTCAGCAGTGCTGGGGCAGAGTTAGTCACAATTAGGGTATAGCTTTGGAGGGCAAACAAGGTTGAGTAAGAAATGGTTAGATGTTAGACACATCTTTGAAAGGTCCGCAGGGCAAGGGCAGAGCCACTTACTGGTCAGATTATGACTGCAACGATAGGATCAGTCACATGTCATTCTCACCTCTGAAGAACTGGTAGGAAGGTTACTGAGTGAGTCACATATTAGGCACTCTTGTTAAAACCAGTAAGACTGTGTAAGAGCCAAGCTTGCCAGGTGCACGCTGACATATCACTAGGGCTGGATAATGTGGCAGTCACAAGTCAGGAAACACTTTTGGCAAGCACAAGGCTGAAACAGTCACATGTGATTTCCACTGTGCTCTCCTGAATAGCCCGTACGACTGACATTAAATTTTATGATTTCCCTAATGGTCTGAAATGTTCTTGTGCCAAGTCGTAGTTAGGCTTTGTGTAGCCCCATAAAACAGAGGGACACCTATAAACTTTCAAAGACAGGGCTTCTATTCTAGCCAGAGTCCAACATATCTACTGAAAGACATGTACTTAGCACATATACAGGCAATACGTGAAAAGACACACATACAGCATGTGTGGGCCTATGCATGCGCACATGTCTGTGTGCAAACCAACTGGTACTGTTTACGTGGTGCCTGTTGTTCTTGTCTATGTGGGGCGCTGCACTGCAGTTGCCAGTGGTAAACCCTTGTGTGTGTGCAAGAAAGAATTCACTGCTGCCTGTGCTGCATCTGTTTTCTAAGCGCAAAGGAAATTGCCTTAGACCTTGTGCTTCTCCTTGCACCCTGAACTTCACTTTGCATCCTGTGTTTCCCACTGCACCTTGTGCTCCCCCACCCTTTTCACTCAGCACCCCAACATCTCCTTTTCAACACTGCAATCATTTTGAATAATTTGTATGTGAAAAGGGGTACACCACCATTCACTAAATTACAACACAGTTACACATGGCCAACAGCAGTGCAAGCTTTCCTTACAGGACTGGTGACCACAACATTAGCTTTGTCATACAAACAGAGCAGATGCATAATGTGTTAAAACAGTTAAGGATTTAGGGACCTATTTACGAGAATGTCAGGCAGTGCAGCACAGCAAGTCACCCTGCTGCGCTGCGTAACAGGGAAAGGGCAGGAATGTGCCATATTAAGGCAACAGAGCGCATTCCTTTCCCCAGCACTGGCATCCTCTTGGCAGCCTAGGGCAAATGCAGGCACGTTTGCACCAGGTGCCTGCATTGCATGAGGGTTGTTTTTGTGCAGGAAGGGACACCTTCCTGCACAAATACAATCCTGAGATGCATATTTCTCTTTGTTTGTGTGCTGCACAGCACACATAGGAAGGGGAATTAACTAGGAGAAATAACGATAGTTCTCCTTGTTTCGCCTCACCTGAGTAGGCAGATTTTTTGGGCATATATTCTCAGGTCTACCAGTTTTGGTAAATCTGGGACTGCATCAAAAACCACGGGATTTGCATGGGAGCACCCACGCAAAACCCATGGAACGGCTTCCCAGTGCAGAATAAGGCAATGCACTGATTTGCTCTGCTTTGCCTAACCCAGATTTATGTGGCCACTTACGGCCACTCAAATTGGCTTTGTGTGGCTTCATAAATCATTTTTAAGGTTTGCGTTGCTCTTGCAGTACATTGTGTGGTGCAAGAGCCATGCCAACCAGCTCATAAATAGGCCCTTGCGTGAGAAATAACCACTGGCTACTGACAATCGTGTGCTACCTAGTGTATAACTTAAGCTTACAACAGTTTTTCAGTATCTACATCAATATACGTTTTCCATTTTAAATTGGCAAATACACTTTCCCCTTCAAACTGCATACTCACCTTTAACTGTATTATATTACAATGCCCACATAGCAAGACTTCCTAGTATTCCTATTTTTAACTCAGTGCATATGCAAATAGTTTAGGTTTCCTAGACATAATTTTACAAATAACCATACAACTTTATACACCTTCTGTGCTTCTCAATACAACATCAGTATGTTATGAAATCTTCCGAGCACTCAAAAGCAACGTCCCAATTGGGTATTCCCGTTTTGGTATTAATATCCAAAGAAATGTCTCTCAATCCAGTTCATAAAAGATCAGATCCAACACAGTCCGCACAAATACTTCTCTTCTTTTTAATGTCCAAATTCAAATTATCATTCCAGTTTGTATCAAATCCAACATATGGTATAACGCAGCCAACACGTGTTTCGTCACGTCAGTATAGACATTTGACTTCTTCAGGGCTGCAACCCAAAATTAATAATATCAGTAAAATATATACAACATGTCTATATAACAGTTAACACTCCTACAAGGTTCCTAGGAGAGATTCTCAAAAGTACACACCCTCGAACCAACAGATTCAGAAGGAGATAACAGAAATTATAATAGAAGAAAAGAAATAGACTCCACCAAAGACGTGCTTCAACCACCAAAGGGTAAAGAGTATGAATTATAACCAGTGTTGTAATAAATAGAGTCTCATTAAAGTTGGACATGTCGTGAATCCCTGAAGACAACAAACATAAATTGTATTTCTAATAGTTCCATCAAATTAGAGACGAACTAACAAATGTCAAAAGTATCGGTATCCAACGTATTCCACTAGTCCTTAATAGCATCTCTGAGGAGTAAGAAACATTCCTCAGTATCTAATATTAACCAAATCTCTCTAAGAATCATATTAGCCATTAGTAATATTAAAACCTCACCTTAGTTTCATGGCCATAATAACTGCAGTTAATCTTCAGAATTATAGGTTATCTCCACGAAATTGTCAAATTCAAATCCTACTTAACACCACATCTCAATAGGGTATAATTCACAAGTAGGTGGCGTCCAATCAAAATTAGTCTTCAAACCGGTTACCCACGTGTACGTGTGCTGTAACTAAAATACACAGTAAATCTAACTTAGTAAAACAGTACACAAAACGTAATCAATAGTAGCTAAGGGAGTTCACATCTTACCGTAACTATCACGTGTCTCACGTATCCCCACGAATATATCAGTATCAAATCAAGAGTTCCACCATGTCTCCTTAAATTGTAATTTACAGTCGTACACTGTCCAATCCACTTAAATACTTCAATCGGTTACCCACGAGTACGTGTACTGTAACCAAAACATACAGAGCAGTGTGAGAAAGTATAATATAATACAGCAACCTACGGAACAGATTCACAAGTAAGCTGCAGTGGCTCACGTCTTACCTTATCTGTCAAATAACTCGCGTATAGTAGCGGCGTTCTGCATAGGCGCCATCTTAGAATGGGCATTTAAAGTCTCAAGCAAGCCAGTTATTCCGACAAACATCGTCCCTTCTCTATCTCTGTACCATGGTTAAAAAACGGGCCGTTATCGATCGCCATCATTGAATGGTAAATATCTCCTACTACATTAGTCTAACTATATAAAGTATCACTGAGTTAAATCACGTTTGTAATATTACAATTATAAAGGACATTTTAATTATTGATATTGTCTGTCAGCGCAACAATTTTGTTTGACAGAGAGAGTTTTCTTAAACTGTAATCCTTACTTCATACTGTAAACAGTCTTGTCCCAAATACCAATCTCAATTGTTGATCGTAACTCACACTTTTAGATAAGTCCGTAACTCTTAACAGTCTACGGTAAAAGAGTACTAGTCGTTCAAAGTCGTCCGTACATAGTCCTATCTCTAAGTCTTGGAGAGACTGTTATCTAATGTACTTAAGTAAACAAAGAGAATCCAACTCACAGGGGGGGGGGAAGAGTGTTCGACAACGGTTGAAGCACTCAGTGTTGTATAAAATACCCCTCACACACCAAAAGGCCCCTTGGTGTCATGCTTCATCATCGGGGTCTTAGCACCCCTCTATCGGGATGCGGCGTGCTACGACCAACGACTACGCGGGAGCACTTATAGTAATGACTATGTATGGTGTGGATTGTGTGGGGTGTATTTATAAGTGAGTGGTGGGATGTGGTGAAGGATTAAAAAGTACCTGGCACAGTAGTCTATAGAAATTTTTTTATTCTGAACTCTGGCTGGTACTGTTAAAAGAAGTGCAGTATGAGGTCGATTCTGTTAATTTAAGGAACAGGACCTCTGGTGTGCGTCGACATGTTTCGGAGTCAAGCTCCTTCTTCAGGACGGGGGCACAACTTCCCCACCTTACTCACGTATTTTTAATAAAAATAAATGTATATTTACAAAAAAGTGAAATAGAGAGGCTTAGTGTGCCTACAGCGGTCTGCTACAAGTACAATGACCTGCAGAAAGACAAAAAGAGAGATAAACTAATGGTTACCCTGTAGTGGGTAGTTCAAGCAGGTGCAGTCACCTGGAACCTCACCAAATGCTTGTAATAAGCCCTGTAAAAAGAAAAAGGTACTCACAACACATACAACATATAACAGAGAAACACTAGGAGTTACTAGCAGTAGTGGTCATACTTATGAAGCTTGTTTGTTGGCCTCATGAGCATAAAGGCACGTCAGGGGTGTTGCTTGATTTGCAATCTGTAGTAAGGAGGAATGATGCAGTTTTAATAAATCATTCTTCACTTACTTAGGAGAAAGAAGTCGTTTTCTTAGTTGTTTTGTTAATACTCACATAAACAGGACGCTTTGATCACAATTAACAAACAACAAGCGGAACATCCATGTTAGGTCATGTAGACACTTCCGCCCAATTACTAAAAAAGTATAAATAGCGCAAACCCGATTACCGCCTCATACCAGCGGAGCAGCGTGAGGGGTAAGACGGTGATCAAAGCGTCCTGTTTATGTCAGTATTAACAAAACAACTAAGAAAACGACTTCACCACACTATTTTCAAATTGATGAAGGATCTTCTAGCTAAGCGCCCTGATGTTTCGGCGACTGGCTCCACTGCACACTGTGAGGCCCTTGCGGCGTTCTTCCACGAAAAGGTCCAAAACATCTATAAGACCTTTCCATCCACAGGACCCCCAGTTGAGTCTCCGATTTCCATCTGTGGAGACACGGCCCTGCACGCGTTGCCCCTGTTGACATCTGAAGGGTTTGACATCTTGGCAAAGCAGGTGAAATCTGGGTCCCCCGCTGACCCTCTTAGTTCGGCTCTCTTTAGAGATGAGTCATTCTTGGGTCGGACCGTGGTACACTCCTTGATCAACAGCTCGTTGGAGTCGGGCATGGTCCCCCTCAGCTGGAAGCGGGCGGTGGTTTCCCCCATTCTAAAGAAACCCTCATTGGACCCAGACAAGCCTGAAAACTATCGGCCTATCTCTTTGCTTCCCTGGCCTACCAAAGTTATGGAGGCCCATGTCAACAAAGTTCTCTCGGCCCACCTTATCCAGGTTAACATCTTGGATCCCACCCAAAACGGCTTCCGTGCTGGTCACAGCACGGAGACCGCCCTTCTCTCCATGGCTGAACACCTGCGCACAGTGATGGATGCGGGGCAGACAGCGGCGCTCGTTTTATTAGATCTGAGCGCCGCGTTCGACACCGTGTCCCATCCTATCCTGTTGCATCGCCTGGAGGAGATTGGGCTGGGTGGCTCTGCCCTCCAGTGGTTTCGCTCCTTCCTGAACGATCGTTTCTTTAGCGTTGCGTTGCCACCGTTCCAGTCCCAATTCCTTCCTCTGAGACAGGGGGTCCCGCAAGGCTCCTCGCTGAGTCCCACGCTGTTCAATCTGTACGTGAGACCGCTGGCTGAGATCGTCAAGCAATGGGACATGACTATGGTCTCGTATGCTGACGATACTCAGCTAGCGGTTACTATCAGCGGGGATGCGGACCGGGATGCCCCCAGGTTTCAGAGTGGACTTAGAGCGGTGGCAAGCTGGATGAAGAACAACTGTCTCCAGCTCAACGCGAAGAAAACCGAGATCATGATCGTCGGCAGGAGGGCGGAACTGTGGGGGGACAAGTGGTGGCCGGTTGAACTGGGGCCGGCCCCTCTCCCGGTTACTGAACTTAGGAATCTGGGAGTTTGGATGGATCCCGCTCTTAGTTATGAGGGCCATTTGAAGAAAATCGCGGCCTGCTGTTTTGGCATCTTGCGGTCGCTGAGGCCCATTCTTAAGTTCTTTGACCGTGGTACCAGGCAGCTGTTAGTCCAGGCCACGGTATTATCTCGCCTGGACTATGCCAGCTCGCTTTTGGCAGGGACCAATGTGGCGGAGACCACCCGCCTCCAACGCGTGCAGAATGCCGCAGCGAGAGCCATTGTTGGCTTACCCCGAAGGAGCTCTGTTTCGGGAGTCTTGAGATCCTTGCATTGGCTCCCCATTAAATCACGCATTCAGTTTAAGGTGTTGTGCGTGGCGTTTAAGATCTTGAGGGGAGTAGGTCCGCCAATTCTTGCTGACCTCCTGTCATGGTATGTTCCTTCCCGGGCTTTGAGATCAGGAAGTCAAGCGCTCGCGGTGGTCCCCCGATACAGGCTGTGTCGGGCTGGTGGTCGCTCTTTCCGGGTTAGGGCGGCTGAACTTTGGAATTCCCTCCCAGTGGACTTGCGGCTATTGGATGACCTTTTGGCCTTTCGCAAAGCACTGAAAACTTTCCTTTTTAAATAAAATCTTTTATCTGTGTTGTGTCTCTGCTAACTGTTGCACATTGCCTGCCATGCGCCAGGACGCCCCTTAGCTGGGGCAGCTGTGCGCAATACAAAAGTGCATAACATAACATAACATAACATCTCACCACTCACTTATAAATACACCCCACACAATCCACACCATACATAGTCATTACTATAAGTGCTCCCGCGTAGTCGTTGGTCGTAGCACGCCGCATCCCGATAGAGGGGTGCTAAGACCCCGATGATGAAGCATGACACCAAGGGGCCTTTTGGTGTGTGAGGGGTATTTTATACAACACTGAGTGCTTCAACCGTTGTCGAACACTCTTCCCCCCCCTGTGAGTTGGATTCTCTTTGTTTACTTAAGTACTTAGTGGAGCAGGAATCCAGCCCTTCGCTCTACCTCCCTTTAGTGTTTTTGATAATGTTATCTAATGTATCCATTATGGGCACATTCAACATCCGTGCTCGCATAACTCAATTTTGGTTGGTTTAATATTCGTGAGGTGAACGTGACGATATCTGAGCTAACATCACCAATATACATCAACCCATAGTATTAACCACTCTACATTCAGTCTTAATACACTCTCTCAGTTAGCTAAATGTAGGTTGTTGTCGTCAGTCAGTTCTTCACAACAGTTCCTGACGTTAATGAGGATAATTCTATGATAGAGTAAATTAAGTAGTATTATTAATCAGTAAGGGGGGTCATTCAGATCAAGCACAGATACATATTAATATTCAACATCATATCACATATAATAATAGTCCTGACAGGCTGTTCATTTAGAAGTTAAGTCCTATATTCTCAATTGTCACACCTCATCTGTGACATATTCGAACATAATTCATAATCATTACACACATATAGTGCTAAATAACAGATCAAATTCAATCCCGTTACATAATTATTCTTTACCTAAAAAGAATTCAAATTCATGGTCTATATTTAATCCGCATTCCACAGCTTTAAGCTTCATCAGCCATAGAACTTCTCTTCTCCTAAGGGCTAGTAGTCTATCTCCCCCTCGGGGATCAGGTTTAATATGGTCAATTCCATAAAAGGAGAAGGTGTGTTGTTTTTTATTCTCAAAATTACGCACTATATGTGATGCTACCGGATATCGTGTATCGCCAGTTTTAAGGGCTCTGAAGTGTTCAGCCATTCTGTCCCCTAACCTCCTAATTGTGCTCCCTACATAAATTTTGCCACAGGAGCAAACAATCACATAAACCACGTAAGTGGTGTCACAATTTATAAACATACCAATGGTATGAGTCCCAGAATCATTGTAATCAAAATGCAACACCTTTGGTCTAGCCCATCTACAAGAGCTGCATCTGCCACATTTGTAAAATCCTTTAAAGTTAGTTAGCCAGTCCGACCTATCTGGTTTCCTTGGATAGCTAGGACTCACCAAGTTCCTCAAAGTGACACCCTTCCTAAAGGTCACACTTGGTCTGTCAAATAAATAACATTTCAGATCATGGTCCATGAGGAGAAGATGCCAGTGTTTCTTTAAAATCGCAAAAAGCCTTGAACTCCCCATGCCATAATTGGTAATCAGTCTGATCTTATTGTCTTTATCTTCCTGTCTCTCATCTCTGTTATGCCTGATCAGAGTAGTTTTCCTCTTAACTTTCCTGGCTCTCGATATTGCAGCAGTAATCACATCATGATTGTACCCACGATTAAGAAATCTACCTGTCATATCTTTCAAATTAGCTTCAAAATCGTCATCACGGGCACAATTGCGCCTGGCCCTAACTAGTTCACCGTATGGTATTGCATTAATTTGACTGCTGGGATGACAACTCCCAGCATGCAAAATCGCATTGCAGCTAGTAGGTTTGCTGAACATTCTGCTTTTGATCTTATCTTCCTCAATGAACAGCTCCACGTCTAAAAATGTAATGCTTTTGCTGTCATGTTGGGTCGTAAATTTAAGATTATATGAGTTGTCATTCAAGTAATCAAAAAAAACATAAGTTCCTCTACCGTTCCAGTCCATACCAACAAACAGTCGTCGATATATCGACCCCAGTAATGAATATACTGTATCCAATTACTGCCAGATGGTCCCCAGATCCGCTCCGCCTCGAACCAACCCATGAAAAGGTTGGCAAATGACGGAGCAAACCTGGAACCCATCGCAGTCCCATGTCGTTGCCTGTACCATCGCCCATCAAATAAGAAGACTTTGTTCTTAAGAACCAGTTCAGTCATCTGTAGAGACCACGTCTAATGTGACCAAAATCATCTAGAAATTGTTACAGGATCATCCTCTTTCTCAAAAGTTTTTTGCAAATGTACCAGAGAAGACAAAACAAACTTCTAATAAAGTAATGAGTAATCTGACGATACAAGAAATTAAAGATACACAGTTGTTAATGTCTTTAACTGAGAAAGAGGATGATCCTGTAACAATTTCTAGATGATTTTGGTCACATTAGACGTGGTCTCTTTATATACTGTCATTGATCACAACTTGGGTATACATGCATTGGACTACTTTTTGAGTCGTAGGCCAGCGGAGATGTATGATCACACACAGATGATCTTACAGATGACTGAACTGGTTCTTAAGAACAAAGTCTTCTTATTTGATGGGCGATGGTACAGGCAACGACATGGGACTGCAATGGGTTCCAGGTTTGCTCCGTCATTTGCCAACCTTTTCATGGGTTGGTTCGAGGCGGAGCGGATCTGGGGACCATCTGGCAGTAATTGGATACAGTATATTCATTACTGGGGTCGATATATCGACGACTGTTTGTTGGTATGGACTGGAACGGTAGAGGAACTTATGTTTTTTTTTGATTACTTGAATGACAACTCATATAATCTTAAATTTACGACCCAACATGACAGCAAAAGCATTACATTTTTAGACGTGGAGCTGTTCATTGAGGAAGATAAGATCAAAAGCAGAATGTTCAGCAAACCTACTAGCTGCAATGCGATTTTGCATGCTGGGAGTTGTCATCCCAGCAGTCAAATTAATGCAATACCATACGGTGAACTAGTTAGGGCCAGGCGCAATTGTGCCCGTGATGACGATTTTGAAGCTAATTTGAAAGATATGACAGGTAGATTTCTTAATCGTGGGTACAATCATGATGTGATTACTGCTGCAATATCGAGAGCCAGGAAAGTTAAGAGGAAAACTACTCTGATCAGGCATAACAGAGATGAGAGACAGGAAGATAAAGACAATAAGATCAGACTGATTACCAATTATGGCATGGGGAGTTCAAGGCTTTTTGCGATTTTAAAGAAACACTGGCATCTTCTCCTCATGGACCATGATCTGAAATGTTATTTATTTGACAGACCAAGTGTGACCTTTAGGAAGGGTGTCACTTTGAGGAACTTGGTAAGTCCTAGCTATCCAAGGAAACCAGATAGGTCGGACTGGCTAACTAACTTTAAAGGATTTTACAAATGTGGCAGATGCAGCTCTTGTAGATGGGCTAGACCAAAGGCGTTGCATTTTGATTACAATGATTCTGGGACTCATACCATTGGTATGTTTATAAATTGTGACACCACTTACGTGGTTTATGTGATTGTTTGCTCCTGTGGCAAAATTTATGTAGGGAGCACGATTAGGAGGTTAAGGGACAGAATGGCTGAACACTTCAGAGCCCTTAAAACTGGCGATACACGATATCCGGTAGCATCACATATAGTGCGTGTTGGAACCTGGGATGTCAGGTCACCTAGGGTAGCCTGGCCTAGGGGCAAGACAAGCAATTCTAGAGGCACAAGTGTGAAGGTTGCAGACCACCCAGCAGTAAATCCACACAATAACACTTAAAAAGGACGCTACACCAATTTGTTATGAAAATATGTACTGGTTTATAAAAATAATATCGCTGCTCATTACTTTTAGATTTCACAACTTGTTTACTTCAGGTTGTCTTGTGAAAAAGCAAGTATACTTTTAGACTGCTAAGCAATTTATCCATTAGATTCCAAGATACATTACATTTGTCAGGAAATCGATAATAGCACTCTCAAATGTATCAAATTACCACATTAATCAGCATTAGCAGTACATCTCACTAAGCTCTATAATTGTTTAAACTTTGCTATTATGACTTCCTATAACTTTCACCCCAAACCTTACTTTCAAAGAAACAGTGTTAGCACTTTACATTTGGTCAGATATTTAGTAATCATGTCATTGACAACCATACAATTCCCCTTTCTGGGCTTGTCACCTTCCCAATCAAAGATCAGTTGTATCTTGGACAAAGCCTGTACTCCTCTAGCAAAGAGGACTCCTTTCCTTTCTCCTCCCTTCTGTTAACTGTTAATGTGACTATTCTAATTAGAGCCACGTTTCATTTAGGCCATCCGGGGATTTCCCAAGAGCGCTTCACCCTCTGGAAGGATCTCTTTATTCCCCTCTTTGTCAGGTCTCGCTCCCCTGCCCTTTCGTTACTCTCCTTACTTGTGGTTGAGGTCTTGTACTGCCAGAGAGAGTGGGGGAGACCACTTGTCAGGATAAATGGGCCAAGCGCCGGCGAGGCACACCAGCCTCCAGGGCACCTCAGCTTCCCCCCTCCCACTCGAGCCAGCTCCTCTGGTGGCGCTCGAGCGGGGAAGAGATCTTGGCAATTCTCAGAGCAGGCTGACGGCTTCTCAGTTCCCCCCTCTCGCTCGCGCCGGCTCTTCCGTGTGGCGCTTGAGCGAGGGAGAGATGACTCCACAACGTTTCCCAGCTGCTACTAAGCTCCGACGCTTCCCTGACTGGACCCGCCTCCACCTACTTGAAGAGAGGCAGCGGCGACCGGGCATGCGCGAGCGAGCAGCGGCTTCCGCTGGAGCCTGCTCGGTTTTACTTCCTCCGGCTCCGCCCTCCAACACCGGCTCACTTGCTCCTTCTGCCGGATCCGCGCTGACAGGACACAGCGTAGGAAACGATCCTTTACTCCAGCGCCCACCGCTTCCACAGGTCACAGGCACACAGGCGGCCTGATCAAGCAGCCAGTGCCCCACAAAGCGCCTCGAGGGGAACACGCTCCCAGCTCCACTTCAGTCACCGGGAGCTCACTTGGACAAGGGCAGCCCCAGGTACAGGGAAAAGGGGGGATTACTTGTAATACGTGGCGATAGGCTCCTCACCAGCTCACAATCCTCACAGTCACTGTACTGATGTCCTGGGGATCACTTCCCTTAAGTCCCTTTACTGGGCAGAGGACTGCGCTTCGCAGCGCTGCAGTCTCCTTCTCCTGTAGACTCCCCCTGTATAATTTAGACGAGGGGCAAGCTAGGCGCCCAGGGTCTCCAGTAACCCTCAACAGCGGGGTCAGGACAAGTAACCTAAAGGGGGCAGTGTGGTGATTCAGTAAGGCAGCTTCCCAGTCCAGGAGGTCAACCCTATGACTAGCCTCTTCCCACCCTTAGCTACAGCCTGTCCTCCAGCTGACTCTCTCAGGTAGACAAAATGGCTGCCCAGCATTCCGCCTTATATAGGCTGCCCCTCAGTGGTCCAGAATGGACCAGAAGGTTCTGGAACGCCCTATACTGGTCTATGGGCAAGTTCTGGGTTTGGCAGTTAAGGCAGTTGGTAACCACCATTTTGTGTGGTTCCAACTTTCTGTCAGAACAGGCCTCTGGGCCTGAGGTGAAAAACTATGAGGGGGAAAAAGAACACCTATCCCCTTGGCCAACACCTATAAAAACTAGTGGACACAAAAATTATTAAGGGTATGAGGGGCAAAAAGGGGACAAAATAAATAATAAATTGGAGGGACTACGCAAAAAGCCAGACAGGTCTAACACGCGTCCCCCCCAGCTGAAAGTGGGGAGATCTACCCAACCCCTTGGGAGTCCTCATCACTAAGGCGGAAATACCTGGAGAGACCGTCTGCATTGGCGTGGTCCACTCCAGGCCGATGTTCCACCCGGAAGTCCATTCACTGTAGGGAGATGGACCACCTCAACAGCTTGGGATTTTCCCCCTTCATTTGCATCAGCCAACGAAGGGGTCGGTGGTCAGTCTGAACCAGGAAGTGCGAGCCAAAGAGGTATGGCCGCAGCTTCTTCAGAGCCCACACCACCGCAAAAGCTTCCCGCTCAATTGCACTCCACTTCTGTTCCCGGGGAAGCAGTCTCCTGGATAAGAAGACTACAGGCTGATCCAGGCCCTCTTCATTTAGTTGCGATAACGCTGCCCCAATGCCATGTTCTGATGCATCTGTTTGGACAATGAACTCCTTGGAGAAGTCGGGGGCCTTCAGGACCGGTGCTGCACACATTGCCTGCTTCAACTTTTCGAAGGCTTGCTGACAAGCCCTCATCCAAACTACCCGTCGAGGTTGTTTCTTTGAGGTGAGCTCTGTGAGGGGCGCTACAATAGTGCCATACCCCTTCACAAAGCGACGGTAGTAACCTGTGAGGCCCAGGAAAGCTCGGACCTCAGTCTGTGTCTCGGGGGGTGTCCAGGCCATGATTGCCTCAATCTTCGCCTGCAGGGGCTGCACAGTCCCCCTACCCACCAAGTGTCCAAGGTACACAACCGACCCCTGCCCAATCTGGCATTTGCTGGCCTTGATTGTCAATCCAGCTTGTTTCAGGGCCTGGAGAACTGCTTGCAAATGCTGCAAATGGTCCTCCCAACTGCTACTGAAGACAGCAATGTCATCCAAGTAAGCAGCAGAGAAACTCTCCATTCCAGAGAGGACCTGGTTCACCAGCCGCTGAAATGTGGCAGGGGCGTTCTTGAGCCCAAAGGGCATCACACAGAACTGGAAGTGTCCCTCAGGCGTGGAGAAGGCTGACCTTTCCTTTGCTCCATCTGTCAAGGAAATCTGCCAGTACCCTGAAGTGAGGTCAAAGGTACTCAGATATTGGGCAGCTCCTAGCCGGTCAATTAATTCATCCGCCCTAGGGATCGGATGAGCATCAGTCTTTGTCACTGAATTCAGTCCTCGGTAATCCACACAGAACCTCAGTTCGGGTGTGGTGCCTGGTGGTGCGGCTTTTGGCACTAGCACCACCGGACTGGGCCAAGGGCTGTTGGAAGGTTCTATCACTCCTAGCTCTAGCATCTTGGCAACCTCGCCATGAATGCTAGCCTTCACCTTGTCTGACAGCCTGTAGGTCTTTGACTTCACTGGGGGGCTGTCTCCTGTGTCCACATCATGTGTACACAGGTGGGTTCTTCCCGGGACAAGGGAGAACAGCGAAGAGTACTGCTCCAATACCTGGCGGCAATCCTCTCGTGTCTCAGGAGTTAGGGATGGGGAGAGAATCACTCCCTCCACCGACCCATCCTTCTTTTGGGATGAAAAGAGATCCGGGAGAGGCTCGCTTTCTGCTTCCTCGGCACCATCAGTCACCATCATCAGGATGACCTCTGGCCTCTCATGGTGGGGTTTGAGGCGATTGGCATGCAGCACCCGTAGGGGCTGTCGCGGGGTCTTAAGATCCACCAAGTAAGTGGCCTTACCCTTCTTTTCCAACACCTCAAATGGGCCTGTCCAACGATCTTGAAGGGCACTTAGCTCTCCAGGTTCCATCACCCATACTTTTTGGCCAGGCTCCAACTCCACCGGGTGAGCATTTTGGTCGTACCATTCCTTCATTACTGCCTGGCTGGCCTCCAAGTTATCAGAAGCCTGCTTCCACAACTTGGCCATCTGGCTCCTAAAGGCCAGCATGTAGCTCACCACATCCTGAGGAGGCTTCCTGGGAGACTTTTCCCATCCATCCTTCACCAGGCTGAGAGGTCCACGCACAGGGTGCCCGTACAACAATTCAAAAGGGCTGAAGCCCACTCCTTTCTGCGGCACCTCTCTGTAGGAGAACAGCAAGCAAGGCAGGAGGACGTCCCATTTCCTCCGTAGGCTCTCAGGCAGACTTCTTATCATGCCCTTCAGGGTCTTATTGAACCTCTCTACCAATCCATTCGACTGGGGGTGATAAGGAGTGGTGAACCGGTAAGTCACTCCACACTCCTTCCACATCGCCCGCATGTAAGCTGACAGAAAGTTGGTCCCCCTGTCAGACACAACTTCCTTGGGGAATCCTACTCGGGTAAAGATTCCCATCAGGGCCCTAGCCACCACAGGTGCAGTAACAGTCCTCAGAGGAATGGCCTCTGGATAACGTGTGGCATGATCCACCAGAACCAGGATAAACCTGTGACCAGCTGTTGTTGGTGGATCCAATGGCCCTACAATGTCGATGCCCACCCTTTCAAAGGGGGTGCTAACGACTGGAAGTGGTTCCAGGGGAGCTTTCAGCTTCACTCCTGTTTTCCCACTGGCCTGGCAGGATACACAGGTCCGACAGTAAGTGTTGGACGCCACTTTCATCGGAGGCCAGTAAAAGTGGAGGACAAGCCGAGCAAAGGTCTTGTCCTGGCCTAAGTGTCCTGCCAAGGGTATTGCATGAGCCAATTCCAGCAGAAAGGCTCGGTATTGCTGCGGGACCACCAAGGCCCTTGATGAGCCAGGTAGGGGTACCTTGGGTTCACTGTAGAGGAGTCCATCCTCCCAGTAAATATGGTGGTGTCCCGCAGCATCACCTGCTGCCTGGGCTTCAGCCTGACGCCTCAGTCCCTCAAGGGTAGGGCACTCCCTCTGCCCCTTACAGAATTCCTCTCTGGTAGGACCTCCCTCCACATGCCACTCGGCAGGGATGTGTAAATCCTCCAGAGAGTCTACTTTCCCCTCCACGGACTCCTGGTCCACCACCGCAGGTGGCCGATCTGTCTCATGGGGTGTGGAAGCCGGAGCAGGCTCTTCCTGTCTCCGGGTCTGTCCCTTTTTAGCAGCGGGTTGGGCCATTGTTCCAGGCTCCAACCCAGGCGAACTCCCTCTCCGGGCAGTCGCAGACCGTGTGCTTACACAGGCCCAGTCAGGTGTACCCAGCATCGCAGAATGCGTCCGGTATTCCACCTCTCTCCAAGTGTTGTGCTCCATGTCATTCCCCAACAGACAATCAACTGGCACGGCAGGGCTTACGGCAACTCGAAGTGAACCTGCAACCCCCTCCCACTCAAAGGGAACCTCAGCCACTGGATAGTGGCCCATTCTGCCGTCAGCCATCGCGGCGGGGTGGAGTACATTAGGAACAACCTGCTCTGGAGACACCAGTTGACTTCTCACCATAGTCATACTGGCTCCTGTATCTCTCAGAGCCTCCCCTCTCTGGCCATTGATGGTGACCCATTGCCCATACTTTGTAGTATTTGGGGGCACCTGGATCTTTGGAACCATCTCCCGCTCTCCCAGGGACACTAAGGTGACACCCGCCCACTCACCCCCCTTATCTAAGGGCAACTCCTCCCCGAGCGCTACACTAGCTACTCCCGGTGACTTTCCTCCGGTGGGAGGGGGTGGTCTCTTTGGGCATCTGACATCTCCCTTATAATGTCCAACACCACCACATTCAAAACAGTGGAGAACCCTTGGCTGCTGGCTTTGGCCAGGATTAGGGTTTCTGGGGGGGTTTGCCTTAGGGGTGAAACCTGCTCCCTTTCCTTGGAAATTATTTTGGGGACCTTTGGAGAACTCCTTCTTTTTATCTCCCCCCTCCTTCTTCTGGGGGGCACCCTGTCCGGCTTTTTGAGAATCCCCTCCAGTCCCCTTTGAGGACACCCGGGTACTCGCCCAAGTGTCCGCCTCCTCTGCAAGCTTCCGGGGATTGGTCAGCTTGCTGTCCACCAGGTGTTGGCGCAGCTCGGGAAAACATTTCTCGAGGAGGTGTTCTTTCAAAAATAGATTGTACAGCCCCTCATAATCTTTCACCTCGCTGCCCTTGACCCAACCCTCCAGAGCTTTCTTGGCGTAGTCTAAGAAGTCTACCCAATTCTGGGTACTCAGTTTGTGACTTCCCCTGAATTTCTGTCTGTACCTTTCAGGGGTAAGTCCAAACTTCTTCACCAGTGCCACCTTCATTGTAGGGTAGTGGGTTTGCTCATCCTGCTCCAGAGCCAACAAGGTGTCTCTGCCAGCAGGTGGCATGTATTTATACAGCCCACCCCCCCAGTGAGTTTCTAAGATCCCATGAGCCCTTAAAGAAACCTCGTATGCGGCTAACCATTTGGCAATGTCATCGCCTGTGGTATAACTGGCAATGACATCCTTGGGTAGATAGGGTCTGGGTTCCCTGGTATTCATCTTATTTTCGCTGCCACCATTATCTGGATTGGGAGACCTTCGTATTAAGGCTTGTAGGTCCATCTCCTTGATGGTTCGCTCATGGGCTAACCTCCTGTCCTCCCTTTCCATATCCATCCTAGCTAATTCCAACTTCATTCTCCTCTCCTCCCTCCTATCTTCTAGCTCGGCGTCAGTTAAACCCCTCTCTGAGACGCTGCTGCTCGCCCTCGAAGGTGTCCTGGGACCTGTCAGCAGATTCCCCCTTCCAGGTT
The DNA here is from genome assembly GCF_964261635.1 of Lissotriton helveticus. NCBI lineage: Eukaryota > Metazoa > Chordata > Amphibia > Caudata > Salamandridae > Lissotriton > Lissotriton helveticus. The sequence goes on along the minus strand of NC_136067.1, from coordinate 1,034,067,852 downwards.
GGTTCAACATTGCAATCTCAAGGACAGTGTCCCCGTCACTCTCTTCAGTATCTGGTTCTTCCACTAAATGAGCTTCCACCTATGCCCTTATGCTTGTCAGCAACTCGCCTTTCCTGGCACCTTTGTTAAAGAATACCCCTTGTTGCTGACACCATTCTTTGAGTTGGGTCACAGTATAGGATTCTAGCTCTTTAAAATTCAATTCCATCTTTCACTATGGAATAAAATTAACACACAGGAGAAAACCAAAAAGTGACCTGAGGTTAACCTCCACCCACCACCAGAAATAAATTTGGAAAAAACAAAATTCAAATTAGGAGGGCCGCAAGGAGAAAACTCCTGGTGTAGGTCAGTGTATTGCGTTGAATTACTAATGAGTAGCTGCAACCAAGTCAGAATCCCACCGCTAGGCACCAAAAAATGTTGGAACCTGGGATGTCAGGTCACCTAGGGTAGCCTGGCCTAGGGGCAAGACAAGCAATTCTAGAGGCACAAGTGTGAAGGTTGCAGACCACCCAGCAGTAAATCCACACAATAACACTTAAAAAGGACGCTACACCAATTTGTTATGAAAATATGTACTGGTTTATAAAAATAATATCGTTGCTCATTACTTTTAGATTTCACAACTTGTTTACTTCAGGTTGTCTTGTGAAAAAGCAAGTATACTTTTAGACTGCTAAGCAATTTATCCATTAGATTCCAAGATACATTACATTTGTCAGGAAATCGATAATAGCACTCTCAAATGTATCAAATTACCACATTAATCAGCATTAGCAGTACATCTCACTAAGCTCTATAATTGTTTAAACTTTGCTATTATGACTTCCTATAACCTTCACCCCAAACCTTACTTTCAAAGAAACAGTGTTAGCACTTTACATTTGGTCAGATATTTAGTAATCATTTCATTGACAACCATACAATTCCCCTTTCTGGGCTTGTCACCTTCCCAATCAAAGACCAGTTGTTTCTTGGACAAAGCCTGTACTCCTCTAGCAAAGAGGACTCCTTTCCTTTCTCCTCCCTTCTGTTAACTGTTAATGTGACTATTCTAATTAGAGCCACGTTTCATTTAGGCCATCCGGGGATTTCCCAAGAGCGCTTCACCCTCTGGAAGGATCTCTTTATTCCCCTCTTTGTCAGGTCTCGCTCCCCTGCCCTTTCGTTACTCTCCTTACTTGTGGTTGAGGTCTTGTACTGCCAGAGAGAGTGGGGGAGACCACTTGTCAGGATAAATGGGCCAAGCGCCGGCGAGGCACACCAGCCTCCAGGGCACCTCAGCTTCCCCCCTCCCACTCGAGCCAGCTCCTCTGGTGGCGCTCGAGCAGGGAAGAGATCTTGGCAATTCTCACAGCAGGCTGACGGCTTCTCAGTTCCCCCCTCTCGCTCGCGCCGGCTCTTCCGTGTGGCGCTTGAGCGAGGGAGAGATGACTCCACAACGTTTCCCAGCTGCTACTAAGCTCCGACGCTTCCCTGACTGGACCCGCCTCCACCTACTTGAAGAGAGGCAGCGCGACCGGGCATGCGCGAGCGAGCAGCGGCTTCCTCTGGAGCCTGCTCGGTTTTACTTCCTCCGGCTCCGCCCTCCAACACCGGCTCACTTGCTCCTTCTGCCGGATCCGCGCTGACAGGACACAGCGTAGGAAACGATCCTTTACTCCAGCGCCCACCGCTTCCACAGGTCACAGGCACACAGGCGGCCTGATCAAGCAGCCAGTGCCCCACAAAGCGCCTCGAGGGGAACACGCTCCCAGCTCCACTTCAGTCACCGGGAGCTCACTTGGACAAGGGCAGCCCCAGGTACAGGGAAAAGGGGGGATTACTTGTAATACGTGGCGATAGGCTCCTCACCAGCTCACAATCCTCACAGTCACTGTACTGATGTCCTGGGGATCACTTCCCTTAAGTCCCTTTACTGGGCAGAGGACTGCGCTTCGCAGCGCTGCCGTCTCCTTCTCCTGTAGACTCCCCCTGTATAATTTAGACGAGGGGCAAGCTAGGCGCCCAGGGTCTCCAGTAACCCTCAACAGCAGGGTCAGGACAAGTAACCTAAAGGGGGCAGTGTGGTGATTCAGTAAGGCAGCTTCCCAGTCCAGGAGGTCAACCCTATGACTAGCCTCTTCCCACCCTTAGCTACAGCCTGTCCTCCAGCTGACTCTCTCAGGTAGACAAAATGGCTGCCCAGCATTCCGCCTTATATAGGCTGCCCCTCAGTGGTCCAGAAAGGACCAGAAGGTTCTGGAACGCCCTATACTGGTCTATGGGCAAGTTCTGGGTTTGGCAGTTAAGGCAGTTGGTAACCACCATTTTGTGTGGTTCCAACTTTCTGTCAGAACAGGCCTCTGGGCCTGAGGTGAAAAACTATGAGGGGGAAAAAGAACACCTATCCCCTTGGCCAACACCTATAAAAACTAGTGGACACAAAAATTATTAAGGGTATGAGGGGCAAAAAGGGAACAAAATAAATAATAAATTGGAGGGACTACGCAAAAAGCCAGACAGGTTCAACAGTGCGTAATTTTGAGAATAAAAAACAACACACCTTCTCCTTTCATGGAATTGACCATATTAAACCTGATCCCCGAGGGGGAGATAGACTACTAGCCCTTAGGAGAAGAGAAGTTCTATGGATGATGAAGCTTAAAGCTGTGGAATGCGGATTAAATATAGACCATGAATTTGAATTCTTTTTAGGTAAAGAATAATTATGTAACAGGATTGAATTTGATCTGTTATTTAGCACTATATGTGTGTAATGATTATGAATTATGTTCGAATATGTCACAGATGAGGTGTGACAATTGAGAATATAGGACTTAACTTCTAAATGAACAGCCTGTCAGGACTATTATTATATGCGATATGATGTTGAATATTAATATGTATCTGTGCTTGATCTGAATGACCCCCCTTACTGATTAATAATACTACGTAATTTACTCTATCATAGAATTATCCTCATTAACGTCAGGAACTGTTGTGAAGAACTGACTGACGACAACAACCTACATTTAGCTAACTGAGAGAGTGTATTAAGACTGAATGTAGAGTGGTTAATACTATGGGTTGATGTATATTGGTGATGTTAGCTCAGATATCGTCACGTTCACCTCACGAATATTAAACCAACAAAAATTGAGTTATGCGAGCACGGATGTTGAATGTGCCCATAATGGATACATTAGATAACAGTCTCTCCAAGACTTAGAGATAGGACTATGTACGGACGACTTTGAACGACTAGTACTCTTTTACCGTAGACTGTTAAGAGTTACGGACTTATCTAAAAGTGTGAGTTACGATCAACAATTGAGATTGGTATTTGGGACAAGACTGTTTACAGTATGAAGTAAGGATTACAGTTTAAGAAAACTCTCTCTGTCAAACAAAATTGTTGATCTGACAGACAATATCAATAATTAAAATGTCCTTTATAATTGTAATATTACGAACGTGATTTAACTCAGTGATACTTTATATAGTTAGACTAATGTAGTAGGAGATATTTACCATTCAATGATGGCGATCGATAACGGCCCGTTTTTTAACCATGGTACAGAGATAGAGAAGGGACGATGTTTGTCGGAATAACTGGCTTGCTTGAGACTTTAAATGCCCATTCTAAGATGGCGCCTATGCAGAACGCCGCTACTATACGCGAGTTATTTGACAGATAAGGTAAGACGTGAGCCACTGCAGCTTACTTGTGAATCTGTTCTGTAGGTTGCTGTATTATATTATACTTTCTCACACTGCTCTGTATGTTTTGGTTACAGTACACATACTCGTGGGTAACCGATTGAAGTATTTAAGTGGATTGGACAGTGTACGACTGTAAATTACAATTTAAGGAGACATGGTGGAACTCTTGATTTGATACTGATATATTTGTGGGGATACGTGAGACACGTGATAGTTACGGTAAGATGTGAACTCCCTTAGCTACTATTGATTACGTTTTGTGTACTGTTTTACTAAGTTAGATTTACTGTGTATTTTAGTTACAGCACACGTACACGTGGGTAACCGGTTTGAAGACTAATTTTGATTGGACGCCACCTACTTGTGAATTATACCCTATTGAGATGTGGTGTTAAGTAGGATTTGAATTTGACAATTTCGTGGAGATAACCTATAATTCTGAAGATTAACTGCAGTTATTATGGCCATGAAACTAAGGTGAGGTTTTAATATTACTAATGGCTAATATGATTCTTAGAGAGATTTGGTTAATATTAGATACTGAGGAATGTTTCTTACTCCTCAGAGATGCTATTAAGGACTAGTGGAATACTTTGGATACCGATACTTTTGACATTTGTTAGTTCGTCTCTAATTTGATGGCACTATTAGAAATACAATTTATGTTTGTTGTCACCAGGGATTCACGACATGTCCAACTTTAATGAGACTCTATTTATTACAACACTGGTTATAATTCATACTCTTTACCCTTTGGTGGTTGAAGCACGTCTTTGGTGGAGTCTATTTCTTTTCTTCTATTATAATTTCTGTTATCTCCTTCTGAATCTGTTGGTTCGAGGGTGTGTACTTTTGAGAATCTCTCCTAGGAACCTTGTAGGAGTGTTAACTGTTATATAGACATGTTGTATATATTTTACTGATATTATTAATTTTGGGTTGCAGCCCTGAAGAAGTCAAATGTCTATACTGACGTGACGAAACACGTGTTGGCTGCGTTATACCATATGTTGGATTTGATACAAACTGGAATGATAATTTGAATTTGGACATTAAAAAGAAGAGAAGTATTTGTGCGGACTGTGTTGGATCTGATCTTTTATGAACTGGATTGAGAGACATTTCTTTGGATATTAATACCAAAACGGGAATACCCAATTGGGACGTTGCTTTTGAGTGCTCGGAAGATTTCATAACTGATTGAATCACATTGTGATTTGTTTTGGGGTTGTGGTAACCGGCCCCCTTTCTCCCTGAGCACCTTATTATATGTTGTTATATTACATTACCTTTACTGCTGTGCGCTCTTTCTAACTGTTACCGAATTGCATTAAACATCAGTATGTTGTCTCTGATTCCGATGATATATTTGAAAGCAAGAATGCATGCACAAACTAAACTATTTTCCTTTAGGCTTTACATTTATTTTTATTGTTTATTAAAGTTATTACCTGTGTGAAATGTCAAATGAATGATGGAGTATATTGTAGGTAATGTCCTGACTTTTGGTAGAGTGCACTCTCCACAGAGATCTCAGAAGCTTCTTGTTAAACAAAAGACAAAGGGCCTCATTTTCAAGCCCATTGTGCCGCAAGTGCGTCACTTTTTTTGACGAACTGGCGGCGCTGTGTGCCTGCACATATTTACAAGGCAACGTAAAGTCTCCCTGAGTGACTTTTCATGGCCTTGTTAACATGGGCTCCTTTAACGCATTATTCTGTGTGAAAGGGGCGTTCCATGGGTGTTGCTGTAGGTGTTCCAAGTTTTACAAAGTTTTGTAAAGCTGGGAATACATCAGACTCTTACGCCTCCTGGGAAGCCATAGAATGGAGCAAGGAAGAGAAATGCTTTTATTTTTTCCTCTTTCATTCTGCAACATGTATAGAAAGAGGAAAATGCCATAAATTATTGTTTTTGTGCAGAAAGGCGTCCCTACCTGCTCAAAAGAATCTTGTCTGCAACATAGTCACCCTTGCAACATGATGCAAGGGTGCCTGCGCTGCGCATGGCAGCCAATTGTGCACAAGTGCAGGGGAAAGCAAATGGATGCCACGTATTGTTGTTAATACGACGCATTCCTGTGCTTTTAAAATGATGCAGCTTGGCGCTGTGTTTGTAAATGAGGCCCCTTATGTCTTCACTAGTGGAAAAAAGCTTTTATTAAAAAAATTATTATCAGATTTACTGTCTGTCAGGAATTGTGGAGAGCTGGGGGCAGTTTCATTTTTTCAAAAGAGATGTAATTAGCTAAGGTTGAATAGAGTTTGGGATGGACAAATTATCTGCCACAACAAGAATCTGTTCCTAGATTCTGCGGCCCCTGGGTGTTTGGCGGAGAGTGCACGAGTACCATAAAGAGTTTGTGGGTCACCACAGGCCTCTCAAATACAAGACACATATGCAGAAAGCTGTCATTCCTCCCTATGTCCAATATCGATAGAACTGACCTATGAAATAAGCGTTTTTTTATAAACAGAAGGCGAACAGAAATTCGAATTCTGACACAAAAAATCCCAGGTCCTCATAAGGACAAAACAAATCAGAAAAAAAGGAAGAAAACTTAATTAAAAATAAATAATGTTGAGTACACCAAGGAACCATACACACTAAACGTTTCTTCCAAACATATACAATTAAAGCTAGTGAAAAGTACATGAAACTTGCAGCCTATCTCAAAGTACGATAAATTGTCTCATGGCTTTAAGGAAACCTTCATAAAGATTTGTGTAACTTGCAGGTTTTAGGTCTGAATCCCAAGTGTGCCAACTTAGCTTTTCATCCTTCCACGGTTGATAAAATAAGAATCACATTTTAGGAACAGTCCAATGAAGCTGCACAATAGTATGTGATATATTTAAACTAGTAGTGACAAAGCACTTTTTTTTTTACAGTTTTAGTTTTTGCATAGTAGAAGTGTGTAATATCTGTACAGGTGTGTGGAATTTTGTGTGAAAAGGGTGTGCGGGCCCTTGCTGATAGTTCCCTTAACCTCTTGCGTGCTGCCGTCGGCCGACGGCGGCACTACCTCCCTAGTGCTGCCGTCTGCCAATGGCCGACGCAGCTCCACCCACTCTTCAGAATGCCCGCACCGAGGCGGAAAAACCGCCGCGGTTAAGGCATTTAAGGAAGGTTTGGATTGCGTTTTCATGATATCTGAATTTCCATTTTACTCTGCTGATCCGATACAATCCGTGCTTTAAGTGAGCTGAATAAGGTGGAGGGCCTCTAAAGAGGACAAAGCCTATCCCAAGTAAGCTGATAAGAGGAGTAACCTTTGCACCTAAGGGTTGTTTTACTGTAATTGACCTAGTAACTGACTGACCTCGCTCCTAAGGAACGGTTGTGGCTATAAAATGGAATCAGTGGCTATTAATTTCACAACTAAAGACAGGGAGGCTCCTCTGTGAATATGGGGAACCAAGCCCCTAGAGTATTTCAGGACAATGTGTCGCCTCCTAGAGGCCTGAAGAAGAATGAGGAAACACAATGTTCAGAAAGAGGTGAAATATCTCATTTGCTCTGAATGTAGCTTAAGTACAAAGTGAACTGATCCATAATAGTGCCTTGAAGAAGTAGATTGTACCTTCCACACTATACAATTTTACTCTCTCACACCCATGCCCTTAGTGAAATACTACCACAGCCCCCTTAATATATGGTATTGCTTTCATATCAGATAAGTCAATAATGTGCACATCTAACTCTTTTCGGTTCAAGATGGGTACTGTATATTAATATATTATCCCATGTTGTAAGGGATAAAAGTCCAGGCCAAGTATGTAATGTGTTTGCCCTGCACCGTTAATGAATATCTGTGGTATTTTGACACACTACTGCCCTCCATATAGTAGCTGAGCCATTGTGTCATATTTGCCTGGCCTTATTGCAAAAAGTTCCACCATTCCTCAACATTTTCTCTACAGTATATCCTAAATATATACATTTTTAAATTATATAAGGTGTGCTCCGTATTCTATATCACAGAAGGAGGGCGCAGAGTCAACAATCTCTTTCTCTGAGTTGATTTTCTTTGTGTTTATGCTGCTGCCATGCCTGTGGTGTGTCATTCAATCTTGTAAAACAGGTCAGTGTGCTAATGCACCTGCTAAACAGATCCATGTTTAACCTGTATATTATAGATTCATATGCTAGCTTTTCTAACTAACCTCACCATTCCTCTTTGAGTGATAAAATATTCACTAATAACATCAATCTCAGTAATTTTATATTTTTGTGAGTTAGTGATACAGACAGTATGTTTTCACCACTGAGTAGTTTACCGTAGTTGATGGCTGGTAGGCCTTTGTTACGAGGGGCGTCGAAATTCCGATTGGGCTGCTAACAGCAGTAAGGACCCGTGGGTGTTATAAATCCTTGATTTTTCTCACAGGGAATTCGGTGGCTGAAAGAATCCAAAAACCCAAAGTGAAAGTTAGTGGAAAATAAAGAATGACCATGGAAATCGGACGTGGGTGGAATTACTGATTGCCCAGTAACTCTGCCAATCTTAGTGGACTCTCAGGGTCCAACTCCTAATCGACCACATTTTCACTACCCCTAGAGTCACGCCAGGGGTGGGGAAAATCCATCTCATTTTCCAGGTCACTCATGATGAGGATTTAGTCGATCAAATCCTGTCTCACCATGGATTCTGTGTGACTGTAAGCTTGTTGATTGGTATTTGCGTGCCTTAATTTCGATCGAAGAAGGTTGTCGCCTAAATTGACTGGTAGTCAACAATCCAACATACATCGACAAATCTATCCATGTTCTTTACACAGTCTTGAAAGGGCAACAGAATGATGCATAAGAGCCATTAACCTGTTTGCTGCTGACCTTGTTATATTGAATGGTGCTCCTCTGAGGACTACATGGCATTAATCATCTATCATGGGGCAGAATACTTCCCTATTCAGAATATTTATAAATCTGACTCCAAAACAATATATATATATATATATATATATATGTATATATATATTTATATATATATATATATATATACATATATATATATATATATATATATATATTGATACTAGTACTTCTCCAGGTCATCCTCCTGGTCTTGCACTTTGTTCTCTGCTTCCTCTTCCATCCCTGCTTCCTCCTCCGCCTCTTGTTCCTCTTCCTATTGGCCTTCCACTCCCTCCTCCAAGTGCTCTTCTCAGTCTTCTCCTCTTGGCACTCCTCCTGGTTCTCCTTTTTCACTGCCTCCTGGGGCCTTTTTATATATGCAGTGCACTTTCCATGTTCCGTTTCAAAAGGTGTACTAGGTTCAAATCAAGGCAAGTGTCCCATTTATGCAGAATGTGCTGTCCCCGAGCAGTCGGGAACTTGCATGCCCTGGGGAGTGCATTCAAGTGAAATACAGAACTGCTGCTTCAAAGCCGCTTTGTGTTTCACAGTGAAGGCAGCATGCCGCCTGCACTTTCAAGAGGGGAGCCAGATTCATTTGCAGGCTGGTGATGTGAGAGACTACACCCGTCTGCAGCGGGATGTATGGGGTGTCCATGGGACCCCCTTTCTACCCTGCAGAGGGCTGCCTTTAGGATGTACAAAGTGTGCCACCTTTATGTGGTGCACAGTCATTGCGCCTCCTATAGGCATGTTTCCCTCAGCGCCCACACCGGCAATAGGCACAGGAGAAGAGGCAAAGTAATTCTCTCATTTGCATGGGACCACACCCCCATGCAAATGAATTCACCCTCACAGCGGTGACGCTACATGTGCGCCAGTGCCAGTGCTATCAGTATCACAGAAGGGGATGCACACGCGTCTGCGACCACCTTCTAATATACCATTGTATCCTGGGCAAAACAAAGCATGGCCACACACCTGTTGCGCCCTCGGGGCACATTGTGTAATACAGCACCTGGTCCTCACTGCACTATTCTGAATCCCTGCCTTTAGATCAAGGATGTTCCATCTCCAGTTCTGCCAGATATTTCTTCATCTGAAATCCAAATTGGTTTGTGCTGAACTCCAAATGACATGATCTACTTAAATTACTTTAGATAAGGCCTTAATTTAAAAAACAAGTGTGAGCAACAATGCTTCTAAGCATGGCTGACATGCGTTTAAGAGACTGGTTTCTTCGTTTCCTGGAACAGCAGGTATACGTTTAATCAAACATATCAGCATGTGTAAGAAAGACTGTTGCTATTTTTTCAAATGGACAGCTGAAATGTAATAACTATATTGGGGTAGCATTAGCACCTTTCCTCAAGGCTTTCATACATTTATTAGGTTATTCTAAGAACCTCAGCTGCAATTTTACTCTAAGTACTTCAGCTGTAATTTTACACTTAAGAGGGACTGTACAAACAACTTTTGAGTAGGTTTACTTTACTTTTATTCTTTTCCATTCTCTTTTTTATCTTCTCCTTTTCTTTTATGTTCATACTCCTCTGCTTGTTTTATTTTGCACGATTCGTTGTTTCTTTCTTTCACTGAGGTTCTTATTTATCTATTTATTCTCCTAATTGTGCATCTTTTTAAAAATAGTATTTAACTTTTTTGATAATAGCAATATGAAACGGTGTTCATTGATACTTTTTACCATCAATTATCTGTCAAATTTTAGAACATTGGTATGCCACGTACCTGTTCAAAAAAGAGAGTAAACTATACAATTTCAACAATCAAAATAATGAATGTCATGTAGTGGCATTTCTGTTGTGATTTGAACATTAATGAATGGATCATTTGAAAATCTCACTCCCCAAGAACAGTTCGTAAAAGGGCATTTGCACACTGTTTTATATGGTTGTTTATTCAGGGTATTTTGTACAGAACTTGTTATTAAAGTAAGTTAGGATGAGATTCTCAGAAACAAAGATGCCTTGTTAATTGTAATAAATATGAATTACACAAATGAAAAATAATTAAATAGAAACTCCACCGTTTATATGAGATAAGACACATTTTACTGCCTATCTCTTTAGACATCCAGGGTGTGTATGAAGGGATTTTGTGATTGCAAAGACTTCGACTCGCAAATTCAGAGCTTTTGAAACCACCAAATGACATGTACAAGACTCAGAATGCCATTCAGTAACATGTCACTGAATAGCAATTTGGGTTTGTTAGTACCTAACAAACCGCTAATTACATGAGTCCCTTCCAAATATCGATTCTAAATGGAATGCATGAATGTTTTACAACCAAAATCCAATCGCAAAACAGTAATATTTAACGCCTAAACCGCTGCGGCAATTCCGCCGCGGTGCGGGCGTTCTATTGAGTGGATGGGGCTGCGACGGAGCACGGAAGCGGTTAACAACACCTCAAAGAAGGTGGTAACCTATACACAAATGTGAAGGCGTTCTCAAGAGAAATATTCCTTTTCGTGAATGTTGGCAAAAACATTTTTAAGAGTAGTCGATGATCTCTTGGACCCCTGTCTAGTCTTAACATATTTTTTTAACTTTTCATTTTCTGTTTTAAAAATATTTTTATTTAAGAAAAATTGCATGCATGAAATAAATGTTTGCTTCATTTAAAAGCAATCACAGAAACATTGGTCGTGTGGCCACAGTAGGCCACCATCCCTTTGATGGCAGAAAATTGTAGTGGATAGCAATTTGCGACCTAACTCTTTAATATTCTTGAGTTAGGCCGAATTGCAACCCTCTACGATTCGATATTTTGTGAACTGACTTATTAGTACGTAGGTATACCTTTGGATAATACCACAGGTTTCGCAAAAAGTCAGGGCGCAAGTTATGATCACTTTTTCTGAATCATATTTTAGTATATCTGACTCTTAGAAATTCAATTCCAGAGACTTTGCCGCACTTCTGAATGGCCTTTGTGAATTGTAGGCTTTTTAAAATCCAATTCTGCTGCTCATGGATCCCACCCATCTCCATTTGCACATGTAACACATGGATCCCATCTTGTCATTATTCTGTAGGACCAAGAGGTCATTTTCAAGAAATTGTAATGTCTCTTTCTTTCCACTGTTCCAATCGGTCAATTTCCCCAGCAGCAAATTTTCAATCCTTTTTGATATGACACTGTAGTATTTGTACCTTCTCTTTATTCTATCCTATGATACTTTAGTATGGTTTGAGCTGTGGTGTAAACATAATGAAATTATCTTAGGGCACACTGTTTTTCAACCTTTTCCCCCTTGTTCTCTTATTTGTGCCTTTCCATTGAGGCCCGTATTTAGCAACTTTGCTTTGAAATAACTATTTGTTCACTTGCCTGCCACACCCTCTAATCTAGGTGCTACTGTAAGTGTAGTGTATAAAGGCAACAACGTGTAGAAAGATTGTTTGAGAGAGATATTTTGATTATTGATGCAGAAGTAGAACTGTCTTTTTGCTTTTGTTAACATATATGGTTTTTACATGATTTTATTTTCTCTTATTTTACCTTGTAAGCATTTGTATAGCAATGTTCTTACTTCTTTAAGGTAGTAGTCTGTGAACAGTGTATTGGATTGTGTGCAACCTGTTTAGAGGTTAGTCATATTACATAGAGGCTGGATAGTGGCCGCAAAGGCATAATAAACTAAAGTATTGTTACTGATGGATTATTTCAGACAGGTTCCAGCTAGATCCTATTATGGTTCTCTGTGAAGGATTATGAGCATGGATTTCTGGACCAAATAACAGTTTCCTTCATTCTGCTGGGTTTCAAGGTCAGCTGTTGTTCATCTTGAGGTGCCTGATAAGTTTGGAGGAATCATTTCCTGTCATCAAACTCCGATACAATGTTGACTTTCTTAGAATGTTATCACCTGTGGCAAAACATAATATGGAAAAGAAGTTCTTTATCAACATCTGATTCCAATTTTCATCTTTGATATTTCCATTAATTGTGTATTTTTTATAGAATATTGGTCTAAAAAATATCACAATTCAAAATGCAAAAAATAGTTAATGATTTTTCCAAAACATGTAATGCAAACATAAATGCAATACATAAAATATAAAATGACATGAATATAAAATAGAAACTACCATTAATATTTAAGATTAAAAAAAAGATTTCATACACATACATGTAACTTTAAAATAACTTTAAAAACATTTAAAAAATATATTTTAAAATTATATATTAAGCTACATGCATTAATTAAACAAATATGCATTTTAAATAAAAACATGATAAAAAATAATTTATTTTATACAATAAAAATGAAAATCATAATTAAAAGTAATTCTAAAAATACAAATACAAATTCACAATACCATTATAAAAGATTAACAATACATTTTAGAAATAAGTTACTAAAATTAATTTATGGCAAAGGGTAACACAAATATATTTTTTTAAACTAAATACAATCTAAACAATTTAATGAAAGATGATCACTTTAAAATTAAATAATTTCAAGTTAACTGCACTAAAAATATTTCTTAAAAATATTGAAATTAATGAAAATAGTAAACAAACTCCAATCTAAAAACATTTAAAAATATGAAACAATTTAAACATACTACAGTAACTACAATCCTACGCCCTGTCAGTTGATTAATATATTAAGTAATCTAGTGTTAGTTGCCATCTTGGGGATTAAGCATTTAAATTCTTTCATGAAGATGCAGTTCCGCTTAATCCCAAAACGGCAACTAAGAACAGAATACTATATATATGTATATATATATATATATATATATATATATATATATATATATATATATATATATATATATATATATATATATATATATATATATATATTAATCAACTGACTAATGTATTAAGTATGTTAATTTTTAAATTGGCAAGCAATTAATTGCACCTATTAGTAATTGTTCAATAATCAAAGAAATTGATTTTTTGCCCCTTAGTCTCTGGCTCTTCTCACTTTTTTGCAATCCTTAAAATAATGAAAATAGCCAAGAAAATCACTTTTACAATCATACGAACTTTATCCATACACCCATAATGACTGAGAGAGTCATGGCATTAGAATCTCTATTATCTTGCCCCTTACTTTTGCCCCTGTGCATCACCAGGCTCTTGTAGGCACGCTCTGGGATAAATTAGCAGCACAATAATTACACCATCCAAGCTTCAAATCATTGCACTCTACAATGACCAGATATCCAAATATACCTTCTTTGAAGACCATAACGCTTTCTCAGATTCCGCCCAAACCATTTACCTTTTCAGGAGAGTCCACAATTTCACCCTTGAAAAGAAGGAACATCAATAAACAGCTCTCCAATCAGCTTGTATTCCACCATGTGGCAGTCACGTGACTAGTCACTGGATCACACACAAGTTTCTACCCCTCTGACCAAGTCCCCTATATTATCACTGATCTTTTCCCCTCCACAACTTAGGCTCTAAGAAAGCATTGTATCTGAGGTATTTTAGGTATATAAGTGGTCCAGGTGCACTCGAGCACCAAAGTGCTCTGACTGCTCATTTATTCTCCTGTATTTTCACATTTGTTTTTTATCAGCGCCTAATTTGAGCCAGTGGTTTCCAGTGCGCGGCACCATAACTTCATCATCAACACCAGCGCTTTTCATAAGCACCAGTTAAGGACACATTAACTTATGGTAGGCACAGGGAGATTACGTGATTTGCCCTGAATCATATGAGGTTGACCCCGCACCAAGATTCAAACCTGGTTTCCCAGCTCTGAAGTTGGAGCTCTGGCCATCATGGAAACATCCTCTCTCCATTTTCATGGTTAATAGTTGTTTCTATTTTAGGCGACGCCAACAGGAGAAATGTGTTGGTGCAAGCTGCCTCCCGACAAGAGCTCCAGCACTTATTTTTTTTTACAAATCAACCACTGGTATTTACCAAAACATTGTTTGGATCTAATGCTTCCAGGATTCTTGAATAATGTGTATATGGTGCTGAATCCTATACTGTAACCAACTTTGCACAAATAACTTACATTTTTCAGAAACTGCAGGCTTTTTATAAATTCAAAATAAAACAGGAAATGAGACCCATTTTGTTTGTATTGAGGTTCAGGCCTAGAACATGTTTTTTGCAAGAAAGGGTGTAGCAAATTTGAATAGTAAAGCAAAAACTTCACGCTTTCTTAATGCCCACCACATTGGTGTGGAATGGAGCATAGTAGGAAGTGTACTGGAAGAAATGCTACATCAGGCTAAATGAATGTACGGCATCAGCAAACCATGCATCCTCTTTTGAGGTAGGTTGCTGTATGGAGTAATGAAATTGTTTAACATTATTTTTAAATAGTTTTACATAGCGTGAATGCGACCCAAAGATATCAGAGCGCTTTACATGAGCACCAGTTTCGTTATAGATAGACACATTCATTTTTTAGGCGCGGGGAGACTAAGTGATTTGCCCAGAATCACAGGATGTTGAGCGTTCCTGCCGAGACGAGAAACCAGTTCCCCAGATTCCAGGTCAACTGCTCTAGCTGAAGGCTACATCCTCTCCCCAAATCGTTCTATTTTTTACTTCATTTTGACAATAGAACATTTTCATAATATAAAGGCTGGGCAACTAAAATGTGATATACGCTATAGCAACTATTAGAAACAGCTGATACTGTAAATCTTGAGCTCAGATCCCAGATAATGTGTCCTGAAATACTTTAATTTGACAAACAGTCCTGTCCAATTTGAGCGCAGGCCTTCAACCTCCACATGATGAGAGTTCTGTTCTTTGCTGCTGCTGCAAAGTTTTATTAGAAACACCATGCACGGCTCATTCGCTCAAAGCTCCACCGTTCCCTACTATTTTAGATAAGCAGATATTAAAATTAATCCCAGAAAATAGCAGGCAATATTTTTTCTTACCCAAGCACGACAAAGAGATCTGAGGTGAGAAGAGAATTAATCTGTTACAGGCCTCCCCTGCGTGTACCGGTGTTGTGTAATATGTGGTATCCCCACGATACCCTGTATCCCCTGCTCTTCGGCACTTTTCGGAAATGAAACTCAGCCCGGGCAGGTTCAGACAGAAGCAGTTGATCACTGCTCGGGCTGAGTACAGGGATACACGATTCAACAGGAAGCCAAACTCGGCTCTGGCAATAAATAATCAGAAACTTTTACACGAAGAGAGACAGACACAAATAAATAGAATGAACCGTAATGGAAATGGCAATTAAGTTAATAAATGTGAACGCAAAGAAACTATTGCTGAAGCACATCGAATTGTAACGAAATAACATGAGAGGAAGAGAATAAAAACTGGCAGAGGTTCAAATAAGGGGAAAAATAATATCAAAACGAGCGAAAGATTAAAGGGTAAAGGTAAAAAAAAGGCAATGAAAAGAGCAAAGTATTAAAATATGGAAAAGAAAACGGTTTAGGCTAACGGCTAAGGCGCTCGACCTCGCACTTGGGAATCTGGGTTCGAGTCTCGGTTAAGACGCCAAAACCTCCTGTGATTTTGGGCAAATCCCTTGATCTCCCCGTGCCTAAAAATGAAAGTGTGTGTCCTCATGTAAAAAAAAACCGTAACTTGTGCTGTGTAAAGCGCTCTGAAAAAAGTGTTTTGATTTTCATATAATGAATATGTCAGAAGGTGTTAATGACAAACATAACGTGCACAATAAGTTAAATAACAGTGCATGTTTAGTTTGACTCATACAACATAGTTGGCATTTTACCAGCTGCTCTATCTTTTTGTGTCCATGCTAATTAAACAAGCAATGGCAACACAATCGGTCTCATACTTTTGTGAAAGTTAGAGCTAATGGCATTGTAAATGGGCAATGTTTTTTACTTATTTTTTAGGATGAGCCTGAGCAGCAGCGCATGCGCTACTCTGTGGCATGATGTATTGGAGCATGGAATAGAAGCCGCACCCACTCTCCTCTCGTATTTGCCATTAGCTTTTGTCATTGTCCTTCGTATTGGCTTGTGTCATTGT
Organism: Lissotriton helveticus; assembly: GCF_964261635.1. Classification (NCBI taxonomy): domain Eukaryota; kingdom Metazoa; phylum Chordata; class Amphibia; order Caudata; family Salamandridae; genus Lissotriton; species Lissotriton helveticus. Next base: position 1,034,051,304 of record NC_136067.1, on the reverse strand, counting down.
CCTTCGTAAATGGTGGCTTCTGATTCGTTATTAGGCTTGTAAGTCCCTCCTTAGCACCGCCTTGTCTTCATTTGTAAACTCCCATGAGGACTGGCCCTTTTACTTCAGTTGTTACACGCTACGTCTTTTTTAGTCTTGAAGCTCTATTTTCTTTAATGAGTTTCCCCTACGTCAGGCACAACACGCTTTCCTGCTACATTCAGTGCGCCATGCATGTTTTCACTTTCCGAGCAGCCAGGGATAATGGGGACCGCTTCTTTGAATAGGTCTTGCATTTACAAGAGTTTGAACTATTGGCATTGTAAATGCCGATGCCTTTTATTTATGTGTTAATTAGCAAAACAGATAGATAAAAGTTATTTTCATTTACAATGCCATCAGCTTAAACTCTGGCAAATGCGACACCTACTGCATTGCAAATGCTTGTCATACATGGTTCCTGGTGCACACTGGTGGCACACATTCTGATGTTCGTTTCTCACCTTGCTGGTTTTCTAACCCAGATACTGGCGTACGCTCGTGTCTCAGGCTACACAGCACATATTCTGGGACTAGTTCCCCTACTGTCTTTGTTTGTACACGGATCCTGGTGCATGCTGGGGGCTCACAGCATCAATTCTGGTGCCAGCTACCTACGTGGCAGGTTTTTGTACAGGAATTCTGGTTCACGCTCATGTCACTCACTGCACAGCACATTCTAGTGCTGGTTTTCCACATAGCACGTCAGGTTTTCCTACACAAATCCATGTGCGCGCTTGTGTTGCATGCTGCACAGCACACTCTAATGCTACTTTTCCACATGTCTGGTTTTTATGCACAGATTCTGGTGCACGCTCATGTCTCATGCTGCACAGTACACACTAATGCTGGTTTTCCACAGGGGTATTTTTGCATGCACTTATCATGGTGCATGCTCGTGTCTCATGTAGCACTGCACATATTTTGATGCTGGCTTTCATACACGGATCCTGGTGCACGCTTGTGTCTCGCGCATCACAGCACATTCTAATGCAGGTTTCTCACATGGCTGGCTTTCGCGCACGGATCCTGGTGCACGCTCGTATCTCACGCTGCACAGCACACACTAATGCTGGTTTTTCACACGGCCAGTTTTAATGCAAGGGTCCTGGTGAACGCTCATGTCTCGTGCTGCACAGCAAACTCTAATAATAGTTTCCCACATGGCTGGGTTTTGCATACGGAGACTGGCGCATGCTCATGCCTCACGCTGCATAGCACACTCTAATGCTGGTTTCCCACACAGCTGGTTTTCGTGCACAGATCCTGGTGCACGCTCATGCCTCACGCTGCACAGCACACTCTAATGCTAGTTTCCCACATGGCTGGTTTTCGCACATGGATCCTTGTGCACTCTCATGCCTCACGCTACAAAGCACACATTAATGAAAGTTTTCATACATGGACCCTGGTGCACGCTCGTGTCTCATGCGGCACAGCACACTCTAATGTTGGTTTTCCATAATGCTGTTTTAAGGCACAGGTCCTTGTGCACACCTTAATGCTGGTTTCCCACATGGCTTTTTTTCATGCACGGAACCTGGTGCGCGCTTATGCCTCATGCTGCACAGCACAATCTAATGCTGGTTTTCAAATGAGTTTCTCCTACCGCAGACAGAACAGGCTTTCCTGCAACATTCAGCGCGCAATGGGTGCTTTCACTTTCCAAGCAGCCCGGGACAATGGCGGCTGATTCTTTGCAAGGGAATAGGTCTCGTATTTACAAGAGTTTGAGCTATTAGCATTGTAAATTACAATATTTTTTATTTATGTGTTAATTACAAAACAGATAAAGAAAAGGCATTTTCATTTACAATGCCGATAGCTTAAACTCTCGCAAATGCGAGACCTATGGCATTGCAAATGCTTGTTTTTGTTTGCAGTGGAGTGATCACTTGGAAAAAGAGAGTTAGAGCTATTGGCATTGTAAATGTAAATATTTATGTGTTATAGAGTAAAGTCAGTGTATGTGGTTTGTAGTGGAATTATGTAGCTACCATCCAGGTAATGTGAGCATTTACGAAGCAGAGGTGCAGTTAGGATAGATGGGTTGGTGGAATGATGGCTATTTGTATAAATGCTTGGATGGATGGACAGCTGTATGAGTACATGCATGGATGTCTGGGTGATCAGTTGAATGAAAAGATGGTAGGTGATGCATGGGTAGGAAAGTTAAAGATGGTTGGTATGGAAAGAAAATGATGGATACATATAGAAAATATTTATAAAAAGGAAAGTTTTGTACATTATTGGACCTTTGGTCAAGACTGTATGATATATCAGGCTACATTGTGGCCAAGATCTCATTAAACATAAAATCCCATTTACAATTCAGAAGTTGGTGGTGGTTTGGTGCCGTGACGCCGAAACTATGCTTCATTGTCAGCTTCTTGGATGCCTGCTTAATCTGCAGTCTTCCAACACAGTATTACATTTGGACGCTGGTTTAACCCATTCAAATCTTAAATGCTGTGTTCCATCAAACCTTACAAGAGACAGTTACTAATTATGACTGATGAAGTAAAAGTCTGATGACTGGTCCCATTGATAGAACTTGCATGTGGTGTTCTGCAAGTTGCAAGGACACATTGACAATGCCCTGTTGATGAACACAATTATGCCACTCTGTGGCATTGAGACTGCTAAATATAGGCCTATATGTAAACTCTCAGGTGCATGTCATACACACAAAAGGCATGCTACATGTTTCCGGAGCCTTGCAACTTGTACCCGTGTGAGGCCAAAGAAGGGATGGCATGACTGGCACAGCAGGGGCAGCATTACAGTCTTTTTGTTCTGAGGACTGCAACATTTCCGAGTGAGCCTTCACAGCAGCAGCTTCCCAGTATCTCTGTTGCTTACTCGATTGTAAGACCAAACAAAAGATATCATATTCCGGGGCCGCATTGCAGATGACTGCGCCAGCACTAATTGTCACTGTGCGCCAGATTATGCTCCCAACGGCCTTACAGAGGATCAGTCTGTGGGGGGTGTGGCTGGACGCCGATGGAGCGGGGAGCCTGAACCGGAGCTCCTGCGAGTGCTCCCCCATCACAGCCCTTCCTGCCTGATATAGAGGGGCCCTTCACCTAACAAAGTCATCCCAGGACAAGTGAAGATCGGGGGAGCAGGCAGGAATCGAAAATCGGGGCGCAACAGCTCACCTTCACTGTGAAATGAGCTGAAAGGAGGTGACGCGGGATAGCCCAGTTGGCGCTCGCTCTTCGAGCTACAACTCTGAGGGAGCAATGGGTGACCGTCTCCCGCACAATGGAGATTCGAGGGGCGATCTGAGCTGGTGGAGCGCTGGATGAGCAGGACTTCGCGGTCTCGAGAATGAAGAGGCGGGAGCTGGGCTTAGGTGGAGAGGGAGAAGCGGTCAGAGAAAATGACACCGAGGACCTGGGGGTGACCTCCGTTGCGAAGCCAGGTACCGAACGGATAACCGGCGCCAGTTTGGAGCGGGGGCCGCTGGGACTAATGCACGTGCTGGGGGCTCCGGACAGTGAAGAAGCAAGGAGGGGAGGCAGAGGTGCCCTGAGCCATTGAGGGTCCGTGTGTGGAGTACTGCGGGGCAGCTGACTGAGAGCGGGGGCCCACCTACCAGGGTCTAGGTGCCCGGGATACTCAGTGGAGCTGGTGGAACTGGCTGCATATCTCGGAGCCGGCAGTGTCGCTAGTGGAGGGAGCACACCTCCTAAGCCTGGGACTGAAAGGTGGGTCGGACCGCCTCAGCTGAGATCACATCCCCCACCATTCAAGCGACTTGCAGATGGAGAGCAGGGGGCTGCTGCGCATGGAGCTGTGAGGAGAGGTGGCAGCGGGAGGTCTAGAGGATATTGGAGTGGCGAGGAGGGCCGGGACACTGTGACTTTGAACTTCTGGTGGAGGTGCTCTACGACTGCAGCAGGTGACGAGCTAACACCCACACCCATGCGGGCTGAGTGAGGGGAGTAGGCCCAAGAGAGACAGGGACCGGGGTTGGGGGCTTTGCCCGTACCAACATACTGAGCAGCCACATGACCTCCGGCCACATTGATCGAATGCCACTTGTGTGGAGAGTGGGGAACAGGTGCCGGGTTAGATTGTTCCCTTTTCGGGAACTCCTTGCGGCATCGCTTCTGCGCTGCCCCCGTGCATCGCATTTGGGCTCCACACCCCACGTGCTTGGACTCGACTGCCCTTGCCGCAGGAGAGGACTATATAAACCCGAAGTGGGTACCCGCTGGTGCCTTTACTGATCGGCCTGCTCCACACTGTTCCAGGTATGGGGAGAGTCAACAAAATACGTACGTGAGGTGGAGCAGCGAGAATCAGTGGGCGAAGACAATTGGGAGTCGTGCATCGCCAGTCCACTGGATAAGGATTGGGAGAAATTACTCGAACATGCAGCCAAAGTCTCCAGAAATGCCCGCTATGACCTGATTAGCTTTTATACATTCCACCATGCTTATCTCCGTTAAATCGGGCTCCTTCACCGACCCTTGTCCTCCAGCTGTACTTTTACCAGACATTGAACAGGTTGCACCTTTTCTATCTAGCATCTGTAATGCTATGTTTATTTCAGGTATATACCCCGCAACCTAGAAGAAAATCATTATAAATCTGTTGCTAAAAAAAACAAACCTAGATCCATCTGACACTAAGAATTACAGGCCAATAGCCAGCCTGCCTTTCCCAGCCAAAATCTTTGAAAAGGTGATGAATACTCAACTCTCTAAGTACATTGAAGATCATCATCTGCTAGACGACACTCAATTCGGTTTCCGTAGGGACCACGGAACCAAGACTGCACTTATCAAAGCGTCTGAAGATATCAGAATCACTCTTGATGAGGGAGGTGCGGCCGTTCTCATGCTACTGGACCTCTCAGCAGCATTTGACACGGTCTATCACACCATCCTGATCGACCGTGTCACCAAAATGGGCATCCAACATAATGCAAGAGCCCGACTGACTTCTTTCCTCATCAACCGCACCCAGTCGGTAAACCTTGGCACTTTTTACTCTGCCCAATTGTCCCTCCCGTTTGGGGTGCCGCAAGGATCATCCCTAAGCCTGACATTTTTCAACATACATGTGTCTGACTTAGTCAGAGTCATCAAGGCACACGGGATGGGCCTAACATCGTATGCTGATGATGCGCAACTGGTGCTGTCTATATACAATGATGGTGGTAAGGTAAGGTAGCAGCCAACTTTCAACAGGGCATGCTGGCCATTAGCAGTTGGATGTCCAGCAATTGCCTTAAGTTGAACTCTGATGAAACAGAGGTTATGACTTTCGGCAAGTTGTTCCCCATCTGGTCCTCTGCCTGGTGGCCGTCCTCACAGGATCCCCTCCTCTTCCAGTCACCAAGGTCAGGAATCTGGGCGTCATATTTGATGACAGGCTGACATTTGCTCTTCATGCTAATTCAGTGGTCTCAGCCTCATTCCATAAACTGTGAATGATCAAAAAGATTCTACAATTTTCACCCTTTCCCGAGGGTTAAACTTTGGTCAGTACACTTGTTATGTCCACCATCAATTACTGTAATGGGCTACTTGTGAATGCTCAAAACAAGGTCATTCACAAACTACAATCAGTCCAGAACGCAGCGGCCAGAATGCTCTCAGGAACCCACAAATATAAGCCCATCTCCCAAGTCATTCAGAAGTATCATTGGCTCCCTGTGAAAAATCGCATAAAGTTCAAGGCCTTGTGCATTGCGTACAAGGCTATACGTAACATTGGACCTCAGTTTTTAATTGAGAAGCTAGCTACTTATATTCCTAATAGGGCCCTTCACTCCTCTAATGCATTTCTGCTTAGGGTGCCACGTACCAAAACTGCCTCATGGGGCGACAAACGCTTCATCGTCGCCACTGCAAAACTCTGGAACTTCCTTCCATTAAATATCAGATCATGACAGTCTTTACTAGCATTCAGGAAAATGACAAAAACCTGGCTGTTTAATCAATAATCCCCTCCGCTCTGGTAGATGCTGCTGTCCTCAGCACGAGACACTCACGGGTATTTGCGCGCTTTATAAGTCTCATAAATAACTAAATAAATATCTAACCCCAGAACGTATTAACAGATATTTTGCAAGGGAGGACACCCGATGCCCGAGATGTACTACAGTGGGAGCGACCTACATCCACATGATGTGGAGCTGTACTTCTTTAACACATTATTGGCAGGAAGTGACACAGGATACGGCTAGGATCACGGAGAGGGTAATCCCATGCACACCTACACATGTACTGTTGAGTTTGTTTTCACACACAGCCAAAACTAGGACCACAGACGGGTTCCAAGGCCTCGCCTTTGTCTTGGTGCAGGGGGAAATCACTTGTAACTGGAATGACCCGAGAGGCCCCAGTGTGCAAGGTTGGAAACGGGAGCTAGTAACGTGGGCATGATGCGAGAGCAGGGTCCTCTTGAGAAATGCGAGGCAATGGATAGGCAAGGAGGAGAGAGCCAGGGCTTGGGAGACGATGATTGGCGACATGCAGTGAGACGGACGGGAGTCTGACGCTTCTACCCCTGAGAGACCACCACAATAGGAGCATCCATAGTGACCAAGGCAGGATGAGAGGGCACAGGGGGATCCCAGACATTGAGTGATATAAAAATTTCCATCACAGGGGAGGGTACATACAGAACAGGGGGCACCCGCGAAGGGCTTCCACAGACGGTCAGACACAAGAGAGGTAACCTTCAGAGCTCTAGGGATACAATGGGGAGACAGCAGTGCGGGGCATCTAGTTCACTGTGTTTGATTGGTTGGGTGTGGGGGGACCACAGGGCCACCGCAACATTATTCCCACAGAAAATGAGAGAAGACAAGGACACATCCATTACAAACTGCAGTGGAATGCAGGATGGGGTGGGGGATATATTGCCAACAACTATGGCCATAATATTTTTGTATCAGGATATGTGGATAACCAGACTGATAATAAATGGCAATGAAGTGTGTTTAAAAAAACAAAAAAACAGAGGATCCGTGTATAATGCACCATGATGTTGTTGAAGACTTTGAACTCTGTGTTTATAAGTGTTTGCGTCTGTGCGCATATTGTATTAGCGCACAGACGCAAATGCACAGACATACTCTGGCGCACAGCGACCGCTGGCGCACTTATCTGTAGTACAGTCCCAGAATGTTTAATGTACTGCTATTGTTGATGGGCTAGGTGAAAGTCCTTATTCTCTCATCAAAAGCCTGACCCATACATTCACTGAAGCACTACGAAGAAGAAATAAGGCTGCACTGCGCTCTGAAAAAACAATAGTCTAGCCTCTTAAATCAGAAGTATAACTATACCCAAAGCACGCTCCAGAAACATTTTGTATGCCTTGCAAAGATGCAGATAACAGTTTCAGGTGTTCAGCATGTATTGTATTAAAAAACACTCCTACCAAACTTGTGATACTGTACCTGCCCGGACAGCCCACCACCCCTGCCCTACCTGAACAAATGCAGCTCCAAGGCCATGCACGTTGCCTGCTCCAGCTTCGCCAGGCCCAGTTTCACCTGCTACTGCTGCAGCAGTGTGGACCCCATGGGCTCTTTGCTGCCTTCAGGGGCCTTCAGCAGCTCAGCAAGCACCGGAGACAGAAGGAAGGCAAAAACTGGCTTATTTTGACCAGAGCAGCACCCGAACATTGTCCCCCTAAGGGCGCCATATTAGTTAAGATACTATCAAAGCTGAAGATAATCAGGTTAGGATGCAGCATCTTTATTAAGGGATCGCAAACTGCGTAATCATGGTTGAGGGGTTGCAAATCTAATGCAGCGGCAGCAACACAAAACAAGTACTAGCGAAAGAAGCGAGACAGCTCTTAGCAGAGGAACTTTCACACAGAGGGCAGACTTCATGCACTTAAGTTCAAAGCATCCAGGTGAGCCTGCACTATTTTATTCTCACCACTGACTGTTGAGAGAAATGGGGGGTTGTGGGCTGGGAATGAGAGAAATGCAGGGGTGGGCGTCTGTACATACGAGCTGGGCTTTACATTTGTTGCACAGTGATAAAGCATGGTGTGCTGCGCTGCAAGAATAAGAAAGAATAGTTCTCCCCAACAACAGATGAAGAATGCAAGCAGAAAGAAACTGTATTTAGGAGGTATATTTCTACTGTTCTACTTTCATAGACCATGCACACTGCCTTGTGGGCTATACGGCCTACACAGGAGTGACTTTTTGATATTTAAACAAAATCATTTTACCTAACAAAAAACGTTTTGTTGAATGAATGCACAGTAGATTTTTACAGTGAAGCAGTCAGGAATACACAGGGTAGGCCTGAAGCCATATTTACCCTGCCGCTGTAGTTGATGGCACCATAGGCACTGCAGTCCTCTAATGCCATTACATTTCTGGATCCTGTGTTCACTTTCTACATCATATAGTAGGGACAGCCAATGAGGAATAAGCCAAATTAACCATATCTAAGAGGGGACACAGGCACTCTACTAGAAGGGGTAAATTCCACAGAGTTGTAAAGCCGCAAAGCAGATATAGGGAAAATCTGGAGGGACGCCACACAAAATATGGTCATTTTCTACAATGATTATTAAAAGGAAGCGTAATTGTTACAAATGAATATAGGGCATTTTACACAAATACCTATTAATGTGTAAACACTGTTTCGGAATAGTAAACATAACCAAATGATATTTGTTTCAGGTGCAGCCCCAGTGTCAAGTCTCTCTTTATTATGAGAGATGTCAATTTTCTCTTTTTAATCTACATAGACATTCTGGGCCTTTTAGTTTCTCTTTTAAGATTGACAGTATGGCTGAAAAATTTCAGCATACAAAGTGCTTTTGTAGTTTAAAAGAGAAGACTGACTTGCTTGGGAACACTAAAAGTGCTTTGTGGCAATGAATAGTGTTATGGTCAACAACCCAAAGAGAATCCAGACGTTCAAATACCTGCAGTGCAAGCTTCAGTTTAACACATAAAAGTTACAGTCAGAGTTTATAAGTGTGTTGCTTCAGGTGCAAAGGGAAGGGCAGGCCAATTTCAAGGGGAAATATTGCAAATTTTTAAAAAAACTGAAAGCTATAAAATATCCTTAGCCTTAATATGTTATTTGGTTTTAGGTGGTGGATACTCCCTATACTTAGTCTGGTTAGTGACTAGCAGCCAATCTTGGGTGCTACTGGTTACAGCACACTCTCCCTTTGCTCTATAGCATTTTGTATTTCACATTTAGAAAACATTTGAAATGGGTAAGTAACTAGACAGTTCCATATTGGTTAAGTGAACACAATATTTTTTCTAACAATGCGTACCAATCTTTGTGTTTTCCAATATCGTTTTGTATGGGGGTAGCAAACAAAATTGCTCATGCATTAGTATATCTTTGTCCCCACTTTTCAAAGGTTTCTTTTTAGACACTGACCAGTGACCTTTTATTTGTTAGATGCCTACAGTCTTGATATAATTTCACAGCTTTCACATCTGGTTCATTTGGATTATACCAAATATAATGGCCTGTACAGCCTAAAATATTTGGTAGCCCCTATTTTTATGAAGATTGAACTTGCCAGGATACAATTTGACATAGCCTTATGTAGGCTCCACGAACACATTACTTTTTCTACCAGATAGAATCTTTGCTTGAGTTTTCCAATATCTTTTCCGGAAGTGATACCACATATTACAGCTCATGTATTTCTGTAAAATGTATTTCCCCTACTTTTCAACTCAAGTTGCCTTTTATTTGATAGCAGACTGAAGTACCTTTTCATAATTTGTCTTTTCATATCGTAAGCTTTCACATCAGGGTTCTTCTGGGGATATTAAATATAATGCTTTACAAGGGCTGTAATATTTTGTGTTCCCTCTGTTTCTCGGGTTAGAGCTTACCAGGACTCAATTTGACATGGCATATTTTGGGCTAGAAGAACACAGTATATTGCTGCCAAATAGCACCCTTTACTGTGTTTTCCAACATCTTTTACTCTGTGGCTATCACATATTACTGCTCCTGCATTGCTGTAATTTCTGATATTCCCTACTTTTCAACAGGTTAGCTTTTAGCCACTGACCAATTCAAGTTACCTTTTATATGATAGTAGATTACGCTAATTCTTTGCATTTTTCATTTGATTCCACAAGCTTTCACATCTGGTTCCTTTCGGGAATACCAAATATAATGCCTTGTTTGGGCTATAATATTTGGTATCCCTTATATTTCTTGGGGTAGAGCTCACCAGGATTGCATTTGACATGGCATTCTGTGGACAAAGTATTTTCCTGCCAAATAGCACCATTCCCTGTGTTTTCCATAATATTTTACCGTGGGGATACCGCATATTACATCTTCTGCAGTGCTGTAATATCTAGAATCCCCAACTTTTCAACCATTACCTGTTAGCCACATATTAACTTAAGTTGCTCTTTATTTGCTAGCAGACTGCTACATCTTTTCACATTTTTGATTTCATTGTGCAAGCTTTCACATCTGGTTCCTTTGGAGGATACCAAATATAATGTCTCATAAGGGCTATATAATATTTGGTATCCCCTATGTTTCTCGGGATAGACCTTACCAGAATTCAATTGGACATGACATTCTGTTGTCTGGTTGAACAAAGTTTTCTCCTGCCAAATGTCATCCTTCCCTCTGTTTTCCATATAATTGTACTATGGGGATGCCACATATTACAGCTTCGGCATTGCTGTAATATCTGGTACCATATATAATGGACTCTACCGCCTATAACATTTGGTATTCCTTGTGTTTCTCGGGTAAGAACTTACAAAGATTCAATTTGATGTGGTCTAATGTTGAATGGCTTAGCACAGTATTCGTTTGCCAATAAGCACCCTTCCTTTTTCTTCAAAACATCATTTACTAAGGGGGTACCAAATATTTGGGCTCAAGCCATGCTGTCATGTCTCGCATCCCCTACGTTCCATGGGGTACCCTTTAGCCATTTACCACTTGAAGTTGCCTTTTATTAGATAGCAGATTACAGTATCTTTTCCCATTTTGTACATCATTCCGTAGGAATTGACATCCAGTACGCTTAGGGTATACCAAATATAATAGCCTATGCAGCCTATAATATATGGTATCCCCAGTGTTTCTCGTGTTAGAATTTATCAGGATTCCGTTTGACATTGCCTTATGTTGGCTGGGAGAGCACAGCATTTCTATACCAAATAACATCCTTCCTTTTGCTTTCCAACATCATTTACTAAGGGGATACTAAATATTATGGGTCACACATTGCCATATCTTGTATCCCCTATGTGTCAAGGGTTACCCTTAAGCCATTGACCAATTGAATTTGCCTTCTATTGGATAGCAGACTACAGTATCTTTTCAAATTTTGTACATCATTCCACAAGATTTTGCATCCATACCCTTAGGGGATACCAACTATAATAGCCTGTACGACCTGTAATATTTGGTAACCCCAGCGTTTCTCGGGTTAGAAGTTACCAGGATTCAATTTGATCTCGCCTTGTGTTTGATGGAGGAGCACAGTGTTTTCATACCAAATAGCACCCTTCCTTTTGCTTTCCAAAATCATTTTCTATGGGGATACCAAATATTATGGCTCACCCATTGTGTAATATATTGTATCCCAAATGTTTCATGGGTTACCCTTTAGCCATTGACCAATTGAATTAGCCTTTTATTTGATAGCAGACTATAGGATCTTTTCATATTTGTACATCATTCCACAAGATTTTACATCCGTACCTTTAGGTGATACCAAATTTAATAGCATATACAGCCTATAATATTTGGTATCCCCAATGTTTCTCGGCTTGGAAGTTACCAGGATTCAATTTGACTTCGCCTTTTGTTGGATGGGGGAGCACAGTGTACTGATACCAAGGAGCACCCTTTCTTTTGCTTTCCAACACCATTTACTATGGGGATACCAAATATTACGGCTCACGCATTGCTGTAATATCTAGTAACCCATTTGTTTCATGGGTTACCCTTGCGCCATTGAATAGTTGAAAGTGCCTTTTGTTTGATAGCAGACTACAGTATGTTTTCACAATTTGTACATCATTCCACAAGATTTTGCATCCGTACCCTTGGGGAAAACCAACTATAATAGCCTATACGGCCTATAATATTTGGTATCCCCAGTGTTTCTCGGGTTAGAAATTACCAGGATTCAATTTGACTTCGGCGTATTTCGGATGGAAAGTACAGTATTCCAATACCAAATAGCACCCTTCCTTTTGCTTTCCAACATCATTTACTAAGGGGATACCAAATATTATGGGTCACATATTGCCATAATATTTTGGACCCCCTATGTGCCATGGGTTACCCTTAAGCCATTGAACAATTGAATTAGCCTTTTATTTGATAGCAGACTATAGTATCTTTTCACAATTTGTACGTCATTCCACAATATTTTGCATCTGATACCCTTAAGGGACACCAAATGTAATATCCTGTGGGGCCTATAATATTTGGTATCCCCAGCATTTCTCTGGTTAGAAGTTACCATGATTCAATTTGCCATTGACTTATGTTGGCTGGAGGAGCACAATATTTCTAGACCTAATAGCACCCTTTCTTATGCTTTCCAACATCATTTACTATAGGGATACCAAATATTATGGCTCATCCTTTGTTGTAATATGTCGTATCCTCGATGTTTCATGTGTTACGTTTTGAGCCATTGAATATTTGAAATTACCTTTTGTTTGATAGCAGACAACAGTATGTTTTCACATTTTGCACATCATTTCACAAGATTGTGCATCCGTACCCTTAGGAGATACCAACTATAATAGCTTATACGACCCATAATATTTGGTATCCCCATCGTTTCTCGGGTTAGAAGTTACCAGGATTCAATTTTACCTCGCCTTATGTTGGATAGAGGAGCACAGTATTTTCATACTAAGCATGAGCGCAAAATCCGCTCCGATCGCGGATTTTGCGGATTTTCGGTAAATTCGCGGTCCGCGAACTCTCGCGAATTTACCGAAAATCCGCAATCCGCGAGCGGCGGATTCCGCGGTCAAAAGTTCAAAGCCTAATTTACGATGGCGCCGGCAAGCTGCCAGCGCCATCCTCAAATAGTTACTTAATTAGCTTCAACAGGAAGCTCTAATAGATAAGATACAGCAGGGGCTCGAGCGCCTGCTTTATTTTATCAGTTGGAGCTTCCTGTTGAAGCTAATTAAGTAACTTTTTCAGGATGGCGCTGGCAGCTTGCCGGCGCCATCGTAAATTATTTACGATGGGGAAAAACGGTGGTGTCTTCTTGAATAAATATGAAGGGCAGGGTTCATTCTGGCACGACGGTCCTGGCACAAAAAATAAACCTCAACAGGAAACACTTGCAGATATCAATAAAGCATGTGCCCTAGTTGAAGCTTAAATTCAGTGACTCATTCATCAGCCCAAAATCAATCGTGAGCGTTGTGGAGGCTGGGCAGGTGTGCCTTCTTCCCAAATATACCATCGAAAATCCGCTGTGATGCAGGCCAGAGGCATTTGCATCTTTGACTTTCACGAGCGCAATCCCCGTGCTGTTCCTGTGACCAGGAGCTTCTGTCTCTTAATCTGCCGCTCTGATCGGTCTCTGACTTTTTATACACACAAGAGGCATGTGCGCTCGCATGGAAGCCCCGTCCGTTTGTCCCCGCCCACACACTCGAGGAAGCCCCGCCCCCAAATCCGCCGATCCGCAAAATCCGCGGATTTTGCGGATCCACGATCCGTGAATTCGCAAATTCGTGAATCGTGGATCCGCAAAATCCGCCCATGCTTATTTCATACCAAATAACACCCTTCCTTTTGCTTTCCAAAATCATTTTCTAAGGGGATACCAAATATTATGGCTCACCCACTGTGTAATATATTGTATCCCATATGTTTCATGGGTTACCCTTTAGCCATTGACCAATTGAATTAGCCTTTTATTTGATAGCAGACTACAGTATCTTTTCATATTTGTACATCATTCCACAAGATTTTGCATCCGTACCTTTAGGTGATACCAAATGTAATAGCAAATACAGCCTATAATATTTGGTATCCCCAGTGTTTCTCGAGTTGGAAGTTACCAGGATTCAATTTGACTTCGCCTTTTGTTGGATGGGGGATAACAGTGTACTGATACCAAGGAGCACCCTTCCTTTTGCTTTCCAACACCATTTACTATAGGGATACCAAATATTATGGCTCACGCATTGCTGTAATATCTAGTATCCCATTTGTTTCATGGGTTACCCTTGAGCCATTGAATAGTTGAAAGTGCCTTTTGTTTGATAGCAGACTACAGTAGGTTTTCACATTTTGTACATCATTCCACAAGATTTTGCATCCATACCCATAGGGGAAACCAACTATAATAGCCTATACGTCCTATAATATTTGGTATCCCCAGTGTTTCTCGGGTTAGAACTTACCAGGATTCAATTTAACTTTGCCGTATGTAGGATGGGGAAGCACAGTATTCCTATACCAAATAGCACCCATCCTTTTGCTTTCCAACATCATTTACTAAGGGGATACCAAATATTATGGGTCACACATTGCCATAATATCTTGTATTCCCTATGTGTCATGGGTTACCCTTAAGCCATTGACCAATTGAATTTGCCTTTTATTTGATAGCAGACTACAGTATCTTTTCAAATTTTGTACATCATTCCACAAGATTTTGCAACCGTACCCTTAGGGGACACCAACTATAATAGCCTATACGACCTATAATATTTGGTATCCCCAGCGTTTCTCTGGTTAGAAGTTACCAGGATTCAATTTGATCTCACCTTATGTTGGATGGAGGAGCACAGTGTTTTCATACTAAATAGCACCCTTCCTTTTGCTTTCCAAAATCATTTTTTATGGGGATACCAAATATTATGGCTCCCATATGTTTCATGGATTACCCTTTAGCCATTGACCAATTGAATTAGCCTTTTATTTGATAGCAGACTACAGTATCTTTTCATATTTGTACATCATTCCACAAGATTTTGCATCCGTACCTTTAGGTGATACCAAATTTAATAGCATATACAGCCTATAATATTTGGTATCCCCAGTGTTTCTCGGGTTGAAAGTTACCAGGATTCAATTTGACTTCGCGTTTTGTTGGATGGGGGATCACAGTGTACTGATAACAAGGAGCACCCTTCCTTTTGCTTTCCAACACCATTTACTATAGGGATACCAAATATTATGGTTCACGCATTGCTGTAATATCTAGTATCCCATTTGTTTCATGGGCTACCCTTGAGCCATTGAATAGTTGAACGTGCTTTTTGTTTGATAGCAGACTACAGTAGGTTTTCACATTTTGTACATCATTCCACAAGATTTTACATCCGTACCCATTGGGGAAACCAACTATAATAGCCTATATGGCCTATAATATTTGGTATCCCCAGTGTTTCTCGGGTTAGAACTTACCAGGATTCAATTTGACTCCACCGTATGTGGGATGGGGAAGCACAGTATTCATTTACCAAATAGCACCCTTCCTTTTGCTTTCCAACATGATTCACTAAGGGGATACTAAATATTATGGGTCACACATTGCCATAATATCTTGTATCCCCTATGTGTCATGGGTTACCCTTAAACCATTGGCCAATTGAATTTGCCTTTTATTTGATAGCAAACTACAGTATCTTTTCAAATTTTGTACATCATTCCACAAGATTTTGCAACCGTACCCTTAGGGGATACCAACTATAATAGCCTATACGACCTATAATAGTTGGTATCCCAAGCGTTTCTCGGGTTAGAAGTTACCAGGATTCAATTTGATCTCGCCTTATGTTGGATGGAGGAGCACAGTGTTTTCATACTAAATAGCACCCTTCCTTTTGCTTTCCAAAATCATTTTCTATGGGGATACCAAATATTATGGCACACCCATTGTGTAATATATTGTATCCCATATGTTTCATGGGTTACCCTTTAGCCATTGACCAATTGAATTAGCCTTTTATTTGATAGCAGACTACAGTATCTTTTCATATTTGTACATCATTCCACAAGATTTTGCATCCGTACCTTTAGGTGATACCAAATGTAATAGCAAATACAGCCTATAATATTTGGTATCCCCAGTGTTTCTCGGGTTGGAAGTTACCAGGATTCAATTTGTCTTCGTCTTTTGTTGGATGGGGGATTACAGTGTACTGATACCAAGGAGCACCCTTCCTTTTGCTTTCCAACACCATTTACTATAGGGATACCAAATATTATGGCTCACGCATTGCTGTAATATCTAGTATCCCATTTGTTTCATGGGTTACCCTTGAGCCATTGACCAATTGAATTTGCCTTTTATTTGATAGCAGACTACAGTATCTTTTCAAATTTTGTACATCATTCCACAAGATTTTGCAACCGTACCCTTAGGGGATATCAACTATAATATCCTGTACGACCTATAATATTTGGTAACCCCAGCGTTTCTCGGGTTAGAAGTTACCAGGATTCAATTTGATCTCGCCTTGTGTTTGATGGAGGAGCACAGTGTTTTCATACCAAATAGCACCCTTCCTTTTGCTTTCCAAAATCATTTTCTATGGGGATACCAAATATTATGGCTCACCCATTGTGTAATATATTGTATCCCAAATGTTTCATGGGTTACCCTTTAGCCATTGACCAATTGAATTAGCCTTTTATTTGATAGCAGA
This sequence comes from Lissotriton helveticus, assembly GCF_964261635.1. Classification (NCBI taxonomy): domain Eukaryota; kingdom Metazoa; phylum Chordata; class Amphibia; order Caudata; family Salamandridae; genus Lissotriton; species Lissotriton helveticus. Next base: position 1,034,034,629 of record NC_136067.1, on the reverse strand, counting down.
CTATAGGATCTTTTCATATTTGTACATCATTCCACAAGATTTGACATCCGTACCTTTAGGTGATACCAAATTTAATAGCATATACAGCCTATAATATTTGGTATCCCCAATGTTTCTCGGCTTGGAAGTTACCAGGATTCAATTTGACTTCGCCTTTTGTTGGATGGGGAGCACAGTGTACTGATACCAAGGAGCACCCTTTCTTTTGCTTTCCAACACCATTTACTATGGGGATACCAAATATTACGGCTCACGCATTGCTGTAATATCTAGTAACCCATTTGTTTCATGGGTTACCCTTGCGCCATTGAATAGTTGAAAGTGCCTTTTGTTTGATAGCAGACTACAGTATGTTTTCACAATTTGTACATCATTCCACAAGATTTTGCATCCGTACCCTTGGGCAAAACCAACTATAATAGCCTATACGGCCTATAATATTTGGTATCCCCAGTGTTTCTCGGGTTAGAAATTACCAGGATTCAATTTGACTTCGGCGTATTTCGGATGGAAAGTACAGTATTCCTATACCAAATAGCACCCTTCCTTTTGCTTTCCAACATCATTTACTAATGGGATACCAAATAATATGGGTCACATATTGCCATAATATTTTGGACCCCCTATGTGCCATGGGTTACCCTTAAGCCATTGAACAATTGAATTAGCCTTTTATTTGATAGCAGACTATAGTATCTTTTCACATTTTGTACATCATTCCACAATATTTTGCATCTGATACCCTTAAGGGATACCAAATATAATATCCTGTGGGGCCTATAATATTTGGTATCCCCAGCATTTCTCTGGTTAGAAGTTACCATGATTCAATTTGCCATTGACTTATGTTGGCTGGAGGAGCACAATATTTCTATACCTAATAGCACCCTTCCTTATGCTTTCCAACATCATTTACTATTGGGATACCAAATATTATGGCTCATCCTTTGTTGTAATATGTCGTATCCTCGATGTTTCATGTGTTACGTTTTGAGCCATTGAATATTTGAAATTACCTTTTGTTTGATAGCAGACTACAGTATGTTTTCACATTTTGCACATCATTTCACAAGATTGTGCATCCGTACCCTTAGGAGATACCAACTATAATAGCTTATGCGACCTATAATATTTGGTATCCCCATCGTTTCTCGGGTTAGAAGTTACCAGGATTCAATTTGACCTCGCCTTATGTTGGATGGAGGAGCACAGTATTTTCATACCAAATAACACCCTTTCTTTTGCTTTCCAAAATCATTTTCTAAGGGGATACCAAATATTATGGCTCACCCATTGTGTAATATATTGTATCCTATATGTTTCATGGGTGACCCTTTAGCCAGTGACCAATTGAATTAGCCTTTTATTTGATAGCAGACTATAGTATCTTTTCACATTTTGTACATCATTCCACAATATTTTGCATCTGATACCCTTAAGACATACCAAATATAATTGCCTATAGGGCCTTTGGTATCCCCAGCGTTTCTCGGGTTAGAAGTTACCAGGATTCAATTTGACATTGACTTATGTTGGCTGGAGGAGCATAGTATTATTTATACCTAATAGCACCCTATCTTTTGCTTTCCAATATCATTTACTATAGGGATACCAAATATTATGGCTCATTCATTGTTGTAATATCTCGTATCCCCGATGTTTCATGTGTTACCTTTTGAGCCATTGAATAGTTGAGATTACCTTTTGTTTGATAGCATATTACAGTATGTTTTCACATTTTGTACATCATTCCACAAGATTTTGCATCCGTACCCTTAGGAGATACCAACTATAATAGCCTACACGGCCTATAATATTTGGTATCCCCAGTGTTTCTCAGGTTAGAACTTGCCCAGATTCAATTTGACTTCGCTTATGTTGGATGCGGGAGCAAGGTATTTCTATGCCAAACAGCACCCTTCCTTAAGCTTTGCAACATCATTTACTATGGAGATACCAAATATTATGGCTCACGCATGGCTGTAATATCTCTTATCCCCTATGTTTAATGGCTAACCCTTGAGCCATTGAACAGTTGAAATTGCCTTTTGTTTGATAGCAGACTATAGTATCTTTTCATATTTTGTGTTTAATTCCACAAGATTTTGCCTTCAGTACCCTCAGGGGATACCAACAATAATAGCCTATATGGCCTATAATATGAAGTATCCACAGTGTTTCTCAGGTTAGAAGTTTCCCGGTTTCCATTTCACTTTGCCTTATGTTGGATGCGGGAGCACAGTATTTCTACAGCAAAAAGCACCCTTTCTTTTGCTTTCCAACATCATTTACTAAGGGAATACCAAATATTATGGCTCACGCATTGCCATAATATCTTGTATCCCCTATGTTTCATGGGTTACCCTTTAGCCATTGACCAATTGAATTTACCTTTTATTTGATAGCAGAGTACAGTATCTTTTTATATTTTGTACATCATTCCACAAGATTTTGCATCCGTCCCCTTAGGCGATACCAAATAAAGTAGCCTATATGGCCTATAATATTTTGTATCCCCAATGTTTCTCGGTTTAGAAGTTACCAGGATTCAATTTGACTTCGCATTATGTTGGATGGGGGAGCACAGTAGTCCTATACTAAAGACCACCCTTCATTTTGCCTTCCAATATCATTTACTAAGGGGATACCAAATATGATGGCTCACACATTGCTGTAATATCTGGTATCCGCTATGTTTCATGGGTTACCCAGTAGCCATTGAATAGTTGAAATTGCCTTTTGTTTTATAGCAGACTACAGTATCTTTTCACATTTTGTACATCATTCCACAACATTTTCCATCCGTACCCTTAAGGGATACCAACTATAATAGCCTATGTGGCCTAAAATATTTTGTATCCCCAGTGTTTCTCTGGTTAGAAGTTACCAGGATTCGAAACTTTATGGACGGTAAACTTACCGCCAATGAGGTAGCTTTGGCTGTGCGCTCCTTGAATGCTGGAAAGGCGATGGGTCCCAACGGTCTCCCTATCGAATTATATAAGCTCCGCCCCGATATAGTTGCCCCCATTTGAGAGATATGTTTTTGGAGTCTAGAGAGTGTGGTGTTCTCCCCCGAGATCAGAGACTGGCATCGATTGTGGTGATCCATAAGGAAGGGAAGCCGAAAACTAGCTGCGCTTCGTACAGACCGTTCTCATTGTTGAATGCAGAGCCTAAGATATTGGCTAAGATACTGTCCAATAGACTGGTAAAAATTATCGGTGAACTCGTCCATCCCGATCAATCGGGATTTATTCCATATCGAAATACGGCCTTGAATCTGAGGCGATTGCATGGGGTTCTTGCGAGAGCACATACCCTGCAGGAGCCTGCTATCGTGGCGTCACTCGATGCGACAATGGCTTTTGATACGGTAGAGTGGTCGTATTTATGGGCTGTCTTGGCTAAGTTCGGTTTTGGTTCGGAGTTCATTAGCTGGGTGCGTCTATTGTATACTGAGCCACTCACGCAGGTAGTCGTTAATGGTCTTGTCTCTGTGCCATTTTGTCTTGGGCGGGGGGTTAGGCAGGGGTGCCCACTCTCCCCACTTCTGTTTTCACTGGCTCTCGAGCCGTTGGCGGCTTGGCTCCGCTGGGAGCCCTCGATCAAGGGTATTCGTTGGTCTCCACAGTTTGAGGATCGGATATCTTGCTTTACCTTTCCTCTCCGAGGAAATCTCTAATTGTATATCAATCAACAGAAGAGTGACAATGTAAGCTTAGACGGCGACAAAAGTAAAAGAAAATCAAGGAGTAGTTAGTTTCTCAGAGCAAGTACATAAGTAATAGGGAGATAAAGTGAGCATGCTTAGTGAAAGAAAAAGAACCCTCAGGCACCAACTGAAAGTCGGTAGCCAGTTGTCTTCATTGGGTTCTTGTTAGGAAATTAATATCAAAAGATGTGATAAGCTAAAGTGAATTAAAAGGAGTGTGGTCTACTCCCCAAACCGAAACATTCTTTTAATAAGAGGGTAGCTCTAACTCCATTAAAATCAATGATAGCGGACGTATAAATGGTTGTATTAATTTGAACCATAAAGTCCTATGAATTAGTCAGAAGGAAGGAAAGAAAAAGTAGGTCGACGTGTTTCTGCTAGTGAGCCAATAGTCAGCTCAGCATTCGTCAGGACCAAAGAAGTCCTCACTCCGCGGTTGACGCACGCTAAGGCGCCAGAACCAAGGGTGTGGGACATAAAACTATACAACCTTATGTGTGATAGTTGCACAGGTGTTGTCTCCTATGGCCTCTCCAGATTTTGGGAGACAGGGAATTCTGTAACATATAAATGAAACCGCAAAAAACAAATGTAAAGAGTCATGCATAATAGTTTGAAATCATTTGAAAACACATTCGCTCACTCCGAAATTTCTCCCACCAGTCTATTTCATTTTAAAGACTAGATGACCATTTCGCATAATATAAATGCGAGATACATTTATTTTGTAACTTGTAATACTGCTATGAACCTAGCAGGGTGCTTGGCGTATTAATTAACCAAACTGGTCCATGCCTCAACAAATGCACGTGTTGCTTTTACAAACACGTCATGTGGCAAGTCAGTAGTTAACATTTAAAAAAAATGCTCGCTAGACAAAAAACGAAATCATAATAAATGTTATAAATTTAAACACCTTCAAAACGGAAGCCTCATCAAAATTAATTACGATTAAATAGGACACTCACAGTCAATCGGTAGTGCAGGTGCCCCATAGGCTTGTGGCAGGGGGAATCCTTCACGCCCAGTGTATCTGTCAGGGAACGAGTAATGAACATTCAAACAATTGCGAACATTCTAAATTTTGTTAATTTGGCCTGTCATAAATCAAGGCAAAGAAGTGAGCAGCAAAACGCAGAGGAAACCTCTCCTCTTTCGAAAACTCACTTGCTACTGGGCGACTGCCCGCCGTAAAACACCTACAGCGTCCACATCCACAGCCTGCAACAAACACGGAGCCATTCTCTAATTGTCCTCTGTGATGTTTTGGCGTCGTATGGCAGAAATTCGGGATTGGTTATAAATTGGACAGGGTCGTATTTGTATGTTTTACATGGCGACGCCCCAGTTTTGCCTTGGAACTGCCCCATTCAAGTTGTACGGGAAGGTTTCAAATATCTTGGTGTTTATATTCCCATGGATCCTCGATCCGGTTTGAGCGAAACCTTCTTCCTCCATTAGCTCGGCTGAAAAGTGACGTGATTGGGTGGCAGAGACTTCCACTTTCGATGTCGGGACGAGCGGCCCTTTTTAAAATGATGTCTCTGCCACGTTTCCTCTATGCCCTCCAAAACACCTTAGACGTAGTACCTGCAGGCTATTTCCGTGAAGTGGAAGCTTTGCAGAGTAAATTACTCTGGGACGGCAGGCCACGTATTGCGTTGGCCAAACTAACGCTTCCATTGTATGACGGAGGGATTGCCCTCCCCGACATCAGGAGATATTATTGGGCGTCGCAACTGGGGGCTATAAATCATGGTATGTATGGATCTGCGACTGATCCCGGCTATGCCATGGATAGGTGGCTGCTTCCGGGTGTTACTACTTCGCTTGGTTGGAAAGACCGCTTGACTCTGGCTGTCCCACTCTTTAGTTCGGATAGATTTGGCAAACTATGGAACACAAGGGGTTTTGATAAATGGGAATTGATTGGAATAACCACTGTAGGTGATCTCTGGGTGAAGGGGAAGATTAAATCATTTGCTGACCTACAAAAGGAATATGAGATGGGTGGTACGGAGTATTTTTGTTATGCGCAGCTCAGACATGCACTGCGATCGGTCTTCCCCGAGACGGGGAGAAGATACCGGAGGCATCCCCCTAGGAGGACCGTATACTAGATGGACATATGCCCGATAGCACCATTTCCCTGGTATATAAAAAACTGATTAATCATAGAGTTGATCTTTTGGTAGATTTGAGGGAGAGGTGGACCCGTGATGGCCTTTAAATTGATGACGAGGACTGGCAATCGGCGATCCCCTCTCCAAAGAAGGTCGCGATCACAGCAAGATTGCGACTTGTCTAGCTTAAGATACTCCATAGAATCTATATTACGGGTCCACGTTTGATTAAGATGGGTCTATCAGAGGAGGGTTTGTGTAAGCGGGGATGTGGCATATTGGCGACGTTCCTTCATATTATCTGGGAATGTCGACATATGATGAATTATTGGGGCTCTGTTTATAATGTTATGCATGAAGTTACAGGGGTGGCTATCTTGCCAGAGGCTAGGAGATGCCTGCTAAATATCTGGGAGCCCACGGATCTGAATACTGCACAGACCCAATGGGTCATGTTGGGGTCCATGATCGCTAAACGAAATGTAGCACAACTGTGGGGTTCTGATAGGCCGCCAACGATAGAGAGATGGAAAGAAAGTATGGATTGGTGTATGTTCCGTGAAAAAACTTGTTACCTGGCACAGGGTCGTCCTCGGAAGTGTAATGATATTCGGGGCCCCTGGAACGAATACAGGGGAAATATTTTTGTACCACCTGCAAATGTAGTCCTGGATGTTCCAACTTCCCATAACACGATTGAATGTGCGTTTATGATATTGATGTATGGCTCCCCCCTACCCCCCGACCAAGAATTTTTGGATTTAATGTTGACGGTGATTGCCCCCCTTCTGTACTCTGCACCGATGTATTTAGTGATGCCTTGTTTTAACAAAAAGAAATAAAAAAAAAAGATTTTACTGAATAAAGATTTACTAATGCATAAATGTCAGATATGATAAAGTTTTGCTTTGAATAAAAATTAGATAAATGAAGAAGTAAAAGAAAAAAAAAAGAAGTTACCAGGATTCAATTTGACATCGCCTTATGTTGGATGCGGGAGCAAGGTCTTTCTATACCAAACGGCATCCTTCCTATTGCTTTCCAACATCATTTACTATGGGGATACCAAATATTATGGCTTACACATTGCCGTAATATCTTGTATCCTCTAAGTTTCATGGGTTACCCCTTAGTTATTGACTAACTGAAATTGCCTTTAGTTTGATAGCAGACTACAGTATATTTTCACATTATGTACATCATTCCACAAGATTTTGCCTCCGGTACCCTTAGGAGATACCTCTTATAATAGCCTATACAGCCTATAATACTTGGTATCCCCAGCGTTTCCCGGGTTAGAAGTTACCAGGATTCAATTTGACATTGCCTTATGTTGGATGGAGGAGCACAGTATTTCTATACCAAATGGCACCCTCCCTTTTGCTTTCCAACATCATTTACTATGAGGATCCCAAATATTATGGCTTCTGCATTGCTGTAATATCTCGTATCCCTTATATTTCATGGGTTACCCTTTAGCCAGTGACTAGTTGAATTTGCCTTTTGTTTGATAGCAGATTACAGTATCTTTTCACATTTTGTACATAATTCCACAAGATTTTGCATCTGTACCCTTAGGGGATACCAACTATAATAGTTTCTATGGCCTATAATAGTTGGTATCCACAGTGTTTCCCAGGTTAGAAGTTACCAGGATTCAATTTTACTGCGCCTTATGTTGGATGAAGGAGCTCAGTATTTCTATACCAAATAGCACCCTTCCTTTTGATTTCCAACATCATTTACTAAGGGGATACCAAATATTATGTCTCACGGATTGCCTTAATGTCTTGTATCCCCTATGTTTCATAGGTTACCCTTTAGCAATTGGCCTATTGACTTTGCCTTTTATTTGATAGCAGGCTATAGTATCTTTTCATATTTTGTACATCATTCTTCAAGATTTTGCCTCCGGTACCCTTAGGGGATACCAATTATAATAGCTATTACGGTCTATAATATTAGGTATCCCAAGCGTTTCTTGGGTTAGAAGTTACCAGGATTCAATTTGACATCGCATTATGTTGGATGGAGGAGCACAGTATTTGTATACCAAATAGCACCCTTAATTTTGCTTTCCAACATCGTTTCCCATGGGGATACAAAATATTATGGCTCACGCATTGCTGGAATATCTTGTATCCCCTATGTTTCATGGGTTACCCGTTAGTTATTGACTAACTGAAATTGCCTTTAGTTTAATAGCAGACTACAGTATATTTTCACATTATGTACATCATTCCATAAGATTTTGCCTCCGGTACCCTGAGGAGATACCACTTATAATAGCCTATACAGCCAATAATACTTGGTATTCCCAGCGTTTCTCAGGTTTGAAGTTACCAGGATTCAATTTGACAACGCCTTATGTTGGATGGCGGAGCACAGTATTTCTATACCAAATGGCACCCTTCCGTTTGCTTTCCAACATAATTTACTATGGGGATACCAAATATTATGGCTCACGCATTGCTGTAATATCCCGTATCCCCTATATTTCATGGGTTACCCTTTAGCCATTGACTAGTTGAATTTGCCTTTTGTTTGATAGCAGACTACAGTATCTTTTCACATGTTGTACATAATTCCACAAGATTGTGCATCTGTACCCTAAGGGGATACCAACTACAAAAGTTTGTATGGCCTATAATAGTTGGTATCCCCAGTGTTTCCCAGGTTAGAAGTTACCAGGATTCAATTTGACATCGCCTTATGTTGGATGGCGGAGCACAGTATTTCTATACCAAATGGCACCCTTCCGTTTGCTTTCCAACATCATTTACTAAGGGGATACCAAATGTTATGGCTCTCGCATTGCCATAATATATCGTATCCCCTATATTTCATGGGATACCCTTTAGCCATTGACTAGTTGAAATGGCCTTTTGTTTGATAGCAGACTACAGTATCTTATCACATTTTGTACATCAGTCGACAAGATTTTGCATCTGTAACCTTAGGGGATACCAACTATAATAGTTTGTATGGCCTATAATAGTTAGTATCCCCAGTGTTACCCAGGTTAGAAGTTACCAGGATTCAATTTTACTTCGCCTCATGTTGGATGCAGGAGCACAGTATTTCTATGCCAAATAGCACTCTTCCTTTTGATTTCCAACATCATTTACTAAGGGGATACCAAATATTATGTCTCACGCATTGCCGTAATTCTTGTATCCCCTATATTTGATAGGTTACCCTTTAGCAATTGACCAATTAACTTTGCCTTTTACTTGATAGCGGACTATAGTATCTTTTCGCATTTTGTACATCATTCTTCAAGATTTTGCCTCCGGTACACTTAGGGGATACCAATTATAATAGCTATTACGGCCTATAATATTTGGTATCCCCAGTGTCTCTCGGGTTAGGAGTTACCAGGATTCAATTTGACTTTGCCTTATGTTGGATGCAGGAGCACAGTATTTCCAAAGCAAATAGCACCCTTCCTTTTGCTTTCCAACATCATTTAAGGGGATACCAAATGTTATGGCTCTCACATTGCCATAATATCTCGTATCCCCTATATTTCATGGGTTACCCTTTAGCCATTGACTAGTTGAAATGGCCTTTTGTTTGATAGCAGACTACAGTATCTTATCACATTTTGTACATCAGTCCACAAGATTTTGCATCCGTACCCTTAGAGGATACCAACTATAATAGTTTATATGGCCTATAATAGTTGGTATCCCCAGTGTTTTTCAGGTTAGAAGTTACCAGGACTCAATTTGACTTCACCTTATGTTGGATGCGGGAGCAAGGTATTTCTATGCCAAACGGCACCCTTCCTTTTGCTTTCCAACATCATTTACTAGGGGATACCAAATATTACAGCTCACGCATTGCTGTAATATCTCGTATCCCCTATATTTCATGGGTTACCCTTTAGCCATTGACTAGTTGAATTTGCCTTTTGTTTGATAGCAGACTACAGTATCTTTTCACATTTTGTACATAATTCCACAAGGTTTTGCATCTGTACCCTTAAGGGATACTAACTATAATAGTTTGCATGGCCTATAATAGTTGGTATCCCCAGTGTTTCCCAGGTTAGAAGTTACCAGGATTCACTTTTACTTCACCTTATGTTGGATGCGAGAGCAAGGTATTTGTATACCAAACGGCACCCTTCCTTTTGCTTTCCAAGATCATTTACTAGGGGATACCAAATATTACGGCTCACGCATTGCTCTAATATCTCGTATCCCCTATATTTCATGGGTTACCCTTTAGCCATTGACTAGTTGAATTTGCCTTTTGTTTGATAGCAGACTACAGTATCTTTTCACATGTTGTACATAATTCCACAAGATTTTGCATCTGTACCCTTAGGGGATACTAACTATAATAGTTTGTATGGCCTATAATAGTTGGTATCCCCACTGTTTACCAGGTTAGAAGTTACCAGGATTCACTTTTCCTTCACCTTATGTTGGATGCGAGAGCAAGGTATTTCTATACCAAACGGCACCCTTCCTTTTGCTTTCTAACATCATTTACTAGGGGATACCAAATATTACGGCTCACGCATTGCTGTAATATCTTGTATCCCCTATATTTCATGGGTTACCCTTTAGCCATTGACTAGTTGAATTTGCCTTTTGTTTGATAGTAGACTACAGTATCTTTTCACATTTTGTACATAATCCCACAAGATTTTGCATCTGTACCCTTAGGGGATACTAACTATAATAGTTTGTATGGCCTATAATAGTTGGTATCCCCAGTGTTTCCCAGGTTAGAAGTTACCAGGATTCAATTTTACTTCGCCTTATGTTGGATGCAGGAGCACAGTATTTATATACCAAATAGCACTCTTCCTTTTGATTTCCAACACCATTTACTAAGGGGATACCAAATATTATGTCTCACGCATTGCCGTAATATCTTGTATCCCCTATGTTTCATAGGTTACCCTTTAGCAATTGACCAATTGACTTTGCCTTTTATTTAATAGCGGACTATAGTATCTTTTCACATTTTGTACATCATTCTTCAAGATTTTGCCTCTGGTACCCTTAGGGGATACCAATTATAATAGCTATTATGGCCTATAATATTTGGTATCCCCAGCGTTTCTTGGGTTAGAAGTTACCAGGATTCAATTTGACATCGCATTATGTTGGATGGAGGAGCACAGTATTTGTATACCAAATAGCACCCTTAATTTTGCTTTCCAACATCGTTTCCCATGGGGATACAAAATATTATAGCTCACGCATTGCTGTAATATCTTGTATCCCCTATGTTTCATGGGTTACCCTTTAGTTATTGACTAACTGAAATTGCCTTTAGTTTGATAGCAGACTACAGTATCTTTTCCCAATATGTACATCATTCCACAAGATTTTGCCTACGGTACCCTGAGGTGATACCACTTATAATAGCCTATACAGCCAATAATATTTGGTATTCCAGGCGTTTCTCGGGTTAGAAGTTACCATGATTCAATTTCACATCGCCTTATGTTGGATGGCAGAGCACAGTATTTCTATACCAAATGGCACCCTTCTTTTTGGTTTCCAACATCATTTACTGCCGTGATATCTCGCATCCCCTATATTTCATGGGTAGCCCATGAGCCATTGAATAGTTGAAATTGCCTTTTCTTTGATAGCAGACTACAGTATCTTTTCACATTTGGTACATCATTCCATAAGGTTTTGCATCCGTATCTTTAGGGGATACCAACTATAATACCCTATACGGCCTATAATAATTGGTATCCCCAATGTTTCTCGGCTTAGAAGTTACAAAGATTCATTTTGACTTTGCCTTATGTTAGATGCGGTACCACAGTATTTCTATACAAAATAGAACCCTTTCTTTTGCTTTCCAACATCATTTACTATGGGGATACCAAATATTATGGCTCTTGCATTGCTGTAATATCTCGTATCCCCTATGTTTCATTTGTTACCCTTTACCCATTGACCAGTTGAAATGCCTTTTGTTTGATTGCAGACTACACTATCTTTTCACATTTTGTAGATCATTCCACAAGATTTTGCATCTTGTACTCTTAGGGGATACCAAATGTAATAGCCTATATGGCCTATAATATTTGGTATCCCCTAGGTTTCTAGGGTTATAACTTACCAGGATTCAATTGGGCATGGGTTTTATTTTGGCTTGGTGAGTACAGTATTTTTCTGCCAACTATCACCCTTCTTATTGCTTTCCAACATAGTTTATTATGGGGGTACCAAATATTATGGTTCATGCACTGCTGTAATATCTTTCATCCCCTATGTTTCGTGGGTTAGCCTATAGCCACGGACCCGTTGAAGGTGCCTTTTATTTGATAGCAGACTACAGTATGTTTTCACATTTTAAATCATTGCACAAGATTTTACATCTGGTAGCCTTGGGAGGTACCAAATATAATGTCCTCTACCACCTATAATATTTTGTATTCCCTGTGTGTCTGGACTTAGAAATTACCAGGATTCAATTTGACATAATCTGATGTTGGAGGTGTGAGCACAGTATTGTTCTTCCAACTGGCACCCTTCCTTGAGTTTTCAAACACCTTTTACTTCTGGGATACACAGATTACGGCATATGCGTTGCTGTATTATCTTGTATCCCCTACTTATCAAGGGTTACCTTTTAGCCATTGACCAACTGGAGTTGCCTTTTATTTGATACCATATTGCAGTCACTTTTTGCAATCATGATTTCATTTCACAATCTTTCAAATGTGTTTCCTTTACGGATACCAAATATGATGGCCTATACAGACTATAGTACTTGGTATTCCCTATGTTTCTCTGGTTAGAACATATCAAGATTCATTTTGACATGGTCTTATATTGGCCGTGTGAGCACAGTATTTTTCTGCTAACTGACATCTTTCTTTGAGTTTTCCAACATCTCTTACTATGAGGATACTGAATATCATGGCTTATGCAAGGCTGTAATATTTGTATGCCCTACTTTTTATGGGTTACCCTTTATCTATTGAATAACTGAGATTTTTCAAGCCAACTGGCACCCTTCCTTGAGTTTTCTAACTACCTGTTGCTATGGGGATACAACATATTAAAGCTCATACATTGCTGTAATATCTTGTATCCCCTAATATTCAAGGCTTACCTTTTAGCCATTGACCAACTGGAGTTGCCTTTTGGGTGATACAGATTGAAATCTCTTTTCACATTTTTAATTTCCTTCCACAAACTTTCACATCCGGTTCCTTTGGGGATACTAGAAATAATGGCCCATACGGACTATAATATTTGTTATCCCCTAGGTTTTTAGGGTTATAAATTACAAGGATTCAATTGGGCATGGGTTTTATGTTGGCCTGTTGAGTACAGGATTGTTCTGCCAACTAGCACCCTTTCTTGAATTTTGTAACATCTGCTAGTATGGGGATTCCAAATATTGCAGCTTTTGCATGGGTAATCATATATTGTATCCCATTACTCTTTAGCCATTGAATAACTAAAGTTGTGAGAAGCCGGGTCAATACATGGTGCTCACTAATGCTAAAAAACGGTGATGGATCAAGCCCTGATCTTTGGACTGGGTAAGAGTGGTCTGCTTAATTCAGACACTCTGTTCATCACCACCCCCCTTTTCTGAATCACTAATGTAAGTGTAGCACCCTGCACTAACCTGGGCGACCCTTATGTTGATGTTAGGGGTTTAGATAACCATATAAAGCTCTCTAAGTGGTAGCTGTGGAGAGCAGCCTTCAGGCTTAATCTAGGAGGAGTGCAACACAGCTTGGCTCACCAGTATCTAATAGTTTAGTATAGGCTAAATGAAAAAGAACCACACTGTGTACTTATAAAAATAGATATTTATTAAATCACTCACTAACAGGTTACACTATCTCCCACCCAAAGAATTTAATGCACACAATACTTTGGACATAGAATAGCAGTTAGCACCAACACACAGTGGACCCCAGAAGGGTGACAGACCATATATCAAATTAATGGGAAGTGAACCACGACCTAAGGTGAGACTGGACCCAAGAGACGTAGAAGAGTGAGGGACCCAAGGAACCACCCCAGGTGAGAGTTGAGGAACCCCCCCAACGGTCAGGTAAGAAGGAATACTTGACCATACACTCTATACTGATCAGCGTACGTCGCGGTTGCAGTCTTACCACAAAAGGACGAAAGAGTCTGTTGGAACTCAGAAGTTAGTTCGAAACGAAGAGTACCTGAAAGCATAGGGGACAGAGTCTAGGCCACACCGGGACATCCAAAAGGCACGGAAGAAGGCCACTCGAGTTCAAGAAAGCAAAAGGTGAATGAAGAGGCTTCAAGCTTGTGTACACTGAAGCGATAGCTCTGACTGAGCCACAGCATCCAACCAACTGCGTCAGCATGGGTCACTTATAGCGGGGACAGATCGTCAACAGGACCTCTCAATGTGTACGACTCTGTTTGGCTCAAGTCAGTTAGGGTACCCGGTGATTGAAGCGATGTAGAAACACTGTGCACAGGGGTTTGGTTCCGGGAAGTTCTACGAAGGATACTGGTGTCAACTCGACGGATCGTACAGCTCAGGCCTCGAGGGAATGCAGAATCACCGCCTCTGTTGTAGAGCCTCTTGGAGTCCATGGGAGCCCACGTTCTTGATGCAGTGCCTGGGAAATTCCTTTGGATCTCTTTAGATGTCCACAGGCCCAGGACAGCACCTGTATGGAGCACGGACACTGATGTTGTAGCGATTAAGCAGGATGATGAGGCCAGAAGTTGACAGAGTCTTCTCCGTTGCAATCTTTGTCCGGAAGCAGAAGGACAATGCGATCAGTTCGGAACAGTCAGCACGACTCGGCCAAGATGTCCAGACGGTCAAAGAAGAAGTGGATTTGAATCTGAATCGAATCCCACAACGAATCTAGGTGCCCTCACACAGGTAAGCCCTTAAGTACCCTGAGGTGAGGGTTTGGATGATTTCAGAGTCCCTCCCCAAGAAGGGGTCAGGCAGTGGGGAGGATACTCCCATGTCCTTTGTCCAGTTTTGCGCCAGAGAGAGTAGCCAACTGTTGCTTGATCTTGTTTGAACTGGAGTATGCAAGGAGGGCCCCAAATGTTGCCTTCTAGCAGACTATGTGACGCTGGCAAGAGCTTCCGCCCCGGCCCAATACACAAAGTCCTGCCTGGGAGGTGGTCACACCTCCCTGCAACAGGAAACCTATTGTCCTACCTTCCCGTGTCCCCTCAGCAGGAGGGCAGAATCATGTCTGTGGTCGGCAGCAGCCCAAGGTTGCTGTCGGGCTCTGTTAGATCAGTCCTGGGAGAATAGAGGGCCTACCGGAGGGGCCCTACTGTGGATGTAATCATACCTCCAACACTACCGTATTGGGCTATGATTCCAACCTGTTTGATACCAAACATGGCAGGTTCGTTCCAGCCAGTTTAGAGAAGGTCGTTGCGCAATGACGCAATGCCCCTCTATATGTTATATGCAATTACAACCTGGGAGAATGGACTCCATATGGCGCCGGGGTGTCCTGCTCATGCGGGGCACCCTCACACTTAGAACCAAGCACCCTGCCCTCAGGACTGAAATGCCTGCTAGAGGGGTGACTTATGGGTCTCAAGTGCAATGAGCTACAGATATAACGAAACTAACATCTCTCGTGAGTGGTGCATGCACCAGCTCACACAGGCTGCAATGGCCGGCCTGTAGTGGTGGTTTGGAGGGTCCCCTTTGGGTGGCATAATAGATGCTGCAGCCCATAGGGGACCTTTGGGGTACCCATGCCCAAGACACCTTAGTATCATATACTAGGAACTTACAAGGGTGGCCCAATAGCCAAATAGGGATGTACCGAGGTACTTACCATAACCATTTTGGGGAGATAGCACAGTGATTGGGGTCCTGATTACCTGGATCACAGTCAGACTAGTCAGGAAACAGTTGAACACCAGCAAAAAGGGGAGTGACCATGAAAACAGATCCTACTTTCCTACAGCAGTTTATAGAATTAAATAAAATATTGATAACATTACACAAGCTTTCACATTCATTTCCTTTGAGGGGGCCCGGCGACACCACATGCAACTCCAGCACTGCACTGCACACACCAGCAGCCCGAACCTTGTAGAGAGTCTGGGGTGACGGTGCACTGTCTAGCTTTCACTTGGGGTTGATACCAATGCTACCATGATTGTGAAGCCCAAAACTGCTAATATCCCCTGCCCAGGCATTGAGGATGCAGCGGACCTTTCCGCCGCCCCCTCATGATGGAGGTGGCACTTTGAGCCACTCTCCACAGTCACTCTGTCCAATTTGAATAGATATTGCACGCAATTCTGGACACATAAGCTGCTCTGAAAACCAAGGTCGATGCAGTCTCCTTGGATGTGAACCTGCTCTGTATGGATCACAGGAAACTGGTGGACTATGTGTATATGTCAACATTAAACATGATGCAAACCCAACTAAAGGACATGAGGGCTGAGGTGGCCTTTCTACATCGGAGGATACAGAGGGCTGCTCGAGGCATACTAATGTCCACTTCTTGGGATTTCTGGAGTGCTTGGAGAGCCTGAGTATGGAACTCATCCTTGAAAAGTGGTGGATGACCAAAGTGCTGACAGGCAATATACCCACGTTCTTGTCTGTGTAGAAAGCACATTGTCAACCTGGGAGGTCGCCGCCACCAGGGACCCAGCCAAGTCTTGTAATTGCGAAACTACTTAAGTAGAGGGACAGAGACTTGATGCTGCCTATGTTTTGGATGAAAGGTAACTGACACTTTAAGGGCAGCCTCATCACTGCTTACCCAGATTTTACTGTGGAGTTGCAGCATCTTTGCAACTCACATATGATGGTCATGCAACACTTCTGGGAGCTAGGCCTGAAGTATGCTCTTCTTTATCCTGATAAACTTAAGGTGATCGATGATGAGTGAGCCCATTCTTTCTTGACTCCTGGATATGCATATACCTGTTGCATGCTAAGGGAATTGTGAAACCTACAACCGATGACCGGAACTCTGGTAAATAGCTGACGTTGCAGCTGATGCATAGGAGGAGCGGGGAACCCAGAGCTGCCCCTTCATGGCATAGGCAGCCAGGGAGAGAGCACAGGCAGGGGAAGTGGTGCTGCAATATGGCCAATCAATCAATCAATCAATCGGGCAATTTATAAAGCGCGCTACATACCCGCGAGGGTCTCAAGGCGCTGGGGGGGGGCTGCAGCTAGTTGTCGAAGAGCCAGGTCTTGAGTAGTCTTCTGAAGGTCTGAGGATCTTCTGTCTGCCGTAGAAGGAGACCGAGGGAATTCCATGTCTTGGCGGCACGGTAGGAGAAGGACCTGCCTCCGGAGGTGGTTCTGTGGATGCGGGGGACGGTGGCTAGAGAGAGATCGGTGGAACGGAGTGTCCTGGTTGGTGCGTAGAATGACAGTCGGTTGTTGAGGTATACTGGGCCTGTGTTGTGAAGTGCCTTGTGTGCGTGGGTCAGGAGCTTGAAGGTGATTCTTCTGTCGATGGGGAGCCAGTGCAGGTTTCTCAGGTAGGGGGTGATGTGGCCTTGGCGGGGGACGTCGAGGATCAGGCGTGCAGAGGCATTCTGGATTCTTTGGAGTCTGCTGAGGAGTTTAGATGGGGCTCCGGCATAGAGGGTGTTGCCGTAGTCGAGCCTGCTGCTGATGAGGGCGTGGGTGATGGTTTTTTATGTGTCGGTGGGGATCCATCTGTAGATCTTGCGGAGCATGCGGAGGGTGTGGAAGCAGGTTGAGGAGACTGTGTTGATCTGGTTCGTCATGGTAAGCTTCGAGTCGAGGATGACTCCCAGGTTGCGTGCGTGGTTGGTTGGTGTAGGGGCGGTGCCCAGGGAAGTGGGCCACCAGGAGTTGTCCCAGGCTGAGGGGTTGGGTCCTAGGATGTGGATCTTTGTCTTGTCCGTGTTGAGTTTGAGCTGGCTTTCTTCCATCCAGTCGGCGACTGCCTTCATACCGTGGTGGAGGTTGGCTTTGGCAGTGAGGGGGTCGTTGGTGAGGGAGAGGATCAGCTGGGTGTCGTCGGCGTAGTAGATGATGTTGAGGTCATGGAGTCTGGCGATGCGTGCAAGTGGAGCCATGTAGATGTTGAAGAGCGTCGGGCTGAGGGATGATCCTTGTGGGACACCGCAGATCGTCATGGTGACTTTGGATTGGAACGGAGGGAGGCAGACTCTTTGGGTTCTGTCGGAGAGGAAGGAGGTGATACAGTCCAGGGCCTTGTCGCGGGTCCCTGCATTGTAGAGGCATGTGTGTAGTGTGTGATGGCAGACGGTGTTGAAGGCGGCGGAGAGGTCCAGGAGGATGAGGGCTGCTGTCTCATCTTTGTCAAGTAGGAGTCTAATGTCGTCTGTGGCGGCGATGAGTGCGGTCTCGGTGCTGCGGTGTTTGCGGAAGCCTGACTGGGAGGGGTCGAGGATGTTGTTGTCTTCTAGGTATCGGGTGAGCTGGGTGTTGGCGATCTTTTCGATGACCTTCGCAGAAGATGGGCCGGAAGTTCTTTAGGTCGCTCGGGTCCGCCTTGGGTTTCTTCAGTAGGGAGTTAATCTCGGCGTGTTTCCAGCTCTCAGGGAAGGTCACGGTCTTGAATGAGAGGTTGATGATGTTGCACAAGTGGGATGCAATGGAGCTGTCGGCCTTGTTGATGATGTGGTGGGGAAGAGGGTTGGTTGGGGCGCCTGAGTGGATGGTACTCATTGTTTTGATCGTGTCCTCAGTAGTGACGCTGGTCCAAGCGGAGAGGCGGTCGTGGTCGGTGGGTATCGATGGGGCCGTGGTGGGGTTGGCGGGGTTCGTCTGAGGGTTGAAGCTGTCGTGAATGTCGGTAATCTTGCGGTGGAAGAAGGCAGCGAGGGCGTCGCACAAGGCTTGTGACGGGGGGATGTCGTTGGTGCAGGAGCTGGGGTTGGAGAGGTCCTTCACGATGTTGAAGAGCTCCTTGCTGTTGTGTGCGTTGTTGTCGAGGCGGTTCACCTTGTTGGTGGTCCTGATGAGATGGTGGTGGTTGCGGATGGCGGTTTTGAGAACTGCGTGGTTGTCGGGAGTTTTCTCGTTTTGCCAGGTTTTTTCCAGTCTCCGACAGGTGCGTTTGGAGTCTAGGAGCTCCGGGGTGAACCAGCTGGCTCTCTGTCTGTTATCTCTGTGGGCGTGTTGTCTTGTAGGGGCTAAGGTGTTGGCGCAGTCTTCCATCCAGAGTCTGAGGGTGCGGGCTCCCTCCTCGAGGTCGGTGGGGTTGGTCGGGGGTTGAGTGCGAGGTGTGTTTGCAGTAGTTCCTTGGTGATTTTGCCCCAGCGGTGCCCACCGATCTGTAGGGTGCGGTGATGTGCGACGGGTTTCTGGAAGGTGAAGTGGACGCAGCGGTGGGAGGTCCAGGTGAGTTCGGAGGCGTGGCTGAAGACAATGTGGGGACTGGAGGAGAAGATAGCATCGAGCGTGTGGCCGGCGGTGTGGGTAGGTGTCGTGACGATCTATGTCAGTCCGAGGGTGGTGAGGTTGTCAATCAGGGTGGAGGAGTTCCTGTCGCTGTTGTTTTCCAGGTGGTAGTTCAGGTCGCCGAGAAGGATGTAGTCGGTGGAGGTCAGGGCGTGTGTGCTGATGAAGTCACCGATGGAGTTGCAGAATTAGGGGCGGGGTCCTGGTGGTCTATAGATGAGGGTGCCTCTCAGGGTGGTCTTGGGGTCCGTGTGGATCTGGAAGTGCATGTGTTCGGCGGCGTTGAGGGTGTCGGCGGTGTTGGTGGAGACCCTGATGGCGTTCTTGTGGAGGATGGCGATTCCTCCGCCAACTCCGTTGGTACAGTCTCTGCGGGTGATCTTGTATCCATCGGGGATGGCCACTGCGATGTCTAGGGCGGAGGCTTCGTTCATCCAGGTCTCGGTCAGGAAGGCGATGTCAGGTGATGTGGAGTCGAGCAGGTCCTAGAGCTCGACGGCGTGTTTGTGAGTGGAGCGTGTTTTAAGCAGGATGCAGTGTAGCTGGTTGGGTTCCGTTGTGGCGGTCGTCTCGGCGTCTACGATGCAGGAGAAGCTGCAGTTCTGACAGGTGAAGGGGCCATGGGTGCGCTTGGGAGTGGCCTTGTGGCAGTTGGAGGGTGATCCAGGAGTCGTGGCGCTGGGCGCGGTCCAGGCGCGGACGGCACAGACGGGCTTGCCTTAGGCGCGCTTTCGGCACGTCAGCGGCGCGCCCGCTGCGCGCGGCCGCCATATATGGCGCGGTGGGGAGGGAGGCTCAGCTGGGAGGCAGGGGAGGAGGAAAGGGACGACGAATGAGGAGCAGGGGGGTGGGGCCGCAGGGGAGCAGCGGCGGGAAGCCTGGAGGCCGGGGAGGGAGGGGGACAGCGGGGAAAGGAGAGGTGGAGCACCGGGGAAGCGGAGCTGGCAGAACGGCAGGGGAAAAGGCCGCAGGCGGTCAGGCAGTCACACAGCAGTCAGGGATATAGAAGAGAAGAGGGGCTGGTCACGAGTAGGCAGGCAGGCAATTAGGCAATCCGGCGGAGAAGCGCAGGCAAGAGCAGAGGTCACAGGAGACAACGGCGGAGCTGCAGAGGGAGGGGAGCGACCTACCAGAGGATCAAGGGTCGCAGAACTCTTTTGAGGGGTTGCAGTCAAACCGTGTCTCTGACAGTCGGATACTAGTGGCTCCATGGCCTCTGCTGGGGCGGGCTCCCAGGAGCCTGAGTTGACGCCATGGCTGGTGGATGATCTGCTATGAGGGGTAGGGTCTTGTTCTTCGTTGTGGGGTGGAGGTTTGTTCTTTGCAGTGTGATAAGTGGTGTGGACTGCTCACTGGTGACTAAGATTGGTCCCCAGAGCAGTAACACAATATATATATCTCTGTTTTATACAAGCAAATTCCTGATCGTAAGTCCATGAGAAATTTAAAAATTGATGACATCAAGTGTTGCAGTCTTTATTCTCGTATTCTGTTATGCTCAAGAAGACTTGTTTACACACAAATTCCGTTCTCTGACAATTTGTGTGTTAACAAGTCTTCTTGAGAACAACAGTATACAAGAATAATGACTGCGGAATAACACTTGATATCATCAATTTTTCAATATTTCAATTTCTCATGGACTTACGATCAGGAATTTGACTGTATAATACAGAGATATATATATTGTGTTACCGCTCAGGGAACCAATCTTTGTCTTTCTTTAGCAATTGCCTGCAATTGTGAATTAACAGCATGGGGTGGTGGCTGTTTTGAGTTCCCTTTTGATGCAACTTTTGTGAATCTGGTCTTAGATATTGAAACCATCAGACTGTGTGCATCAGAGACCTCACTGCTTACTGGTGACTATTGGAAACACCTTGGGGCCTCATGAGAGAGGGTTGGGCAGCCAGCTCATTGGAGACGGCCCATGTGTCCAGGAGCCCTGAACTCTCCAAAGAGGACATGTATTTTATTACACATTTCTCTGTGGTTGTTGTTAATTCGTTCAATGTTTATGGCTGGCCACTCAGAGGAGTCCTGGTCAGGGAGGTGGGGTTACAAATCTTGTGTTTTCTTTTGACACAGAGATGAAGTTTCCTATATATAATTCAGTGGTATGGCCCTGTACTGTACTGGTCTCCTGATTGTCGATGGGGCATTTGTCGGGACCCGCACACTGGAGTTGTGGGAAATGGGAATTATGCAATACGATGCAGAACTACTTACCACCATACCCGATGGGCACACCTACAGGCCATATGACCGCACACTATATCTTGCTGAACTGGAATGTGAAGGGCATGGCCACTACCACAGAGATGTACTGGGTGCATACATATCTTAAGCGGTGTTGCACACATATAGCTTTTTGCCGGAGATGCATTCGACACAGGCAGACTTATAAAAAGTCCATGCAAAATAGAGGGGGCAGGTGTATAGCACTACGGCATCCCATACGCAAAGGGGTTCATGAGATAGATTGCCCCGGGGGTACCAATTGTGAAAGACATGCACAGAGTTGACACTGAGGATAGGTAGTAGGTGGTGGAAGGACAAATGGGTGGTGCTCCCCTCATGCTGGTGGTTGTTTATGCCCCAACACTATTCACTCTACTTTTTGAGGGCTCTTCACCCCAGCTATTTTCCGGGACCCACACAATCCAAACACATCAGGCAGCAACTTTAATTGTGTTCCAGATGTTGCCCAGGGCTGCTCCGCCCCTTCGCTGAGCGGCACTATGTGTGTCAGAGTGCCACAATACTTTCAGGACTCGATGGTTAACAAGAGCGTGTTCGATATGTGGCGCTTGCACCATCTGGACACCAGTGGCTTGTTTTATTGCCTGGTCCATGACCTTCAAACTAAACTTGATCTTTTTCTCTGCAACAAACCATTGGGCACGAAGATAACTGTGATGGAGTCCTTGGTGTGCACCCTCTCAGATCACTGCCCACTGCTGATGACATTACAGCTCTGGGTATTCCAGACCAAGGTACTTCAGAAGCCCCCTTCAGGGAGGCCCTTTCAATACTAATTACACAATATTTCGAACTTAACACAGGCACCACCCCCTCCAGGGTGCTGAAGTGGGATTTCCACAAGGTGGTCAACAGAAGGCAATGCATTGCCACTACGTCAGGGGGTACGTAAGGCCCTGCACACGAAGCTTCTGGACATGGAGCGGGAGTTGACACTACTTGAGACCAAGGTGTCATGGTGGGCCGATAGAACGGAAAGACACAAGCAGCTGAGAAAGAGTCACAGGGATCTAGATGCGCAGTAGGGGAAACATGACTATTGCCCTTCTCCATGCGAAAGGGAGCGTTCGGACAGGCTATTGGCATGGCTTGTTAAGAGTGCCAGGCATACCCATCAGTAGGAGCAATCAAGTTGGGGGGGGGTGGCATGGTGGTTAATACACAAGTGGCCATTATTGCCGCTTTTGCAAAGTACTATCACTCCCTGTATGCAGCTGTAGACAGCCCTCGTTAACCGAATGAAAGGGTTTCTTCATGGGCTACTGTTACCCTGATTGATTCCACTCTAATGAGCTGAACTGGATGAACCCCTTCAGATTTATCTGATACGGGTGGCTATAACCCAAATTGCATGAAATAAAACTCTATGTACGGATGGAGTTACGCTAGAATATTATGCCACCTTCAGTGCACACCTTTCCCAGATTCTCTTTGAAGTTTTTGAATAAGCTAGAAAGAAGGGTCAGCTCCCAGACTCGCTCCGTAAGATGCTGATAGAAGTGCCAAAACCAGTCCAGGATCCCCCCCCGAAGTCCCCTGATATTGGCCGTTCTCCCTATTAAATGTAGACTATAAGATATTAGGGAAGGGCCTTGCTAATTGGCTGTTTCTAACACCCTAGCGTAAGTAGATCAATGTGGGTTTATTCCAGAATGCAATTCTTTTCGCAACATACGATGACCACTTCATCTGATGAAATCTGCCTTAAGTGAGACGGGGGAATAGTTGGTGGTGTCGCTTGACTTAGATAAGGAGTATGACATACTGGGGTGGGATTACCTTCTGGCAACTCTGGAGGAAATCGGCTTCAGGTCGGTGTACCTTAATTAGATATGCACCCTCTATAAGAACCCGATAGTACAGTTGATATCTGACAGCTTTGACATACATAGCTGCACCAGTGAGGGTTGCCACCTATCCCTGTTGATTGATTTGTATCCTGACCATGGAGCCCCAGGCCTGCTGCTAGAGCTTGCAAGTACAGCTTTGGGGTCTCCAAGTACGTGACAAGCACCATCTCATCTCTTTATAAGCACATGATGACCCTATCTATCTGTATGATGCCACTGTCACACTTACAGCCCTCATGGAGACCCTGGAGGAATTTGGAATAGTATCAGGCTTAAGATTGCATTGGTCTAAGTCTTGCCTGTTCCGCCTCTCTCCAGTTCATGAGTATAACAGGAAGGCCCTGCTACGGTTTGGGCTGGAATAGCACCTTGACATGCTGAAGTACTTAGGTGTACAGATCTACCATTTGGATAATGACTTGTGGAGGGCAACGTTAACATGGGTAGGGTCCCAAACTACATCTGTAAATCCCTCCCTTATGGTTGTCCTTGCAGCTGTCCCCGCTGGGCTGGCGGGTAATCGTCAAAATGCTTATCTTATCATGACTCCTGTATTCTTTGCAGCGTTACCACTTTCCCTCACCAAGCGCTTCATTCAGGACCTCCATGGTCTCCTGCTGGAGCTGATATGGAGCTCAGGCAGGAGACAGGTGGTGCTCTTCATACTCTAGTGCCTGCTTCATGAGGGTAGTTTAAATTATGAGTTGTACTATGCAGCAGCCCAGCTGCAGTGGCCGATGTGCTGGCTGGGCACAGCCCCTTGACCGGAGAGAGCAACTATTTACAGGCTCCTTAGTTGGACACATATATATGTGGCTGTTGGACCCCAGGGCTCGCCCACCACATGAGACGCATCAAATAAAGTTAGGCCATGTGTGCTGGCATGCATATGAGCAAGGCAACGGGTCCCATCCTCCATACTCCCCACTGATCCCACTTTGACAGTTGTTGGCACTCCAGGAGGTGACCCAACAACACCACAACATGTCGCCTTGGAGAGAGGCAGAGATTGACCAAATGGGTGACTTTTTCATTGTGACTGCACTAATCCCCTTTTGGAGATTATGGACACGTATGGCATTGTGGCAGGCCATTTCCTGATATATCATGCAGACAGCATGCGATCACTACACTACACCAACACTGCACCGAATCCTGTCCCAAAGAAAAATATTATGGCCCTTAATGTTGCATTGCACTCGTCCCATTGTGAGTCGTATGACAGGGCTAAAGACCGATGAATGGCGGACCTCGAGATGCAATTCACAGACAGTCTCTGGACCCAGGTGTTACAACATGTAAAGGGGGTTTCACGTAATCCACACTTCTATTACACACAATTTAACTATTTGCATCAGGGACACCTCACACCGAAACGCATCAAGCACCTGTTTCCTGCAGCATCCTCTGCATGCCCTAGATGTAGAGCAGATGAGGAAAGTTTTTGACCACATGGTCTGGGAGCACCGGGTGATGGAGCGGCCCTGGAGAGAAGTCACAGAATTACTTCCACTTTGCTAGAGCACTTGGTCCTGCTGATCCTGGAATCATGCCTACTAGATCTGAGACCCAAGACTAAGAGAGATAAGTACTTTCATTGATTCCTTGACCTAGCCATAATACTCTTCAAACGGCAAATCATCATGTCCTGGAAGGCTCATACAGCCACCGATACACCCTGTTGGCTCTCCACATTGCTTAAATGGGCAAAAGCTGACCTGGATGTCCTTACATTGGCACGTAGACATGGAGGGGGGATTCTAGAGATGGGTGCTGGGATACCTATATCAGAAACTTAGAGGCAAAAAAGTACGCACGTCCACCCTGAACCCTGACCACTACCCTAGGTCCTTCTGTCCCACCCTACAACTCATACGATGAGCCATGCCAGCACATGAGATAGCGGGGCCATGCCCCTATAAGGATTCCGCATAGGTAATACAGCCACACCAACACTGCCCCTTACAACCATGGGTGTGGTTCTCAGGCCCCCCAGAATTGTTGTCCTGGCTCGGAGTGACCACTGGCACTGGCCTGCAGGATCTTATATCTCCATGTGTGGATTATCCTGTACTGGCGCGTACACGTTCCTGGGTGTCCTTCCAAATCATGTTGTACCCCCAGGGACTATTGCCACGATACACCATACTGCCACCCATGTCAATACAGGGGCCTTCTTCATTATGACATGCTACCACACCTGAGATTGGAGGTGTGACATGTCTAGGCTATTATGACAAACACAAGGAAATGACTAATGAGCATGGAAAATTTTCAGACACTCACTCCCAGTCACAGATCTGGGTTGAATTCATCATCGTTCTTTAGCTCATTTTCCCACCTCAGTTCAGACCCAGGCATGTGCAAATCAGTCTTGACCCTGTTCCTCCTGGGAACAGTCCAGCCCAAACTGCGAAGCCGGGTCTTCCCTGGACCGGAAGCAAGCATCCTGGGACTGGTTTTGTGGTAGGAACTGGGGTGGCTAAAGAACGATGATAGATTCAACCCAGATCTGTGACTGGGAGTGAGTGTCTGAAAAGGTTCAGCGCTCAGTCTATCATCTCCTTATGTTTGCTTTAGGCTATTGTGACTCCACCGTTTACATTTGTTAATTTTGTTTGATGTGATATCGTTTGTGAGTGGCACTTTGGAATTGTCACCATTATGTTTTTTTGTTTCTTTTTCTACTTGTGCTAAGACCAATAAAGAAATTTGTAAAAACAAAAAAAAGGTTATGTTCTCAGTGAGTCCTTGAAGTCCCACAATCTTGCCACTGGGTGGATCAGTCCTTAAAGAGGACCATCAAATCACTTCAATAACTTAAGTCTTGTTTCCATTTTTTAGGTGTAGGTGTAGGTGTTGGACCTTTCATCCATCACACTGCAGTTTCACACTTTGCCAGCACTCAACTGGGTGTTCTACCTTTCTCCAGTCTATTGCCCTGAGTTTTGGGAGTGTGCTGTATCCTAAAACCTTACACTACAAAAACACTCCCACTGATTGTGTGGATTGGGAATGCTGTTCAAATGCAGCTAATCTCATTTATATGCCTAACGTCATTGCAGTGAAGGCTCTCTTTAATAGAACAATACATAGTAATAGGCAAAATACATAAAAGAACAAGTTCCAAATATGCAGGAAAATCAGTAAGAACTCAGACAGCATCACTAGTAGCATAGGAAAGACTTCTGACTCACCCCCAAAATCGGGCATTTATGTATGAAATCGCCTCATGGAACAGTATGAAAACTGCTGAATCATGGTGCGAGGAAGACAATACACGTTCAACAAATCAGAATACAGGCTTTAAAAACATTGTACAGCCTGACCACCTAAGCACTAACCTACTATGTGAATAATGAATACTCCCTAACCCTGCCTATTGTCATCCGGAGGTGTCAGAACAAACTAGTTACTGAAACAACAGTAACCATTGTGAATAAATGCAAGCTAGTATTGAAAATCAATTGAGGCCTAGTTAGCCCGGATGCCACACTCTAACAGGTCATATCAAATCGTTTCAAATGCAATCGCATCAGGTCAGTGTAAATGTGTAAATTTGAGTGCTGATTAAGATTATCCAGATTGTTAATAATGCACAATTATTTATTAATACACGATTCCTCAGCTTGCTTGCTAAGAATCTCCTTTCGTGCTCTGCAACCTCCATGTAATTGCTTAATGGTTCATTCAATCAGTAAAGTGTGGCATAATTATGATCCTGTGTTTAATCTTTTCCAGCTACCTATGATAATTTTTAAGTCATGTTAATCATTATCACAGCAATGACAATGTCTTCGCTTCCTTTGCTAAGCCCTTACCTACAACATACACTTTAAAGGCCTACCAAAATGTAGTTATCCGCAGCACAGACACCAGGTTGAGGTCCGAGTGTTCAGTGATTGCTTTATGCTGTTCATTTCTGAAAGAGACATCTAATTAGAATTCTGGTTTAGATCTCCATGTTCCAGTATGTCAGGTACCTTGCTTACAGTCCTGTAATTAGGGAGTTTTCTGATAAGGATCTGCGTGGAATGCAAGGGTGCCCAATCTAGGACATCAGGCCCATAAACACCAGCCGATAGTCTATTCTTCAGTTTGCATCATGCACTGTAGGTTAATAATTATATTGTACTGTGGTTGGATGCTGTGGTAACTAGAGATCCAAAAAGTCACTGTGTTAGACCTTGCATCTTTTGGCGTGTTTCCCCGGGTTTTTTGCTTTCTGACCTCCCGGTTTTGACTCTGTTTTTGCTGGTTTTATGTCTCTGGGCACTTTCTCCCTTCTGTTCAGTGTTAAAGTGCAATTGCTCCTGTTGTAAAATGTGTTATATATTGGTGTTTCCATGATTGGCATATTTTGTTCACTAGTATGTCCGTAGTAAAGTGTACTAAGAGTACCAAGGCCTGTAAATCAAATGCTACTAGTGGGCCTGCAGCACTGAGTGTGCCACCCACCGAAGCAGCCCTGAAAGGGGGTCTCAGACCTGCCACTCAGTTGTCTGCACGCTGTTTTTAACTGATATGTTGACATGGCAAGTGCACCAACTTGCCAGGCCCTAATCTTCCCTTTTCATACATGTATGTCACCCCTAAGGTAGGCCCAAGGTACCCCTGTGAGCAGGGTGCTGTGTATGTTAAAGGTAGGACATGTACTGGTGTGTGTGACATGTCCTGGTGGTGGATTACAGTGTGTTTCGTTTTTCCCCGCTGCAAGGCTATCTGTCCCATAGGAAAGAATGGGAGTTTTACTTATAACATCCTATAAGCATAACTTGCCATTAAGAAAAGATAGGGAAATGGAGTTTAGTATGCCTGGACTCAGAGTGTAAAAACACATCTTTTAGTAAAGATTTTTATGTTCTGTGTTTGAAACTACCACTTTTAGAAAGTAAGTATTTTCTTGCTTAGCCATCATATGTGCCTCTGCTGGGTTAGTGGATTGACTGTCTGGCTTTGGAGTGACAGGGGCTGGGAATGTGCATTCTCTTCAGACAGCTACTGGGGAGTCAAGGGGTGTCCTGCCTTTCCTGGATGAGTTTGGGCTGGGCTGAATAGACCTGGGCTGCTTTTAAAGTAGTGGGAAGAGATTCCCTTGCACCTCAGTGGGCCTGGTCTGCTTTAGACAATGCTGTCTACGCCTCCTGATGGGAAGCTGGGCCAGAGAGGACCAAACTGGTTTGGACTAGGCCCAGATACTCTCTGCCTGAGAGAGCAAAGGAATTTTGAGAACAAATACTGGGGCCCAGACTTTAGAACTCACTGGAATCAAGGAGCCTGCCAGGAAGAAGAGCTGGAAGAGCTGCCATGAGGAGTACTGCCTCTTTGCAGTGTTGTTGCTTTGTTGGGTTGGCCTGCAGTTGCTGCCTCTGCCTTGGGCAGTGAAAGGACTGGACAGAACTTTCTTTACTTGTGCTCAGTATCTCCAAGGGCTTGAAGTAGAGTATGCCTTCTGTTCTGAAGTCTCAGGGACTGCAAAGACTTCACCGACCTTGGGGTACCGCTTCTGTACCAGTTGACACAGAGAAGGGAAAAGCAACTCACTCCATCGCTGGCTCCGTGTCCTTAAAGCACTACAGAAGGCACTGCCGCATCTCGCACCGCAACACTGGTCTTACTGAGGATTACACCACCAAGCTGCTCCTTTCACCATGAATTGTGGGCACCGCCCTCCACACCGCCTCACTTTACTTCGCCGCCCTTGCTGCCTCCTGACTTCTAAACCGTGAATGTATCGTGGCTGGGGGCACCGCTCGTAAAAAGTAGACTCATTATTGTTTTTTCAGTGTCACGATGTCAGAACTGAAGCATTTGCAATGTTATCTACAACGAAGGTG
This sequence comes from Lissotriton helveticus, assembly GCF_964261635.1. Classification (NCBI taxonomy): domain Eukaryota; kingdom Metazoa; phylum Chordata; class Amphibia; order Caudata; family Salamandridae; genus Lissotriton; species Lissotriton helveticus. The sequence continues at coordinate 1,034,005,429 of NC_136067.1, read as the reverse complement.
TAGTTGGTGCTTATTTATCATATTCAAATAAGAACCATTGACAAAGTCAAACGTCCTGGCTTGTTGTAGGTGTAATGTTACTTGTTGTATTAGAGGGATCTGAATTTTCTCTAGTGGAAGTTTGAAGGTGGCGCAAAGGGTAATATGCCTGCTGCATAGAATGTGTACCATGCAGATCACAAAGTGCATAGAATGAAAATTGGTTAGCGGGTTACTACTTTTGTCAGAGAGGTAATTTTGTTACTTGCAGTTTATACATTAAAATCCTTATATAGAACAGTAAACTATTAACTGTCATCAAAGAACTTCATGCACACTGCAAGGTATAGATTATAGCGCTATGATTTTTTTCCCCAGCCATTCATTATCCTAATGTTGGAAATAGGGTTAATTTGGGTATAAAGCAATTCTTATTAAAGAGAAATCCTAACCATGATGTTACATTTTAAATTCTGGGCTTGTGCTTCTCCAGACAAAGCACTCTTAAACTATGCTGCCTATGAGTATGAATGACATGTTACTCCTATACCTGGCAGTCCTCAGTCATATGTAACATTTATTATACACTGATTTGGAGACCTATGATTCATTGTCTCTGTTCAATATGTGTGCAATGTAAAGTACAACCTACACTGGTATGAGAGGCGCTATAAATCAAATTAAATACATCTCAGAGAGAGTGGTAATGAAGACCTTGAGGGACACTGTTAAGGAGTAATTGTGAGGGAATCACTGGCAGGGTTGCCATTCGGGGCACCAACAAACATTGTCACACGGGGCACCAGCAGCGCTAAGGCTGGGTTACTGGTGCACATAGCCTTTTCTGCAGCACACAGAGACCTTACAGTGCCACACACAGAGGAAAAAAGTTAGAGGGAACATTGATTGCAAGATGTAGTTTCTGTGGCCGTTACATATCAAAGTGGTCCCTTGAATTACCTGGTTCATTTACTGATGGGATGGCTGGCAATCTGAAAGAGCTTTTACTCAAGGTTGTCGAGTTCCTTCTTAATTCAAGGTTGACAACATTACTTAGGTAGATCCTGTCAATCAGTTTTTCACTTATATTTTTAGATTAAGTGTCATACTCCAAGGAACTTAAATTACTCCTATTCCACAGAAATTGGCCCACTGGTAGATTTTTGCAAGTGCCCGAGGATGGAAAGAGAGACAGTAAAGTAAGACATTCCTGAATTTTTGAAATGTAAAGTGGTTTGCAAGACTCAATCTTCTGGTTTGATTACTAGGTCAATAAGTGTTGCATATGTGTTACTGTGCGACAATGTAAAGTTTAAGTCTCTTGAGGACAGGAATTTATCTGGTCTGGTTTCATGCAAGAACTCCTCTGATTTTTTTATGACACCTTTGGGGGAGTTTAGAAGTTTTTCAAACCGTTTTCTCTGAGCAGGCAGACTGAACAAGTGGAATACTTATGTTCACAAATTGGCTACATTTTTGCTCACCCCCAGTCATGGTACCAGTAGCCATATCCACCCAACTGGATATTTCCAGGGAGCAGGGACTACCCTAGCAAGTAAGGCTAAGAGCAGCAGATGCACTTTATAAACTGTCTCTATGTGTAGCTCCTGCTTTGTTCTTTGATGGGATGCCACACAAACAAAAAGCATTTTACTTCAGCATAGTGGATTGTTGATTAGTGGGTTAAACCCGAATCAAAGATCCCAGGTCTACGTTTTTCATAATAGCATGCACCATTAAACATAGTATGTGCTATGTGCATCAGCAAGCTCTTCCCTGACTTTGTGTGACTTAGCATATTTCAGCCTCTTTCTCACCACCGAGGCCCACGTTGCCACATGAGGACCTTGTTTTACATCAACAGCATCACTGATAGACCCACTCTATCACTGTGTCAGGAGGTGCCGGCAAGCACAACTTGGTTGTCTCAACCTCAGTCCTTTGTACCACATCCTTGCTTGCTGTTCCACCTACTGGAATCTAGAATTTCTTTTCCACACACAATTTGTTTGAAAGTCAATAGAAAACTTCACAAAGTTGCACAATTGGATGCTTTCTAGAGGTTTGCATGCAAAATCTGTTATGGTATGTGGATTTGTATGGTGCAACTAATCACTCATGAGGGTCTCCAGGTGCTTGAGCAGGCATGTAGGCATTAGACTAATGGTGTTGGGTGTTCGGCCCACAGAATTTGTTGATGAGTCAGGCTTCATGTGTAATTCAAGGAGCTCCTAATGTTTTAAGGGAGATCCTGAATGCGATATAGTAAAATGCTCGGCCTCCTGTTCTGCTTTTGTTGATGTGGGGTATGTGTGTGAGTTAGAGTGATGCTAAGCATATGTGTCTGGTGTTTTGGTGGAAATAAATGTGGTTGTTCAGGTATGTTAGTCTAGTGTTGTGCAGTGCCTTGTATGCGTGCATGAGAAGTTTGAAATGACTGCATATGCGGCTGGAGAGCCAGTGGAGCCCTCCAAGATGTGGTGAAATGTGGATGTGTCGTGGGAGGTCAATAATGAGTCTTGTTGCAGTGTTCTAGATAGTCTAGAGTCAGTGGAGGAGATTGTTAGAGAGCCTGGTGTAGAGTGCATTGCTGTAGTCTAATCTGCTTGTCATGAGGGCTTGCGTGACGGTGTGTTTGGTATGCAGGGCCATTTGGAGATCTTGTGGAGCATGTGGAGAATAAGGAAGAAGGAGCTGACTGTTTTGGCATGTGCTGTCATGTTGAGCTTGTTGTACAGATAAATTCCCAAGTTTCTGGTGTGGTAGGTTGGTGCAGGTCTGAGCTATGATGGGTACCAGGTGGAGTCTCAAGGAGAGTTTTTGTTTCAGTAGTTCAGCACTTCCGTCTTGTCGCAGTTGAGTTTCAGGCAGTTGGATGCCACCTAGTGTGCTACGTTGATCACGCAGTAGGAGATGTTGGCTCTGATGGACTTTTCTGTCAGAGAAAGGATGAGTTGGGTGTCATCAGTGTAGGATATGAGGGAGATGCCTTGTGATCTGATGATGTTGGAGAGTGGTGTCATGTAGATTTTCAACAGGGTTGGGCTAAGGGATGAGCCCTGATGGTGCAGATCAGGTTCTTGGATTCTGATGTGTAGGGTGGTAGTCTGACCCACTATATTCTTCTAGTGAGGAAAGAGCTTATCCAGTTGGGGGCCGGTCATTTTTGCCTCCATTGTGCGGTTTTCTGATGAAGGTATGGTGGGACACTGTATCAAAGGCAGCAGATGGGTTGAGTAAGATGAGGGCTGTGGTCGCTCCATTGTCCAGTGTGATGCAAATCTGGCCTGTAGCCATGATGAGTGGCATTCCTGTGCTGTGGTTGCTACAGAATGCTGATTGGGTGTGGTCCAGTAGGTCGTGGAGTTCAAGATAGTTGGCCAATGGTTTTTTGAGGAGGGCTTGGTCGCCCAATGTTTCCAGTCTTCTGGGAAGGTGGCAATTTGATGGAGGTGTTGATGATGTGGGTGAGGGTGTTGATGATTGGGGGTCCTCCCACGCTGTAGATGTGATGGGAGTATGGGTCCGTTGGGGCACCTAAGTGTACTTTTTTTATGATCGCTGTGGTATCTTCTTCAGTGATTGTTTTCCATTCATTCAGGTGTTTGTCTCAGTTGGTGGTGTTCCGGTTGACAATGAGATCTTTGAGGTCTGATTGTTGTTCAAAGTTGCTGTAGATCTTTTCTATTTTGCTGTAGAAGAAGTTCAAATGGTTGTTGCAGTATTTCTTTGATGTTGTGATGGTGTGGGCTATGACCAGGGCGGTGGTGAATTCTTTGACAATCGAGAAGATCTCCTTTCAGCTGTTGGAGCTAGCCTCTATGCAAATCAAATCAAATCAGTCTTTATTTCGATTTTTTTATTTTTTTTATTTGTTTATTGGAGTAAGAAGTTCAATGCACTTCACATCGCTCACAGAAAAAAAAAAAAAAAAATGAATGAAAACATATACAGTGCATACGCCTACATCCACAAATGGCCGGCTACACGCACTCAAAATCATGATCATCAGCATCAGTTTTACACGGCCCATCAGCCGACATCCAGCGGACCGGCGGCGTGTTGTCTGATAGCACCCACATGCATATTAGTGCTGTATTCGCTTACTTATAAATCAGTAATCTTACATTTTCAAAATTTTTTTGATTAACCGAAACAAACCAAACAGTGTATTCCCCAACTTTTAGGTCTCCTTCTGCTATAATCTCTCTGCGTCACAGCATCCTCCCTCCCCAGTGCCATCAGTACAGAAATTGTTCGCTCCGAGTTGTCATCGTCGTACTTGCAGTTCACTCTATCTCCGTCTCCGATCCAGACTCCCCATGAGCCAATAAATACGCCCGTAAGTACCCCCAATAGTCTTTGGCTCTAGAGCTACCTGGCAGCTCTTCCTCATACGTGGTGAGCGTGTCTCGACAATACACCATATCCTTTATCCAGCTCTTTACATCAGGGGCCCTTCTGCTGTTCCAGTGTATAGACACCCTTCTCTTAGCCAACAGTAGCGCTACAGCACAAAATTTGCGTTTCAATGCTCTAAGTTGCCGAACAATGCCCAACAGACAGATTTTCGCATCACACAGCATAGAAGTCCCTAGCATTTCGTTCAAAACCTGTACGACTTGTTCCCAATATCCCGCCACTTTGCGGCAGTGCCACGCTAGATGCATGAAGTCCGCATCTTCTTGTTTACACCTACAACATTGTGAATCGTCCCGCAAGCCATATTTATGTAATCTCTGAGGCGTGTGGTACACCTGGTGCAAATACTTGTAGTGTATGATTTTCAAGTTCCCGTTAGATGTCAACATACCAGTGAGCACACAGGAGGAATCCCATTCCAAGTCTGTGAGGGGTTCTGCCAGCCCAGCGCTCCATTTGTCCCTAGCCTTGTGTGTATTTGCCCCCACCGCCTCTTGTACATTCGCATACAGTTTGGATACTAGGTGAGACGCCGCGGGTGTGGTTAGGAGTAGTTGAAGGGGTGCAAGGGTAGGAGGTTCCTCCGGATGTGTCGGGTAGTGTTCCCGAAGTGCTCTTTGTAGCCTATAGTAGTTGAAACTAAACAGTGGAGACGGGTTCGTGATGTATTGTAGCTTGTCTAGTGTCAGGAAGACCCCACCATCATACAGGTCCCCAAGCGTGTCTATTCCCGCCCGCTTGAACAGATCCATGCCGACCTTCTCCTGCGTTACCGAAAGAGCCGGGTGATGTGCCAGTGGAAGTGTTGGTGCATATAGCGGTAAGCTGTTTGTTGCTTTACCTATCAGTCGCCATGCCTCGGTAGTGGTATTAACCGGATTAATGTCTCGGTCATGTAGTTTAGTGTGTTTATGTGGCAGTATGTTGGCTAGTGGGATTGGGTCAGTGTCTCCTGCTTCCACGGCCACATGTGTCAGGAAGGGCACTTCGTGGTACCAGAAATGTGCGTATTGCGCTTGCGCGCATAAATAATATAAGTAGAAGTCCGGCACCTTGAAGCCCCCCTTAGCATACGGCAGCGTCATGGTACGTAATTCCATCCTCGCTTGTTTCCCCGCCCACAGCAAATTGAGGACCAGCGTTTTTATATTGCGGAATATAGCTGCTGGCGGTTTTATTGGGATATTATTAAATAAGTACAGAAACTTCGGCAGAAGCACCATTTTTACAATCGCCGCCCTGTCTGCCAATGATAGGGGAAGTCTATTCCATCGCTTAATTTTGTCTTCAAGCGATGATATGGTCCGCCCGTAGTTCGTCCTAATCACTAATTCCGGGTCTCTGTGGAACCATATACCTAAATATTTCGTGGGTTCCTCCTGCCATTCTAAAGGATAGTCTAATTTGGTCGGGCAGGTGCTGTCTGTTAAGGATAGGACAAGGGACTTATCCCAGTTAATCTGCAACCCGGATTGTTGGCCAAACTTTATGTACTCTCTCAGGAGTGGATTAAGGTGTTGTTCAGGATTTTTAACATAGAGCACCATGTCATCTGCGTATAGCGAGACATGTATGGGTCTGGAGGGCATTTGAATTGCCGAATAGTGGTGATGCTGCCGGATTTTACATGCTAGCGGCTCTAGTATCAACGCGAAGAGCATCGGCGAGAGCGGGCACCCTTGTCGAGCGCCTCTGCATATTTGAATGGGTTCTGATATGTACCTGTTCACTCTTATGCGCGCTGTTAAGTTTGAATATAACATCGCTATCCAACCCAGAAAGATCAACGGGAACCCCATACGCACCAGTACTGCATGCAGAAATGGCCAGCCGATTGTGTCAAAGGCTTTAGCTGCGTCCAGTAGTACAGCCACCGCCTTCGTTTCCGGTGCTAGATAATGAGCCAATGCGAACAGTGTGCGAGTGTTATGCGTAGTCGCCCTGTCGGGGATAAAACCAGATTGGTCTGGCCTGATTAGCAAAGGCATAAGGGGTTTTAACCTGTCCGCTAGCAGACTAGCTATGATTTTAGTGTCCACATTTAATAAGGAAAGGGGGCGGTATGAGTCACATTTATCTACTTCTTTACCTGGTTTTAATAACGCGACGAGCAGTGCTTCCCTCATAGATGCTGGTAGCGTCTGGGCTTCATGTGCCGCCCCGTACAGCCGCACCAAATGTGGAGCGAGTAGTTCGGCGTATTTTTTATAGAATTCCGTGGCGAAGCCGTCCGGCCCTGGTGCTTTATTATTAGGTAATCGCCTAATGGTGTCAGTCACTTCTTCCACTGTAACCGGGCGTTCTAAATATTTCCTGTGTCCTTCAGCCAGCCACGCCAGTTCTATATCTTCCATGTAGTGCAGTAATTCTTCCTGTGTCGGTGTTGGGCGTGCCGTGTAAAGTGTGCCGTAAGTGTTCATAAATTCTGTCAATATCCCCTTGGTGTCTGTGATCACCTCCCCGGTGTTCGTGCAAATGGATGTTATGTTTTGTGGGGCTCTACCTGCGCATATCTTTGCGGCCAGTTCCCTTCCAGGCCTACCTCCTTCCCCATACCTTCTTGCCGTCGCTCGCTTTGTCACATATTTCAGTTCGTCCGTCGTGAACTCATTGTATTCCGTTAGTAGCACTTGAATTTCCCCCAAAACAGTGGTGTCGCCTGTCTGGGTGTATGTTTGCTCCAGTGTTTGTATGGCTTTTTCTCGTGTGTGCAGTTGTTGTCGGATATCTTTGAGGATGCCTGAGGTAGTACTGATACAGACCCCCCGGATTGTGGCTTTAAAGGCCTCCCATAATAAACCAGGGTCCTCAGTAGTTGGGCCGTTGAGATCGAAGTAGTCTACTATTGCCTTATGAATGGTATCAACATATACGGGGTCTTGCAGTGCAGTTGCGTTGAAACGCCAAGTAAAGGGTGGTGGGTCGTAATATGGTATGGCAATGTCCAATAGTACTGGACCATGATCTGATAGGGTTCGTGGTAGGTGAGTGATGTCCTTAACCCATGAGAATACCTCCTGTGTGCCCAGCCAGTAGTCCAGCCTAGACCAACTATTGTTCGCCGCATTTATATGTGTCGCTATTGTCGATTCTGGGTTACGTGTCCTCCATATATCTACCATATGTAGGTCTTCCATGGCGTCTCGCAGCATTAACCGCGCTTTGCCGTGTTGTTCCAGCGTATGCGTTGCCCTGTCCAGAGTGTCCCGTAAGGTAACATTGAAATCCCCTCCCCATATTACGTGAGTTGTCTGCATGTCGATGATAGTGTGCCATACCCTATTGAAAAATTCTGGGTCATCCACATTAGGCCCGTACGTGTTTACTAATAGTATCTTCTGCCGTCTTACCACTCCGGCCATTATAACGCTCCTCCCGTCTGTGTCTTTGTGTATGCTTGTGATCTCAAATCCCGTACCCTTCCTGATCAATATGCTCACCCCTCTAGAGTATGACGAGAAGCTCGAGTTGGTGACAGACTCAGCCCACTTAGCGCCTAGTGTGGAAGTACTATTACGTACCAAGTGCGTTTCCTGTAGAAAAACAATGTTAACTTGTAACCTGTCAAAGTAAGCAAATAATCGCCTGATCTTTTTCGGGTCGCCCAATCCCCTTACATTCCAAGTTAGAAATTTCAGCGTGTTATTACCTGCCATGAGTGTGGACCTGGAGATCAATAATGTGCACCTGGCATGTATATCGTTGTCTGTAGAGTGTGTACTGACGGATACATTTTACAGTGACCGAAATTGTTAGTGGTATGTGTTGTATACAAACATCGTTCGCATCATAAAACACAACTAAGGAGTTCGCCATGCTTCTCAGACACAGAAATTGCAGTTGGATATATTCTGAAGTTCCCACCCTCCCCCCACCCACTTTAGCCCCCAAACTTTGCCAAAGCCATCCCTGAACAACCTTTAACAGTAATGTCAAACACTCAGTGGGGTACACCCACTTGGGGGTGTCACCAGGTTCACACGTCACCATCCACATAGTGGACGTGGACGGTCGCATGTGCACGCTGTAATGTAATATACGTGCTTGATTTCCCCCCCCCCCTCACTCCCTCCAACATAAGCAGTCTCGCTGAAGTGGTATGATGTCAGTCCACCGATTTCCCACTATTAGTTACACCTAGTGCAACCGCTAGGCTGAGCCGCGTTATTGACAATGGTTCTCCTGCCAGTCGAACTGTGTGAGCCACACGCTCTTCCAGGGTGTCAGTCACTTGTTAGCGACCACACATCCCTATCAGCTGGGTAACAGAGCACACCCTAATGCCCTCTTCACTATCGATACTCACAGTCATGTTGACTCTGCCGTGGCACATCCCCGTCAAGGTCCATACTTACAGTAAGTTCGTAAGTGCCATGCCAGGTCGTCCTCCGCTACATTTGCGAATGCCAACTCGTGCTGAAGCGTCCGCCCACGGTTGCTGTGTCCGTTATCTGCGCCGCACAAGTGGGGATCGTAAGTCAGTTCAGTCCGCCCACAGTCAAATTTAGTTATTCCACATCGCTCGTGGCTTCGTTCCGATCTTGCTGCTTTCGTCGTTTCAGTTGTTGCCGAACATAATTCTGGGCCGCCTGTACCGTTGGTAGTATGACCGGTTTCCCGCCAGTGAAGATTTTGAGTTTCGCCGGATATAGCATGGCATACTCTTGACCAAGTTCTCTCAGCTTCTTTTTAACTGGAGCGAATTCCTTCCGAGCTAGTTGCACCGCCAACGTGTGGTCTGGATAGAACTCCAGCGTGTTACCCTGATGAGTGACTTTGCCCATTTCTCTGGCCAACCTCAGTATCGTGTCGCGGTCTCGGTAGTTTAGTAAGCGGGCAATAACCATGCGTGGGGTGGCTCCAGATTTTGGCACAGGCGCAAGCGAACGATGTGCTCGTTCAACCAGGAACACTGAAGACAGTTTCTCAGAGCCAAAAACCTCTCTCACCAGTGCTTCTATATACGTCTCCATCTTCCCTGTGTTTGTGGATTCCGGCAAACCCGAAATCCGGACGTTGTTGCGCCTGGACCTGGCTTCCTGGTCCTCCACCTTGGCGCGCAGGCTTTCTACTGTCTTTTCCAGGCCACCGCAGGACCTGGACATGGCCTGGTGATCATCCTCTACCTGCGAGATTCGTTGTTCGGCTTCTGTTATGCGCCCGTCGTGTTGTTCAATTTTCGCCGCCATGTTGTCCACTCTCTGCACCACGTTGTCCAGTTTTCCGTTCATTTCCTGCAGGCTCTTCTGGATCGCCCGTAGTACCGATTCCATGCCCGTGCCGTCTGATTGTTCCTGGCCCCCTTCCATCTCGGGGTCTGTCGTGGCTATTTTACCCTGCTTCCGCGCTTCAAATTGGAGCTTGGTTTGTTGTCGATCTGGTTTCCCCATGTCGTTTTGCTGCTTTGGCGTAGTTTGTGCCGATGATGGTTTAGGGCTGCTAGCTGTTGTCCCGCTGGTCGCGGAGGTGGTGCGGTGTGTTGTCGCTGCAGCCCCCCACCGAGCTGTACGTGTAGTCATCAGCCGGCTATGTGTGTTGTAAATATGGCCGTTCGTCTACCGTTAGTGCCGTCTTCTCCGGATCCCGAGTGGCGCTGTAATATTGGTATCAATACGCTGGGCAGCCTCCCTTCAGATCTGTTGTGCAGACGTGACGTTTGGGGCAGAATCACAGGGTCCGGTCCTCATATGTGCACGCCGTGCTCCATGTATACCCCTCGCCTCCTGAGCACTAAGCAGACTGCCTCATGTCTCTCGTTGGTGCTTGGGCTCCATAGCGCATTCACGCGATGCGGCACTCGGCGCTATAATCAGCTGTGTCTAAGAGCCCCTCCTCGCCTCCAACTCACCGCGCCTCAGATGTCCGCCAGGGCAGTGCGGAGACCTCCGTTCCGTTCGGCGGTCAACCGCAAGCGTTTCTCTCTGCCAGTCCTTTGCGTTCCACCCGTGCCGCCATCTTGCCGTCGGTGGAACGCACCGCCGCTCACCGCGGTCTCTGGTCCAGCTCCGCTCTCGATCGCCGCACAGCCCCTGAAGTTGGTCAGCCTCCTCGGGTCTTGTGACGTCGGGGGGGATCTTCGTCCGAATCTACCTGGCTACTGTGCAATCTCCGGGTCACCGATCTTCGTGGGCGGCCATTTTGTGACGTAGTCGGCCGGTCTCCACTATTTCGCTCTGGTCAAGCTCATCCTGCCCATATTCCGCTTCAGCTTCGCGGGACAATGACGGCTCCCGTTTCCGATTTCCAATATGCTGTCCGTCGTCACTGGAGCTGGGGATTGAAGGGGTTAAGGGCCGCTAGATATGCGACCGTCCGGCGGAGCTGACACACTAGCCAGCCATTCCGCAGTGCGCGCCCCCCTTTATTTCGATTTTTTCATTCATTAAAGACACAACAAATCAGTACAGTGCAAACCTACACAAATGCATATAATATATTTGCAAAGTGCTAAAAAGTACTTTTTTTAAGTTCATAAATTGCTAAAATATTAAAACCAGTAACAAAGGATAGATTAAAAATGTTTTAATTATGGTTGTGTGTCACAGACTTTTCCACAGTGATATAGTGTGAGTGACCTGGGTGATACACATTTCCAAATGCTCATTTCCATGATTGAGTGAACTAGAAGACGGCATCTTTTCCAACAATGCGGTTTGGATATGCTGGAAGTGCTACCCCTCTCATGGTCTGATCATGCGGCCATTCTTTTCTCTCTCCGCCTAGGATCCGGGAATCCTGCTGCAGTTATACCAAGGGAAAAGATTGCTGTCAGGGTCTGGAAAAATATAAATGGGGAGGAGATGGGGAAGTTCTTGACATCAAATGTGCCCAAATGTTCAGCAAATGTTGATAAGGCAGAGGAATTGTACACAAGGTGGATTGAGAACGCCTGTGATAAATTTGCGGCGATAAAATCTTTTACTCCCAGGAGAGCGTAGCCATTGGCACCTTGGTATTCCGACCTTCTGCAAAAACATAAAACAGAGTGTAAGAGGCTTGAGAGGATCTGGAGAAGGGGTTATTGTCCAACCAACAAAGAAAAATACAAAGGAAGTCTTATTCTCTATAAGCAACAGATTCTGGAGGCGAAAAGGCCTATTTTGTTGAGCAAATGAGAGGGTGAATTCCTCTTCTAGAGAACTCTTCAGAACCATTACCAGACTGACAATTCCAACTAAGCCCTGCACGCATAGCAGTGCAGCTCTGTGTGAGTCTCTGGCCTCGTCCTTCAGGAATAAGGTTGAAGGGATTTTCTCCTCCTTTTCCAAAACCCACGGAGAGGCGGTGGTAGCAGCAACCAGTATTGGACAAAAAACTAGGGAGCTCCAGGATAGTCTAGATCGGTTTAATCCTTTACAATGCTCAGAGGTTTTAAACCTACTGTGTACAGTTCGGTCTGGCTCTCCCAATGATCCTTGTCCACCTGCAGTTCTTAAAATCTGCCCGAGGTTATCACCTCCACTCTTATACCCATTCTCAACATGATCCTGGACTTGAGTGAGTACCCCAGGAAGTGGAAATCCGCTTCGATACTCCCCCTTTTAAAAAAAAAACAGCCTGGATGCTAAGGATCCCAATAGTTATAGACCAATATCCCGTCTTCCATTTACGGTTAAGATACTAGAGAAGGCCATCAATCAACAACTTAGCTTGTTCTTTCAGAAGACCAATGCCCTAGACCCTACGCATTTTGGGTTTCGTGCAGGTCACAGCACGGAACTAGCCCTTATCAAGGCCACGGAAAAGGTCAGAGCAGCACTGGACCAGGGAGGGGCTGCTGTGCTGATTCTGTTGGATTTGTCGGCAGCCTTCGACACGGTCCATCATGGAGTGTTGATGGACCGGTTGGCGGGGCAGGGCTTGGAGTCTCCTTAAGTCCTTTTTGACCGACAGAACTCAGACAGTAGACCTGGGGGTGGATAAATCAAAGCCTTTTGCCCTTCCCTGTGGTGTGCCGCAGGGGTCCTCCCTGAGCCCCACGCTCTTTAATATTTATGTCAGCCCTCTGGCGGCCTTGATAAGATCTTTCGGTCTGCAACTTACATCGTATGCAGACGATACTCAAATTGTGTTATCACTACAACGAGGGTCTCGAGTGGATATGACAGCGAGATACCATGACAGTCTAAACTGCGTGGCGGAATGGATGGCTTCCAACTGTCTTAATTTAAACGCCGGGAAGACTGAGGTTATTTTGTTCAGAAACAATCCCAACATTTGGACCCCTGATATGTGACTAGAGGCACTGGGAAGTCCACCTATCCCTACTGGGAAGGCCAGAAATCTGGGTGTGATTATTGACTAAAATTTGGACTACGGAGACCAGGTTAGTGGAGTAGTGCCGTCCTGTTTTCATATCCTTAGGATATTAAAGAAAAGAAAATGCTTCTTTCCAGTGGAGGGATTCAGGACGGCTGTCACTGCCCTTACACTGTCGCGTTTGGACTACTGTAATAGTCTGTATCTTAATTTGAGAAAGAAGCATGAATACAGATTGCAGTTGGTTCAAAATGCGGCAGCAAGACTTCTGCTCTGGATCCCCAGATATGTTTCAGTACGTGAGGGGCTTAGGCAACTACACTGGCTGCCGGTACCAAGGCGTGCTCAGTTCAAGGCTCTGTGCACAGTCTTTAAAGTGTTGCAGGGCACAGGCCTAGAGTTTTTGAGCAGTGGTATAAAATGGTATGTGCCGGGCAGAGCGCTTCAATCAGCCGACGGCAGATTGGTTGCGGTGCCACGTGTAAAAAAGGCCAGATGGGGAGGAAACAGTTTCCTCCTCAGTGCTGCAAAAGCCTGGAACAACTTGCTGGGACATCTCAGAAATGCCTCAGAGCAACTTTCATTCCGAAAGGGGCTTAAGACCTGGTTATTTATGGAATAGTCCCCCCGTTATAGCTCCGGAGTCAGTAGGCAGCGCCAGGACGCCTTTGGGCATAAGTGCGCTTTATAAGCTCATAAATAAATATATAAATAAATAGAACACATCCCTATTACACATCAACAGATAACCATAAAATGGTATAAGTTGTATGCATAAAACATTTCTGTTATGTGTGATTGCCACTCGTTGCACCTTGTTTCTTCAAATTGTTTGATTGTGTCCCCCACGACCAGCTCAGGAACTTGCCTGTAGCTATTACTATGTGTTCATGCGTGTTGGTCTTGAGAATACGAAATACATGTATGCTGGATCTACTGCCCAGGTTTTGGCAGATCGGCTTAAGCCATTTGTCTCTAGGGCATTTGTACGCTGGATATGTGAACAGGATATGAGGGATTGACTCAACAGTCATTTGACATGATGGACATATAATATCCGTTGTGTTTTGCCATTTTGTAGTAAATGGTTTTATTGCAAGCAAGCCAACCCTAAACTGATTGCACAATTTCCTGTCACATGGTTTGGTTATAAAGTTCCAGTAGGCCTTGAACTGAGTGCTATGCTTATGCTTCAAGAATGTTTGCGAGAGGGTAGTATTCTGGACGGGTAACATACACTTTAATTTAGCCATATTCCTATAGATCTCCTTAAAGGTTTTTTTATGGAAATGTGCTGCCTCCTGGATCCTCCCACAAGTGGCTGAACCCCATGTCCACCAATGTACCCTTGATTTTGTGTAGCCATGTAATTTTACAAGATGTGTTGGCTTCTCTTACATGGTTTAATTCATTTGCATAGGGTAACAGCTCCGGAGTAGTCCAGAGCCTTCTCCAGTATGCTATGGGCCGGCAGGGACTGTGGTTCAGTGTTGCCCCTGAGGTAATCAGTTTCAGGGACAGTTCTGTTTACATTTCACGTTTAACTAAATATTGTATTACCTTGAATGCGGACAGCAGCTTTCACGTGGCCTGGGCTTCAGTCTGGCACTTAAATCAACATTATCTTTACACAAAAGGAGTATTCCAGCTCATTGCCCAAAGCTCTAATAAATGACACTAAATATAGAAAAGAGTAATGACAAACTCAGACAAGCATCAGTCGAAGAGAGGTGAGGCGCGAGAGTGTAAATATGGGAACAAGGCTAGTGATCCTTACTTCCTACAGTGTTTATTATTTTATTTACCCCAACAAACACGACTGAAGGAACTATGAATGATGTCACTATTACACGAAAGGTTGGCATTTAAACTACGGGAACGTTCTTGTTTAGGTTATCGAGGGCTGTATTGTGATAACTTACACCAGTGCAAAAACAACACAGTGTAGGAGAGTAGGATATGCTCACTATGGTTACCCCCACTTTTTGCTGGTGTTTCACTGTTTTTTTTAATTTAGTCTGGCTGAGGCCCTGCTAACCAGGACCCCAGCCTAGCAGCTTCCTCTCTAAAGTGATTGCATGTACATTAGGTACACTGCAGATTGGTTACTGGGTTACCCTTGTGAGTCCCGAGTATATGGTATACTCTAGGTGGACAGGTAGACCTGTAGGTGATTGGGCGCGCTATAAATCAAAAATAACAATAACAATAACAATAACAATTAGGTACCAAGGGCATAGGTACCCCAGAGGCCACCAGGGGCTGAAGCATGTATTATGCCACCCCTGGGAAGTCTTCCAAAATGGCACCATAGGTCTGCTACTACAGCCTGGGTAAGGTGGTGCATGCACCCCTTACTAAGATATAGGTTACCTGTATCTACCTTTAATCACTGACACATATAAACCTATAAGTCACTCCTATGGCAGGCCTTATCATTCCTGAAGGCAGAGTGCTTGGTTTTGTGTGAAAGGGTGCCCATGCATGAGCAGGACCCCTCTGCAACTTTCGGAATCTATTCTCTGAGGCTGTTCTGTGATGCAGCCAGACCATATACTCTTAAGTGCATTATAACCTCCCAGACAGGCTTTCGTGTGGAGGGAAAAGACACGTATACTCTTACCTAACCGGTAATAGTTTAAAAGAGCCCCAGCATCACAAAATGGATGCTGCAGCCACAGACATAAGTCTGACCTCCTGCTGCTGGACGAAACTCCGGCAGGGGAGGCCTGAACAATAGGTTTCCTGTCACAGGGAGGTGTAACCACCTCCCAGACAGGCTTTAGTGTATTGGGGCTGGGTGGGTGCCTTCATAGAATGCTTTTCAGACAGTGCTGGGGCACACTTGGTGTCCCTGTGCATACCCCAGATCAAACCAGTTGTAGGGGCACTCAGCCCATGCTCTGGCATGAAACTGGACAAAGGGAAAGGGGTGTAACCACCCCCCTCCCTGGAACCTCCCATAGGTGGGTCCCTAGAGTATGTCCAACCCCATAACTTAGTATAAGTATGGGATCCCAGTCCTTAGGACAAAACTCTGCAACATATATCCTGGAACTTTGACATTCTACATCGACTAAAAGATGGAAAAATCTCCCTTGGGGTCAAGGAGTGACTCCCCTGTTCACACAGGCACCAAAGAAGCATCTTGCCAGTCTGCATTTCCAAGGTTCCTGCCAGAACCCGATGGATTTGCGACTCAGGACATAGACTTCCAGACTGCTCAGAGGCTGACACGAGATCCCAGCAAAGCTGAGACCCACTGCCCTCAAGAGTGACGTGGGACTGGAATTCCTGGACCGGTGCATATTTGCAAGTGCGTCACCTTCCCAAGCTTTCCAGAAGCAGTGCATTGGACTACTTGTAGTCCAAGCCCCGAGCACCATTTGCACCAAAGATTGTAGGTCTACACTCCACAAGTCTTCCACGAGCCTGCTTCTAGCATTTCTGCTTGAGGCCCCTTCGCGATCCCTGGTCCTTCGACTGGTTGGTCCCCAGGAAGGTAGCTCTTCTGTTTCTTTGGCTTCCCTGGTTTCTTCAGATGTTCCCTGACTACCCTCCAACGGGTGAGTCCTTCAGACCTTGGTGGTCTGCACCGAAGCCAATCTTTGCTTTCTGCATGGGTTGCTGTTGCCAAGGCTTGTTGGGTCTAATCCGGAAACCGATTCTGCAGCACTCAACATCCTTTGTGGTACAGCTCGAATCCAGCTCCTGGTTGTCCTCGACGCCTCCTGGTCCTCGTGGATGAAGATGAGTGATATGTATCAATCTAGGCAACAAACATAGTAGACATAGGAAGGGACTGAGCTACAACAATAGTTTTTTGTTAGAAAAAATATACAATTTTATTCAAAAATATTAACACAACCATAGATTCATGTTATACAGTCAATTTAAATTTTAAAAGTGGCAAATATATCACAATAAAAATAAACATTCAAATCATCATAAAAAATTCACATTCAATTAAGTGTATGAATATACATAAGAATAAACAAATTGAAAAATATATAAACAAGGTGGCAAATTATATCTCTACGCGCGTTTCGGCGGACCAGCGCCTTCTTCTGGAGCAGCCACGGTAATTTTAAGAAAATGAAGTATAGTGTGGATTGATCAATCTGATTCTTATATAAAATTTCCTTTATCCTGATTTCTGAAGATAGTGCTATTTTGACTTAAATCCAAGGATTAGTTTCCAAATATAATCCCTGCTGTCAAATAATTCCAAGGTTTAATCTTTTATAGTTGTATATATCCTGAGAGGTGTAAAGAAATTTCATTTACGCCCGCCAACCGGAAGTCGCCAATGATTCAAGGGTAGTGTCACTATCGGTCGTGAAAGGAATACAGAAACCCCGCATCCCGCCACCGGAACCAGGAGCCCTGTTAATATCTATTGGACAGGGAGTTATTTTAAACCTCATTTATTGAACTCCATTGGAACCTAACCCTAAAGGAACCTATCCTTAACAAGATCCCCATATCAGGAGGATTATAGCACGCATTATCAAGCAATTGAGTATTCCTTGAATCATTGGCGACTTCCGGTTGGCGGGCGTAAATGAAATTTCTTTACACCTCTCAGGATATATACAACTATAAAAGATTAAACCTTGGAATTATTTGACAGCAGGGATTATATTTGGAAACTAATCCTTGGATTTAAGTCAAGATAGCACTATCTTCAGAAATCAGGATAAAGGAAATTTTATATAAGAATCAGATCGATCAATCCACACTATACTTCATTTTCTTAAAATTACCGTGGCTGCTCCAGAAGAAGGCGCTGGTCCGCCGAAACGCGCGTAGAGATATAATTTGCCACCTTGTTTATATATTTTTCAATTTGTTTATTCTTATGTATATTCATACACTTAATTGAATGTGAATTTTTTATGATGATTTGAATGTTTATTTTTATTGTGATATATTTGCCACTTTTAAAATTGAAATTGACTGTATAACATGAATCTATGGTTGTGTTAATATTTTTGAATAAAATTGTATATTTTTTCTAACAAAAAACTATTGTTGTAGCTCAGTCCCTTCCTATGTCTACTATGTTTGTTGCCTAGATTGATACATATCACTCATTTGTTTTCCCTGGTCTAGGAACTACATTTCTGTGTATTCAGGGGGTCCTTGTTAAATATATGCACCTCGTGGATGAAGAGTCAAGCTTCACCTTCTTCACCTGACATCACCCGACATCGGTGGGCATCTGTTCATCGCCTTCCTGGTCACTGGCTAGTGACTCAGACTCTGTCCCCTCTTCTTCCAGCTTCCGGTGCTCTCGTGGGTGTTGACTTTAGAACCTCCTAGTTCTAAAGGGGTTTGCTCCAAGTCCTCTTCTAAGTGTTCTTAATCTGTAATTTCACAACCGAAACTTTCCCCCTAGAAGTTAATGGTGATTCGCGGCTGTGTTTAGACACTACATGCGTCCCCCGTGGGTCCCCTGTGTTACTACCTTGGGTGGTTCCTGGTGGCCCCAGCGGTTCTCAAGGCCTTGTATCTATGTCAGTCGTGGTTCTTATACCACTTTCTTAGTATATTTTGCTATTTTAAAAATAACTTTTAAATCTTTTGCTCTACTGCGCGCTCGCGCTGATAAATCTAGCGCTAGGCGCATTTCTTCGTTCCAGCCTGTTCTGGGGGGTTACTCTCAGCATAGTTTCTTACCTGCACTATAATTGTGTCCCCATCCCCACTTGAGGGAATTAGAGCGCTTCAGGGGCTTCTTGGGCTCTTGGGGAGGTCGCGCTGCGGTGTTTGGAGCCGCCATTTTGGGTGAGGGTACCAGGGTGTGCCGAATAGCAGGCGCCATCTTGGTTGGGGGGCTAGTGGTTTGACTGCAGGACTCGTGTGCCTGGAAAGGGCATAAAAACAGAACTTCCTTCACTATCAGGTCAGACTTACTTGACCTTTGCGCGCTGAGGCATTTGCTGCTCTATTTTGCTATTTTAAAAATAACTTTTAAATCTTGTGCTCTACTGCGCGCTTGCGCTGATAAATCTAGCGCTAGGCGCATTTCTTCGTTCCAGCCTGTTCTGGGGGGTTACTCTCAGCATAGTTTCTTACCTGCACTATAATTGTGTCCCCATCCCCACTTGAGGGAATTAGAGCGCTTCAGGGGCTTCTTGGGCTCTTGGAGAGGTCGCGCTGCGGTGTTTGGAGCCGCCATTTTGGGTGAGTGTACCAGGGTGTGCCGAATAGCAGGCGCCATCTTGGTTGGGGGGCTAGTGGTTTGACTGTAGGACTCGTGTGCCTGGAAAGGGCATAAAAACGGAACTTCCTTCACTATCAGGTCAGACTTACTTGACCTTCGCGCGCTGAGGCATTTGCTGCTCTATTTTGCTATTTTAAAAATAACTTTTAAATCTTGTGCTCTACTGCGCGCTCGCGCTGATAAATCTAGCGCTAGGCGCATTTCTTCGTTCCAGCCTGTTCTGGGCGGTTACTCTCAGCATAGTTTCTTACCTGCACCATAATTGTGTCCCCATCCCCACTTGAGGGAATTAGAGCGCTTCAGGGGCTTCTTGGGCTCTTGGGGAGGTCGCGCTGCGGTGTTTGGAGCCGCCATTTTGGGTGAGTGTACCAGGGTGTGCCGAATAGCAGGCGCCATCTTGGTTGGGGGGCTAGTGGTTTGACTGCAGGACTCGTGTGCTTACGGCAATTTAAGATGGTAGACTCTAAGGCACGCAGCGTAGGCGCGCAGCGGGCTCGCTGGCGGAACGCCGGAGGTTCGCCAGAGGTAAGCCCGTTTTCGCCCGTTCGCGCACAGGACGCGCCGGACGCCAGACTCTCTGCCTGCCAGGAACGTACTGCCCCATTATACTCCCGTGACGATCTCATACGCCTGAACATCGGCACTCTTTTAAACCGTGGGCATAGATCCATCGGTAGGCACCCAGATTCTATAACCTGCGGCCTGTTGAATGTGAGATCGCTCATTAAGCACTGTGAAGAGATTGCGCTACTCATAGAGACCTATGATCTAGACGCACTCTTCATGACTGAGACCTGGACCACATCGGCTAGTGCGGTGGAATTGGGAACAGCCTGTACCCCGGGTTTTAAAATAATACACAATACCAGAGTTGGGGCTAGAGGAGGCGGAACTGGACTAATCCTTAGAGAGACATTAAACTTCTCTCAGCTCAACATCAAGGCCATCGTTGGATGTGAGGTATTCGGCCTTTCCATCAAGGGTCCAGGAGGTGTGTTATACACGGGGCTGCTATGCTACAGACCCCCAGCAGGGACGCTATCCGCTGTGCCTGAGCTTATAGATTTAATCTACGACCTGTCTCATTCCCATACTAGGCTGGTGGTGCTAGGAGATTTTAATCTTTGGCCAAATGGTCCGACTAATTCCGCCTTTGTAGAGCTGGTCCAAGCCTGTCGTAATATTGAGCTTTCACAGCTAGTACTCTCGCAAACCCACTCCAAGGGTCATATCCTTGACCTGCTTCTTGCCGACGCAGGTCAAGTGTCTGTGCAGGACGTCATACCTCAGGGCTGGACTGACCATGCTCTCGTCCTTTTCTCCCTCCCCTGTCCAGTTGTCACGGCGGCTAAGGGCAGTGTGGGTGGTACTAGAATGGGTAGACAATGGTCTAGACTTCTTATGCAGCCCGCCCTGCCTAGTCTGCTGCCTGAAGGCTTCGCATTGGGAGACACGGTGGACAGGAGTTATGAGACGTTTTGTCAGCAAATCTCGACCTCTCTGGACTCTCTGGCGCCGATGCGTAAAATCAGAGCTAGGACCAATCTGGCTATGCCATGGTACTCAGAGGAACTCCGGCAGCTCAAGCTTCAGTGTAAACAGGCTGAGCGTGCTTGGAGGAAACAGTATCTGGAACCATGTAGAGCTCGTTTTAAACAAGCTCTGGCGACCTATAAGGCCCAGATTAAGCTGGCCAAGGCCAGACACCTGGAAGAACTATTGCTGGCAGCTGCAAACAAGTCCCAGGCCCTATTTAAGATCGTAAAACATCTGGCCCATCCGGCTTGTACTAAAAACAACATACCTGCCTCCCAAGCTCTCTGCGACTCGTTGGCACAGGCCTTTGAGGACAAGATTGTTACCATCTTAAATAATCTTGCCTTGCCATCTGGTCAGACTGTGCATTATTCCAACTGTGCTGACAGTGTGGAGGAGGGCGCCAGGCTAGCGGAAGTGAACATCCTGCCCTTACCATCGTTCGAGGATTTCTGTGCATTGGCCGACGGTATATCTTCAGGCTCACCGTCTGACCCACTCCCACCAAAATTCTGGAAGCTGTTTCGGGAAGAGCTTTTTCCACCTCTTTTTTCCATCTGCTGCCAGTCCCTTAGTTCGGCGCGGGTCCCAGATAGCTGGAAACTGGCGGTTGTCTCTCCATTACTCAAGAAGGAAAATCTGGACCCCGCCTGTCCAGCTAACTACAGACCCATTTCTCTGTTGCCATTTCCTATTAAGATTCTTGAGAAATGGGCCACTAAACACCTCTCCAACTTTCTCGAGGTTAACAACTGCTTGGATGTGGCCCAGTTTGGCTTCAGACCAGCGCACGGGACAGAAGCGGCTTTGGTGACCGTTCTTGATGACCTGCGAACGCGGGCCGACCAGGGTCGAGCAGCCTTTCTAGTGCTGCTCGACATGTCGGCCGCGTTCGACACGGTCAGCCATACAATACTGATCAGGAGACTGGCGGAGGTCGGAGTATCTGAGTTGGCCCTTGAATGGCTGGTGTCGTATGTAGATCATAGACACCAGCTAGTGGCCATACCACCCTTTAAATCAAACACCAGAAGGGTTGGTCAGGGCGTACCTCAAGGGTCAGCCATCAGTCCAATTCTTTTCAATCTCTACCTCCGCCCCCTGATCATGTTGATTAAATCCTTTGGTATAACGGTCACCAACTACGCTGACGACACCCAGCTCATCTTTTGCCTCGAGGGCAAGGATGGGGTGTCTCAGGAGGCCTTTCATCGCTGTATGAACACCACGGCTGAATGGCTGGGCAATAACTCCCTGCAGTTCAACAGCGCAAAAACTGAGGTGCTGCACTGCTCCCTGGACCGTATCCCCAGACCACTTCCGCTGGATTTCTGGCCCCCCGATTTCCGGGGCGCTAGTCTGCCCGCGGACTCGGTCCGTAATTTGGGGGTAATGTTCAGCGCTAGCCTGCAGCTTGATGCATCGGTGAATCGAACGGTGGCCACCTGTATGGCGTTGCTCTGCTCGCTGTGTAAGATTTTGCCCTTGCTCCCGGCACAGGTAAGACCAGAGGTAGTGCGGAGCATAATTTTAAGTCGCATTGACTACTGCAACGCACTACTCTTGGGAGCTCCGGCTAATCTAGTCAGTAAACTGCAGCGGGTGCAGAATTTTGCCGCCAAACTGGCCCTCTCACGTCGACGCCTGGATTCCTCTGCTAAGGCACTTAGGGACCTCCACTGGCTACCAGTTTCCCAGAGGATTGATTTTAATGCACTGTGCCTGGTATTTAGGGCCCTACATGGGCAGGGTCCGCTCCCTTTGCGGGACCTCTTTTCTTGGTACACCCCTTCTAGACTGCTACGTTCAGCCTCATCTCATTTGGTGGTCGTACCTAAGATTCTGAGGTCCCGAACTGGCGGCCGGTCCTTTAGATTTACGGCTGCAAGATTGTGGAACTCCCTTCCTCTAGGTCTGAGGGGTCTGGAAAACTTTTATTCTTTTAAAAAAGCCCTGAAAACCCATTTGTTTCCTAGGGCAACGTAAATGTATCTGCTGCTGGAAAACATCATGTATGTGTAAGTGTCAGGACAGTCTAAGCGCCAGGATGCCCGTCTGGTGACAGAAATCGCGCTATATAAGTACATCTATACATACATACATACATACATATGGTTTGGTACGCCCCTAGGGCTCCACATATATTGTGCAAATTTACTGTGTGCTTAATAAGTTTACTGAATGTACTTTTGCCTCTAGCCTCTTAAAGAGACTAGGGGGATGTGTTTAGAATAAATACATATATTTTATATATATACCTGGTGTGGTCCTCCTTTCATTTGGCCATTCATGAGATTATAGACTGGTAAAACAAGCAGCTTTACATTCCTTCAAGATTTAGCCTGAAGGCTGCTCTCCACAGCTACCATTACGATAGCTTTCTGTATAGGTTGTCTTTAAACCTACCATCAATAAGGGTGGTTTGGACTGGTGCAAGGTGCCCACTAGAATAGTGGACAGCCTATGCCAAGCCAACTTCTCACACACGGCATATCCATTTCCACCACTGGCAAAAAGCATGTGCACGAATGCCCTTCTGGAGCTGCCATACTGCCCTAAAAGTCTGTCCGACCCTGGCACCCCAGAGAAAAGCAAAGTATTATTTGATGGCGACCACAATCTTTAATATGTTACAAGTTCCGTTTGCATATCTTACCTGCCTGTTGCAGCAAAAAATGTCTGCTTCGTATGAGTGCATGTAAATCAGAGCCACTTCTCCCAGCTTTGGACGTACAGGCAGCATTTCCTCCTCCAATCACCTTCTCTCTGTAATAGAGCAGCTTCCTACGAGCTGCTAAGCTGTATGAGCTGTGTGTTTTTTCTTGTGTACTTCGCATGTATCACTTGTGTTGCACAAAATATTACTTTTGATAAGCGGGCTGAATGTAATAATTGAGTAGACACTACTATAGTGCAATATTTTTGATAGCTTACAAAGCGATGGAAACAGAATCTAAGCAAAAAGTGGACTTCTTGAACTAGCTTTGGAATAATAATGTTCACGAATTAGGTAAAAATTATTTAAAGGGGACAAAACCTTCGAGTTTGAGTAAGAATGCAAATGAACACAGGCACAGGGAATTAGTAGAAGTGTTTAATTGTAATGCATTTAGGGTGACAGGCCGTAGAGCCTTTGCATAATAGCTTCCACTCAGCCGTGGCCCGTGGAGGGAGATGCGGTGGGGCAGAGAGGCGGGGCGGGGGAGGGGCAGGGTGAGGGGTGCTAAAAACCAGAATATGGATAATTGGAGGTAAGTAAACAATTTAATTAATAAAACGAATTTTGTAGCGCGCGCTGCATCGTATTTTGCGATGCAGGACACGCTACGAAATTCGTTTTATTTATTAAATTGTTTACTTACCTCCAATTATCCTTATGCCGGTTTTTAGCACCCCTCACCCTGCCCCTCGGCTGCTTCAACTCAACATTCCAAACAAAAGCTGGCATACAAATTGACCTTTTAGACAATTGTGCACGACTGTGCTTATCACTCTGGTACTGTTTCTCACACAATAAAAGTTTATAATTCCCTCTTGTATGTAGTTCTTCTTTGTGACTGTTCCTAGATCTGTGCGTTTTTGCTTGCATCACTATGCTACTATTACTGAAATTGTGATAGTTGGGTATTGTCACTGGACGTCATAATTTAATGTCTGTCAGGGGGCCGTAGAGGTTCTCGCTGCTCAAATGGGAGTAATTTCTGAAATGTACATGTTTTTCATGTCTTCATTGCTTAACTTTGCGCGCGAAAACGTGTCCCTCATTGTCATTGAAGTGCTGCTCATTAATTACACTAAAATTATGAAAATGTCACTCATAGCAATCTGAAACCTTGCCAGCTATGTGCTTGAACTAAAGTAAGTAGATATACAAACACAGCTCACGATGAAAGTGGCACAAAGGCATACATGGTTTTTCTCAGACACACAATATGCTCACATACCACAGACATATTAGCGAACATAAACTTGAAAAACATTTCAATGAAGATTTTACTGTAAATCACTTTGTAATCGTGCTTCTTAAAAAAAGTCTGCATTCGGGAACGTAATAAGCAGTTGGAGATGGCCAAGAAAAGAATTGTAATACGAGCTAATTTCAACACCGTGAATTATTTCCTCTTCTGTCTCCAAGACGTAAGGGATTCAATGGCTGTATGCGTGCATTTACATCAGCAGCTCTGCTCGGCGCACTGCTCGTTTTGCCTGCCTGAGCCGAGATTCGTCTCTCCTGGGGTGGGCGGGGCTACTGGGGGCTCGTCCGAGCTCTCCAATAGGCAGGACGTCCGGAAACTGCCGAAGAGAAGGGGATACTCGATCCCGAGGGGATACCAGATATTACACAACACCGGTTCTGTCCTGCCACTTCACTGCCAAACCTGTGGTCAGGCCAGTAGGTCAGGAACGAAGTCGCTCCTGATCCGGAAGCACTGTTGCGTTGCAAAAAGATTATTGCCACAATTATTTTCCTTTCGGTCTTTTTATTCATGTTATTCCAATCATTTCCATTTTTCAATTCGTTTTGGCACTTGAAATCCATTTTATTTATACACATCTGATGCTAAAGGTATGCCCATCCAGGCCTTTTCCATAAAGCAGGACATATACAAATTTCATCCTCAGTAGTGTGTCTTTCCCAATGCATTTTGGGCATCTTACTCGCCCTTCGACAGGGGTTTACTATAGATATAAGCAATAACTTTAGAAGTTTTGTTTGAGTTTATAAAACACTTTACATTTTAAACTTGTGGCATACTCATTGTAAATACATTTATAAAACTGCATCACTCTGCGTTTTCCCTCTAATAGCCAACAACATAAGGCGTAAATGTGATGTAACCCCTTTCTTCTCCCTTTCCATCTCACATTATTAACCATATTAAAGCTGTGTGGAAATGTCGCCCCACTGTCTAAATTCATGAGTTACCCCATACGCGTTAAACCAAACATTTCAAAGACACTCCCGTACCTGTATTACGTATCCTGGTCTAATTCCTCCTTTTTTGAGAAGAACAACTATCAGCTCTCTCACACCTTCTTCCCTTTTAACTACCTAAATGGCTCCTCCCCATCACGTCTGCGTCATACTACACTGCGATACCCATAATTCACTGTGCAATAATACCAGAATCGCCTTTCCATTATGACCGTGAGTGATCTACTAATGACGACACCCGCACTAATTTACCCCGCCCACCCTTATGATATATCGTACTACGCCTGAGTTCAGATGTCAACATGAAACATGAGGTGTAAATAAAATGCAATCATACAATAAAAGTACAATTATTGCACAAATTACAAAATAAAAGCTACTCCATATCAAGTCTCTTTTTGCCAAGTGATTAAAGCCATCAAAACAAAAGCGTCCATCCGGTGTATTGTGGCAGGAGCAGTTCAAACACGCTCCGCCCATGCTAAGGCAAACAAGGTTTTCAAGTGATCATCCATTTTTTCTGAGTGAGCCATGTACACCGTGGGTGCTACTTCAAATTGACCTGTGGTCAGGCCACCAGATTACAAGTATTTCTTGTGTCTGGCGGATTTTTTTAAAACTTTCCCACAGCGGTGCCCTAAAATGGGCACCACAATGGAAACTCCCAAAACAGTTCCTGCATGGCATGGAATGCACACACTGCCAGGGACAGCAGTTCTCTGGCGGCTGCGGCGAGGCAATGGCCAACTTGTAATGGGGCAATCAAAAGACAACCACCGCAGCGTCCCCATGAGTCTTGCAGTGCGTGGACTGCCAGACTCCTAGTAGAGCCCAAAGTGACATAAAGCAACTCATTGGTGTATGCTTTCTGTCGCAAAAGTTATTTTGCACTGGAAGAGATCCTTTTCTCTGATCAAAAGGTGTTCTGTCCTGCTTTGTCCCATTTGCATCAAATGGGTATTAATTACTGGGCCATAACCTGGGCGGATCAGTGCAACACCCATAGTTTTTGATGGAAATGCTGATCTATTAAGATAACTAGACCGGGCTTTGTATCAAAATCTAATTCTGACTTGAAGCAGGTGTTAAATAGGAGAAATGTTTTAATTTCTCAAACAAATGAGGCATTGCATGAGTGCTGAAGTGCACAGCGCACATCCAATGTGTGGGATCTTTCAAAGTTAGTCTAGACATAGGAATTAGTACTGGATATGCTTCCAGTACAAATCCTAATCTAGACAACACACACTCCCCTCTGTACCATGGTGCGAGTTTGTGGCTCAAGCTTGGCAGCCTAACTCAAGCACCAGCGCAGGTGATGTTAGCAGCAGAAGGCCATTCTTAGAAGATATGGCACTGTGCTGTGTATTCCTCCCTTCAACAATGCAGTACAGCAACTTTGGTGGTCTACACAAAGGTTTTGCAGAAAGGAGTGATAATGGCATGTGCTAGTTTTTGATGAATAATGCATGTTGACAGTGACATGTTGCATGTTGACAGTGACTTGCTGATGAGGTTGGTAATTATTGAACTTACTGAAGATGTATTTGTTGCAGGTTCTGACAGAACACTCCACAGCATATATATGTATATATTTTGCAGTTTTATATAGCGCAAACTTGACCTAAAAGTATTGGAGCGCTTTAGATGAGCATCAATTATGTTACACAAGAACACCTTCAATTTTGGTAGACACAAGGAGAGTAACTGATTTGCCCAGAATCACAGGATGTTGAGCCAAGACTCAAACCTGGGGACTTATTTACAACACCCTTGCGCTGCTGGTACATTACTTTTTTCACATTTAAAGGTGAATCACCGGATACACAAGGCGCTTGTAAATATGTCCCCTGGTTCCCCAGCTCAAAAGTTGGCATCGCTGCCTGTTATGCCACTTGTGTTTTTATTTCCTACAGCTGTTAGCGTGTGCAAGCAAGATTGCACTTGTAGTGTTCGATATTCTCAGTCTAGTACAGTTGAGGGGGGCAATCCTGGGGAGTTCATAAATTCAAACTAATCTTTTAACTACTACTAATCTGCGGTTTACTCTAATCCATTTACAGATCCAATCCTGGATTAACCTCTTTACTTGTGCCTACACCAAAGTAATCTTGATGGAATCAGACAATCTTCTCCACCTTTAGAATTGTTCATCCTATCTGACATGAAGCTCACCTCATTGAGGAGTGCCTGATTGAGGTCATTTGCTCAGGAACAGCTCCTACCAAAACTGGCAAATGGAAATTCAATCAATCAATCATATAATTTGCAAAGCGCACTACTCACCTGTGAGGGTCTCAAGGTGCTGGGGTGGGGTGGGGAATACTGCTACTGCTCAAAAAGCCAGGTCTTAAGGAGTTTTCTGAAGGTCAGCAGGTCTTGGGTCTGCCGTAGGTGGATGGGGAGGGTGTTCCAGGTCTTGGCGGCGAGGTGGGAGAACGATCTGCCACCGGATGTAGCTCTTCAGAAGCGGGGGGCCTGTGGCGAGGTCGGACGAGCGGAGCTGGTGGGTGGGGGTGTAGAAGCTGAGTCGTCTGTTGAGGTACATTGGTCCGGTGTTGTGTAGTGCCTTGTGTGCGTGGGTGAGGAGCTTGAAGGTTATCCTCTTGTTGACCGGGAGCCAGTGCAGGTCTCTCAGGTGGGGTGTGATGTGTCTGCGGCGAAGGATGTCGAGGATCAGGCATGCAGAGGCGTTCTGGATGCATTGGAGCTGTCTCAGGAGTTTGGCCGAGGTTCCTGCGTAGAGGACATTTCCGTAGTCCAACCTGCTGCTGACTAGGGCCTGGGTGACTGTTCTTCTCGTTTCAGTGGGGATTTACTTGTACATTCTGCGGAGCATGCGGAGGGTGTTGAAGCAGGAGAAGGAGATGACGTTGACCTGTTTAGTCATGGAGAGGGTGGAGTCGAGGATGACTCCTAGACGAAGGGGTGGATCCGAGGATGAGGACCTCCGTATTGTCAGAGTTCAGCTTCAGTCGGCTGTTCCTCATCCATTCAGCGACGGCCTTCATTCCTTTGTGAAGGTTGGTTTTGGCGGTGTGGGGGTCCTTGGTGAGGGAGAGGATCAGCTGGGTGTCATCGGCATAGGAGATGATGTTGAGGTCGTGCCGACGGGCGACATGGGCGAATGGTGCCATGTAGATGTTAAACAGAGTTGGGCTGAGGGATGAGCCCTGGGGTACTCCGCAGATGATCTCGGTGGCTTCGGAGCAGAAGGGGGAAAGGCGGACGCTCTGTGTTCTGCCGGAGAGGACGGAGGTGGTCCAGTCCAGGGCTTCTCCTGGATCCCGGCGTTGTTGAGGCGAGTTTGTAGTGTGTGGTGGCAGACCATGTCGAAGGCGGCTGACAGGTCCAGGAGGATGAGGGCCGCCATTTCTCCGTTGTCCAGCAGGGACTTTTTTTTTTTTTTTTTTTTTGGAAGACCTTTATTTCAAAATCATGCATGTACACAGCAATGTGCCTACAACCCATTGGAAGGGCCGGCTGCTACCAGTTCAACAGCAAATAATATGGAGCATACAACCAATGGCATCTGGCGAGAACACACAAACCACGCAGAAGGCATTGGAAGCCAGTATTCCAGGCTTATTCCTAGTCCTGCAGCTGTATCATACATATTGAATAGCGGTCTCATTTTATGAGTTTTATAACCAACAATACCAACCCCCAACCCCCCATCCCAAACATTCCCGGTTCCTGGTCGCAGTAAGATTCCGTGGTGTTAATGCAGAATGGTGAAGCAATACATAAGTCGCGTAAAGTCAAGTAAGTAATTGATCGGGTCATGCAGACCTCAATTCCAAGACCCTGCATTTATCACCAGCCTTTGGATGACAAAAGGAACGTCCACACATCAAGACAGCCATTTTCTAAAGGATCACCCACACAAAAGGGAAACAACAGCACACATCAGGCACCCTCGTAGTGCAGTCACACATTCAGGCAACCACTCAGTTACCCCCCCACCCGCCGACGGACCCCCACTCTCACCACCAGAACTGTCATCATCAGCCAGGGAAAGCATATAGGTGGTATACGGGGCCCAGATGTCCCGCGGTCGCGATTTCGCCGGCAGTCCCTCATAATAACAAGCCAACAGATCCCTGCAATAGGCCATATCTGTCAGCCACAGTTGAAAATCAGGTGCCCTCCTCCCTCCCCACACCATAGCCACCCTCCGTTTAGCAAGCTGTAATGCCAATACAATCAATCGCCGCTCTCTAGCAGGCACTCCAGAGGCGATCCCCAGCAAGCACAGGCGTATATCCAACGCAACTGCAGTCGTCGTCATCTTAGTTAGTGCCTCAGTTACAGCCCCCCAGAAGGCATACACTCGTGTACATCCCCAGGCCAGGTGTACAAAGTCCGCCTCATCTTCCCCACACCGGACACATTGAGCCGTTTCGCGGAGACCATACCTAACCAGCTGCACTGGCGTATAATACCATTGATGTAGAAATTTAAAATGTAGTAGACGAAAGTTACCGTTGGCCACGTACCCCCCAGTCATGGAGCAGCATTCAGACCATTCATCATCAGTCAGTGGTTCAGGCAGGCACCTATCCCATCTAGCCCTAGCCAGCACTGCGCCTCCCCCCTCATCCTCCTGTGCAGCTCGGTACAGTCTAGAGAGCAGCTTAACTCTATCCGTCGTGGTGTATAGTACCTGTAAGGCTCCTAGCGCCAGTGGTTCCTCCGGATATGTAGGATATAAGGAGTGAATGGCCGCCCGGAGTCTGACGTATATAAATGTAGACATAACTGCATTCGGGGAGCGTTCCGTCACAGTTTGTAACTAGAGGAATGAGGCCCCCGGGAAAAGATCTCCCATAGTGTGTAGTCCAGCTCCCTGTAGGACCTGCAGACCTCCGATTTAGCCCGACACCGAGATCTCCGAGTGATATAGTAGCGGCATGCTAGGGGCATACAACGGCAACCTGTTCGCTCTCCTACCCAGCTCCCGCCACGCGTTAGCAGTGGATTGCACTGGGTCCACCTCTCCCTTATCAAACACTGAGTGAGTATTTACTACCATTGCCCTCAGCGGGTTTGGCAGAACAGCACTGGCCTCAAGCGCTACATGTGGGGTATACGGGGGAGCTGACAACCAGTAGGCGGCGAAATGCGCTTGAGCACATAAGTAATATAATTTCATATCTGGTATGGCAAAACCCCCCAGGTCATATGGTTTAGTCAGTACGTCCCACGTCACTCGCGGTTTCTTACCAGCCCATGTTAAGGCAATCAACAAGGACCGCAGTCTGGCAAAGAAGTGTGACTTTAGCGGGAGAGGAATGTTAACAAAAAGATATAAAAATTTCGGAAGCACCACCATTTTAATCAGAGATACACGGTCAGCAAGGGTGAGGGGGAGCCGAGTCCAACGCGCCACCTGGTCCTCCAGCCTGGAGATAGCGACGCCATAGTTAGCCCTGATGATTTCCTGGCTATCCCGATGCATCCAGACACCAAGATAACGCACCGACTCCGTCGCCCATTCCAGTGGGAACTCTAAGGGAAAGGGAAGGGTAGCGTCAGTGAGAGGGAGTATAACAGATTTCTCCCAGTTGATGGATAGACCCGAGTGACGACCAAAGCGAATGAACTCTCGGAGTATAGATTCAAGATAATGAGCAGGTTCACACACATAGAGGACCATGTCATCGGCATACATGGACACTGCCAGCGACCGGAGGGGGAATTTCAAAGCTGCGTCCGCATATCTCTGCCTCAAGACACAAGCCAGGGGTTCCATCACAATGGCAAATAGCAAAGGTGAAAGTGGACAACCCTGTCGAGTTCCCCTCTGTACAGGAAACGAATTCGAGACCTGACCGTTGACTCTCACTCGTGCTATGGGATTAGTATACAGAAGAGTTATTAATGACGTAAAGAAGAAAGGCACCCCCATCCGATGCAGTATTGCTATCATATATCGCCATGCAACTGAGTCGAAGGCTTTCGCGGCGTCAAGCATGACAGCCACCGCAGCCAAATCCGGTTTGAGCAGATGCAGCACTGCAAATAGAGCCCTTAAATTGTGGGTGGTAGACCGGAGTGGGATAAATCCTGATTGGTCCGGTAACACCATGACCGGAAGGAGCAGCCGCAGCCTAGTCGCCAGTACTTTAGCTATGATTTTAACATCGGTGTTCATGAGGGACAGGGGTTGATACGATTCGCACTTATTAGAAGGTTTACCCGGTTTTGGCAACGCAACAAGTAGCGCCTCGCTCATTGTAGTCGGGAACTGGCCCTGGTCTACTGCTTCCTCTAGCACCATCGCCAAGTGTGGAAGTAAAAGTTCTACATATTCTTTATAGAATTCTGATGGCAAACCATCTGTGCCAGCCACTTTACCATTTGGAAGGGCAGCTATCGCCTCTCTTAATTCCTCCTCCGTTATATGACGCATAAGGAATTCTTGTTGGCCCCTCGAGAGCCAGACCAAAGCTATGTCTTCAAAATACTGAGCTATTTCCTCCTCTGCCGCCGTCTCCCTGTACTCATACATCCTCTCATAATATTTCGTAAAGCAGTCTAGGAGTCCAGTCGTGTTAGTCACAATCTCCTCCCCGTCCTCTATCTCTTGCACAGTACAGTGCCTAGCCCACGGTTCCCTTATACGATCCGCCAATCCTTTCCCTGGTCTTCCCCCTTCGCCATAATATCGCGCCCTGGTACGCTTGGACAGGAACTTCACCTCCTGATCAGCTAGTTCGTTATATTCTGTAACCTTCAATCTAATGTCTGCCAACAAAGTTTCTTCAGGGCATTCCTCCAACCGGCGTTCAAGTGCCAACAACTCCCTTTCCAACCTAGTCATGGAGTCTCTCAGCGATGTAAGTACTCCAGATTGGAGGCCGATACATGCCCCACGTATAGTCACTTTAAAGGCCTCCCACACCGTACACATACTGTCAACAGTCCCAACATTCTTATCAAAGAACTCTTCAATTATTGTTCTAAGCCTTTCCCGTAACACCTGGTCAGTCAAGGTTCCCGGCGATAGGCGCCAAGTGAAGGGAGCCGGCGCATACGTCGGCAACCGCATTTCCAAGCGAACCGGCGCGTTGTCGGAGATCGTACGAGGCAAATGGCCAATATCCATCACCCATCCACTGACATCCCGAGTCACCAACCAATAGTCCAGTCTCGACCACGTGTCATGCGCTGATGTGTAGCAAGTGCCCTCTCTCCTACCTGGGTGCCTCAGATGCCATGCATCCACCAGCCCGAGTCCTCTCATACCCTCACTTACTGCATCAGCCGCTCTCTTGCGCACACAAGGCCTGTCTTGTTTCCTGTCCATTTCCCCATCCAGAGTGACATTCATTTCCCCACCACAGAGCACGGCCGACGGAGGCAGCATGTAGATCTTGTTCCAAAGTGTAACATAAAAGTCAGGGTCATCAACATTCGGACCGTACACATTAATGAGCGTGATCGGGGTGCCACATAATTTACCATGTACTATAATATACCGGCCATCCTTATCAATCTCCTCATGTAGTATCACAAACGGTACATTTTTTTTTATCAAGATCATCACACCTCGTGCATAAGATGAGTAGTTGGACGCCAGTCTGATGCCCGCCCACCGGCTACCCACAGTTTCTGCCGCCCTCCCCTTAAGATGCGTCTCCTGCAAAAAGGCAACGTGTGCGCCATGCCTATTAAGAAATGCTAACATTTGCCTAGTTTTTTGTGGACGATTCAACCCTCTCACATTCCAAGTAGTACAAGTAAGTTTACCCCCCCTATCCATTCATCCAGGTCCATAGTATGTCCCAGAAACAGTAACACCACCCCAAAAGCCAAGTAAGGATACAGCGCACACAACAACCCATCCTTCGAGTGTCAGCAAGAAGTGCCTTGTATGCCAGGCAGTACAATGACCAGTAGCGCTTCCACCTCTGTACAGGCCTCCCACACCTCCCGCCATATACAAGGAAACATAGCGACCCTTCCCAGGAACTCCAGAACTCCCCAAACCCCCCTCCACCCACTTCAGCATCCCCAACCTGCCAAAGCTGTCCCCAGCCCCCCACCCCCAAGAACCTTAACAGAACATACATAAGTGTGTGGGGATCTCCCATTTGAGGGGGCGCAGTGGCACACAGCTCCCGTCAGTTAACTAACGAGAGAGCAGACCGTGCAATCTATTGGACCATCCTACCCCTCCCACCCCAACTCCATAGCAGTGAGGATTGCAGCAAATCAAAATCACCTAGCGTTCGGCAATAAAGGTAGTGACTCTCCCAAGTGCGCCTCAACATAACCTTCATTACGCCTAGAGCATATTGCGAACAGCCATTCTAATACAATGCTCACACCTCCAAATGTTCAATCGCAACCATGCAAAACCATAGCGTCACCTGGAGCATATGATACCCATGCAATAAACATCACATCTGCGATCTGCCCAAAATGTGAACCGTACTACACCATAACAGTTACCGCAGATAATATGCTCCTATAACCAGCGTCCTCCAATAAAAGGCAGGGGTTTCAAAGCCAGTGAGGAATTGAGCAACTCAATACTAAGCGGCAACCCACTCCACAGGGAAAGAACGTCAACAATGGGTCACCAGCAGTGAGTCAGGCGCTTAGGCCACCTCGTCCTGTAGATCCTCCTCCCCACCTTGCTGCACGTTTGAGTCTCTTTTACGTTTTTTCTGTTTTTTTGCATAGTCCATAGCAGCCTTAGGGGAGGCGAAGATTTTGTTGTCCGACGGGGGTCCTATCCGAAGACGAGCCAGATATAACATGGCGTACGGAATGTTTTCGGCGCGAAGCAGTTGTTTCACTAGGGAAAACTCTTTATGCGCCGTATGCACCGCCACTGTAAAGTCGGGGTAAAACTCAAGTTTGTTTCCCTGGTATTCAATAGTGCCCTTCTCTCGAGCAAGGCGAAGTATGACATCCCGATCCTTGTAATTAAGTATACGAGCAATGATAGGACGCGGTTGAGCCCCAGGCACTGGTCTTTTCGCCAGGGAGCGGTGCGCCCACTCCACGATGAAGACTCGCGACAGTTGGTCTGATCCAAAAATGTCCACCAGCATTCGTTCCATGAAGTCTTCCATCCGACCTACATTCGTGGATTCCGGCAGACCCGTAACGCGAATATTATTGCGCCTGGACCTCCCTTCCAACTCCTCATTCTTCGGCTTAATCACCGCCAGAACTCTCTCCATATTGAACACCTTGGTTGTCACCGTGGCCAGCCCATCCTCCGTGGCGGATACTCTCTGTTCTACCTCTCCCATCCTTTCGTTTTGCCGGTCAAATTGTGTCGCCATATGGTCGAGTCTGTGATTGACCGCCTCCATGGTGCCTTCTATGGACTGTAGCGTTTTCTGCATCGCCACCAATGTGGCCTCCAGGGTCGGGGTACACCCGACCGCCCCCGCAGGCTCTGTTTCTGGTGGCGCCTGCGAGGAGGAAAGCGCTGTCTTTTTAGCCTCAAAGGTTATTTTAGGCTGATTTCGTTCCGGCCTGCCCATGGCGCCTTCTTGATCTGTAGCGCAGCCCAGCTACAGCAGTCCGCGGGGCAAGTGTAGTCTGGTCACCCCCGCAGTACTGCCCAAGGCAAGTCCCAGGATGTGGCAGGTCCGAAAGTGCCCGGCCTTCGCTTGCCCTATCAGCTACAGTTCAGCAAATAGCAGTATGACCAAGACAGTCGGCCAGCGTTCCTGTCCCAGATCACCACCGGGTCCCCTCTCAATTGCCCACTGCAATCAGCAGCCCTTCTTATGTCTGTGGGCGGCAGCACTCCCCCAGCTCCTCTCCAACGCCGTGCTCTGCTCCCTTCCCGCATCCCCGCCAGCCGCAGCTCGCACGGCGCGGCCCAGTGCGGCCCAGCGCTGCCTCCGCAGCCCCGAGCTCGCCTAGGCCCCCGCCCCACTCACCGCCTCCAGCAGGGCCGGGCTCCGGGCCTCACGATCTCCGACCGCTCTCCGTCCTTTCTCGGCGCGCTGCCGCCGCCGTCAGCGCGGGACTCTTTCCTTCCAGGCTGCTCTCCCAGGCAGGGGGAGATGCCGTCAAGCCTCGATATGTCCGCTGGGCACAGTTCGCTGGGCCGCACGCCTCCGGTCTCGGTGCAGGCTCAGCACTTCAACTCTGGGAAGTCAGTTCTCGCGGTCCTCTCGGCGACGGGAGAGTACCTCACCCGTTTCTCAGTCGCTTCAGCCGTTTTTTGCCATCGAGTTGGGGGGTTATTAACGGCAGGATGTGCAGGATATTAAAGCAAATATGAGACGGTCCCGTCAGAGCCTCACATGTGTGCGGCCATCATGCTCGGCGCCCTCTAGCGCCCCCCTTCCAGCAGGGACTTGATGTCATCGGTGGTGGCGATGAGGGCAGTCTCGGTGCTGTGGTTGCTGCAGAACCCGGACTTGAAGGGTCCAGGATGTTGTTCTCCTCGAGGTAGTGTGTCAGTTGTTCCTTGACAGTCTTCTCGATGACCTTTGCCGGGAACGGGAGCAGGGAGATGGGCCGGAAGTTCTTGAGGTCCTTGGGGTCCGCCTTGGGTTTCTTGAGTAAGGCGTTGATCTAGGCGTGCTTCCAGCTCTCCGGGAAGGTTGCTGTCTCGAAGGAGGTGTTGATGACTTTCCGGAGGTGGGGTGCGATGGCTGTGCTGGCTTTGTTGAAGATGTGGTGTGGACATGGGTCTGACGGAGATCCAGAGTGGATGGTGGTCATGATCTTGATGGTGTCATCGTCGTTGATGTTGGTCCAGGAGAGCAGGTGGTTGGTGCGGATGTTGGTCGTGGGGGCGGAGGTCTCAGTGGTTGTCGGGGCGGCCATGGCATTGAAGCTGTGGTGGATGTCTGCCATCTTGCGATGGAAGAAGGTGGCCAGCGAGTCGCACAGGTCTTGTGAGGGTGGGATGTTGTTGGTGTTGGAGCTGGGTTGGAGAGTTCCTTCATGATGTTGAAGACCTCTTTGCTGTTGTGCGCAAGTTGTCTAGGCGGTCTTTGAAGGAGGCCCTTTTGGCGGATCTGATGAGGTGATGGTGTCTGCGGGTGGCATTCTTATGTGCTGTGTGGCTGTCCGGTGTTCGTTCATGGAGCCAGATCTTCTCCACCTTTCGGCAGCTTTGCTTGGTGGCCCGGAGGTCTTTAGTGAACCAGCTGGCTTTCTTGTTGGTGTGACTGTTGGAGGGTTTCTTGATCGGGGCAAGGGTGTTTGCGCAGTCGTTGATCCACTATCTGAGTTTGCGGGCGGCAGTGTCAGGGTCGGTGGGTTCGGCAGGTGGGCTCTGGGCGAGGGTGGTGGTTAGCTGGTCTTCGGTGACTTTGCTCCAGCAGCGGCAAGTCATCTGTTGGGTGTGGTGGTGTGTGGTGGGTTTCTTGAAGGTGAAGTGGATGCAGCAATGGTCGGTCCAGTAGAGTTCGGTGGTGTGGTTGAAAGAGACGTGGGGGCTTGCGGAGAAGATGGGGTCAAGCTTGTGACCGGTGTTGTGATGAGTTGTCTGAGTCTGAGGTTGGCTAGGAAGTCGATCAGGGTGGTGGAGTTGGTGTTGTTGTTGCTCTCGAGGTGGAATTTCAGGTCCCCGAGGAGGATGTTGTCCATGTAGGCGAGGGCGTGTGTGCTGACGAAGTCGGCGATGGAGTTGCTGAACTGTGGTCGGGGTCCGGGGGGGTCTGTAGATGAGAATTCCTCTGAGGGTGGTGTTGGGGTAGGTGTGGATCTGGAAGTGCAGGTCTTCTGCAATGCTGAGGGTGTCGTCGGTGTTGATCGAGACTCTGAGAGTGTTCCTGTGGACGATGGCGAATCCTCTTCCTGCTCCGTTGGTGCGGTCCCTGCGGGTAATCTTGTAACCTTCTGGGACGGCTATGGCGATGTTGGGTGCCGAGGCGGGGTTCAGCCAGGTCTCCGTAAGGAAGGCGACGTCTGGGGAGGTTGAGTCGAGTAGGTCCCAGAGTTCAACTGCATGTTTGCGGGCGGTACAGGTGTTGGGAAGGATGCATCTGAGGTGGTTGGGTTCTTTCCTGGTGTGCAGCATGGTGGGGCAGATGCTTGTGAAACTGCAATTCCAGCAGGAGAAAGCTCCGTGGATGCGCTTCGGGGCGGCCAGGAAGCAGGTGTGTGATTGTCCGGTGTTGAGTGCGTGGAGGGTTCTGGCATCATAGCGGTGTCGGGCATCGTGGTGTTCGCGGGGTCCAGGGGTCCTGGCGCTGAGTGCGGTCCAGGTGCAGACTGGCTTGCCTTAGGCACGCCAGCGGCATGCCCGCTGGGCGCGGCCTCCATATGAGGGGATGTGGGAGGGTGGGGTAGCTGGTAGGCGGGAGCGATACCGGGGAAGCGAACGGAATTCCAGGGGGGCGGGGCCGCAGGGACCCAGCGGGGGGAAAAACGGGCGGGGGCCTTGGGAGAACTGGGCACAGGAAAGAAAAACAAGTCTGCGCAAGAAAGCAAGTACAGGCACAGAGGATTAAAAACAAGTTTGGGCAAGAAAACAAGTACAGGCACAGAGGAATAAAAATAAGTCTGGGCAAGAAAGCAAGTACAGGCACAGAGGAATACAAACAAGTCTGGGCAAGAAAGCAGGAAGGATGAGATCTGAGGTGTAGCCTAGTGCTGTGGTGTTGGTAATATACATCTAAATAAATGCCAAATAGGCACCACTAGAACAGATTCAGGGATGATGGTGTATGAGGATAATGCTGGGAGGTCAGAGTAAGAGGAGTCAACTTCGAAAAATTTGGGAGATAGACCAGAGAATATTTGGTTCATTGGTTTGGTTTTTGTTGCTCTTTGCACTCCTAGAATTTCCGACGGCAGACCTACTGCCTTTGCTTTGTTTACTTTATATTATAAATATGTGGTATGGCTACAGAGTGTGCCCTGCAAGCAAACCACCTATATTTCTTAGTAGTTGTGAAATCCTTCAAAAATTCTAACTTCTTATTTTCCATGAGAAAGTTTCAACTGCTCTTGGGGGAAAAAAACTTTGTGCATCAGTCCCACAGTGTCCACATGAAGTGATACAGAGATCTTCTTACAATAGTGTCACTTGTAAAGCATAGTGACACTGATGTGTAAAGCTATGTTGCACTTGCAGTTCTATTTAGGTGGTAGTGAGAGAGCACACGTAGGCACAATGCCTGAATCGGAACCAAACATTGATGAGTGACTTCCGAGTAGAATGTTATTCTCTCTGAGGCACAGAACCACAATTTATAATATAGAGGTAGAGGCAGTCTCTGCTGAGGAAAAATGTCAGTTCTGCATATTGATACTTGATACTTCTGGACCTTTTAGCCATGTATGACACCAATAATCGTGAAATAATAATTTGGGGGCATCATCTTTACTTGGTTCACTTACTTCCTGGTAGTCACAACCACCAAGTCAAATGAACACATGTTAATAAAAAGTTCCTCTGTGAACTGTCACACCCTGCTCCACATGTGCAGTATATGGCTCATAGGCAGCAGAGTTTTGGGATAACCCTTCATAATCTGACATACTAAATGACCCCCTAGACCTTAACCTCCACTCCAAATGTTTTACATTGACTATTAAAAGATTACGTGCATTCTGTTTAGTGACCTCCTAGGCCTTTCCTATCTGTCCCATATATTTTCCTTCCCATTCCAATGAAACATTTTGCACTTACTGTCCATCCCAGCGCTTATTTGAAACCTCCCAAAATCCCAACCATTGTGCAATTACTGTTTTTCCCTGTGCCATACGAAGGCCCAACTTCCCAATCATGGCCATTCCCTGGAGCCCCCAACTGCCCCTGAATGTTTCGTGCCTTCGTTCCAAGTCACTGCCGATACCTTTCAAGTTCTTAACGTACCGTGAGCTTTTTGGGAACTATAAATACCTCGCCCTTGCCTAAAAACCTTGCTTGGCTTCGTAAGTCTTGATTGGGGAGGTCCTGGTTCTAGTTCCCTGCTTACCTGATCAGAGTCCAGCCCTCCTATGCCACGGCTGGTGGGTGTCTTGTCCGACTGGCTCCCATCTCCAGCGGCTGTGGACAACGTTCTGAAAGAAAGAAGAAAACAAACAAACAAAGAATGAACACAAGGCAAAACAGGTCAGTGCACTGAAGCTCTCAAGTTTGCAACAGGTAAGGATTAGGAATTTTAGTCGACAAGACTTCATTAAAGCACTCAAGACTGTTATTGAAGACTTTCAAAATCCAACATTTTGGCGTAGTGTTTGCTTCTCAAGGCACTTCTACCTAGAATAGGCTGTTAGCCTTTAAGAAACTTAACCAAACCAAGAGACTTGGTTATATCCCTTCATAATAAAAGCAATTATTCTTTAGAAGTGTATACACTGGATTTTTTGAACGTTGGATACAGGAGTTATGGACATTACATACAATAAGTGAGCATCTCATAGAGGTGATGGTGAATGTGCTCATTGAAATACTACACAATATAATTGTCTTGCATGCATGAATGTTACAATGATAATTAACGGATTACATGTGTACTAATTGTGTGTCTATGACTTTTTAGAAGCCCTTCAACAGTGGCAGTCAGAAAAGCAACGCAATCTGAATCTCCAGCTATGAGAAGAACCAGAAGGTGTTGTCTCCCACCCTACCTTTCCCCATCCACTTTCTCCTTTCCCCCTGGGGGCAGTAATCAGCTCTTGTGGGTTACCACTTGTTGATGATTGTTCACGGAGAGCTTGGGTGGACCATCGTCGCTCCTGTAGATCCCTGTGCTTCAGGTCAGTGGAGTTTTTACAGGTCCCCAAAGGCTCTGCTCTCTCCCCGTGCCTCTTTAATATCCGGTGTGACTTTATTTACAGAACATGTGTATCCACAACAAAAAACACAAGTGACAAGATATTTAGAGGTTTTATACTCTTTCCCAATAATGCAAACCATAAACACAATCTGATACTGTTACCTTCCAAACAAATTAAATTAGAAGCTGGTGGATTAGAATTTCCAAGGACGAGAGCTGGCTGAAGCTATGTGGTGACTGCTTGTCTTTTGTGTGGATTTGCACCTTTCTCTGGGATGTGTCAAGGTCAGCTGTCCTAATAAATTTAAGAGGTGCGCAGATGTCAACAGCAGGCAATTAAATCCAGAAATCTTTCTTTTATAATTATTTCATATAGTTTTGTGTTCTATACTGAGCGTCCACTATTGCAGCCTGAATATTTTCCTTGGAAATAATTCTATCTTTAGGTCTTGTCTACAGACATTATTAGATGTCTGTTTTTGAAAAGCCTATCACGAGCAATACTCACAGTCCATTGCTTATCATTGATTGGCTTTCTTGTCTCATTTGCTTGCTTTTTATTCAATGGCTTTCGGTCTCCTCTTGTGTTTGTTTCTCCCCAGGAGAATTGCTTCTTTACCATCCTTTGGTTATTGACTTGTATATTTCTACTGCTTACATACTACATTTTTTCCTTTGCCTAGAGCTCTCCATGGGAGTCCATGTTTTTTCCTGCTCTTGGCCGTCTTACTTCTGTGCTGCTTCCCTCTTCACATCCTCTTAGCTCTCTGTGTTGCTCACCCACCCAGCTCATCTGTTGCTCCCCCCACTGTTCTGCTCTGCTTCTTAGCTCTTGACTGCTAGGGCTTTCCGCTGATGCTACGCCCATTTTGGATGTTAGGGGTTGCTTGTGTTTAAACCTTCACAATCTTTTTTTCCACAAAAGGTATCCAAACCAATTTTGGATTCTTCCAACACCCTGGCGCTTCTAAAGGTAACCATGGTTCGTACATTCACAAAGAGGAAAGTAAAACATTTGCCAAATCATAGCTACATTTAGTTTTTTGTCTGAAAAACTGGAAAAAGTGCTGTGCAAAAAAAGCGTATGTTGTTTTCCCAATAAAATGGTATCAATTAAAGGTTTCCTGTGCTACGATCCTAACCTTCCCAGCTTTCAGGAACAAGCCAAGATGAATCAAAAACACTTTTTACCACTGTTTTTGCATTTTTCTAAGAAGTAGTCATCCTAATTTTTCTGATTTCAGGGCCTCATTCTGAAACGTATTAAAATGGGATTTTCTGCGAGAAATATTAAAGAACCTTGGATGGAGCTTGACTTATGATGGTATTACTTGGACTAAATATCCAAGGTGAAAGAGCTACCAAGGAGGGAAGTGAGCACATACAAAGAAGAGTAGAAATGCATTGTGAGGTATACAGAGAGATGGACGGTCGGGATAGTGACACAAATCAGCGATACTGGGCCATATCACAGAAAGTGAGAACAGAAAACGGCACTTTAAGATGGGTTTCTGCGACAGTTTTTGTCTGATTGCGCTCTTAAATAGCTTGATAGTTCAAGGAGAGATATTACATAGGAGAAACTGCACAACTTTTTGGAAGACATGATGTTGAATAATCGCGCATCCACTAAGCAGAACAAGGTAAGGGTTCTGTTAATAAACAGTCAAAAATACAAAGTTTTTTAAAGAGCTGATCTAATCACTGTCCTAACAACCTACTTCCACTATAATCAACAATTGATTGTAGACTATAATCAAAACACATAAGCACACTCTGACACTGGATCACTCAAACCTCTTTCCATTACTGTTAATATTACAAAGGACAAGTCCATGCATGTATTTTTTTCTTTTATGTTCAATGCTTCAAGTACTGTAGATGATCTCAATGGGAAAAACATAAGTTCAAACACATCTGGCAGCCAACATGTGTTTCGCCTTACAATGACTATTTCAATGGGAACAAAACACAGAATGTAATTCTTAAATGAACCTAATATATACATATAAAAACACTGCACTAAAATGGCCACAAGCACCGTAAGTAGGAATAAAATAAGTCCTTAGAGATGGGACATTGATCCAGAGAGAAGTGAAACCAAGTGAAATATTTGATAGCAGTAAGCAAATGATCATGAAAAACCAAAGGCTTGGAGAATTGCAGAAATGTGTTCAT
The DNA here is from genome assembly GCF_964261635.1 of Lissotriton helveticus. Taxonomy (NCBI): domain Eukaryota; kingdom Metazoa; phylum Chordata; class Amphibia; order Caudata; family Salamandridae; genus Lissotriton; species Lissotriton helveticus. Next base: position 1,033,963,167 of record NC_136067.1, on the reverse strand, counting down.
CATGCATCTTATGCATGTCTGTTCAAATTTTTATCTATTGACCACTTTCTGGTCTGAAGAACACTCTGAAGTCAAGACACCCAGAGAGAATCCTTATACTGGTAAATTGACTTCCTAGTCCACTAAGAAATAACTGTAGTCGGGTTCCCGATATATTCAAGGTAAATGTCTCCGATCAAAGAATCTGAGTCTGATAGAAACCAAGCATAACAATGGACAGTACTTCCTCCTTGTCCAGGAGAGGTTCGGATGAATCTTACAAAAGATATGCTAACGCGGGATTACTGGTTACTAATTATCTTACCAAATCCCATTTCCTGTCGACTGAATCGTTGGTACCTGTCTTGAGTAAAAGGTAATCTCGCAATAAAGCAATCAATTTAAGAACTTACACCACTCTAAATGACCACTGACCAAAATTAAGTTTTAAAGATTTAGTATAAAGTCAAAGATAACTGAAGATACAAACTTCTCAAAATGAGATTAAGAAGGTAAATCGGTATCACTATGAACATGAACTTTTTGAATAGTCTGAGTCTGAAAAACAGAATAATAAGTACAACTTCCAATAACATGAGCGTTGCCAAAATGGATACAAGTTGCAACCTCAAAGTCATTACAGAAAAGAAAAATTAAGGTTAGTCTGTCCCTACACTATATTAAGTGACATCCCTACTTAGCAAAATCTTAACCCTCTAGGTGTCAGCCGTGGTGACTTCCTAAGAAGATCACGCACTTCTCTTTGTCTCTTCTCTGATAATGGGTCTCTCCTGATCAGCCTATCTGCCTACCCATCCGCTTCCTTAGGCTCCCAAAATCATCTGCTCTGCTCTCCTCCCGGGTCACTTTCCCTAATACCAAATCACATTTCCAATAGAAACGCCCCTTGGGACGCCCCTCACGTGGTACATCTTTGCGCGGCAAACTCCATGATGGTACTCTTGAAGACCCTCGTTATAGTTGACCTTGGTTCCCAGGCTCCTTCTTCCGTGCGCTGATACCCCCTGAAATTCCTGGAAACTCCTACAGGCCTGCGCAAGGCGCCACTGAACAAAGTCCCTTTCATTCGAGCTGATTAGGACCCTCGCACCTGCATACAGCTCATCCTGCAGTGGGCCTCAAATTCCAGACTCCACCATATCTTTGGTCATAAAACACTCTCAAAGCTCCATGCTGGACACCTCACGACCTCTCCTCTAACGAGCACATGGCAATTTAAACTACATGACATTATCTGCTCTGGCCTACTTGATTTACATGCAGCAGGTCCCTGCACTCTTAAAACGCTAACTTGATTTAAACAGCAAACATTCTTAACTAGCATACGTTTCTAAAATAACACATCTATAAAGCATATACTTTTAACCCTAAGTTCAATAGTACATTTTGAAGAACCATGTCAACCTTATCTCACATTATTTTAGCAGCACGTTCAGGTTTGCTGTGAATTGCCCTAAGGCCTACACATAATACTGGATTTTCAAAGTTACATTTAATTTGGACATGACTCTTTTTAACATGAGAACATGAGGTTTTCACATATATTCCAACATTTCTACATTAATCTCACACCGTTACAATTATAGTTACTCTACTTAACATTCTATACGTTTCACTACTAAATATAAACCACTCGTGTGCAAAACATGTTTAAACTAACTATGTGCTTGTAAATATGGTGTACTTATACATTTTTTTCAAACTCGTGCTCTCTCAGTCCCCCCTTTGATGACCTTCAGGGGTCATCATCACCAAGACACTAAAAATGTAGAACCTTTTAAAGTGAAGTCAGGACAGTACCACTTCTTTTCATATTCTCTAATGCTTTCAGACTTTTATATTGAGTGTCCTGCATCGCTGTCAACTCTTCTTCCTGTTTCTTCATAGTTCTCTGCAACCTATTTGCTCTATAACATTGATACAAACGCACCAATCCCCACAAAGTGATTACACAAATCACTACTATGATGATGGGTTTCAATATGTACCAAACGATACCCTTTCCTAAGTTGGTAAACCAACTTCCAACTTTACCCATTCCATGGCCTACTTTTTCCCACACATTTACCTTTGTCAGGTCCTCAATTTCGTAGTGTATGGCAGTGATGTTTTGTATATACTTCTCTAGAGGCTTTGAATTGTCTGGAATGTAAGTACAGCATTCCTGGACCTTCAAGGCCCTACAGACTCCTCCCTCTTTTGCTAACAGAACATCTAAAGCAAGTCGGTTCTGAAGAACCATTGCCCTAATCGATTGCATCTCCCCTTCTATCAGCATCAAGGATCTTGCAGTACTGGCAGATAGCCTATCTACGACTGTAGCTAACCTCCTGATCTTAATGTCATTCATTATCAGTCCTAAGAAAGGGAATGCAGCACCTATTACATCTCCAACTACTTCTGCTGCACCCAGCCCTCGCTTCCATCTAGTTGATATTTCTTTCTTAGGCGTGTCTAAATTCTCAACATGATATATTTTAGGAAAGACAACAGCCAGATAGCATGATCCGTACCAATTATCTGGTAACTTTACATAGGCATATTTTCCACATACAAAATATACATTTGGTATTGCTTGCATCCCTTTCATGAAGTTCTTAGAGTAATACTCCAATTGAAAGGCATGTTCACAATTGACTTGACCTACATAAACGTTTTCATAATAGGAGTAACTCCTGTGAATGCACCGTTTCCCCCGTTTCTCCTTATCCAAAGCAATTGGACCAATACTACCTTTTCGTTGTTGTGCCCTTTCCTCCTTGGTCCAATCTGTTTCCCCTTGTCCTGATGCCTTCAATACCTTCTGCTTCCTGTATCTAGTATCTACCTGAGCTATAAACTTTTTCTCAACTTCTGATATTTGACAAGTCAGATTGTTGATTCGAGCATGTGAAGTATCTAACGTTCTCCATGGAATAAACCATTTGTGTAATCTGTCTTCGCTTTTGTAGTAGTCCCATTTGTTCAAATGCTTGAAATTCGGAACCTCTGGCAATGTCGAGTCGAAATTCGAGAAGTAATACTCAAATCCGTCTCGTCCATAAAACATACTTAACAATAAACTGCACGTTATTCCATATGTCAACGGGAGATGATGGTATCTGATACCCTCCTCCACTGAAGCTGGTAATTGCATACAAACATAACAATCCTTTACTTCCATGGCATCAACATATTCATAAAGCAATTTAGCATAAGCATTTGACTTGTAATTCCCCTGTGACTCATCCATGTGTAACCTTTTTACTTCTGCATCTAACAATGCTTTGTCTTTTTCATTGATGTTTCCCTTCTCTTTAATAACGGTAGTTTTCGGTGTTGACACTCCCTTATCCTCCTTAACTGTGGTTTCATCCCCCTCGTGTCCCGCTAGGAATGAAACAGTTACCACTAAAATTATAAGAGAAACCACTACTCCTAAAAATATAACAGCTATACATTTTGCCCTGCGGTTCGGGTTGCCAGCCTCCATGTTCTCAAACAGTGTAGTTTTCGACTTTCTTCCAGCATTCACTTCCTCTTCTTTTCAAACAAAGTCTTTCTCTCTTGCAATGTCTTTCTTTGAACACTTGGAAGCTTGACAATTTGTTTCCGCAAAACAGTTCAAAGTCCAGTAGAAAATAGACAACCCTAGCCCTTCTCCATCCACTAAAATGAAACCCCTATCACTTTTCTTCTTCCACTCGGCGCTAGGTTATCGTGCAACAAGTTTTTACAATTTCTTTGCAACAGTCTTATTTTCGTCTTAAGTTATGTATGACTCAAGGAGTGACACTACTTCTTCATAAATGTCCATCCGAAGTATCATTCCCTCAGGTTCTGGACAGTTCGTACCACAACATGGAAAGTCAACTTTTTCTAGGATTATTCTCCTTATTTCGCTCAAGACAAGTGGACGGATGAAATTGAGAGTTAGCGTTTTTTCAATTTCCACTCCTGGTACTATCAGTTCTACATCCACAATTACAAAGGGGTCCGTTCTAATCAAGATCACTTTCTTCACCTTTCCAGATCTGCACCCCCTTGAAGACATTCGCAATATGATATTAGTCCACAACAATAAGTGCTCCTAGCATTTCTACTACTCGCTCAAGCATTTCCAAACGAAGAAGAGTTCCCTCCAATATTGGATATCGTGAACAACAAACTGGAAACTCAACTGTTTCTAAAATCAACTTTCTTATTCCACTCAGGAGAGCAGGGTGAACGATGTTGAGTGTCAGCAACCTTTCGGTCTCCGCTCCTGGCAGTAGAAACTTTATTTGCACTGTGATGATCGGGTCAGTTCTGATCAGTTCCACTTCCCTGATCCTCCCTGTTCTGTGTCTCCCAGACATCTGCAACGAGGTAGGTCCAATCGGGAGTAGAGTATCTTCTGCTAGGCACTCGCACCCTACTTGATCTTCTAAGACCCTCCTCGGCTTGATCCTGGATATCTTCTTCTGGATCTGAGTCTTCGGATATAGGAGTAAGCGTTTCTTCCTGGGCCGACCTCAAACTTAGCCTTCTTCTCCTTGTTGGCCAAGTGGCAGCTCCAAGCCTTATTCTCCTATTTCTTGTCCTCCCACTTGGTTCTTGGTCGCTCCGATACGGATCTGAGTCTGAGTCGTATTCACTTCTGCTCTCTCCTTCAGTTGCGTCTTCTGTCTCACTGCCGTCCTGCCTTCGCTCTTCTTCTGAATCCGATGCGTTCCCAACTTCTTCCGACACCTCCTCAGCTGCCTCAATCCCCTCTTGCGACTCTTCTTCCACTTCCGGGCTTTCGTCTGGGATGGGAGCTGTTCCTTCTAGAGGTGCTGGAACTCTTCTAGTATGGGATGCATGGATCCAATTTGGCAGCCCCCCGCACTTCACCGCGGTGTTCGTTATCAGGATTACCTGAAAGGGCCCACGCCAGCGAACATCTAGGCAGTTCTTCCGGACGTGCTTTTTAACTAAGACCCAGTCCCCTGGGTTCAGGTCATGACACAGGTTCCTCGCTGCTGGAACTTCAGCCGCATGCACCTGAAGGGACACAGAATGGATGGCGTCAGACAGTCCTTTACAATAATCCAAGATCAGATCATCTGTAATATTCAATAGAGCAGTAGTTGGAACAGTAGGAAGTCTCATGGCCCTCCCCATCAGGATCTCGTGGGGAGAGAGACCTGTCCTCCTATCAGGTGTGCTGCGCATGCTCATGAGCACTAATGGAAGAGCATCTGGCCAACTCAAAGATGTGGATGCCACTACTTTAGCCAATCTATTCTTCAAAGTGCCATTCACTTGTTCCACAATTCCTGAAGCTTCTGGTCGATAACTACAATGCAGCTTTTGATCGATATTCAGAGTGGAGCACAACATCTTCACTATTTCGCTGTTAAAATGTTTTCCTCTGTCCGATTCCAAAGAGGCAGGCACCCCGAAGTGCGGTATCAACTCCCTGAGCAACAATTTAGCCACGGTGAGTGTATCGCACCTACGTGTAGGGTACGCTTCAACCCATCTGGAAAATACGCATACAATCACCAACACATACCGAAGGCGATTGACTCTTGGCATTTCGATGAAATCTAGTTGCATTCTATTGAAAGGCCCCCCCGACCTCCCAATGTGACTCAATGTGACTGGTGTTCGTTTGCCTACGTTCAGTTGTTGGCAGGTAACACATCGCTTACATACTGATTCTGCTGCTATTCTAAATTTAGGGCAATACCAAGTTTGCCTAAACACTCTCATCATAGCATCCCTTCCTAGATGTACTGGACCATGTATTTCTCTCGCCATGGGATTAGCTAATTCTTCAGGTAACACAGCTCTCCCATCTGCTGAAACCCAAAAATCCATTTCACTTCGCACACAACCTGCTATTTCCCATGCCTTTTTCTCTGTTTCAGGTGCGTTCTCCTGCATTATTCTTAAATCCTCCCAAGTGTCTACAGTTTCTAACATCATACTTAATTCAGTCTTTTCTTCTGCACCTTCTATTTCCACCTTTGAGAAAGAATAACTTTGTTCCGCACAATAGCGTGCGACTTCATCAGCATATCTATTACCTTGTGACACAAAATCTGTATTCTTAGTATGAGCTACACACTTCACCACTGCAATGTCAACAGGACCTTGTAATGCTTCTATCAGCAATCGCACAAATTCTCCATTTCGAATGGGCGAACCAGAGGAGGTCATGTAACCCCTCTGAGACCACAACTGCCCGAAATCATGAACCACACCGAAACCATATTGGCTGTCCGTGTAGATGGTGACTCTCTTTCCATTTCCTGCTATGCAGGCACGAGTTAGGGCAATAATCTCTGCTACCTGTGCGGAATGTACTCCTTCCAGGCAAGCGGCTTCCACAACTCCAGTAATAGTACAAACAGCATAAGCTGCTCTCAACCGACCAGTATCGTCTCTTAAACATGAGCCATCAACAAAGTAAATTTCATCGGGGTCAGACAATGGCTCATCCACAATATCTGGTCTGGGTTTCGTGCATAGTTCAGTCACATCAAGGCAATCGTGGTCTTCACATCCTTCGCCTTCTATTACCGTAGGTAATGGCATCAAAGTAGCAGGATTCAAGACAGAGCATCTCCTGAGAGTCACGTTTTCTGCGGCAAGTATAACTTGCTCGTAACGCGTGAGCCTGCTATTGGTCAGATGCTGCGTCTTCGTCCTGGTCATTAACAATTCAACTGAATGTGGTACATACACCACTACTGGATGTCCCATCACAATACTCTCGCTCCTTTCAATGCTGACACCCGTTGCAGCAACGGATTTGAGACATCCGGGCAACGCTGCGGCTACTGGATCTAATGTAGCCGAAAAGTATGCAACTGGTCTACGGGCATTACCGTGGGTCTGTGCCAAGACTGACAAAGCACATCCCTCTCTCTCACAGCAATAGAGTGAAAATGACTTTTCATAATCTGGCATTCCCAGAGCCGGAGCACGACATAAATCGTCTCTCAGCTGTAAAAACGCCACCAGACATTCTTCATCCCATGGTACCGGATCACTCACCTCCTTGTGCGTCAGTTTCTGTAAGGGCTTTGCTTTCAGTGAAAAGTTAACTATCCACTGTCGGCAGTAACCCACCATTCCTAGGAACATTCTAACCTCTCTCTGAGTTGTAGGCGCATTCATTTTCATTATCGCCTCAATCCTCTCTGGGGACACCTTACGTTTCCCTTTTTCTAACCTGTGCCCTAGATACTGTACTTCTGTCAAACAATATTGCAACTTGCTCGGAGATACCTTATGTCCATTTTCAGCTAAATGATTCAGTAAGGCAATTGAATCTACTTTACAAGCTTCCTCTGTTTCTGACGCAACAAGTAGGTCATCTATGTACTGTACCAGAACCGAATTCTGTGGCAGTACTAGATTCTCAAGATTCTTCTTCAGCAACTGATTAAAGATGGATGGGCTGTCTGTGAATCCTTGTGGGATTCGACACCATGTTAAAACGCGATCTTCCATTTTAAAAGCGAAAAGGTACCGGCTCTCTTCGTCCAATGGGACTGAAAAGAAAGCCTGACAAAGATCTATCACTGTGAACCATTCTGCTTGACATGGTATTTGAAACAATATCACTGATGGATTCGGTACCACGGGACAACATGAAACGACTATGTTGTTAATCTTTCGTAAATCCTGAACTATCCTAAACTTCCCACTAGGTTTCTGCAAACCCATAATCGGGGAGTTACAAGGACTGCCCACGATTTCTTTCAGTATTCCCTGCTGTATCATTGACTCGATCACAGGCTTTATTCCTGCAATCGTTTCCTGTGACAATTTGTATTGAGGCGTTCTTGGAAACTCAACATTTGGTTTTACCAGAATTTTTACCGGTTCTACCCCTTTAATCAATCCTATATCTTCTCCTGTGAAATCCCACACCTCTGACGCCACTGCATCTCTTAAGTCTTGTGGAAGATCTTCTACAGTCAGAGTAGGATATAGTTCTACACAGAATTTTGAATTGGCCACCTTAAAGGTAGCATCATCGTCGGTAGTCTGTACCTCCACTCCTTGTGGGGTGCAGTATATGGTGCAATTCAATTTGCATAACAAATCCCTACCTAACAGACATACCGGACTCGAGTCACAAACCACAAACTGATGTTCGTTCATATGATTTCCTATTTTCACAGATACTGGTTCTGTCAAAGGACTAGTCATTCTCTTATTTGCGACTCCTACCACCTGAATTGTTTCTCCTGACATCGGCAAGTCTGGAACCACCGCTGATCTCAGAGTCGAACGAGTAGCCCCAGTATCCACTAAGAACGTAGTGGGACGCCCTGCCACTTCTGCCTCAACAAATGGCCCTCTTTGATCCACTTCTAGGACTGCCCCGAGGGTACAATCCTCTTCACTGCTCACCCGTTGTCCTGTCAATGGATCAATGTAATAACATTTTTCTTCCTCAATAAACAGAGGCATTTGTTTAAAGACCTTTCCTCCAGCTGTTATCTTCGGTGGCTGTGGGAATTGGGCCCGTGGAGCCGAAGTCCCCCCTTTGACCACCTTATTACTTGGGACTGTCACTTTTTGCCCTGGGTCTTCTTGGACCTGCTCTTCTACTTCTAACTCTCCATTTTCAGGGTTAAAGGGACACTCGCGTCGCCAATGCCCCACCTGGTGACACTGATGACACTTTGTCGTTTTCTTTAAAGTGGCAAAGTCTATCCTAGGTCTCTGCCCTTCTTCATTATCTTTGTTCTGACCATTTGGTTTTCGTCCCATCCCCTGCTTCTGCTGGCCACCCTTCCCAGCGGACTGCATTTGCACCACCATCAATTTCTCCTTTAGATTCTTGGCTTTAGAATCTATCTCGTCACTGCAGTACCTCGCATATCGTAAAATCTCATCTAGTGGTTTGTTCTGCCAACAGATTAAATGTTGCTGTATCATCAAACAAATATCAGGTCTCAACCCCAAGACAAACTTTGACACGAACTGCCCTATGTCTTTGGGATCCATTACATCTAGTCCACTGTATTGCTTGAATGTTTTCAACAATCTTTCATAAAACTCGTGAACTGTCTCCTTGGGTTCCTGCCTTGTTCGGTCTATTTTTACCCAATCTATGTCCTGTGGTGGTACCTTATCTTTCAGCCATGCTATTACCCTTTCATACTTTCGCATGACAATCTCAGATGGTCCATTTGTTCGAGCATCCCTCAATGGTTCAGCATTTGGCCATTCGACACTAGTCTTGCACGGGGTCCACAAATCAGATGGGACCACGATGTCAAACAACGTGTTCAAATCTATCCACAGTACTTTCGAGATTTTAACAAACCTCTCTACCTGCTTATACCATTCGACTGGATTGTCCCGCAACTTCGGAAATGAGTTGGTAAATGCAGCTAAATCTCCTCTACTCCAGGGCACATGTACATAATTTCCGTTTGATATTTCTCGCAAAGGGAATGCCTCCATCTGCATTACCCTTCCCTCAGGGGTCATCACATTTGTACTTCGCCTAACTGTGCCCTTTTTCGACCACCTTTCTTCCCATTTATCCAGTTCTCTCCACACTCTTATCCCTGTTACCAGCTCTCTTATGTGTGTTTTTAATCCAGTAGTTCTCTTCTCATCTAGATCTTGGTCTGCGTACTGTAATCTGTGGTTACTCTGCAATGCCCTTGTCCTAGACAAATCCACGGCATACTTGTCTGCCAAATCAGTCAGTTTTTCATGAAACGCTCTAGCTTTCCTAGTAATATCCTTTGCCATGAACAATAACTCATCCTGTTCGTACAATTCTATCCTTTCCAAAGGCAATGTTCCATCTATTATCTCATCAACATCTGATTTTAAACTGGTAACATCAAGCCTTTTTGCCTTAATTTCAGCTTTCAAGACACTCAATTTAGCTCCTCCATCCGCATCTCTCCCATCCCAGCTCCGAGATCTACGTTTAGGTATGGGTGAATTATAAGGAGTCCTCCCCTGTTCCCATCTCTCTAGATCCCATGCCTTTCCGTCTTCTCGGGGTGGGTGGTGAAACACTCCTTCATGCCTCATAGCCCCTCTCTCCCCCTCCGGGCTAGTTTCACGGGATGCAGGGTAAGATGTTCCATTACTCCCTCTTTCTTCCCTACTTCCCTGTGATTCCTGATTATTCGAGGCGTGGCGGGACTTATCGCTGTTCTCCTTTCTCCAATGTTGAACGTCTTCCCCGAGTGTATGATGAAGGCACCTAAACCTATTCTGAAAAGCCCGTACCGCCTCATCTCCTCCCTTCCCCCAGAGACGGGACATTTCCTCACATTCTACAATCCTAGTATTTTGTTCCGGCTGTTCTCTCTGATTTGTAGGACATGCATCCCCTCTATTCTCTTGACTTTGGCCTTCCCGGCCCTGACTGCTTTCGCTGGCCCCACAATGAGATACAGTCCCGTTACCCCTGCTTTCCCACTCTGGTTCCGTTCTTGTCCTGTTACTCGGAGATACTATGGACCCGTCCCATTCCCTCAAATCAGCTCTTAACTCTGAAAAAGATCTTGGCCGCGGTCCCCTTAGATCCATTGGTCCTCTCGGACCTCCCTGTTCTGAATTGGGACCGACAGTTGTGTCTAATGGGGTATTCCATGTTACTGATCCTGGCAATTGTTTCCATGCATTTGTCACATTATTCCTCCTTTCCATCTCAATCCTCTCCCTATCCAATTGCCTTTGTTGTTCCCCTCTATCTCTCTCAGAATTATAGATCGAAACTATGGGTCCTATGGTAACAGGCACTTGAAGAGCGTCTGGCAATCCCACAGACTCAACCCTTTCTGTGGTTGGCGTTTTCTGCACCACAAACCTTCCCACTACACTCTGTACAGTGTTGTTTGGAGGTGTTTCTCCGCCTTTGCTAGGTGTCCATTCCGATATAGGGAGTGGTGTATATCCCTCTATCTCATTCCCATCCTCCCTTGCGAGCCCTCTATCTTCTATCAACTCCACTCTCGGAGGTGGTCTATCCATTAACAATCTGTTTATCAGATTGTCCTCCGACTCGCTTTCCTCGTCTTCTTCCATGAGGTTTCCTCCTCCTGACACCTCCCTCATCGGATACATTTTCTCCACCTCAATAGTCTGTACCCTCCAACGCTTTTCCTCCTCATCCCATTTGGAATCTCGCACTGCCCTTACCGATCGCGTCAGCCTTTGTTGACGCCTGTTCAAATTTCGGTCGTGTGCAGCCTTAATCCATGCATTAAGAGCCTCAAACTGTGTTGGTCTAGGTGAGGGTTTCAATGAGGACATGGTTGCTTTTAGCCGATGTAACACTTCTAATTTAAACGTCCCGTACTTCGGGAACTGCATTTCCTCATTCCCTTCCGTAAGCTTATTCCAAGCCCCAATCCACAATATCGTATGCAGGCCAACATTCGTTGCCATATAATGAGCTGGCGTACCCTCTGGGGGAGCCTCTTCCCCGTAATAATGTTCACTTCGTTTACGTTTAAAAATCCCTTTTAAACACTTAAAACACTTCATGATTTCTCTTTTCTCCGCGTTTGTTTACTTCCTGATGATATTCCACCAATCTCAGCCCCGTTCTTACTAACTGGCCTATCCGTACGCGACTTTCCTCCGACGTCACTCTAGCCGCCCAACCAGAGCGCGGCTCTAGCTAACGTCACACCAACCGCTCAATCAGAGCGCGGCTCTAGCCGACGTCACCCGTCCCCCTTCGCAGCAGTTCCCCTCCTTTCTCAGCTCGTCTCCTCGGTCACGCATGCATCTCATTCATACTCTGAAAAATGATTACTTCCGTCCAAGCGATCACCTTTCTTTGACTGTACGCCCACAGTCTTTCTGTAGTTGTCACCCTAACTTGGCGAAATGTCTTTCCGTTTACTTCCAGACAATCGCCTTCTCCGATAGGTTACTCACACGCAGTAACTTTCGACCAGCGTCCGTTACTCATACACTCTCTCTTACACTCCCCCTATCTTGGATCCACGGCGGTCAATGGTACCTCGTGACCTCCGTACTATGGTCGACAACTACCCTGGATGTTCGATACACCCAAAACCACTTAAGCTCTGGCCTGAACTTAAGATTTCACCAGTTCACCCGTTTACCAGGTAACCAGTTTACCAGGTTGCGCGCGCTCACAACCTTCTCTCATTCACACTACAGGCATTCAACTCCGCAAGACATTACAATACAAATACAACACAAAACACCGCAATCTGTTCACGCATGACCCTTTTTATACTCACTCTCCGATACTGCTGCTTTTCTCGCACCGTCTGCACCTTTCGGCACACGATTCTTCCGCTGCTCGTCTCTCGACGTCTCGGGCCTTGGGGTAAACTAACCTCTCTAGATTACCTTCCTCAAGAAGATAACCATCCTCACTCTGCTACCAACTGCTAACGCGGGATTACTGGTTACTAATTATCTTACCAAATCCCATTTCCTGTCGACTGAATCGTTGGTACCTGTCTTGAGTAAAAGGTAATCTCGCAATAAAGCAATCAATTTAAGAACTTACACCACTCTAAATGACCACTGACCAAAATTAAGTTTTAAAGATTTAGTATAAAGTCAAAGATAACTGAAGATACAAACTTCTCAAAATGAGATTAAGAAGGTAAATCGGTATCACTATGAACATGAACTTTTTGAATAGTCTGAGTCTGAAAAACAGAATAATAAGTACAACTTCCAATAACATGAGCGTTGCCAAAATGGATACAAGTTGCAACCTCAAAGTCATTACAGAAAAGAAAAATTAAGGTTAGTCTGTCCCTACACTATATTAAGTGACATCCCTACTTAGCAAAATCTTAACCCTCTAGGTGTCAGCCGTGGTGACTTCCTAAGAAGATCACGCACTTCTCTTTGTCTCTTCTCTGATAATGGGTCTCTCCTGATCAGCCTATCTGCCTACCCATCCGCTTCCTTAGGCTCCCAAAATCATCTGCTCTGCTCTCCTCCCGGGTCACTTTCCCTAATACCAAATCACATTTCCAATAGAAACGCCCCTTGGGACGCCCCTCACGTGGTACATCTTTGCGCGGCAAACTCCATGATGGTACTCTTGAAGACCCTCGTTATAGTTGACCTTGGTTCCCAGGCTCCTTCTTCCGTGCGCTGATACCCCCTGAAATTCCTGGAAACTCCTACAGGCCTGCGCAAGGCGCCACTGAACAAAGTCCCTTTCATTCGAGCTGATTAGGACCCTCGCACCTGCATACAGCTCATCCTGCAGTGGGCCTCAAATTCCAGACTCCACCATATCTTTGGTCATAAAACACTCTCAAAGCTCCATGCTGGACACCTCACGACCTCTCCTCTAACGAGCACATGGCAATTTAAACTACATGACATTATCTGCTCTGGCCTACTTGATTTACATGCAGCAGGTCCCTGCACTCTTAAAACGCTAACTTGATTTAAACAGCAAACATTCTTAACTAGCATACGTTTCTAAAATAACACATCTATAAAGCATATACTTTTAACCCTAAGTTCAATAGTACATTTGGAAGAACCATGTCAACCTTATCTCACATTATTTTAGCAGCACGTTCAGGTTTGCTGTGAATTGCCCTAAGGCCTACACATAATACTGGATTTTCAAAGTTACATTTAATTTGGACATGACTCTTTTTAACATGAGAACATGAGGTTTTCACATATATTCCAACATTTCTACATTAATCTCACACCGTTACAATTATAGTTACTCTACTTAACATTCTATACGTTTCACTACTAAATATAAACCACTCGTGTGCAAAACATGTTTAAACTAACTATGTGCTTGTAAATATGGTGTACTTATACATTTTTTTCAAACTCGTGCTCTCTCAGATATAGGAATACAATAGAACTACATTGTTATGAAACACATCTTCACATAGAGTCAGAAGAGACCCTAATGTGACATTATTGATGCTTCTCATATGTCAACTAGTCCTGAAAGTCACTAAAATAAAACAGTGGCCCTTGGTTAGGAACAGAACTATAGTTGTCACTGATACTTCTAAAAACACTTATTCAGTTGGTCCTGTGAAAAGGATGCAGACCACAATGTGGTTCTAATGAGATGTTTAACAGATTTGCAAGAAAGACTCTCAAAAGGCTGGAAACTCCATGCCACCCTGATTCTAGATCCCACAAGAACTGGACTAAATGAGACTCAAACGTCCACCCCAAAAGGTCACTAGATTCTCTTGTTCTTAAACTCAGGCATGATTGTGTGTTTCTAACGGGAAAGCACTGCGCATGCTAGAAAATCACAGACGCTTAATAGGGGGAGGATGGATCATGAGCATATGGGAATTGTTAATGAAATATGGAAGTTACAAGTGTGAGTGAGTTAAAATCTTTCTATGAGCTTTTATGCCTCTTGAATCTTCTAGATGGCCTGAAAAATAAATTCTTTAACATATGTAATAGCACATCGTATTTTTAATGCAACTCACTGATATGCTGAGTTGGTCTCCAAAATCTGCAAAAAGAAATATAAAAAAAAATCAGTGTGGTCATTACTTAAGTCAGTTTTTATTTCATTGGCCTCCTGGGCAGTGATAGTTGGATCCCGTTGATCATGATGGGGTAGTATTTGAATTTGAGAATGGGAGGGTCGTTGTTAAACTAGTCGTGAATGGCGGACTAAAGCCTGCTAGCCTGCATTGTTGCACTTATGACAACATAAGGAGTCACACTTTGGAACCAACTTGGAAAAGAAAGAGAACTACAAACGAAACGGTTAACACAGTTTACATATAAAATTAAAAACATATTTCCACTTACTTACCGAAAAAAAAATAAAGAGTTAGGCAGACATTCTATTCCTCGAGAGATCTCAGTAGAGACTGAATATCTACATTTGTCATCTTCTCCGCGTATTACTCATGTCAGTGTTTATAGCACTGGGAATTTACTAAATTGGCTCCAAATCTTTCTTTGAAAAACTCATAATGTTATAAACAGCAAAACATGTAGCAGGGTTATTCTGGCCTTCAGAAACATATGGCCAACAATTATGTGGATCTTCCCGCATTAGTGATGACACATTTTGATCCTGGAGGTGTGATGTGAAGTGGTAAATGTAAAATGCAATCCCCTCCTGGCTGCTAGGAAGAGGAGGGCCATGGAACATTATGCTGAAGAGGAGCTTTTGTCGGAATCAAATATGTGCCGGTTTCTAGGGCTATGATCTCCGAGGTGTCAAAACATTCACCTCAAAGCAGCCCTTCACGTCTGTGCAGATGGCTTGAGATAGCGCACATGTTCAAAAGTCTTTAACAGACATACATGTGGTCCGATGTCAGACAGGAAAGAGAATGGTGGAAATCCATTTGTGCTAGCTAGTCATTTAGATCAGTGGCGGAACTCAAATTGATGGGCCCCTCTTTCAGAACGAGGATGCCCCCCCCCCCCCCATTGTAAAATGTGATGAGGGGCCTCAGAGTCTTCAATATCGTAAAGATATTTATCGGTAGTGGAATGAATGGCTGTCCCCTGAAGGTTTAGGGGACCCTTCAATGGTTGGGGGCCCCTCACGCCACAGGGGGTGCCGGGCCTGATTCAGATCTATGTAGTTGTGCTAACACAGTCACAAACACTATTTGCACCCATTTCAGATCTTAGGAAAAATGGGCAAAAAAATATCGCAACATGAGTGCCAATACTGTTTATGGATGTTATTCCCCATTCCAAGTCTCAGCCTCGAAATAGAGGTTAAAAAAAACTGCTCGCAGCAGGAGCATATGCAATTTGCGCAAAGCGTTTTTTGCGCCCGATTTGACTACCTATCTACTTAATTTTGTCTACAATGTGAGGGAAGGTCAGAATTTGAAACATGTCTAGAATTAGTTGAATACTTTAATAAAAAGATGGCAGCATTATGTTGACCTGGTCGACCTTAAAGCAATGCCAAGGCTATCTCACTCAATTCGAAAGCTTCTATTGGGGCTATACTTGTTGTTAGTCCGTGCAGTGCCTGTGTATTCCACTTTGTTCCTTTGCAGCAGATCTCTGTGTTACACTGTCTCCTGCATCGGCCTTAGAGTACTGCCCCTTTCCAGCCCCTGTGCCACCCTGTCCTGCCCTTGCATTCTGTCTGTGTGCCATTACACGCCCTTACCTACCCTCTGTGTGACCCCTGCAGCTTCTGAGTGCCTTGCAGAAGTCCTTTCTTGCAATCTGAACTGCAGCTCAGATCTATTGTTTTCGCTAACTTTTTGTTCAATCCCTCACAAAGTTTGCACATTTTGGGAGAGATTTTAAAAAAATAAATTCGGGTACGGAGTCGGTGGGATTTATATGTTATAGTCCTCAATACTCCGGCTCATTATATTTAATAAAATCTATTCAAAAGTTCACGAACTTCAGAAAACATTTAAAACAAAGATGCTGGTATGAAGAGTTCACTTTTAAACCTCTGAGGAGGATAGAGGGTGGCATTAGAGGCTTGTACCTCTGCCTTTCTTATGAGCAGGTGGGTTGTAGCTTGTAAATACTTCCCCTCCATCCTTCAAAAGACGGCAGTAGAGCTTGTCTTTGCCGCCTCCACTGACATGCCCAAGCGTGGGGGAGGGCTCTTTGGGTAACCATCTGTGCTTTCTTTAAGGAGAGGTAGTGTGTGCCCTGTGCCCCCCCCCCCCTCATCCTGTCCAAATGGCAGGGGGTGAATTAAAAAAATAAGAAATGGTGCCAAGGTAGCACCTGCCGATAGTCCTGCTCTCAGTTTGGAACCAAATGCAAAAAGAACAATTGATGGACAGAATGCAGAACAATGTCATACCTTCACCCCAGTACAGTGATCTTGGCCTAAATCCATCATTTTTTTGGCTCCCCATGCCATTCCTGTTTGAACCCACCGATATGCAAATCAGTCTTGACCCTGTGCCCAATGGGAACAGTCCAGCCCGAACTGCAAGGCCAGGTCCTCCCTAGACTAGAAACAAGCATCCTATGTTCGGTTTCAGGGTTTCACCCCTCATCAGCCAGGTTAGCTTGACTCCAGTGTCATGGAGAGCACAAGAACCAGGCACAGGGTGGGTGTAAAATGACCTGCACCACAATGGTCCTCACAGTGCTGCAGGACACCAAGGTGTGGGTTAGCAGACACCCATTCCTGTGCTCTTTTCCAGCTTGATAATTGAGTGTAGAGACTGGAATCCTCACTGAGCTGACCTGCAGTGAATGCCGCTTTGTTCGCCCTCTCACCTTCCTGCTTGCTGAGCCTACGAAGCGGGTGCCGCTCGCAGGCCAAGGGTTTTGCCAAAACTTCTGTTCCTGGACCCCCTGAGTGCATTGGAGCACCAACGCGACCTCGTGGAGCAAGCGACTGCATCTCAAGGCTGAGGCGGGACTGCGAGGACCAGCGTGCAGCGCGTCGCTGATCGGCCGCAGCTGGTCCTCTTCCCGCCCCTCCACCAATATAGTCATCACGGTGTGTGAGCAGCCTTGGAATCCTCACTGAGCTGACCTGCAGTGAATGCCGCTTTGTTCGCCCTCTCACCTTCCTGCTTGCTGAGCCTACGCCTCGCGGCACCCGCTTCGCGGGTGCCGCTCGCAGGCCAAGGGTTTTGCCAAAACTTCTGTTCCTGGACCCCCTGAGTGCATTGGAGCACCAACGCGACCTCGTGGAGCAAGCGACTGCATCTCAAGGCTGAGGCGGGACTGCGAGGACCAGCGTGCAGCGCGGCGCTGATCGGCCGCAGCTGGTCCTCTTCCCGCCCCTCCACCTGACCTTCCTATTTAATCTGTGGTAGCAACGCGCACGCGGGACGCGCACGGGGCAAAGGCCGGGGCGAAGACCGGGCAAAGAGCGGGCCGTTTAAGGCCGTTCAAGGACGGCAGAGGACGGCCCTGGCCCTGAACCCCTGCCTTTTTGCCCTTAATCATCATCTAACGTCTAAGGTAGGCGGAACTGTGTTCTGTATTTTCGTATTACAACATCAGCGGCCGCTCTCCAGCCATTTTACCATTCTCTATTGACTCTGTGCTACAGATGTCGGCCATGCGTAATAGAACCAGAAGTTGTGCGAAAAAAGCTACGGTGGTAGCACAGGTGACTGGACCCATAGATCTTTTTATTTCACGTGTAAATGAGACTATTGATCAAAGCATTGTTTTACTGGAAAAAAGAGTCTCCATGGATCTTGCGAATGCTAAGCGCTCATCATTGGGTTCTCTTGCAAATGCCAAATCACCCGCTTTGCAGTCTTCGAATAATTGTTCCCTACCCTTAACTATGCCTACTAATAGTGCTCTGTCTGTACCAAATGCTGTTGATTTATCGGTTGCCCCATCAGACTCAGACCCGTCTTTTGTTGATCTGGAGGTTACACCAGATCTAGAAGCTTGTCAGTCACTTGGTAAAGCGGCGCCGAGTCTGAGTGGGTTTAATGATGTGGAAACAGCCCCTGTACCTACAGTTTCTGGGGGAAGGGTTACCAATGTCCCAAAGGCTATATCAAAGAGTAAAAACAAAGTAAAAGTAACAGTTAGGAATCATAATCTGATTTCCCCTACTCCGCAAGTGACATCAGGTATTCCTTGTTGGGTGCAAAACATGGTAACAGATTTAAAACTGGACCTTGAAGCCACAATAGCGGCACAAATTAAGCCTTTAATTTCCAAACTGGACAGGCTTACGTCTTTAATACATTCGAAATGGCCACACAAAACGAATGGGCAAGGGCCTGATCAGCCACAAGGGATTATAGAAGCAGCCCCTAAATGTCCATCCTGTATCCAACCTCCAAAAGATGTATTAAACAACGCTCAAGCAACCATAACCCCCGGCAATCCAGTTATATCTCATCTGTCGCAAACAGGGAATAATTCTGTTCAATCCACAGCTCTACCCACTCCGATGGTGGTGGGTTCTATTTTGACTCACCAACACTCTGTTGTTGGTAATAACACCACCACTCCTCAAGTAAAAGATGTTGTAGGGAAATCTAATACCCCTTTAGCACCTCTTCTTACAAACAAACCTGTAGGTCCTAAGCCAAAGCAGGCACGTTTTAGGTCAATTAATCTGCCACCAGAAGTCTCCCCTTTTGTGGTCGTGTTGACAGCAGTTCCCCCGCTGAAGGAGGGAGCAAAAGAAACTTTCGTTGAGCTAAGAAATAAATGTGCTCAATGGCTCCACTTACATAAACCTCTACCTAACAATATGAACGGTGAAATTCTTACTGTGCGTAGAGGGGATTGGGTGGGCAGAAGCAAGAAAACAATAGTAGGGGATGTAATTACAGTTAATTTTAGGGATATAGGGGCAGCCAGTTATATATGTAATGCACCCAACAGTGGTCCTGCGACTTCAATTAATCCACTCCCTTTGTCTTATTTTTTACCGATGCCTTCAAGACCAAATCCTCCTTGTTCCACTTTCCAAAGCAATAGAGGATCTGTGTATCCCCCGCAGCATGCTACTAAACCCTGGCAGCAACCACTACACCCTTCTTCCTTTTTTCCACATTATGATAATTTTCAGCAGCAGCCATTGCATGCTTTTTCTTTTCCCCCACATCATGTTAATCCTCAATGGCAACATCCTCCCCATTTTCCACCACCCCTATTTCAGCCTGCCCATCAATGGCAGCAACCCTTTCAGCCCCTACAACAAGTTAAATCCCAGTGGCAACAAACATGGCAGGATTTGCCCCCTCCCCAAGATTCCTTGTACTCACAACTTGCCCACCCTAACAGATATGCTGTGTTAGACGAGGTAGATTGACTCAGCCCTACTGAAGCTTTGGATTCAAACATTTTTACGTCCTATTTAGATATGGCGAGTGCTCCCCCAGTCACACCTTTAGCCGCACTTCCTGAACCGCCATTGGTGTCATCGCTAATACCCCTCCCGCGTATAGAAAATAGGGATAGCCTTGATGCATGTACATCTACTGTTATTCCTAGATTAAGCCCAGACATCATCCCTCGGGAAGATGGTCCTATCCTATTGCGTGCAATTCAGCCAGAGTCGACTGTTGTTGGCGATTCTGGCAAATCAGCAGGAATCTCTCTTGTTTCCTGGAACATTGCTGGCCTTGCCAGCAAATTGGGTACACCCTTCTGGACCAGTTTTATGGGGGAGGGATTGGACCTAATTTTGTTGCAGGAAACTTGGTGTCTGGACCCCATCAACATCGAAGGGTACGCATCCTACTGTCTTAGAGCCACCAAATCTAGCTCAGGCAGGGCTAAGGGGGGCCTTTTGTCGCTTTTATCCACCAAGCTGTGTGATTGTAAGGTCAAATACAGCACGACAGTTGGGACCCATAGCCAAGTTATAAGGGTGGAGTGCAGGAAGAGTATTGATTTAGTTGTAGTAAATTTCTACAACAATATCTTTGATGCCACCAGAGGGGATATTCTACCGCCTCTCGAAAGGGAAATTGCCGAGGCCCTTGGTATTTCGAAAAGAAAGGCCGAGGTTGTCTGGGCAGGGGATTTTAACCTGCAGCCCTGCCATTTGTCCAACGGGAACATCTGTGGCTTTGGTGCAGCAATGAGTAGTCATTGGGGGGGTTTGGGAGCGAGGGAGGATTCTCCTCACTTCCAACATTGCAGTTATGGTTCGACACTAAATAATATGCTAGTCACACTAGACATGACCCTGTTAAACTGTAACACAAACAACCAGGCAATAATATGCCCTACATTTACAGGCAGAGATGCAGGATCATTTATAGATCATATTCTTCTGTCTAGCAGTGGAGACTTCACTGATTTGTATGTAAACGAAGAAAGTCTCAGTGACCATAACAGCCTTCGTGTTACCCTCCTGGGGCATGGTACCTCGACAGTTTCAGGTGAAAAATGCTCAACTGACCTAGTTCCTATTAGACCGAAGGGTCTAAGGATTAAATGGACTGGTCTAAATTCTAAGGTTAAGCAGAAGGAGGTTCTTACTTGCTGTAAGAACCAAATTAGTTTCTGTTTAGATAATGACTGTGACTTAGGCTGCCTATTATCTCACTTTGTCTCCATGAACAGTATTATCGATGGTATTTTTACTAAGGCCCCGTTATCCAATAGTGGCCCGAAGCAGGGGTGGTTCGATAAGACCTGTATAGCCGCCCTCCGAGAACTAAAGAATGCTTTAGGCACCAAACCACGCGATAAGAAGGATATACAATATTTTAGGGCTAGATATAAAATAGCAATTAATACCAGGAAAAGGGTATTACAGATTGAGGCATGGGATAAGTTGAAGGAAGCAGCCGAGACCAAAAACTGCAAACTTTATTGGGAAACAATTAACAGCCCGTTCCTCAATAAAGAAGATGTTCCAGAACTAACATCTTATGTGGCATGCAGCGATTGGGTCAGTCACTTCTCTAAAATTTTCAATCCAGAAGGGTTATCCCCTGAGTCATTGTCACCTGAGTCTACCCCTTGGCTACCCCTCCCGTTGGGAATAACATTAGAAGAAAGCCATGAAGCAATTTCTTTTAGCAAGGGAGGCAAGGCCCCTGGCCCCGATGGGGTCCCGCTGGATTTATACAAAGATGAACCAGCTTTATGGGCTCCCATCCTGGCGAGGATATTTAATTGCGCGGCAGAAATCAATTTCCCGTCTACTTGGGGTCAATCGGTCATTATTCCTCTACATAAGAAAGGTGACAAATCAGAGGCCTCTAACTACCGGCCAATTTCATTATTGGACGCCTCTGTAAAGGTGATGAGTAGGATTTTGCTCAAGAGGCTGGAAGATTGGGCAACTGATTTTAACATCTTAACTAGAGTCCAATACGGCTTTCGGAAAGGCCTGGGCACATTGGACCAATGTGTAAATTTGGACCTTTTAATTAACAAATATACTGTGGCTAAAAATGGCAACCTCTTTTTATGTTTTGCTGATTTGAGCAGCGCTTTTGATTTGGTTAACCACACCATTCTTTGGGAGGTTTTGCTTGATGCAGGGGCTCCGAGGGAAATAGTTCACTTTTTAGCTAGACTTTACGAAAAACTCTCCTGTAAGGTCCGCTATGGCACCCTTGGCGAATGTACCCCGTTTTTCAAAGTGTCTCGGGGCATACGCCAGGGATGTGTCTTGGCCCCCCTTTTATTTTCCCTTTTTATCAATGATGTCGACCGTTCCCTGGTTGACATCCCAGCAGATGCCCCCCTGATTGGTGGTAAACCTGTCCCGCTGTTACTTTACGCGGATGACGCTGTTCTTTTATCCCGAACACAGATGGGCCTACAGCGCCTAATTGATAATTTTATGCAGTTTATTCAAGTTAGGCGGCTTCGTGTGAACAAAACCAAGACACATGTTATGTCATGCGGTCGGGCAGCTAAGCAGTCAAAGTATACGTTTTTCGTGGATAAGGAAAAGTTGACTCCGGTTAAGTCCTTTTGTTATCTTGGAATTACATACAACAATAGCGGATCTTGGACCTCGGAATTTGATTCTATCAGGCTAAAAATGCTGCGGTCTACTAGCAGTATTTTTCGGTTTGCCTCTAAACTTGGCTCACGAAGCATTTTAGACATGATGAACATATACAATGTTTGTTGTGTCTCCTCTGCACTGTATGGGGCAGGTGTATGGGGCCATAGTGAGGGTACATCCCTGCAGAAGGAGGAAAATAAGTTTCTAAGGAGGTTGCTATGTGTTCCCCCTTCTGCCTCCATTCAACTGATCCATGAAGAAGTTGGGATCGAGTTCATTTCTGACTTAGCAGCAGTCCGGCCACTCTTATTGTGGCGTTCTATTTGGGCTAAGCCAGAGACTCGATTTACTCAGGATATTATTCTTGATTGTATAGGCTTGGACCACTCTTCACGCATACAGTGGTTGAGATACATCCACCGTTGGTATCTCCTTCTTTTTAATATTGATGTGTTCCGTGAGCCTGAAGAGGTTGTTTCTATCTCAAAAAAAGAAATTAAGACAACGTTTCTAAACTTCCGAAAGGCAGAGCGAGATAAAATTTCTGGTAACCTCATTACCGTGAAATTTTATAAAGATTTAAATTTAACGTCGGGGTTCCAATCCTATTTTGTGTATGTGACCCGTCCTTCTCATCAGTATGTTCTAACACGTGTCAGATTGGGCATTGTTCATCATCTGGTCGCATTTCCAAACACAAGAACCAGTTCAGATATACCCTGCCCGTGCGACAGTATTTCTCGGCAGAGTAGTTGCCACTTTTTACTTTTTTGTAAATTTTTTCATTTCTTTAGGTTAAAATACCTTAAACCAATTTTTATTAAGTATAATACTCGTACTACAGAAACTGCACTGATACTTTTATCCTCATTAGAGAATGAGGAGATCTGCTTTTTTCTGGCTACTTTTATTTTGAAGTGTACAGCTGCCAGGAAAAGTATTGTACTATAACATTTTATACTTACCTGTCTGTACCTATGTTATACAGCTGCCAGGAATTGTATTATGTTGCTATTACTTTTTACATTCCTGTCTGTATATATATGCCTTCAAGTTTTATACCAATTTTTGTAATTAAGGTACTATTCTTATTTGTTGATGTCCACAGTATATTATGATTATTTAAAATTGTTATGTACAGCCGCCAGGAAAGGTCTATTGAGTAATCCTTATTGATTTCCTGTCTGTTCAGTTATGAATGTCTTGCATTTTTATAATAGTACGTTGACTTAAAATGGCAAGATTACTTTTTAATTGTTGTACTCCAGCCTTTGCACATCTTTTTATCACCTTTCTTATAAATGTACATATGGTGATTCTAAACATTTTAATCATGTATTTTTTTTTTGCTTGTATGATTTGTATGTACAAATCGAATAAAAGCTTTTTGAACTGAACTGAGTGTAGAGACTGGGTGTATATCACAATTATATCAACTACAGAAAATCATCGGGCCAAAATACTGTGGCAAATAATATCGAGGCTAGAGGAGTACATTTTGTTGTCCTTGATATTTAGGCCTTGATTCAGTCATATAACCAGGACTGGGTGGCATGTGCCATGCTCCTTCAGGGCCTTGAATAGAAAGATGGGCAGTTAGTTATGAAAAGATGGGGAGAAAGAGCTTCCAACCTTCAATACTCAATTTATTTTAAAATAAATTAACTAAAAGGTATTTAAGCAGAGCCATGTTTTATTAAAAAATGGCTATAGCACTACAAAGGTAAAAGAGTCTAGCAATGGGCCAGAAATTAGTAGAGAGAAAACCTGGAGGCGATACATAGAAAAAAATCTGGTTCCCTTATGCTCATTTGAAAATGTAAAGAATACCATTAAACGGGTAAATCTTACACGTGGGCAGGGCCTGATACTTTACCTGCAGTAATAATTAAAACAGAGCTAAAATAGTGGGCCCAATTTTTCTCAAAAATGTTTACAGCAGTATTAACCATAGGTACAATTCCAAAGTCTTGGAGGGGAGCTGTGATTAGGCCTTTGCACAAAAAAGGGGTAGAAAAGACCCAAAGAATTATAGATTAATTATTCTACTAGATATCGGTGTGAAAGTGTTCTCCAAAATAATCCTGGGAAAACTGAAGGAATGGGTTGAATTAAACGCAATTGTCCCGGTAGAACAGGGAGTGTTTCGAGAGGGGCACTCAACACTCAATCATTGTTTTGCCTTGTGTGCTGTGGCTAGGAAGTCTGTAGAACAGCAGGGTAGATTATACTGATGTTTTGTTGACCTCCGGTTAGCATTCGATCTGGTAGATAGAGAATGCTTATGGGACGCTAAAAAGATATAATATCCCAGAGGTCCTCTTAGAGGTTATTCAAGGACTGCACAGCGAAAACTGGGCACAAGTTATTAAGGATACAGCAGGAGGTTTAACCCAAGAAATAAAAATCAATAATGGTTTAAGACAGGGATGTGTATTGGCCCCTCTTCTATTTTCTATTTTTCTTGCAGATGTATCGAAACTATTAATAACTGAAAGAGAAGCAAGCCCAAAAATAAATGGAAAGCATCTGTCTTGCCTATTAATCTGATGACCTAGTTATCTTTGACCAAACGGAATTAGGGTTGCAAAGAAAGCTAAGTGTTTTTGAGACATATAGTTTATCCAAACACCTAATAGTAAATATGGATAAAACAAAAAAATTGTGTTTTGGAAAAAAGAAAAAATATAAATATAGCTGGTTCCTGGATCTGACAAAATTGGAAGTTGTTAATGAATATAAATATTTGGGAGTATGGTTTGATAGAGCTTTGAAATGAGGTATGCACTTACAGGCCCAGAAAACAAAAGGCCTAGCAGGATTCTGTGGGTTGAAAAAATGTAATAGTAATTACGGAGACATGTCACATAGACCAGTGTTGAAAGCATGTAAGGCTATGATCCCCCCTCAGATGCAGTATGGGGCAGAAATGTTGTGCTTGGGGGAAAATGTTCATGGGATAAGGAGGAAGGGAAATGTTTAAAAGCTCTTCTTTCCTTACCCAGCTCCTCAATGTTACAGGCCATTATGTTAGAACTAGATTGGCCAGCATGGAACATACAAGTTCAGGTAAACCTGTGTAGATTTTGGAAACGGTTGGGATCAGGAGAGGAGGAGAAAGTGGCATGTTGGTGTAGGAGGGAGATCAAACTGAGTGAACGGAAGTGGGCAAAAGCTACCAGAAATAAACTGCACTCCATTTGTGAAACCTTAAAAGTAAAAATTGACCCAGAGTCATTATGTATTGAAGAACGGAAGAGTGCTCTAAAAAACCTGGGAAATGAAAAATCTAGGCAAATTGACATGGATTACTTGAATCAAAAGGAGTGTGTGCATTTTATGCTAAATACTTGGAGTAATGACAATTGGAACCCGTATCTAGACACTGTACCGAATCATGGGATGAGATTGGAATTATTGAAAGCGAGAATAGGTATCAATCCCGCCGGCTCAAATGAGAGAATAAAAAACATATTAATGGATGACTGTGGTAAATGTACATGCGGGTTAGATTTAAAATGTACCAGTGTTCATTTTGTAATGGATTTCCAAAAATTGCTTCCGGTACCGCGGATGCTTTTAAGGCCACTCTTTTTAAAATATGGAATAAGCTCAAGGACGCAAGCAATCAAGCTCCTTATGGACATGCAGTTCTTTGACATTGCAATTGCCTTGGCGAAGTTTGTACAAGAAGCAAAAAGACTTCTCATGGAATAAGGAAATGGAAAGGGTGGACCAAGGAGGGATAATCAGAGGCAAATTATTTTATGTATTGAATTTTTAAGTATTCGGTCTTGTCTTATAGTATGTTAATACAAAAACAAGCTTTTATGAGAAAATAATGAAATTTGGTTTTAGGTCCTTTTAAGAAAAAGAAAAACATTTTATAGTTGTATTTTTCACTGTGATATGATGGAGTGTGTGGTTTAAAGACCAATTGGTCATAATAAACTTATTTTTTGATTGATTGATTGACTAAAAGGTATCTAAGCAGAACCATGTTTCATTAAAAAATGGCAATAGCACTACGAAGGTAAAAGTGTTTAAAAGTATAAAGGTCTGTGGCACTTATGTTTGTGGCAGTGTCACAAAGCTCCGATTTGTTTGGCACATAGAGCTATTAAGAGAGGAGGAAGTACAAGAGGGAAAGCAACTTTATGGGTTGAACGTCCAAGATTGCAGGAAAAAGAAAAGCAGGATTTAAAGGCTTTCAACCTTAAAGATAAGAACAAATATTTTAGGAACAAATTCCCATTTGAGAAGAATGGTACACATTCATAATCAATAAAAAAATATTTTGAAAGACATTGAATTCGAACTACTTGTTTCAAAAGTGTTTTGAGGACCATGTGATTCTCTTGACTGTTAGGTCTTTCCCCTCTAAAGCTAAGCCCTTTTTTGGATGTTGGGGTAGCTTGCTTTTTTTGCTTTTATATTTCTTCATTGGCATTTTACATATTACATCAACTATTTCCATTCACATCTATACAGTAGGACGTCCTGCATCATATCCTTATCATTCCGCATTTCACATTTTGACACATTAGAACAGTGTATGTTACTATCTCCTATGCCAAACCATGGTATTTAACAAAGGATACCATCAGAACCCCTTAACTTTTCAAACCCCCCTCCTCCCAAAACTGCGTCACACTTCCAGCGTCACCTTCTTTGTGGTTTCTCCATCCGTCTGTTCCTTATCAATATCGCTTGTGTTTACCTGGTGTCTGGTTTGTCTTATTGTCTACAAATCTGTGCTAAAGGGGATTGTTCATGGTCTGTGATGTTGCCGGCTTTTGCAAATCCTTTATATCTGTCAACATAGTCACCCATGCCCGTAGGTCATCCTCTAGTTTGTCATCCTGCCTAACCCTCTTTATTCGTATTGCTTCTGCCGCTACCCATTCGCCTATATCCTTTAGCCACATCCTAATCTCCAGAAGATTTGGTCTCATCCATGATATAGCAATACGTCTTTTACCAAACACAAGCCTCAGCATTACAAATTTCCTACTATGGGGTCCATTAGGATGTCGGGTGGTGGCACCACCGCGGTGTCTGCGGGGCGGAAAAAAAGCTTTTTCCAGCCGCGAGCTGCGGAAGTCACGTCCGCCATATTACGATAGGTTAACACAGGTCATTTCCTGTCCGCCGCGGAGCGCCTCGCACTGTCAACAAAGTGCGCCCGGCACCGCGGCGGTGATAGCCAATCCAGACACACCGCCGTGCGGAATGACGTCCGCCCCGCTCCACATATTAGGATGGCCAAAACAAGTCGACGCACCGCAGCTGAGACCCCGCCTAGCGTGAGCTGGTGGAAACTGGACAGCGGAGCGTGACAGACGATACCCGGACCTGAACGCCATGAACCCAGCCCACCATATGCATCTGGTGATGTTCCTCCTCCAACACTACCGCCAGATGGGCCGCCGTGGACGCCGCCCCAGGTAAGCAACTACATGACCATACAAACACAACACAGAGGCATGCTCAGGGTCCAAGCACCACACAGACACCCTGCCGGGGGTCACAACATATCCAGAAGGACACACACACATCACCCACCTGACAACATGGCACCCCTCATCTTCCGCACACAAATCCTCCGTCGACCAGCAGCAACGTCCCGTTCACAGTCACGTCACCTCCGCGGTCCACACATGCGCAATATGCAGAAGACAGGGCCACTCCAAGGCATGGGCAGGGCACAAACACCACAGGGATACACCACCCCAACTCACACTGCAACACACCCCACGAAGTGACAGGCCAGGTGCACATCCCGTGCACTCCCATGCACACCAACAAGCACTGCAACAACAAGCACAATACACACTCACTGCACCACACAACACACAACCAGGTAGACAGACACTGCAGCAGTGGCTGACAAGGATCAAAAATCATCAGTGCCACACACACAGAAGGCATACAACCCTAGCCAGCACATACACACACACACAAACACACACCCTGAGTGTAGCCACAAACACAACACACACACAGGGTTGCCACCAAAAATGCATGCACAACAACAACACACAAACACCACAGGAACACATACTGAACTCCTACACACGCATACATACCCTGTCACCCAAACTGGGGAAAGGCAAAGGGAACCCTCACACAACATGAGCACAGAACATGAGCATTCAGGGACAAAACACGCACACCAAGACAAATATCACACAACCCACACTTCCATATCAAAGCAAACACAGAGGCACACTAAACACCAATCAACAAACACCACATGACAACAGGGAATGCACATCAGGCAATGGCAGTGACACATACATACAGCACTGCATGCACAACAAGCAGTGTGTGTATAACAAGCACAAACGCTGCACACAGACATGAATAACACAACCACATCACACACCCCACAAACATGCACAGCACAAATACCACAGGTACAATAGCCATCACAGATTACACCATCATCAGGTACAGTATGGACAGAAGACCCTGTCACCCCTGTGTAAAAATATGAGGCCTGCTAAGAGCTTGGCAATGTTGAAGTGAGACATAGACCATGGTGCCCAGCCAATCAAATGGCAACACCAAAAGTACTTAATTCAGCGACGACACCGATAAAACACACACCAGGAGTAACTGTATTTATTCACATATTGCTAAGATGTAGCAGTACAACAATAGTAGTCAACAGCAAGGCACATAATGCTGACCAAAAGCAAGATACTATGCACAGTTCAAATACAAACAGGGAGGCCACTGTCCATTACACAGGTGAGAAAGCAAGTACATGAGATGCTGCACAGGGGAGAGTACAGCACAGCAGACCAACAGGGCCAGAGTCCATGGCAGGTGAGACAGCAAGTACATGAGTGGCTGCACAGGGGAGAGTACAGCACAGCAGACCAACAGGCCCAGTGTCCATGGCAGGGGAGAGTACAGCACAGCAGACCAACAGGGCCAGAGTCCATGGCAGGTGAGACAGCATGTACATGATAGGCTGCACAGGGGAGAGTACAGCACAGCAGACCAACAGGGCCAGAGTCCATGGCAGGGGAGAGTACAGCACAGCAGACCAACAGGGCCAGAGTCCATGGCAGGTGAGACAGCAAGTACATGAGAAGCTGCACAGGGGAGATTACAGCACAGCAGACCAACAGGGCCAGAGTCCATGTCAGGTGAGACAGCAACTACATGAGAGGCTGCACAGGGGAGAGTACAGCACAGCAGACCAACAGGCCCAGTGTCCATGGCAGGGGAGAGTACAGCACAGCAGACCAACAGGGCCAGAGTCCATGGCAGGTGAGACAGCAAGTACATGAGAGGCTGCACAGGGGAGAGTACAGCACAGCAGACCAACAGGCCCAGTGTCCATGGCAGGGGAGAGTACAGCACAGCAGACCAACAGGGCCAGAGTCCATGGCAGGTGAGACAGCAAGTACATGAGAGGCTGCACAGGGGAGAGTGCAGCACAGCATACCAAAAGGCCCAGTGTCCATGGCAGGGGAGAGTACAGCACAGCAGACCAACAGGCCCAGTGTCCATGGCAGGGGAGAGTACGGCACAGCAGACCAACAGGGCCAGAGTCCATGGCAGGGCAGAGTACAGCACAGCAGACCAACAGGGCCAGAGTCCATGGCAGGTGAGACAGCAAGTACCTGAGAGGCTGCACAGGGGAGAGTACAGCACAGCAAACCAACAGGGCCAGCAACACACCCAGGTCGCAAACAATGGTCTTGACTAGCACACTTGTGTGGGGCACAGGCGCATGAGTGTGTTGACAACTCACTCCTGACTGTCATGCAGACTGGGACCTGGCTGTGTTTTGTGGACAGCAGGACCACTTGACTGGGGTGACAGAGGCCCATGTGATGTGGTAATACCAGAGGGCCTGCAAGGTGGAGGGCTGTGTGGACCAGGTGGCCCAGTGGCACGTGGAGGTGGAGTCATGCACACCCCTGACACAGTGTGGGTGGGAGAGGTTGGAGGGGTGACCTTCCACTTTTTGGGAACATGGATTGGCTTCCCTGTCTTGGTGTTGATGGGAAGTGGTGGTGACACAACAGGCACACACAACAACTGTCCCACATCAGGGGCAGACACTGGCACTCCCTCTGGTGATGTGCTTGATCCTGCTGAACGCTTGGGCTGGCTACGCCTCTGGACCACCTTAACCTCTCTGGAAGGTGTACCCCATACAGTGCCCACCTTCCCACTTCCCCCAGGGGTGGTGTCTACAGTGCCCTCCTGTCCCTTCTTGCCAGGGCTGGTTACAACACTGCCCTCCTTTTCCTGCATCACTGGCCTGGACACAACACTGCCCTCCTTTGCCTGAATTACTGGCCTGGACACAACACTGCCCTCCTTTGCCGTATTTACTGGGCTGGTCACAACACTGCCCTCCTTTTCCTGAATCACTGGCCTGAACACAACACTGCCCTCCTTTGCCTTAATCACTGGGCTGGTCACAACACTGCCCTCCTTTTCCTGAATCACTGGCCTGGACACAACACTGCCCTCCTTTGCCTCAATCACTGGGCTGGTCACAACACTGCCCTCCTTTTCCTGAATCACAGGCCTGGACACAACAGGGCTCTCCTCCACCTGCCTCGATGTACTTTGTTTTGGGGTTGATGTGGTGGGTGGTTGTGTCCCTGTGCTCTCCCCAGGTGTACCCATGACATGCCACACATCCTCTGTGGGCATAGGAGAGTCAATTTCTGGTGATGCCTCTGCAGAATGTGAGCCTGACGTCTGCCTCAATGATCTTCTGGCCTTGCCCTTCTGTGACTTTCCCTTGTCTGTGCATATTGGGGGGGCCCTGCTCTTCTTTGGGGATGGAGTCTGTGGACGGGATTGTTTGGTTTGGGTCTGACGTGTGCTCCTAGTGTTGTATCGTTTAGGTGACGTAGGTGCAAAGTGGTCACTGTCATCTGATGTGGCCACTGAATGGCTGGTCGTCACAGGCACCTGAGCTGCAATGGGAGCATGTGCCTGTTGGAGGGCTGACGTGACTGTGGCTGACAATGCCTGGACTGTACGGTGTAGCCCACCCACGTCAGAGTGTATGCCCTCCATGAATGCAATCACTTGGCCTAATTTGTTCTCGTGGGCACTGAAGGCATTGAGCAGGGCGGTCTGGCCCACGCAAAGTTGGCGCAGGAGCTCTACGCACTCTGCACTGAGGGCAGCAGGGGGGACAGGTGCAGGGGCAGCGGTGCCATGTGTGAATGTCACTCGTCCCCTCTTAGTAACACGGATACGGCCAGCACCAGAGGAAGTGGATGGGAGGCTGGGCACTGGCTGCTGGGTGTCAGATGCTGCAGCAGACTCCCCATCCCCTGTGCCTGCTAACATGGATGCATTCCCGCTGGCATCAGATGAAGTGGTACTCTGTGTCTCAGCCACGGTTTCCTCCTGCATACTCCTGTCACCCTCAGATGCGCTGGTGTGCTTAGTGTCACTTGGCTCAGTCCCACTTGGCTCCGCTGCCGCTGTCGTGCTGGTCTCGCCACCACTTGTTTCTGGATCATGTTCCGCCGTTGTGTCTTGCGATTCTGCATTAGTGAGAGAAACAGGGTTGTGTAAGTGTCATCATCTGGTCACACGATTTCAGATCAATGCAGCACAGTAGAGCCCTAGAGCTACATGGTAACCACCACACCCTGCAATTACTGTGCAGCTACACACTATATAGACCACAACAGTGCCTGTCATGCAGACAAACTGCCAGGAGTGAGGCATGTCGATGCCACACAGCACTACACCCTGCCCGTGGATGGAGTGCCCACACCCCACATTGACCTGCCCCATGGACATGATGTGGCCACAACACTCATCACCACTGACAGCCCTACAGGGAACCAGAGGGGACTACACACACCTGTTTTGACTACACATGCCACAATGCCAACTAGGCCATAGCAAGCACCATGTGCCAATCAGGGTTCACATTGTCGTCGGATGTGTGGGCCTCAACCATCATGGTGCATGCAAAGTAGACAGACATGGTGTCACACTCATTAAGTGGACACTGCAGTTCGCCACAATATGGACTCCCCACACCATCCCAATGAAGAGTGACCATGTGGTCACAATAAATCTGTCAAGGATTCAGAACTGCAGGCAGGAGCAGCACAGTAAGGCCATGGTGGGCCAATGCCTCATACAGGCACACATCACAGTCGCCACTTACATCACATATCACAGCATGGCAACACACGCACATCACATGTGTCACCGCTGCCACAGGCCCTGTACACAAGCATCCACTCCCAAACAAACTCTCCCTCCCCAGATACTCACTATCTCTGTCTTGCTGCTGATGCCCCTTCAGACGTGCATCCAGGTCTGGATTGGTCACTGCCAGTATGCGTCCCATCAGTGGAGTCATGGTGCGCCGTGCCAAACGCCCTGTGCGTGGTAGCATCCCCAAGGTCATCTCTGCCACTTGCTTAGCCAGCCGGCGGATGTCGTCCCACCTCTTGTGACAGTGTGTGTGTCGTCTGTTTGATACCTCCAGGGCTCGCACCTTTGCTGTTATGGCCCTCTACACCACATTCCTTACGTTGGTGTACCTTGAGCTGCAGGTATGAGAGTAAAGAAGGGCAAATGAACAGTTACACAATGTCAGATGTCAGCATCTATCAGTACAGCAGCCATACACTGACTCAGGACTCATAGTAACCTCCCTCCCTCCAGGACTGGGGGTACCCTCACAAGGGCACTCTGCATGGCATAAACATTAGTTAATGCATACACACATTGTGCTTCCTAGTCTCCATGATATTCACACAAATGCATGTTGCCTCAACACAAATGCATTGACAGCAGTGTGTAAGTCAGAGATTGTACAGCGCACTGATGGGGCATATCTACTATTCAGTGTGAAGCAACTGTAGCAGGTAAGTCGGCTGATGTTCAACGTTTGGCTGTGCAGCCACTGAACCTACTCTGTGGGTCACACTGACTCTGACTACAGGGGCATCCTGAAATGTCCTCACAAACATTCACTGTCCTGGCATCTAAATGGCTAACAACCGTTGGGTCTGTATGCCTGACAATGTAACACACCCCACTCACACATAGGAGTACAGGCCTAGGAAAGAGTCACATTGCAACACACACATTCCCTCAACCTGGAGACAGCTTGTCTGTCAGTGTTTGTCATCACCCCACATCCCCAGGCATATACTGCAGCATCACGACTACACGTCTGACACCACCCTGCCCTACAGCTCCCTTCATGGTGACTTACCACAACATTGGGACCACCAAACTGCCGTGGGTACTGTGCCAGCACCTCTTCCACAAGGACATCCAGCTCCTCACTCATGAATGGACTGGCACGGATCTTATCTGTCCTTGACATCCCTGTGGATATGGCAGACGTGTGGTGGAAGTGAGAAGTGAGGCAGCAGGCTCTTGAGGCAGCAGAAGGAGATGGTCCCATGCAGCAGG
Organism: Lissotriton helveticus; assembly: GCF_964261635.1. NCBI lineage: Eukaryota > Metazoa > Chordata > Amphibia > Caudata > Salamandridae > Lissotriton > Lissotriton helveticus. The sequence goes on along the minus strand of NC_136067.1, from coordinate 1,033,929,347 downwards.
CTCTTGAGGCAGCAGCAGGAGAAGGTCCCAGGCAGCAGGCTTTTGAGGCAGCAGCAGGAGAGGGTCCCAGGCAGCAGGCTCTTGAGGCAGCAGCAGGAGATGGTCCCAGGCAGCAGGCTCTTGAGGCAGCAGCAGGAGATGGTCCCAGGCAGCAGGCTCTTGAGGCAGCAGCAGGAGAGGGACCCAGGCAGCAGGCTCTTGAGGAAGCAGCAGGAGATGGTCCCAGGCAGCAGGCTCTGTGAGCAGTGGAAATGTGAGGCTCACTCCCACAGATTTATAGCCCCCTGGGGTCGTTTGGAAGCTGAAAAGCTGCTACAATTGGTTGTCCGGGTCTGCCTTATTCAAAAGCATCCAATGACTGCCTCTGCGGTAGCGGAGCACATCTACCGCGATTTTAAAATCTGCATCATGCCACCACGATCATCGCTGCCATTGGCTGTATGTAATGCTCCACGGCGGTGATGCACCGCGGGTGCCGGGGGTGCGCTACCGCGATAGTGCATCATTCAAAAGCATCCAATGACCGCCTCCACGGTACCGGAGCACATCTACCGCGATTTTCAAATCTGCATCATGCCACCGCGATCATCGCTGCCATTGGCTGTATGCAATGCTCCACGGCGGTGACGCACCACGGGTGCCCGGGGTGCGCTACCGCGATGGTGCATCATTCAAAAGCATCCAATGACCGCCTCTGCGGTAGCTTAGCACATCTTCCGCGATTTTCAAATCTGCATCATGCCACCGCGATCATCGCTGCCATTGGCTGAATGCAATGCCCCATGGCGGTGATGCACCGCCAGGGCCAGGCGGTAGGTACCGCGACTCATGCGGCGGAGCATACCCACCGCCATATACACATGTCCATATGCCAATGGCTACCTAGGCTGGGTAGATGGTGGTGCTGGGGTCACACCGCCGAGGCCAGAGGGTAGGTACCGCGACTCATGCGACGGAGCATATTCACCGCCATATACACATGTCCATATGCCAATGGCTACCTAGGCTGGGTAGATGGCGGTGCTGGGGTTACACCGCCGGGGCCAGGCGGTAGGTACCGCGACTCATGCGGCGGAGCATACCCACCGCCATATACACATGTCCATATGCCAATGGCTACCTAGGCTGGGTAGATGGTGGTGCTGGGGTCACACCACCGGGGCCAGGCGGTAGGTACCGCAACTCATGCGGCGGAGCATACCCACCGCCATATACACATGTCCATATGCCAATGGCTACCTAGGCTGGGTAGATGGTGGTGCTGGGGTCACACCGCCAGGGCCAGGTGGTAGGTGCCGCGATTTCCGTTACTTAAAATTGCTCTGTCCGTCGTGGACACTGTATTAGTACCCAGCAGCAACATGGTGCAGGGCACAGCCTTGTACACACAATGCCCTTCTTCCATGTCAATCCCACACTTTGGTATGTGGTCCCTGCCATGCTATTTGTGCATTTGTTGATTGATGATGCTTGACACTCTCGAGATGGTAACAATGATGTACATGTGATCAATGTGATGTGTGTCATTGCTGACCTTGACAAGGCTTGTGTCACTGTATTGTATGGTCCCAGACTGGTGCCTTCACATCAGCTCGTGCACACAACAGACATTTTTCATCCTGCTGTGATGTATATGTGGACTGATGTATGCAGGCTTCACATAATGCATTGAGCTGTGACAGGCACAGCAGATGATCATGGAAAAGTCATGTTTGTGCAAACACATTTGCGTATGTACCAGCAACTGGCGGGCACATGTGACATGTGTTGTTCTGCTTGTGTGCATTCACATTGACCAATGTGTCGGTGGCACTTGGGTATGGTTAGTGGAGATGTGTGCCCACTGTGTGTATCATGAGGACACACATGTAAGCTGATGTGCAATACAGCTCTCAGGCAGTGTTTGTTTTAACATTACATAGTTGTTGCCATGTTCTGTAAGTTCTGAAAGTCCTGTGTGATCTTCTGGAGCCCCACCTGCAGCCTCGACGTCACTATCCAACTGCTTTCACACCCACATACAAGGTGATGGCAGCCCTACACTTTTTCACAACTGGTTCCTTCCAGGAGACCGTGGCTAGCGCTGGAGGGATGTCACAGCCCATGTTCAGCCAGGTGCTAAGGGATGTTCTTGCAGCCATGATGATATATAGGAATCGCTACATCCATTTTCCGAGGGGAGCAGAATTGGCCGATGTGAAGGGTGACTTCTATCCCCTTGGGCGCATCCCACATGTTGTGGGTGCCATCGATTGCACGCATGTAGGTCTGGTAGCTTCACAGGCAACAGAGCACATATATAGGAACAGAAAACATTTCCATTCAATCAATGTTCAGGTGGTGTGCCTTGCGAACATGACTATTTCACATGTGTGTGCAAAATTTCCTGGCTCTGCACATGACTCGTACATCATGAGGAACAGCATTGTGCCCCGACTGATGGAAAATCTGCATTCCGAGCGTGCTTGGATTGTGGGTGAGTATGCCTACAGATTTGCGTGCTATGTGTTACCTGATGCACTCTGGCCTTGCAACATTGCAATGTGTGTTTGTCATTTACAGGTGACTCTGCACATCCCAGTAGGCCATGGCTGTTGAGCCCACTGAGGAATCCACAGAGCCCAGCTGACAACCGCTACAATGATGCCCATGGCAGGACCCGATGGGTAATCGAACGGACTTTTGGGCTGCTGAAGTCAAGATTCCGCTGCCTTGACAGGACAGGAGGTGCACTGTCATACTCGCCTGGGAAGGTGTGCAATATCGTTGTGGCATGCTGTATGCTGCACAACCTGGTCATCCACAAGGGGATCCCCCTGCTCATGGACGATGATGAGGAACCAAGACCTGCACCCGCTGTAGGACCTGCGTCCAGTGATGAGGACAGTGGAGAGGATGAAGGAGTAGACCTGCGGCAGCAGCTCATTGAACGCTACTTCACTTGGAGGTGGGTGACGAGGTACAACGTGTAAATTGTCTGGTGTGGTTGCTGTTGTTGTGAAGGGCTATGCGCGGATGTAACAGACAGGCACACGTTCAGTCACCTGTGTGTGGTTAAAGTGACATTGACGTTCCATATGTGAACGTATGCAGGACCCTATTTGTTCACACCTGCAGCCCATTGTCTAGTATGCCTGTAGTGTCTTGTGTATGTTTTGTGTAGTGTTCTGCCTGTGATGCCACAATGCGACCAGTGACTGTTGTTCTGTTGTGTCTCCCTAGGTGCTACAGACGAATCCTGCACTACATACTGTACATCATTTGGCCACATCATGGGCATTGTCAACTTTGTAAATATAGCACTAAAAACGTTACAGCACATAAACTGGTGCATCAGGTATTTTATTTTGACAGTGTACATGTGATTTGTGCGGGAATATTTACATGACAGTGGGGAATGAGCAGTGAGTTGACAGTCCTGTTCAATGAGATGCAAGAGTAGAGTCCAGATGGATGTGGTGTCCCAGTCCAACAGACAGGTGCCGTTGCCAAGGAAATGTGGGTAAAGACAGTCCAAACAGTCAATGCAGTAGGGAAGAGGGTTGTCATCACGGCTGGCTCCGTAGGTGCTTTGCCTCCGGAGACTCCCAGGCTCTTCTTTGGACGCCCCCTAGATCTTTTTGGCGGTGGGGGTCCTGCTGAATGGCCAGCGGTGTCAGGGGACTCGTCCCTCTCTGTTGGCGCAGGGGAGGATGGTGCACTGTCATCCTGCGGCACAATAGGAGGGGACAGAGGTGGTGGTTGGGACACAGGCCTGTCCCTCTGCAATGCCACTTGCTGGACCATGAGGTCCACTATCTGTCCAAGGCGGTTGTCGATGGGCCTCATCAGCAGGATGAGCTCCCTTAAAAGTTCATCCGACCGGCCACTTTGTCCCTGGACCTCTTGGTATGCCTCCACTACTCTGGTGAAGTGGTCCAGGGATGGTGTCCACTCCTCCCGAGGTCTGGTGGTGACCTTGGCCCTCCCACCTGCTCTGCTGCCACGGACCTCGTGCCTCGCCACCGTGGGTCCATGCACTCTCTCTCTGCCCTCCACAGTTGTTGCTGTGGGCTGGTCATCCCCTAGGACAGGGAGGGTGCTGCAGGTGTTACTTGTGGTACTTGTGGTAGTGGCAGTGGCGGTGGTGACGGTGGTGGCTGAAGTGGAGGCAGAGGCCGTGATAGCAGGGGTCTGCTGCGCTGTTGTTGCAGCAGACATGGTGGTGGTGGTGAGGTTGAGGGCCTGGGACCTCTGGGTCTGTGGCACACCAGATGGGCCGGGCTGGAGCTCATCGTCCAGACTGTCCTTGTTCTCTGCATCTTAGAGTCCATGTGCCGGAGGTGGAGACTGGCTCTGCTGGTCGTTGGTGTGGTCCTCAGCAGTGAGTTCTTCATCACCTGTGGAGTAGATGGGGAATGGTCAGTGTTGGGCACTGTGCAAGTATTGTCTCAGCTGCGTGTAATCAACTGTCTGTACACTACACAAATATGAAGTCAGCAGTAGTACAATTTATGCAAACACTGTATGTAATTTCATAGTGCAGAGGAACATCATTTACTCATACATGTTGGATGTCAATGCATTGCATGCAATTGTTGCTGTGTTTCGGGATGCAGGTCTCCCACACACACATCAGGAAGAGTTAAGATAGCTACCTACCTGTTAGGTGAGGGTGAACAGTGCAATGGCTGCCACATGCTCCTGGGTGGGGGAGCTCTCCATGATGCTGGGCTGTGGGGCAGGGGGCATGCTGGGAGTAGTGATACAATCCGCCCACCCACACACACTCCTCCATTACAAGATGGCTACCTACCTGTTAGGTGAGGGTGAACAGTGCAATGGCTGCCACATGCCCCTGGGTGGGGGAGGCCTCCATGCTGCTGGGCTGTGGGGCAGGGGGCATGCTGGGAGTAGTGAGACAGGCATCCCACCCACACACAGGACTCCATTACAGGATGGCTACATACCTGTTAGGTGAGGGTGAACAGTGCAATGGCTGCCACATGCTCCTGGGTGGGGGAGGCCTCCATGCTGCTGGGCTGTGGGGCAGGGGGAATGCTGGGAGTAGTGAAACAGGCATCCAACCCCCACACAGGACTCCCTTGCAGGATGGCTACCTACCTGTTAGGTGAGGGTGAACAGTGCAATGGCTGCCACATGCTCCTGGGTGGGGGAGGGCTCCATGCTGCTGGGCTGTGGGGCAGGGTGCATGCTGGGAGTAGTGATACAATCCGCCCACCCACACACACTCCTCCATTACAGGATGGCTACCTACCTGTTAGGTGAGGGTGAACAGTGCAATGGCTGCCACATGCTCCTGGGTGGGGGAGGCCTCCATGCTGCTGGGCTGTGGGGCAGGGGGCATGCTGGGAGTAGTGAAACAGGCATCCCACCCACACACAGGACTCCATTACAGGATGGCTACCTACCTGTTAGGTGAGGGTGAACAGTGCAATGACTTCCACGTGCTCCTGGGTGGGGGAGGCCTCCATGCTGCTGGACTGTGGGGCAGGGGGCATGCTGGGAGTAGTGAAACAGGCATCCCACCCACACACAGGACTCCATTACAGGTTGGCTACCTACCTGTTAGGTGAGGGTGAACAGTGCAATGGCTGCCACATGCTCCTGGGTGGGGGAGGTCTCCATGCTGCTGGGCTCTGGGGCAGGGGGCATGCTGGGAGTAGTGATACAATCCACCCACCCACCCACACTCCTCCATTACAAGATGGCTACCTACCTGTTAGGTGAGGGTGAACAGTGTGATGGGGTTTGGGTTGTGCAAGGGAGTAATTCTCAGTGTGTTGTTTGGCATTTGTTTGTACTTACCAGCCTCCGCTTCCCCGGCTACTCCTGTGAGACTCTCAGGAAGCAGTATGGCAAGCACCTTCTCCTCCCACGGTGTGAATGTTTTCGGTGGGATGGGAGGGCCACTGCCAGTCACGTTCGCCAGCGTCCAGTTCTTACTCCTCCTCTCCTTGACAACCCTCTTGAGATCATGCCACCGCTTCATGATCTCCTTCCTGGATCTTGGGGTGGTCCCTACTGCATTCACCCTTTGGACTATCCTTTCCCACATTTGGTTCCTTCTAGCTAATGGTGTCTGTTGGACCAGGCTACCAAACAGTTGTGGCTCTACTCTCACTATCTCGTTGACCATGACTGTCAACTCACTCTCAGTGAATTTGGGCATTTTAGGTGAGGTCATGGTGTGTTGTGGTTGGAGTGTTTGTGGTTGCTGGTGGGTGGGTGGGGGATGTGATGTTGGTGTGTGAGGTCTGAGGTGTGCTGGGGGATTGTTGGTGCTGGTGTGATGGTGGTGGTGATGATGGTGGTGTTTGTGTGTGTGTGCTGTGCTCTTTAGCCTCTCCTGTGAGATGTGGTGTATGGCCTTCTCTTCTGGAGTATTGCAAAGGATTGTGGTCAGTGAAGCTGGTGGTTTTGTACTCTGCTGTGTGGGTGTGGCCAAGTGGTATTTGGATGTCAGGTGTGTTGTGGGAGTTGCCCAGTCCTTGTATATTTTTCTTAGCAATGTTTATTGCTATTTGTATTTCTTTCAGGGGGGGGCATAGCTACATTGATTTGTTCAATGTTTGTCATCACTGCGGTGTTTTGGAATGGTCCGCCATTTTTTTCATGTTCATTCCGCTGCGGTGGCTATGCTGCAGCTCTTCCGCTATCTCTCCCATTCACTCCTGTGTGCGACCGCGGCGGTCGGAAACAGCAGTTCCGACCGCGGGTTACCGTGCGGTGTCTCCACTTTAACAGTGGACGGTTTTGTATTTTCCGCTGCTTTTCCAGCCGCCTCAGTCAGAGTTATGGCATTACCGCACCCGTCGGGCGGTTTTATTTCAACCGCTACCGCCGCGGTCGGTCTTTAGTGGCGGTTGATCCTAATTTGACCGCCGGTTTATCCGCGGACCTGGTGGGCGGTTGTTTTCCACCTCCATGGCGGTCGGGGTGATTTTCCGTCCGCGATCCTAATGTGCCCCTTAGTTTTTTATTTTTGGGGGTAGGTAGTAGACCCAGCAGCACCTCATGTATTCCTTTGGGCACATTCCATCCTGTGGCCTCCTTTATTTTATCTAATATTTCTGTCCAAAACGGAGATATGATTGAGCATGGCCATATCACTTGCAAAAAGTCAGCTTCTGCAATTCTACATCGGGGACATCTATCCGACCGAGTTGGGAAGATACTACTTAGCGTTTTTGGGGTGAGGTGTGTTTGGTGTATAAAATTATACTGGATCAGTTTAAACCATACATTTTAATTTATCGCTTTGACCTCTTCATGGACTTTAGTCCAATCCTTTTCAGTCAAGGGCTCCCCCAGGACTTACTCCCACCGGGCCTGTACTGGTAGGGGTGCAAATGTTAAATCTTCTCGCAGTGCCCTATATAAATGTGAAATTAAGCACCCCCCTGTGCCATGTATAGCATATCCTGCAGTACCTTTGTTACCATCGGCTCCTCCGGTATAGTAGCCCATAATTCTCTAGTAACCTGGTATATCCTTCCATATTGCAGGAATTGCCCAATTCCTAATTCGAACATTGACTCCGCATTTTCTCTAGTAAGGAATAGTTTGTTGTGGAAAAGATCTTCCATCGTCAGGCATACATCCTCCTTCCACTTATGGACAGACATCGAGGCCGCTATTTTTGCAAAGGGTTGTATCACCCATAATGGCATATCTGCGGCATATGGGGCATGCCCCACCATCTTCTTGACAGATCGTTCCCATATTCGCACCACATGTTTGATCATATATGGACAAGTGTGAGGGAAACCCACCCCCAGCATCAGGAGCGTCGCTAGTGAGTCTCCCCCATATGTGCCAGCGGGCAATCTTTTCTCCCAGTTTTTATTTTCGTCCAACCAGTGTATAGTATGCTGGAGTTGGGACGCCATGTAATACAGCTCCAGATGTGGAACCTCTAAACAGTCATTCTGCCATGTTCTCAGCAGCGTCACTAGGCTCACCCTCTTCCGTTAAAATCCTCACAATAATTCTATTATTAGTGTGTTCAGTGTTTTGAAGAAATGTGCCGGGACCACATAAAGCGAGTGTTGCAACACATATAAACATCGTGGAAGTATAATCATTTTTATAAGAGCAATTCTGCCCATGAGAGATAGGGGCAGCTTTCGCCAAAAGCTCATCAAGCCTTTTAAACCTTCAACCACTTTTCCTATATTAAGCTCCAAATGCCTCGCTGGAGAATTCGCCAGTCTAATTCCCAGGTATTTAGGGTCAGAGTCCACCCATGGAAGCCCCACCTCCGGAAGTGACTCCTGCGGTCTCTGTGCTAATCGGCCAATCGGTAGCAACCTGGATTTATTGTGGCTTATTTTCAGGCCTGATACTTCCCCAAACTTATATAATATATCTAGCAATTTGGGGACCGCTTATGCTGGTTGATAAATATGTATTAATGTATTGTCTGCATACATGGAAACCACATGATTAGTGTCACCCACCCTGATCCCCCATACCTCCAATTGCCAGTGCAGAGTCTCCTCCAGTGGTTCCATGGCTGCAGCAAATAGTGAAGGCGATAAGGGGCAACCTTGTCTAGTGCCCTTTTGTAGTTTAAATGCCCTAGAGATTAGTCCCCCCAGATGTATCCTAGCCTGTGGGGCCTTATATAAGAGTTTAAGCCAGTTACGAAATCCTGTCCCCATCCCCATCACCCTCAGTGTCGCCCAGATATACTCCCAATCTACTGAGTCAAAAGCTCATTCTATATTAAGCAACGCCATAGCATGGTCCTCCTTTTCAATGCGTGGGGAATGCCAAACATGGGCCAATCACCGGAGTTTATGCGCTATACTGCATTTAGGGATAAACCCTGATTGATCAGGATGGACCAAGTAAGACATATGAGGTAGAAGGCGTTGAGCCATCAATCCACTCAGGATTTTTACATCAAGATTTAAAAGTGAAATCGGTCTGTAAGATTTCACTGATTGCGGGTTCCTGTCAGGTTTGGGGATCACCTTCACCAGGGCTTCTCTCATAGAATCTGGCAAGGTCTGGGACTGTAGAGCCTCATTATACACCTCCTGAAGGTTTTTAACCAGCATCGGAGCAAATTTCCTATAAAATTCTGCTGGCAAGCCGTCAGTGCCTGGACTTTTGGCAGGCTTTAATCTCTGAATAGCGCCCAATATTTCTTCTCTGGTGATCGGTTTATCAAGCCCATCCCCAATCTCTCCCTCCAGACACGGCAGGCCCATTTTAGACAGAAACTCTTGCATCATTACCTGGGGAGGAGATGTTTCAGAAGTATATACCTCTTCCATGTGTGCTGTTAAAACCTCTAGGATCGATGCTTGATTATACACAGTATTCCGCTGTACATCCATCATCTGCACTATAGAAGGTGTTGATTTCTCACTTCTTATCAATTTAGCAAGTAGAGCCCCGTATTTATCCCCCTCCATATGGAGACTTTGTCTGTATGCCACTCTGTTATATTTCCCCAGGCGGTGAAGGGACTCTATCATGTCCCTGCGGGTATTACTCCATTCTAATATGCGCTGTGGGTATGTATGAAGAAGTGCTTCTAATCTCTGTATCTTCTTTTCCTGGGTTGCCACATCCCTTTCCAGTTGCTGTCTCACTCCATATGAGGCATACTCCCCTGACCACCACCTTCATTGCCTCCCACTCCATTTCCCTTCAAGATGCCATCCCCCAAATATACTTAACATAATTGGTAAGCTCCTCCTCAATTGTTTTTGTGAATGGTGGATCAGATAATGCATCAACCCGCTGTCGCCACTTAGGTATTGCAGGTCAGGGATGTCTGAAACCCAGTTGTAAGAAGCCCCAGAATGATCCAATATATATCTAGGTAGTATGATATGTCCTGAAATTCAGGGATCAATTCTTCACACAAGAAGCATTTATCCAGTCGACTAAATATATTTGTGGCATCCATGTGACAGGAGAAGGCTCTCACACTTGGGTTCCTATTCTCCATACATCCTCCAGTCCCATTCCCACCAGTGTGTCGTTTAGTGTCCCAGTTAGTCTTCGTTTGGTGTTCTGTCTGGGGGGTCCCCCATCCAATTCTCCATCTAATACACAATTAACGTCCCTCATCAGTAGAACCCCTGCCCCTAAATAGGGAGTCGCCGCAGCAACCACTGCAGGGAAAATCTCTGGGCAGTTAGAGTTTGGAGAGTAGACGTTAACAAGGCAAATCTCCCATCCTTCCAGCCTGCCATGCAAGATAACATATCGCCCCTCCTGATCCACTACATAATGGATGTGCTGAAATAGGACCTCCAGGGTGATCCAAAGTAGGGCTCCCGAGCGAACCCAGAGTAGGAGGTAGCATAAATCTGTCCCCTCCATCTGCGTCTTATGCATGGTATTGTATCTCCTTAAACATGCATTTCCTGCAAACATGCTACAGAGATCTTATACCTCTTTAAGTAAGAAAACATCTGTCTCCACTTACTGAACATTTCCAATCCCCACACATTTCAGGTAAGTAGTTTGACCACGGGGAACCATACTTGCCATTCTGAAAACCTACGCCCCATGTCCATCGTTTCCACTTCAATATCCACATGTATTGTGACGCTGGTCTTCCAACTTGGGATCCTAACCACCCACCCCTCCAAGTAAAGCTCCACCCCTTCCAACCCCACCCCTCTTCCCACATCCCCTGGGCAGTGATGCGAGTCCCTTTTTTCCATGTCAGAGTTCTAGGAGCTGCCTCCCCCGCCCCACACCCTCCCTCCCAGTTTCTTCCAACAAAATAACCAACCAACCTAATGATAACCATAATATTATAATCAATGTCATTCGGCATTTTGGATTGTAGTATTGATATCTCAGGTTTTGATTGCATTGCTAGTGGTCAGGCCTTCATCGGGGTGCTAGGTAGAGACCTCTAGCTCACCGTGTGTGCCTCCACCTCTGTAGGGGGGTGGGTCTTTCCCACTGGCTACATGGGATAAATATAATAAACAGTTCCCCATCATATTACCACTCTAATATCAATCCCACACAAAACTTATCTGCTTGCTTTAGGAGTCATTCTTGTTTCAACGTCCTGATCATGACGCATTCTTTTGGGAAGCAGTAGGAGGCACCAGTAGATCCTGTGTGGAGGTATCCGATTCTGAAGAGGGGTCAGCTAACTGGAGAGTTCCATCCTGGCATACCCGAATTCAACCCATATTATCAACCTTTATCCGCTGTGCCTTTTTAGGGGGTCTGTTCTGTGTCCCCGTTTGCTCCAATATTTTCAGGTGTTCTGATCTCTAGAAGTCTCTGCCCCGCTGTGCACGATGTCCCCCCAAAGAATCCAACAATTCAGATGCCTCCACGCAGAGAAGAAAAATAGTGCTTTCCTATTATGTTCAATTCTTAGTTTGGCTGGAAATAACAAGCTATATTTTATCCCCTCCTCGTGTAATCTTCTTTTAACTGCCATGACTGTTCACCTTTGGTCTTGGAAGCGTTGGGTGTAGTCTGGGAAAGTAGCAATGCGATGTCCCTCGTAAGATGGCGCTTACCTTTGATGAGTGGCCTGCCGTATCACATCCCGGTCACAATAGTTGAAAAAGTATAATATAATAGCCTGTGGCGGTGCCCCGGGTCATGGAGGAGGAACCAGTGCTCTATGTGCTCTTTCAAAATAGAATTTTTTTGATAGTCTCTTGGGAGTCAGGACCTTAATTATCCAATCCTCCAAGAACAGTACCGTAGAGGGCCCCTCTGCACTCTCTGAGAATCCCACAAATCTCAAGTTATTTCTCCTTGACCATCACTCTTGGTCTTCGGTTCTATCATCAAGTACAGACACACACTTGGAAAAGTCTGAAACAATTTCCTTCAGTAGCTTAACTTCAGCCTGTAGGGCCTCAACATTTTGTTCAATTGCAGGGACCCTGCTTGTTACTTTTCAAATCTTAGTAGGTTAACGTCCATGGCCACCGCATCAATTTTATTGACCTATTGACCAAGTCATTCCTGGTAGACTGTATTGCTGCCATGATGTCCGTCTGTGATGGATCTGGGACCACCAAGTATATGGCCTCCTCTCCTTGCACTTCTGTGTCCACTGCTTGTACCGATTCCAGCTGACATGGCTGAGCATAATTGGAAATCTTACTTGACTGTACACGAGTGCCTTGGGCTTTCACCATATTGATGTATTAAGATTTGCATAGGCCAGGTCTCCGAAAGGGCCACAGGCCAAGGATCACTGTCGCTTCTCCCAGTTCAGTAGGTCCCTCGGATGCGTCACCATATCCAATTGTCACAGGAGCGTACTGTAAATCCTCCTCAGGCAGTGGCTGATGTCACTAATGCCTCAACCATAAGAACTTATGTCTATGAGCCCACAGTGCTCTTGGCCCAGAGAATGCGACCATAGGGATCCCTGTCCCTGTTGGTATATGTATTACTCCTCTTATCTCGAGAACCACTCACGGCGAGCATCCCCTTCTTCCGGCTTCAGTGTTCTCGTTACTTGCTAGTACCCCGCATCAAGAGTTCAGGCAGTACTTCTGCATGTTATCATCTCACCATTTAACTCTGTTTAGAGCTCCTCGGGTAATTTCCGGCCATCCCGGAGACCTATTATGTTTATCTCTTGTCCCCCTCACTTCACATTTGAGTATCTTCACTCCTCATGACCGGGTGTGGCCCGTCATGTATCCTCGTGCCAGTCTCTGCCCGCTCCTTCAAGTGTGTGGAGGTCTCTTGTTCCGTCATTAACTCAGCCATTCGGGTCTCCTCGCTTCCCCCAACCGGCGTCAAGGCGACCATCCCGTTTCTGGTAGGACCCCTTATACAGTCTCTGGTTTGTTCCCCACCGGCACTAGCAGGATGGTGTTCACAAGGACAGTCTCTGAGTACTGAGCCGTGCTCTCCCTTACCTGAACAAGCTCCAAGTATTTCAGGGCTCCCACTATGCTGGCCGGGAGTCTCTGACAGAGTGTTTCATTGCCCAACCCCTCCACAAGGTTAGACTCGGCTGGGGCCCAAAACCAGTTTCCTTTCTCCGCTTGCTTTTATGTTGATTTTGGAGACTCACCCTGTCTCCGTCCTCCTCCGAATCCCCCGGCTCCCCGACCACCCAGGAATTGCAGTCAGGACTTCCCTCTTAATATGTTAGCCTCTCATGTAGCAGTTCCATGTGGCCTCCTGAGACCACCATCCAATTTCCCACACTACTTTTGTCTTGCATCGTCTTCATGTTTTGGCCAGCTCCGCCGCTCAACCTGCCTCTGATACACCACCTGAATCTGAGCCGCAAGGCACAGTATTCTTCCGTTGGGCCGCGGGCCTCCAGGTCTCGGCGTCTCATCTCCTTTCTTCACCAAGATGGCAGCGCCGAGATTTACATCTGTATGGCCATCTTGTCCAGCCACGCACCCCAGGAAGCTTGCCTTTAAACCTACAAAACCATTTTCCAATAAGGGTATCCATGCCAAATGTATGTCCTTTTTTCTCAACATCCTGTACATGTTAAAGGTAAACAGGGTTTCTGGATTTGACTAAAGAGAACTGAGAAAGTAAAAATATAACAACATATTGGGTTTTGTGTGAAAAATGGGGAAAAGTGCTGTGCAAGAAAGCTTTTTTTTCTAAAAATGAGATCAAGGAAAGGTTTGTTGTGGATCACGGTCTTCCCAGCTTTCACAAACAAGTAGACTTGCATTAAATGACATTTTTAACACTGTTTTCGCATTTTTCTAAGATGTGATTCATTTTTCCAAAATTTTGTGGTTTCAGCCTACTTGGCAGTTCTAGTAAAAACCAGGTGTGACAACTTTGGGTGATTCTAAAATGTAATATCAATCTGAAAATAAATTAATCTTCTGAATTCAGCAAAGGATCATTGTGTAGATCCCTCAAGGTTTTCCCACAAAACATTCAACTATTGAAAGAAAAAATAAAGAATTTGAGTGAAAAAAACAACCCTTTGTGGCAACATTTTCATTGGTAACATCTTGTCACGATGGCCGATTTCTGAAAGCAATATACCGTTACATTTAATTGATCCTTCCGGTTATGGGGATATCTAGGGTTTCTAGGTTCTCCCAAAAAACGTGACACCCAGAGCCAAATACGAACTGCACCTTACAATGATTTTCCACTGAACACCAACTACATATCAATTTGTATGGTAAAATATAAATACCAAAGAATGGATAGGAAGGAAACCTATGGATTTCTTAAATGTACACAAGGTATTGAGTTTAGGAATAGTAGTTATTTGTACACTTATGAATTTGTCTTGAGTCATACTGTCAAGTGATTTAGAGAATTTTGCAAAATGTCTTCTTGCTTGTACACGGGCTCACATTTGGAAGCCACAAAGGTAGAGAAATCCCATTGATGATAGCAAAGGTTTCAATATTCTGTGTTCTCACACATACACTAAAAACAGTCCTCCACTTGTGCCTGAGACACCTGAAAGCATTATATTTCACTGATAAAAATCAACACCTTTGTTGACAATGTTAGGAGCTGCCACCCAGGGAAACCTATCATACCTAGACATCACTGAAAATGAGTCACCTGGATGAGTCCAGGACAGTGTGACTTCTGCAGTTTTTATAAGGATTTCTTATCCTATCCAGAAATCCTTGAAAACCTCAAACATTAGCTAAACAAAATCCTTTCCCTCACACTTCTGTTTGAGAAGGTTTCAATATCTGTGGGGATCCACAAATCTCCTACCATCCAGCATTTGCATGTCTCCCAATGAAAATGGTACCCCGCTTGTGTGGATGGGCCTACTGATTGTGACAAGAAAGGGCCCAAAGCGCAACATTGACAAATCAAGTTTTGCACTCAAAATAGTTTCTTTTGTACAATGTGGATGGCTGCAGAATTTGGTCTTTAGCTTAGCCACCAGCAAGGTCATTCTACCAAATCAAGATTGTTCTGAAAACTAGTCACCCAGGGGAGTCCAGAGTAGTGTGATTTGCATGGATCGACCAAGGTTTTGTTACTCAGAAGCTCTTACAATCCTCAAACTTTTTGCAAAAAACTCACATTTCCATGAGGAAAAGTTCTGGAATCTGCGGGCATCCTCAAATTTCCGACCACCCAGCTTTTCCACAAGTCTCTAAAAAAACAGTGCCCCACTTGTGTGGGTGGTCTGAGCGACCGAGATACGAAAGTGCCCAAAATGAAACATCACAGATCAAATCTTTCCACCCATGACCAACCCATTTTTGCAATTTGTTTAGCTGTGGATTTCTGACCCTGGCTCAGCCAGCACCCAGACATTTCTGAAATCTAGACACTTGAGAGATTCTACAGTGGTGGTCCTGATGTATGTCGATTTAGATTCCGTATGACCTTTCCCGATTCATGCCCTTATATAGGTACAATTCGCATTGCCCTTATATAGGCATAAAAATCCAGTCCTTATTTAGGCATAGCCCATACTACTCAAATACAGGAATGGCTACTTTCATCTATTCATGTACGTCACAACGAATTCTTGGAAACCCAGACTCTTAAGCTGTTAGGGACTTCCCCTTGCCTGGATAATGATTTCTCCAAGAACTCATTTATTATGCATGAACAACTATTCCTTAGGGGTTCATTCATGACGTTCATATGCCCGACTTTATGTCAAAGCTGGCATTCCCGAACACCTTCAAGGTATAAATATACCTTCACTTGCTATGGCAAAGCACGGTGTGGTTCTGTGCAGTTTGACTACCTACTTGCACGACGCAGCTCGCTACAGCAAGTGCCGAAGGAATCCAACTCTCCAGCTGACGCACTGACCAAAAAGCTCTCATCCTCCTGACGAGAATCCAGCTCCAGTGTTTCTGACTCCCCTTGCGGGGTGTTGGGAAATCGAGACCCGAGACAGCGATACCAACCTCTCTTATTCTAAGGTATGGAGCTGATTAGAACCTAGAGAAACCTTTGGCAATTCTTGGCAAAACTAAACTTAGCTAAAACACATCACCTACTTCTGCCCTGGTACTTGACTTTGGTTAGGTACATTGGGGAGGCATATTTTAGGAGCACCAGTTGAGTATTTTAGCCTGTGTTATTTTATGTATGTAGTTTATATATGTTATAGCAGCAGACAATGCTATTACAGTATTATTTTATATTACTGTTTACACTGTACGCATTATACTTCGCATTCTGTCTAACGATTGTAGCAGTTCATATCTCTTGCATGAGAAATAAGACTGTTCAATAAACCCCTTTTTATTGAAAACGCCTGTCTCACTATTTCTCTGCAACTCTGTAGAAGCGAAGCAAGCACGATTGACTGAGTAAAGTCGTTATTTATTGTTTCCACAACTCTGATGATCTTGTTCCAGTTCTAGTGAAACAAAGTTGTCATGTTTATGCGGTTGTCAGAAACTAATCCCTTTTTGTTCATTAGAGAAAGATTCTAGTGACCTCTGAGTTAGTCGGCACACTTAATTAAGTTTAATATACTCGATAGAGACATACTGACCTCAGTCCTATGTCAAATCTATAGTGTATATTATTCTAATGTACAGAGCCTTTTGGGAATATAGGAACTACACTACATGGTGGACAACATTTGGTAATGCACTAATTTAACACTAGATACTAGAGTAACTCAGTCATGCTTTTCTCAGAGACCCCTTTTTTCCCGTAAAACTCCAATAGAAGTCTGGAGTGGGTTAAAGGATAATATCCGCCATAGCTGAGTAGGACGAAAATTCTATGCATTAGTTTTTGGTTTGTTCAACGTTGAAGGATACAGTGTTCCAAAATATTGTGCACCTTATCTTTGTTTCCTTGAAAACTTGCGCTGCAAAAATTTCATTAAACAATGTTGAATAACAGCAACAACACCGAAACCGGTGGAGCTGCGGCTGGTCCAGCCGATCCAGTTTTTCACTATTCAGGTTTCCATGAAACCAACGAGGATGCTATATCCATACCTCTAAATTTAAGAAAAGCCATCACTATAAAACTTATAAAACATGGCCTAACATCGAGAGGTGGTAGGGCAGTTTTTGTGATAGAGGCACATGAATATCACCAGACAGAGGAATTCTATTCATGGATAGTCTTCCATGAAGCAAATCCAATAACACATGTGTTTCACTTTTACAAAGAAGATGAACCACCAGAGGAATACATTCCATTCGAGGATATTTGAAATTCCACTTACATACCAGGAGCATGAGCTCTGGTTTAAAGGCGCTCTAAAACATTTAAAACACATTACCAGGCTCGGTCCAATAGGTAGACCAGGAGCGACATTGCCGGTTTTAGCTGGTTATACACCACATCATGACATTAATGACATGACAGATGTGGCAGACGTGACAGACGTGACGTCTTCTGTCATCTCCCTCAAGGATTCAAGAATAGTCCTGGGTTATTCTCAGCGAGAGTAACAGAGTTACTACAAATTTATGATGATGAGGCATTGTCATATGTCAATGACATCTATCTGACAGACGATGACTTGGATAGGTACTTGAACAGGGTGAACACCATTATACTTGGATTTGCCTCTGAAGAGTATAAATTCAATTTAAAAAAAGTCAAGAATTGCCCATCTCAACGTCCTATTTCCAGGATATGATTTATCAAGTGAAGGCAAAAGCCTGGCAGCAAATGTTTTTAAAACACATTACCAGGCTCGGTCCAATAGGTAGACCAGGAGCGACATTGCCGGTTTTAGCTGGTTATACACCACATCATGACATTAATGACATGACAGACGTGGCACTATTAGCTCAACTCAAAGAGCTAATCAAAATCTACAGACGATTGGTTCAATATGTCATGCGAACTCTCACAGTCCAACCTACCATAGTCATTCCACAACAAAGCTCTCACCAGGGGCATACACTAAAAATTACACCACAAACTTTACACTCAGTCATTGTTAAATTACCATAAAATGGGAGCAAATTACATTCTGGATAGCTCAAAAAATTACTCAAATCGAAGCAGTAGTTCCTAATACTAGCCCACATGAGAAACACAGAATTCTAACAATCTGCTTACCGATGGGTATCACACCACATCTGGAGGACTGCATCACTTGGGGAACAGACTTTGCTGCAATCTACACTAAGACACATGGTGTTCCGTCCATGGCGGTAATACCTGATGTCCTGAAAGAAATTCAAATTGAATACGGGGCAGAGCCTGCTTTAAATTTGGGTATGAAACTACTAAGAGATTTGAAACAGGTCTCAGCAATAATATTAGTTAATATTAAAGGAGAAGCAGCATCAGTGACGATCCACCGGAAATTAAGGGAATTTGATGTAACTGAGCAACCATAAGAACTAGCCAGAATAAATGAAAAATCCTATGAAGAATTAGGCAGAGACAGCTTGGGTGGGAAACCAGTGAAACCTCAACTGTCCGAAAGTCCTGAAAAGGTCTTTACTAAAAACACTCCTACACCTTCTAAAAAGAAGTGGGAAAACATTAAACAAACTTCTAATCAGAAGCGTTCTCATTCCCGAGGTAGGTCTCCTCAAAAGGAGCCCTCTGAAAGGAGGTATAACCTCAGGAATAGGGATAATTTGCGAAAACCTGATAGATATCAAGATACTGATACACGTTCCTCTCGTACCTTTCAGACTTCATCACAGAAATCCAAAAGAAGAGGACGGTCAGAAAACAAGGGATAACGTGTGAAGTCCAAAGACGATCAACACGTTCAGAAAAACAAGAAACCTCAATTTACCAAAAAGAAGGTATCAAGTCTAAAAATCAGACATGCCGAGGATCTTGAGGACACAACTCAAGAACAGAGAATGGGTTCAGATAATGTTGGACAGCGCAGCAGAAGTCACAATAGCTCGCCAGAACCTGAAGGGACTTCTGGAGACAGTGGACTTGAATGAAGACATTGAAGTTGAAACTGCAGATACTAGGGTTAGTTCTCTGTATAGGTTATATCAAATAACGCTCCAGATAGAGGAAGACATACCAAGAAAAGTGAAAGCACTCTTTTGGGAGCAACTTTCAATGGGTTATGATATACTTCTAGCTGAAAAAGACTGGCCACCACAATTTGTCAGGGAGTGCCCACATGGGGCGAAGACATCTTTATGCCAGCCTTCTCTAATCCTATTCCGATACATTTAAAATATACTTATGCCAGGAAATGGGCAGTAGCCCAAGCTCCTACATTATACAAAAAAACATGTAGGATGGGATGGGGACTCTCCTCACCATAAAATCCAACTAAAAAATCAACCAACTGCACAAAGGCAGTACCCAGTTAAGCAAGCAGCTAAAAAACAGGTCAGAGAGATCTTAGATCAACTTGAATACCAAAGTTTGATTGAAACATGCACCTCGTCAATAAACAATCCTTTGTTTCCTGTATCCAAACCAGACAATACATATCGTCTAGTTTTGGATTACAGACATCTAAATTCTTGTTGCAAAACATTTGCAGTGCAAAATGCACACAGTACAGCATTAATGAATAACATTGTGCGTAAAAAATATAAAACCACATTAGACATATCAAATGGTTTCTTTTGTCAAAATATTGCACCTGAATGCAGGTATTTGACCGCTTTTTTCAATTATGGGGACACAGGGTTTCTTCTGTCATCTCCCTCAAGGATTCAAGAATAGTCCTGGGTTATTCTCAGCGAGAGTAACAGAGTTACTACAAATTTATGATGATGAGGCATTGTCATATGTCGATGACATCTATCTGACAGACGATGACTTGGATAGGTACTTGAACAGGGTGAACACCATTATACTTGGATTTGCCTCTGAAGAGTATAAATTCAATTTTAAAAAAGTCAAGAATTGCCCATCTCAACGTCCTATTTCTAGGATATGATTTATCAAGTGAGGGCAAAAGCCTGGCAGCAAATCTTTTAGAAAAATGTGCGCTGCTCCAACCTCCAAAAACTTACAGTTGATTCTAGGTTTCCTGAATTTTGGAAGAATTTACATTCTAAACTACGCAGAAAGGGTTAAACCTCTCTACGAATTAATCAAACCTGATTTTAAAACAGTGAATTGGATACAAAAACACACAGAGATTTTGTGTTCATTGCAAACAGACATGTTAGCAACTAAACATTTACAAACACGCGTAAACGTTCGCAACTTAGTGATCCAAATCATTCCAGGACAATGCGGATTCACATACTCAACTTTTAACGAAGGTGAAAAAGTACCAATTGCTCACAAATCACTTTTGTATACACAAGCAGAAATGAAATTTACATCAACAGAAAAAATTCTGACAGCTGTTCAGACTGCTGTAGCAAAAGAAAGATCCCTGGCACAGGGGAAACGCATTATGGTCGTAACTCCTGTACTTGCCTTAGAGACAGTGACAAAAGCAAGCATTCTTAATACTAAAGCTTTACATCCGAAATGGATACAATGGGTTAATTCTCTTACTGCAACAGATGTTGAATATGTTTTTTGATCCTTATTTGAAAACACAAGCATTTCTACAATGCTAACAAGAATGTCCTCTGCCTACTGGAATTCTGCCTCTTGACCAGTATAAATGTATAATTTATACTGACGGATCAGCTCAACCCGCTACGGGGGTAAACAAGCATATAGTGCTGCATGTGCGATCATTAAAGGTCGTTGGCGCGATGGCAAATTTAGACCAATGGTCACTAAAACTCAATCCTTAGGAGATTGTACAGCTTAGCGAGCTGAACTACAAGCATTCAAGATGGCACTTGAAAATACGGATGGCGAATTCCCCACACTCATAGAGTGCGATTCGTATTATTGTGTTCAATCTTACAATGAATACTTGCAGAACTGGCCTGAAAACGGTTTCAATGATGCAAAAGGTGGCACAATCAAGCATAAAATGCTTTGGGAACAAGTAGTTCACTTGCGAGAAGGACTACAAAACACTCATGTGATACATACGCTGAGTCATCAACGTGATGGCATTCACGTTGAAGGGAATTCATTGGCTGATGAAGCCGCGAAGGCAGCTGTGCAAACGGCTTTCGTAGCTGCAATCACTTATTCAAATACTAAAATAGACAGTGAAATAATGCTTCCAGTAAAGACAGCTGTAAAACATTACTTAAAGGGTTTCCACTCAAAGACTCATATATAACTGATGCAAATAATGTTCCATTTGCTCGAATCACTGGAGTGGGGGAAAGGGTAATTCCAAACATGGTACATAGATTAGGACTAATCCTAGCAGCACATGAAGGGCTCGCCTCTTCACATGCAGGTGTTTCCGTGTCAGTATCGTTATTAAAACAGAGGTACTGGTGGCCACGCATGAGGAAACAGACCATAAACTGCGTCTCGGACTGTGAAATATGCCAAAAGATAAAAATGTCTTTACTGTGAAACGTCCTGCGCAGACGCCCCTGTTAATTTCAGATAAACCACTAGCGTGTGTTTACCTGGACCACTGCAGTCCCTTACAAAGGGATGGTAACTATAAATATATCCTGGTCGCAGTGGATTTGTGTTCAAGGTTCATTTGGATGTGGCCTCAGCGCTCTGCTGACGCTCGAACTGTTATAAAAGCTATATTCTGACCAGGGTCCTGCGTTTAGCTCTTGAGCTTACAAAGAAGCCACGGCCAATCTGGGCGTTGCATTGCGGTATTCTAGTCCATTCCATCCTAAGGGATATTCGGTTGTGGAGAGAAAAAAACAGGACATAAAGCAATCTATCGGGTGACGGGTGGGTCAAACATCTAATAAGTGTCCAACGTAGTCTTAACAACTTGCTAAGTAGTTATCTATGGGGTATCACTCCATATGAAGTCCTTTTTGGGACAAGAATCTTAGTCACGGACCTTGATTGTCAGACATCAGTGGTGGACCAAAAGAAATTTGATATCAAAGTTCGTTTGGCTGTCTTACAGGACTTAAATTAACTAAGAACTAAACAAAGCAACGTGTTCCTGAAGCCAACCACCACGGAGGAAAAACCGACCATCCCAGCAAGGCCTGTCTGGATCCCAAAGCTTGGTGATCTAGTCAGAGAAAAGAACGCGGACAAGAAGGAATTTGGGCCTTCTTACAGACAACCAGTACCTGTCCTAGCAATCCATGGATCAAGAACAGTATAACTGCCGCCTCTTGCTGTTAAAAAGGAGAACAGGTTTGTGTCCATCGACCTGATTAAACCACCCTATGTGGCCGATTCTAAGCAGTAGACCAAGTGGACTTTGACCAAGTAGCAGATGCACTCCTCTAGCTACTAACCAAGAGGTTCAAACTGAGGGATTCATCACTTCTGAAGAATCTGCAGTGAGAAATGAATGACTATGCAATAAAGCCTTGGAACTTGTACCTCTTGAGACTCAAATAACAGTTTGTCAAGAAACACATGTCTACAACGGAGTAAAAAGTGATCAAGCAGTTCCAGCGATTTCAACTAATCCTGATGCAATCCCTACAATTGACAGAACTGCCTCTGGCTATTTCATTAACTTTGATATGTTTTTCCAGGATCCCAGCGAACCTGAAACGCCAGTAAAAAGAACTTTCAAAGAACAAGCAATAGAACTTTTTCATCACCTGGAAAAGACTTATCGGGTTTCACCATGGATTGAACTATGGAATGTGTTGGGTGTATTTTTTCTTCTACTTTGGTTGATTCTGGTAATAACTCTGGGTATGCTGATGAATGGAAGATATGTCAAAATGGACAGAGCAAGTAAGATCATCAACTTACTTCTCAAACCACACAAATCATCCCATCGTGAACAAAGAGACTTGGCAGCAGTGAACATGACAGCCGTTCCTATACCTGGTGGTATAGCTTGGGACAAAACAGAATATGACATTTTTGGCCCATCGGAGCTGTTGAGGATTCCACACCAGTTCAAGATTTCATGAAGTGACTTTGTTTCACCTAGTACATTTTCTGATGATTGGGACTTCGAGACTATTAATAATATGATGTCAGACATAGTAATGTCTGCAGTGTTCACTAATCATGAATATTTAGAAGGTTCATCAGACTATAAACAAATGTATTGTTATAACCATTATGGTCATCATTTCTTGTACAAATCTGCAAATCCTAGAAATGTATTATTGTATAACCAATGGGAACATTGTCCTACTCCTCCAAATGGTAGCTCGAAAACATTTGGTATGAAATTTCCGTACTTTTCAGGGTTCAATGTATTCAATCCAGAATTGTTTTACTTTAGAAATGTGAACAGAACAGGAATGAAAAGTAAGTTGACCAATACAAAACAGATTTATTCTGCAGCCTTTTATGCCCAACTGTCTAGTCATGGTTTAGACTTTTGGAAAGACAACATTGAGACAAAAACTGTCTGGGGTACTAAAGATTGGCAAGTGCAGGGGATAGAAGCTTTATTTCGAGCCTGTATAATACCTGAGAAAATTATGTTTTTGAATGACACTGTCTAACAAACGTCTTGCTTAGGATTAGCCAAGATTAAAGACATGAACAATCCGTCCATACCTACACCTACACCTGATAGCAAAAACACTTCAGAGGGGGAGGGCGAAGTACATACTATTTTGCTTCACAACATAACAGATCCAGATTGGAAAAAATGGTTAATCTGGCCCAAAGACACCAACAACTGTCAAGATAGATTCCTGAACAAAACACAGGGTTTCACATTCAATAGGCCAGACCCAAGATATGTTCAAAGACAGCATCCTGGAATAGTTACAACATACAGTGTGTGGGAACTCTGTCATGATTGGCTAAAAAGATCTACACTTAAGGATGTAAAGCAACACTTATCTTTTCTTAAAAATGGCGCTGATCTTAGGGAATTCTTGCTAGGACCAAGAAAACCCTGTCATAAACATTTTATATATGCTGGTATCTATGCTGCTTATAATGAAGCATGGAAGATTACGCAAGCAGAGACTGCAGAAAGAATACGAGAAATTGATCGTATTAATTTAGAGAAAACTCTCTCTGTAGTTGACAATGGGTTAACGACTCTGTCATCCAGGATATATTCATTGGACAGCATAGTTTCTTCTGCCATAGACATCATGGAACAGGACGTGGTCATGTTGCAACATGGTCAGTCGGAACTACGTTCTATCATGCTATTAGGCTGGACGTTGCAAAACCTTCGTTCAGGCTATGTGCCTTGGAGTTTAATCAATACCACATCACTGTTTTCAGAATTCAATCTCATTGATAAACAGATCAAACTGGCACAGAGGGGAGCAGACTATACGGTGCTGAGCACTGAAAAACTGGAAAGATTGCCATTTACAGTCGCTGAAAAAACAGCTACTGAATGGATAATACATGGAACAATCACTCTACCTGTTACAATTTTCCATTTTTCAGTATTGCCTAAAACACATACCAGCAGGCATATATGAAAGGTTGGGTAAAGAATACATCAAGACATCCTGGGAATTAGAGTGGGGGGCCAGAAGTGTTTCTTAGCAGTAAAAACTGGGAAAACGCACTAAGAGGTTCTCTACTTTGTCAGGGTATTAATTTACACGGGGCCTGTGATGGTTCCCATAGCAACTTATCCTGCCACCTGCAAGGTTCACCGGCTGCAGTGATTGATCCAATATTTGGACAACTTTCTAATGGGAGTTACCTCGTGTTGAATGATCACAGCTGCTGTGGCATGTTGCCAGGTATACCATATCTAGTAACTGTGTCAGCCAGGGTCACTTGCTGTATGCAAGTATTGTTTCCTAAAACGAAGACAGACAGGGAGTCACCTTTATGGCCTTTACTGAACATCTCTTCTATACAAATTGATACTTTAAGCAGAATGAAAGCCATTCTTTTACAAAAAACTGTGCCACTGACCTCGGCCAAAGAAACTTATGATCTTCAAGTTGCAAGGACTTCTGCCGAGATACATGCCCTCTTAACTACAAACTGCCCTATACATTTCTCGGAAATGTTAAGTCATATCTTAAACTTGTCTGATATGGGCGGTATTGTACATCTATTTAAGAATGTATGTGCCGGACTGTTAGCACCTTTTCAAGCAGTCCTCGGAATAGTTCCAAACTTTGTGCACTCTTTGTTTGGCGGACTGCCCCTCATTTTCAGACTTGTTCGAAGGATACTATTTTTCCTCCTACTGCTATGATATGGCAAGCCAAATAACCAGCGCCACTTAAAGAACCAAAGAGATAGCTCTATTGGAGATGAAGTGTCGTGAGCGCATCGTCTAAATTTTGGGATTAACTTGTCTAAGAGAATTAAATAACACATGGTTTCTGTCATTCAGACCAATCCGGCAAGATTGCATCGTACCTTTTCTACGCCACCTGCTTGCGGAGAAGAATGCGTGCTAGACATCTGTCTGACACTTCCATCAGTCATGCCAACGGATGTTGATACTTTGCTGGACCCGGTAATGGCCCATTTACAGTGTTGTCCTCAGCGGATACCAATTCTGATGACAGCATTCATTGAGACCTCACAGATGCAAAATGCTGATGCTGAGGTCAGAGAGGAAACTTCAGGCTCGCAGAAAACAACCGATTCGAACATTGCTGATGCGACCAATGCTGAAAGCGATGCTTCACATCTATGTGCAGTTAGTCTTCTGGACAAGGTAATCCAACTATCACCTACAATGATAGCCGACTTTTTTACAGAGTTAGACGATTTCATGTTTTCTCCTAGCACTAGCACTGTCAATTGAGTTCAGCACACAGTGTCCTGAGAGACTTTAAAATTGACCTTAATTTTTCAAAACAAGAGACTAACTTTGGAACTTTTTCCTATGATTAATTTTTTTTCTCCAAATTTGTATTTTTTCTATTTTGGGCACAATTAATCTGCTTAAAGTAGAACTATTCATAGAGTTCAAGAATTCTTTGAATACTTCCAGAAACAATATATGACTTGTCCACAGAACAAACAGTTTTTATGTATTCTGACATGAAATGGTTTCAGCCTTTTTTGTTCTGTATTTACAAGCCATTTCATAAATGTATATTTTCATGGCTCATTCATTAGCATTTCAAACATCAATATATGCTTAGAATGAAACATTGCTTTAATGTGTACAGCACCAATGCATCTTTTATGGCCCACATGCATCAAGCATTTTTGCAGTCGCAGACGGTGCGATTCCTTAAAATCGGCCGTTTGCGAATGCAAAAGTGCTTGTTGGGATGCATCATGCCATTTTAGAAGTCGCATCTTTTTTACGATTTCTAAAATTGCGTTAGCATTTAAGAAATCGCAATTGTGCGATTTCTTAAATGCTATGCATCATTATAGAAAAATATGCGTTTTTTTAAATTGGAAGTGCAAATTACCACGAAGTTCAACTTCGTGGTAAATTGCGAAATTGATTCAAAATGCACAAAAATGCATTTTTTAAACTGTAAAGTTACACACACACATGTCCTTAGGACATGTGTGTATGTAACTTATGCTGAAAAGTACATTTCAGGGGTGCATGGGGGGGTCCTTTGGACCCCCCCCCTGCACCCATGAAATTTTCTAAGTGCCACTCGCAATTTCCATTGACTCCTATGGGCCTTTTGGCCCATAGGAATCAATGGAAATTGCGAAAATTAAGTTAAGAAATCGGTATTTCTTTGGGATTCGGTAAAAAATGCGATTTTTACCGAATCCCACAAGAATACCGAAAATATTGATGCATATCATTTTGCATTTCTTAATTTGCGATTCCTTATTTTTCGCAAATTAAGAAATGCAAAAAGACACAATGATGCATGTGGGCCTTTATGTACAACCGGTTCAAATGCATTTTTTGTGTATTTTGGGTGTGTTCTCACACTTCGTGTGTAGATATGTTTCAGATATGTTGAAACATGTTTAGAATTTAGTAACGTCGTACATAAGAAAGTGGAGTGGGTGTTGTAAGTCGATTTAGATTCTGTATGACTTTTCCCAATTCATGCCCTTATATAGGTACAATTCGCATTGCCCTTATATAGGCATAGAAATCCGGTCCTTATTAGGGATAGTCCATGCTACCCAAATACAGGCATGGCTACTTCCATCTGTTCATCTACGTCACAACGAATTCTTGGAAAACCAGACTCTTAAGCTGTTAGGGTCTTCCCCTTGCCTGGATATTGATTTCTTCAAGAAACCATTTATTATGCATGAACAACTATTCCTTAGGGGTTCTTTCATGATGTTCATATGCCCAACTTTATGTCAAAGCTGGCATTCCTACACACCTTCAAGGTATAAATATACCTTCCCTTGCTATGGCAAAGCACGGTGTGGTTCGGTGCAATCCGACTACCTACTTGCATGACGCAGCTCACTACAGCAAGTGCCGAAGGAAGCCAACTCTCCAGCTGACGTACTGACCAAGAAGCTGTCATCCTCCTGCCGAGAATCCAGCTCCAGTGTTTCTGACTTCTTTTGCGGGGTGTTGGGAAATCGATACCAGGGACAGAGATACCAACCTATCTCATTCTAAGGTATGGAGCTGATTAGAACCTAGAGAAACCTTTGGCAATTCTTGGCAAAACTAAACTTAGCTAAAAGACAGCACCTACTTCCGCCCTGGTACTAGACCTAGGTTAGGTACACTGGGGTAGGCGTATTTTAGAAGCACCAGTTGAGTATTTTAGCCTGTGTTATTTATGTTTGTATTTTATATATGTTATAGCAGCAGACAATGCTATTACAGTATTATTTTCTATTACTGTTTACGCAGTACGCATTATACTTCTCATTCTGTCTAACGATTGTAGCAATTCATATCTCTTGCATGAGAAATAAGACTGTTCAATAAACCCATTTTTATTGGAAACGCCCGTCTCACTATTTCTCTGCAACTCTGTAGAAAGGAAGCATGCACGATTGACTGAGTAAAGTAGTTATCTATTGTTTCCACGACTCTGAAGATCTTGTTCCAGTCCTAGGGAAACAAAGTTGTCATGTTTATGCGGTTGTCAGAAACAAATCCCTTCTTGTTCATTCGAGAAAGTTTCTAGTGACCTCTGAGTTAGTCGGCACACTTAATTAAGTTTAATATACTCGATAGAGACATACTAACCTCAGTCCTATGTCAAATCCATAGTATATATTATTCCAATGCGCAGATCCTATTGGGAATATAGGAACTACACTACAGTCCTCAAGTGGATCACTCAAACTATAAGTAGTGCATTGTGGGTATGAACATTTTGTGGGATCGATGTAAGGCATACGACCCTGGACTCCTCCCAGTGTCTAATGTTCAGAAATATCTGGGTTTAGTAGATTGCTCTTGGTGGTGGATGAGCCCAGGCCCAAACACAGCAACTAAGTCTATTGCTGGTGTCTCCACATTGTGTTTTGTGGCTGTTTGAGTTGTGGGCACCAGGCCAAGCTGCAGAAATAGGAGTGGGCATAACTCATGAAATTTGCTGTTGTGTAATTACGAAAAATTACTGCTAGATTATATGAGAATATACAGAAATATGTGTGGTGCATAACCCTGCAGTTAGCACTATTGCCTTACTGTAAAATGCATTCTTACATCCAATATGGACCTGAGGATACAGCTTGTGTTAAGAATATATTGCTAAAAGCAACAGAACATGCATACCAGAAGCCTCTCTCGTCACAAGAGTAACATGAAATTATCTTAATTATTCCGGTGAAATTAATATTCCACTTAAGCCTACACACAAGTGGGTTACTGTTTTCTTCTGGGCATTTGGGGAAGGCTGGTGATAGGAATTGGGTGGATCTTTGTAGATCCTAGGTTATGTTACAGAAATGCAAGGAAATGAATTATTTCAGGCAAAGTTTGTGGTTTGCAGGGCAATGTGGGTCTGAAAACGTTGTGGAATCCATATGAGGCACACCATCCTATATTCCCCTCATTGTCTAGTTTTCAGAAATGTATGGGATTGGTAGGTTTCCCCAGGTGGAGATCGATCCGAGCCCTAACAATGCAGCCATTCAGCAGGGTATGTGGGACCTTATGGGGATTTAGCCCCACTTTGCTTACCCATTTATAAAACCAATGCCCAAAAGAATTTAAAATTCCTCTCATTTGCCACAGGGACAGGAATGCTTTACTCTACAGGAAAGCAGAATGACTTTTGAACCTTTAGGGGTGTGTGGATCCTGATGTTAGGTTGGAACTGGCTGCCCCCTATCATTTTATTAAAACAATTCCTGGCATCCAGCAGGCTTTATGTCCCCCCCTGTGGATTAATCCCCATTTATGCCATTTGGAGGAGCAAAAAGACTGGTTTGCCCCGAAGGGGTGTGACAATTGCCTAATGCCAGGGTGGGACACCTGCATCCCTTTCTTTTACCCATATAGAACATCTTCTGTGTCTAGTGGGCTTTCTGACTGCAGGGGGATAGATTAGGTGCAACTTCTCATTCAGGCAAACCTCCAATCTTTCCACAGGGAGGCAGAACAACTCTATAACCCATTCTGGAGTGGGGGTATGTCATGGTAGGCCACCCCCAAACCTTTATTTTTGTTGGTATCCTTTTCAAATCCATGGTGTCTAGTGAGCTTTATGCTACCCCGCCCTGCCCACTGCATGGTGGGCCGCCCCACCCATTGTATCTTTTGGGCGAATTATTCCTGATGTCTAGTGGACTTTTGGAGAAAACCTTCCATTCTGCCACTTGAGGGGTCGGAAAGACTGTTATTGCCCCCTTTGGGCCGGGGAGTGGCACTGAACATGGTGGCTTGCCCAATCCCTTTCTCTTTTTATGCTCTTTGGTGTCTAGTGGGTTTCTGTCCCTCTCCCCAGAGTAGAATGATTGGTGTATAAAAAAAACATTCAGCCCCATGGGGGGGCTGAAAAAGTGTTGTACCCTTTAATGGGTATGGCCATGGACCTGCGTATGATGGGCCCACCACCCTTTAGTTTTTTATGCAGTTGTCCCTGGTGTCTAGTAGGCTTTCATTCCCATTGTGGGCAGGTTGAGGTAATCACCCCTACCCATCCCCAGTAGGGTAGAAAGACTGATACTATTAGGGAGGGTCAATCAATCAATCAATCAGGTTTTATGCAGCACAGAAAATCACCTGTGAGGGTCTCAAGGCACCAAGTTTTGCTAGCTGCTTTGTGGTGATCTGTTCATTCTAATAGCCAATTCCTAGAGTGATGGGGCAGTCCTTAGGTTGAGGAATAGGCTTTTCCAAGCTTGGGCCTGCATGTGATAGAAGGAGCATCACTCCCTATTGCTTTGATGGATGTGGTGAGTGTTTGCAAGTAAGAGGGAGGCAGAATGTAGATTGGTTGGTTGAATGTGATGCATTTGTTGATGTATGCTGGTCCTTCATTGTGCAGGGTTTTGTAAGTGTGGGTCAGCATCTTGAACTGCCATCTCTTCTGGATCTGGATCTGAAGACAGTGTAGCTTTTTGAGGTGTGTAGTGATGTGGGCCCGTCTGGGAGGTCGAGGATGAGTCTTGCTGCTGAGTTTTGTATTGTCTGAAGTCTTTTCAGGAGGTGTGTGGTGATTTCTACGTAAAGTGTATTTCTGTAGTCCAGCCTGCTGCTGACTAGGGCCTGTGTGGCAGTTCTTGTGGTGTTGATGGGGAGCAACCTGAAGATTTTGCGGAGCATGTGTAGGGTGTTGA
This sequence comes from Lissotriton helveticus, assembly GCF_964261635.1. Lineage (NCBI taxonomy): Eukaryota > Metazoa > Chordata > Amphibia > Caudata > Salamandridae > Lissotriton > Lissotriton helveticus. The sequence goes on along the minus strand of NC_136067.1, from coordinate 1,033,898,840 downwards.
AGTAGGTGGAGGAAACTGTGTTTACCTGTTTCTTCATGGATATCTTCCTGTCCAAGATGATGCAGAGGTTACAGGTGTGGCCGGTGCAGACAGGGGTCGGGTCGGGCTCAGCTGGACACCATGCGTTGTTCCATGACAAGTAACCCTGGGCGGACAACTACGCCCAGGGTTACTTGTCCACATGGATGACCTCAGAATGAATCTATCCTTTGTGGCAGAGGGGCCAGTGATGCAGGGTTTTCAATTATCTCTATCCAGATCTTTTCAAATGATTCTCCCTAATGATGCTTCAATCAGACATTTTAACATAACACTCTTAGGCTAAACAAGACCATAGGAATTTCATGTGCACCTTGCAACAGAAAGTTATTGCCACAAAGTGCCATCATCAATTGTATATTTCCCCCAAAATAATTTAGCTGTAAAGGACACTTTACAGTTCTTCAAGTTTAAGTTGAACTACAAAGGGCCATCACTCTTTACATGTTGTTTTGTTCCTATTAGCGGAATAATATTTATAGTGAAATTATCTGTTTAACCCACTAATACATTTTGAAGCTGATTATTGAATTAGATCTCTTGCAATTTCTCATGCATTCACTAAACATTTCGGACTAGCGATCATTTAACAGAACTGCCATGTTTTGCGCCCTGTGGTCCTAGGTAGCATCAAATAGATTATGAGATGGAAGCTTGAGTTGTTTATGATCAGGGCTGGAATGAGAACCAAAACCGGCCCCGGCAAAGTGCTCAGCGGGCCGCCTGTGGGGGATAGGGGTGCGACCAAGCTTTTTGCCATAGCCGGTTTCGGCTGATTTTGTTACAGGGTCCGATATTGTAGCTGCGCTGCAAAAACGGCATTGTAACAAAAACAACACCCCACAGGCCAAAAACCATCCCCCACCCTGGCGGCCCACCGGGGAAAAGCCTGGTGCCCGCTCCGCCTTGTCTGGCCCTGTCTACGATGCATCCCAAAACCCTGAGGCAAAAGCCATTGCCTTACTCACTGATAAGCCTGGTATTTTGCCTCCTACCACACCTCTCTTTAAATATCTCTCCTGCCAAAATATAAAAAATAATTCCTGGCTTCTGGCTACCCTACCACGTTTCTCTCTAGAGCTTTCCTTTCCTTCCTTGCTCCAAGCTGTGCTCTCTGCTCTCCATCCAATGCTGACAGGCATTGACAGAGCCATGGTAGGATGACCTTGAATTGATGTATCAGTTTGTAACAGTGTGAAACAACTTTTTTCTATGTCATAGCAATACCAGGATTTGGAATTCGGTATACATGCTAATGGCTCTCCGTGATGGTCATACATAGCCAAATATTGATGGCTGGTGAGCAAGTTGCATAACAGACTAGATATTTCACAGTGTCAGGTCAGCGGTAAAATGTTTGAGCTTGGTGCACAAGGCACAAACATTCATAGATATTATGCAATACGAAGATTCCTTTATTTGGGAGTATTTACTTTCTCCACTTTCTGCTACTTGTCTGACCATCCCACAGACACTAGGGGGTCCATTAGGATGGCGGGCGGACTTAGTCCGCCCGCCATCCCATCGGTAATCGGGACCGCCCGCCATAAGGGCGGGGGTCCCGCGGGGGGTATTAGGATGCGTCCGCCTCTGTGACGGGCGCATCTTGTATTTTTAGCATTGTAGTGGGCGGTGCTCTCAGCACCGCCCGCCACAATGCTAAAAATGCACTTTTACATTTGCATAAACAAAGCGGCAGGTACCGCGCAGTGCCTGCCACTTTGTTTATGCAAATGCCCGTGTGCACCCCCTACCTCTCATTCATTCTGGGGGCCCCCAGATTGAAGACTGCCTGCCTTTCTGTGGCGGCATTGCCGCCACGGAAAGGCATCTCCCTAAGCCCATTGAAAAATGGCTGGCGGTGTTGATAGAGCGCGCAGGTCACCCGACTATAATTTTACCATATACGTATTGGGCCCATAAATTCAATTCACCATATTTATTAATCGGGTAACCTACACTCTACTACCAGTAACCCTGTTCCTTCCTATTTATTTCCAATGTACCCGACTTACCAATCCACTGTTATGGGTACCTATGATCACAATGGATCAGGGAGCTAGCTGTAAAAGAAAGGCAGACACAAAAAAAAATACACAAATACCATTTACTCTATTTACACTCATATAATAAACACTCACTCAGGAAATTTTAAAACCTTTATCTAGTTTTCACCAAGTTCAGGAAGCATAAGGTTCACAGCAATTAGACTGTCAATAACTAAGATTTATTTATGAGACTAAAAGGAAGGTAAGAACAGGGAACATTCTAATAAGAAATTTAGGAATTCAGATTTGATAAGGAGTGACTAAAGGACGGGGAAAATATGGAACATACTAGAATATCACAGTGGAGTATTATCCCTTGAAGAGGGTAGGAAAAATAGAACTTTAATTTGTACTACGGAAATTTTGAGATACCATGTAACTATAGGAAAGGTAAGAATGGAACACACTAATAAGTCGGTGTAATCACTTTAAATCGACTAAAGGATGGATAAGAAAAGGAACGTCTATATTTCATGAACTATATGTAAGAACGTACTAATGGGATGGAAAAAATGGAACATGCTAGAATAATACCTATAATGTATGACTTTATCATTTGTCAGTGTAAAGGAGAGTAAGAAAAAGATAATGTGCAAGTACGATTTTATTAAAAGCGAAGAAATAGAGAATGCAAATTTTGGGTTCCTTCAGATTTATATTTACCTAGAACGGTGTGAAGACCAACCCTGGCCACGGGTCAGTTAAGGACAGGAGTAACCCCAAGGAAAGACAGTCGCCAGTAGGCTACCAGGTGTAGAATGGAACCCCAGGACAGGACAGGTAAACCAGATTAGGATCAGGACAGGACCTCCAAGGTAAGACCAGCACCCGCAGTTCGGTAGCAATGCCTGCGCTCCACCCTCTCTGCAGCTATCAGTCAAAACCCCTATCGGGTTATCGAATTCCCCAGCAAAGTGCTCCGCCAGCACTTAAAGTTCTCAAACCCCCCAATGGGTCTGTGAGACTGTTGGACAGAGTGCTCCGCAGCACCTCTGTTTCAGGATCAGCTATTGAGTGCGTTGGGTCAGTGACAGGTCAGCTATTCGGACAAGTCGGACAATTTCTCTAGCTAAACCTAGGCTAGTTATACTGTTTTCGGGTCAGTGTACCACCCCCCAAATGTTGCAAGTGTAAGAATACCCAATTTCGATGGGTCCTCAAGTAGGACAGGTCAACACACCAACCAGGATTTGACTTTCTCAAGCCTCAATGTACATCTTTTGGGACCGCCTATTGAATTTGGGGTTCCCATGACATAGGTCTCCATCTTACAATGGCATACACAGATTTTATTACAATTGTTTCAAATGCAGTACATTTCGGCTCAGTTAGCTGGGCTACAGGTCGCTTCCCAGGAGCATCTTGACTGTGGCTGCCAGCTGGCTGGGTTCCACAGGTACAAGGTTTTTCTTCCCTCTGCCAGGGTGACATGCGCAGCAGGGACTTCTAAGATGGAGTTTCAGACACATCCCAGGCCCAAAAGATTCGCCACATGAAAAGTAAAGGAAAACAATTTAGAATCACAGAAATAAAAGAATACACTGTATACCAGGAATCCCTATATGACTCCCCTTACTTTATACTAACTATAGCATTAAGATTAGTGCAAGATGAACAGCATTGCAAAAGCTGCAGGGCAAGCATCGGCATGTGAGAACACAAAGCGGCCATTTTATAGCTAGTGCGCAAGTGCAAAGATTTCCCACCAGAACTACGAGTACGTCACGTCACGTGAGTGTGACCAACGCATGCGCAGAAGAAATTCCCGCTAAGCAGCGGCCATTTTAGAGGCCAGCGTATTAGGATAAGTAAACACATAGGCAAGCTTCGCTGGGACACCCCCTGTAATGTAGAAATGTGCATTATTAGTAATACGAACAGGTTGATTACATTTTATTAACGTTATTTGAGGTTCTTGATCCAAGCAAGTCACTTTACGTGCGAATCCTTGCTCCATCAATCCCCTCTTTGATGATATTTTATATCATCACAAATTCATGGAACCAGATGCCAACTTCTCATTTTTTCCCAAGTTCAATCTCTTCAAACATTGTGTTCAGCTTTTCTTTAGTTGCTTTATTAGGGTGAGAATTTTTCACCCTTTTATAAATCTGATTATTCAGTTCCTCTAATTCAAGTTCATCCACGTTTCTTTTTACTCCTCTCTTGTTCACAGTGTACTTCTTTTGGTGCTTTCGACATTTACAACAAATGAATATGATGAATACTACCAAACCTATTCCCGCAATTGGCATCCGTACTTTAATCAAGAAACTCTTACCTAAGTTAGTAAACCAATGACCTACGGCGGAGTGACCATCAGTAAGTCTCTTCCAGGCACTGTCAACCTCAAGTGGTTTAAGCTCTTTTCTCAAATTTGTGATGTTCTTCACATACCCTTTGATCTCTACACTTTTATCAGGTATGTAGGTGAAACAATGTTGCGCTTTCAGCATTCTGCAGACTCTGCCCTCTTTTGCCAATAGGGTGTCAAGAGCAAGTCTGTTCTGTAAAACCACTGATCTGACCGCAACCATTTCGGTATTGACCATCAGGAAACCTCCAGCAGTGTCAGTAGATAACCGATCCACTACTGTTGACAATTTGCAAATTCTGTGTGTATTCAGAACCACTCCCACTGTAGGTATCAGTTCACAAAAAATATTTCCTACAATTTCACCAGCACTTTCTCTTTTAGTGCGTACTAATTGATTAGTCTTTTCAGTGCTTCCTGTGATTTTCCCTACATGGTATATCTTTGGGAAGACAATACCAAAATACCAACTCCCGTACCAATGATCGGGCAATTTGACGTAAGCCTTATTTCCACATATAAAATAAATTCTTGGAAATACAGGCTCTGTCCCATCTTTGAAACCCCAACCCCCAATTACCTTGTAATTATGTTCGCATTCACTGGAACCAATGAAAATATTGTTATGATAACTAGTCATTTCTCTTTTAAGACATAGTTTCCCCTTCTTTTCGAAATCCAGCAACATCGCAGCGTTAGCTCCACCATTTGAGGTGCTCCCTATACTCTCCGCCCATTTAGGAGACTTCTGGTTTCTGTCTTTGGCTTTCTTTTGGAAACTTTCTCTTCTCTTTTCTACCATATCCATAAATTCTTTTTCTTTTTCATGTAAAGGACAGGTCAAGTTATTTTTGTGTGCGTCATCTATATTTATCTTTCCTACGGTTAGAAAATAATCACTCATGTATTTAGCTACATCTCTAGTCGTATGTACAGGGTTCAGGTTTCTTCGAACAGGAAGTTCAGAAAATGTCACGTCATGGTTTGAGTAATAATACTGTAAAGGTCCTCTTTTATAAAATAAACTAGTTAGTATACTACAGGAAATTTCATAGGTTAAGAGCAGGTGATAATAAGTCATGCCTTCAGCCACAGAAGTAGGTAGCTTCATGCAGACATAACATTTGTCTATTTCCATAGTTTCTACATAATGTACTAACAGGTTTGCGAAAACTGTTAAATGAGTTTTGTTCTTTATTTTGTTAAAGTGTAATCCTTCCTCATCTGGTGCTTCTAAATCTATGCTTGTTTGTTTCAGGCTAAGCGGTTTGTCCAGTACGTCTACTCTTCGTGGTGTAATTCTAGTGTGTGATTCTACAGTGTCGTCAGGTAGATTATTATTTAGGTACAGACTCGGGTTTTTACTCATCATAGAATGAATAGTTATTGTTAGTCCTATCCAAAGGATCAATACTATTGCTACACTACATAAACATACTTGCCAGCATGTTTTAGAACAACTTCGTCTCGGTTTCCCATTCTCAGAAGAATCAGACATTTTTGGCTCAAAAGAAGCTTCAACCCCTCTTTGTAACTCTGCACAGCTTGCTTACTCGAGTAACTTTTCAGGTTAGTTCTGCTTCTTCTTCGGTCTGTTCAGCAATCAATTCTTCATCACTTTCATTACTTTCGTCACTTATTTCCAAATTCTCAAATTCTTCCAGTAAAAGTAAGTCCATTCAGGGCTCGAATACTTGTTATTCCGTTTTTTGATGCAAGCACTTCTTCTTTTTGGCTTTGTCACCACTGGGTCAGTTTGACTCGAGACCTCGTTTATCTGCTCAGGCTCCTCGGTTATCGTTTTTAGACGCAATCTCAGCCTTTTCACAAACCTAGGTACTGAGTCACCCTTTTTGAGTCTTTTAACTGGCACTGTGTCTTGACCTTCTTCAAACACTCTTTTGTTTTCGTTTAGGTGTGGCACATTGGGATCAAGTTCGTCCTCTGTATTGTTCCCTAACTGACTAGGTCCAGGTCTTTCATCGGTTTCTTCTGCCTGGTCCCTAAACTGGCCTTGTTCAGGTATATGCTGAGTTTGGCATTCATCTGTTTCGATCTCTTCTTCCTGAACACAATTGTCTAATCCTACCTGTTCCTGTTCAAGCTCTTCGAGCTCTTGATTTTCTTCCGCTTGAACTTCCACCCTAATTTCTATCTGTCCCTCTTCTGGTGCAGGTGTTCTTGGAGAAGTGTCAATTACCTGCACTCTCCCTATCTGGTCCTCCTCAGAATCAGATTTAACGTGGATTTCGATGATCTGAGTAGCTTCTTCTTCACCTGTCTCATCCTCACTATCCCACTGTCTATCTAGCTGGGCTTGACTTCTAGTTCGTATAGGGTCGATTGTCAGATCGATTATTGGGACCCAATCTTCTTGACTGGAGCTCGGTTGTTCTTCTTCAGCTACTTCAGGACCAATATCTTGGGATCCTTCAGCTGCGCAACCTTCAGCCTCAGTTTCGTCAGGTTCAGTCACTTTCTTCGTGTGGCTAGCATGGATCCAGCGAGGTACTCCTGCACACTTTACAGCTGTGGTGGTTACCAGGATCACCTGTCGTGGCTTTCCCCACCTGGGTTCAAGGCAACTTTTCCGAGTGTGCTTCTTTATTACAACCCAGTCACCTGGATTCAGGGCATGTGCTGGAGTTGTTGGCCTGGCGACGTCTTGTCCCCCAACCTGGCGAGAGATAGAACGTACTTGGTCAGCCAGCTCTTTACAGTATTCTAGTACCAAATCATCAGATATGCTTATTATTTTGTATCCTGGCACCCATGCTTGCCACATTGCTCTTCCCATCAGGATTTCATGTGGACTCAAGCCCGTGTTCCGATCTGGAATACTTCTGAGTCCCATTAACACAAGAGGCAGAGCATCTGGCCATTCCAGCTGAGTGTATTCACACATCTTTCCCAATCTTGATTTGATTGTGCCATTTATCAGTTCTACCACTCCAGAAGCCTCTGGACGATATGCACAGTGCAGTTTTTGCGTGATTTTGAATGCTTCACAGATTTGCTTTATTATTTCATTCTGGAAATGAATACCTCTGTCAGATTTAATTAAGACTGGGAAACCGTAACGAGGTATAAGTTCCCTAAGTAATAATTTTGCTACTGTGATGCTGTCATTTCTACGTGCAGGGAAAGCTTCCACCCATTTTGAAAACAGGCAGACAATGACAAGTAGGTATTTCATTCCCTGACAAGGGGGTAACTGAATAAAGTCAAGTTGTAGTCTGATAAAAGGGCCTTCTGCCTTTCCAATGTTCCCTGGTAACACTATAGTTTTCTTTCCAGGGTTAAATTGTTGGCAGGTCAATCACCTCAGGCAGAGTGCTTCTGCTACGCTTCTGAATTGTGAATTGAACCATGTCTGGCGGAACATGCGAATCATCGCATCTCTGCCTACATGTGTGTCTCCATGAATTAACCTCGCCATAGGAGCAAGCATACAGTCTGGCAACACAGGCATATCATCAAGGTAAACAATGACACCATCTGCATTTCTCCTTCGACAACCAACATTTCTCCATCTTTGTTTTTCCTGTGGCTCTGCTGCTTCCTGTAAGTCTCTTACTTCCTCCCATGTATTCACTCCCTCTAGCATCAAAAGTTGGCAGCTGTTTCCGTTCCCCCCCAACCTTGATATTGATTGAAATTCGGTATTTTGCACAATGTTGGGCTAACTGGTCAGCATATCGATTACCTGCTGTCACTTTGTCTACACCAGATTTGTGAGCAGCACACTTGACCACAGCCAATTCTTTTGGTAACTGGATTGATTCCAGTAAATCCTGCACATATTTTCCATTTCTGATAGGGGTGCCTGAAGAAGTCAGGAACTCCCTTTGTAGCCACAACTGGCCAAAGTCATGCACAACCCCATAACCATACTGACTATCAGTGTATATGGTTATTTTCAAATTCCTCCCAAATTTACAAGCTTTTGTCAATGCAACCAATTCAGCTATTTGTGCAGACTTGACTCCATATAGATCGGATGCTTCCACTGGGCGCTCTAGAGTGCACACGGCATAGGCAGCGCTTAGGCTACCTTCCTCATGTCTCAGGCATGATCCATCTACAAACAATGCATAATCTTCGCTAAACAGGGGGTTCTCTTTTATGTCTGGGCGTGGTTTGGTACTGAACTCAGTCAAATCAATGCAATTATGTGCACATTCTTACCTCACCTCTGCTGCGAATGAGCTAGGTAGTAAGGTGGCTGGATTCAAAATGTTACATCGTTCAAGGGTCACGTTTCCTGCACCTACAAGGATTCTCTCATACTTAGTCAGCCGACTAGGTGTGAGATACTGGGTTTTTGTTCTTGTCAGTAAAATTATAACAGAGTGTGGAACATACACAGTTACCGGATGTCCCATAACAATGGACTCACTCTGTTCAAGGCTCATGCATGTTGCAGCTACAGCTTTCAAACATCCAGGTAATCCAGCTGCTACTGGGTCCAATGTGGAAGAAAAGTATGCCTCTGGACGTCGAGTCAAACCATGAATTTGGGTTAGGACTGAAAGTGCACAATTGTCTCATGTGTCACAGAACAGTGCAAAATCCTTCGAATAATCAGGCATTCCTAGTGCAGGAGCAGTACACAGACATTCTCGTAATTTTGTGAAAGCTGTCATGCTTTCGTCATCCCACTCTACAGGGTCACTTGCTCCTTTCTTTGTCATTTTTATCAATGGTTTTGCTAGGACTGCAAACCCACAATCCACTGCCTACAGTACCCTACAACTCCAAGGAACATTCTGATTTCCTTCTGGGTATTTGGCAATTCCATGTTTCGAATTATCCTGATTCTTTCTGTGGTGACTTTCCTGATACCTCTCTCTATTTGGTGCCCCAGATATTTTCCTGATTTAGTACAGAATTGCAGCTTTTCTGGTGATACTTTATGCCCTCCTTCACCTAAATGGTTCAGCAAGGCAATTGTGCCAGTCACACAGTCTCTTCGACTTTTAGACGCCACCAAGAGGTCGTCTATGTATTGCACCAAAACTGATTTTCCGGGCAATATTAGGGTTTCAAGGCACTTTTTCAGTATCTGATTAAAAATTTAAGGGCTTTCTGTGTACCCCTGAAGGACGCAATTCCAGACGTAGACGTGACTGTCGAACTCAAATGAGAAAAGAAATTTGCTGTCTGGATGCAATGGAATTGAAAAGAATGCATGACATAAGTCAATGACGGTAAACCATCCCATTCCATGGAATTTGGACGGTAAAGCATTCCATGGAATTTGGTATAGAATCACTGCAGGGTTTGGCACAACAGGACAACAAGGAACCACAATTTTGTTAACCTTGCGCAGGTCCTGTACTACCCTGTACTTACCACTCGGTTTCTTGATTCCAATTATGGGCGAATTACATGGGTTGCTCATCACTTCTTGTATGATTTTTGCTTCTAACAATCTTTTAATTTCAATGGCAACTCCTTCTTTTACTTCTGCACTCATTTTGTACTGTTTTATATTTGGGTATACTGCATTTTCTTTTATGGCTATTTTAATTGGGTCTACATTTTCCATTAATCCTACATCTTTTCCAGTAAAATCCCAAACTTCTAGTTTCACTGTTTCTTGGAGCTCTTCAGGTAAGTCTTGTATTGTCAGTCTTTTATTTTCCGAGTCGGGTCTTGCTAACATTAATTTATAAATTCCATCTTCGTCTGGGGTCTGGATTTCGACGCCATTTGGTGTGCAAAAGATAGTAAAATTCATTTTACACAACAAATCTCGTCCTAGCAGGTTTACAGGACTGGAATCACAGACAACGAATTTATGCATTTCCTTAAAATTCCCAATTTTAATCTCCATAGGTTTTGTAACTGGGGTACTAATTAGCTGATTAGAAACGCCAACTACCTGGATTGCTTCTCCCGAGAGGGGTAGGTTTGGAACGTCTGCTGTTCTTACAGTAGAACGGGTAGCACCAGTGTCCAACAGAAAGGTGACGTCATTTCCTTCAACCTTTCCTTCAATGTATGGCCCTGACTGGTCCACCGGCAAGGAGGCGCCAAGCACGCACTCCTCGTCCTCCCCCCTCAGGCACCATCAGTAGGTGTCATCACAGAGAAAAGTGTCATTTAACAGAAATTGTGAAGTTGCTGCATTCTTATTCTCCCTTACTTCCCACACTTCGGTGTCTTCACCCTGTTGTGCTTTGCTCCTATAATTTTGTCTAGGTGCATGAGGCAACTGATTCTGCTTTACCTGTTGCTGGGTCTTCCGTGATTTCTCATTCTGCGTCTGTGGATTTAAATCATTTATTTGCACATTACCATTCTGTACTACTGGACGCTCGTCCCTCCAGTGACCTATTTGTCCGCACCCGTGACAGGGAAACTTCTTTTTGGCCTCTTCTCTGCTCATTTTCACTCTGGGCTTTCCCCCACCCCCGGGGCCTTGATTCTGATTATTGGTCAATTTATTTAGCTGCTGTTCTTGGTGTTCTGCCAATGTTACCTGAGCCCACATGACTTTTTCTTTTAACTCCTTCCGTTTATCTGCCAATTCATCCTCGCAATATTTAGCATATTTCAGGACCTCATCAATTGGTTTAGACTGGCAGCTGATTTTATTGTCTTTGATCCACTGTGAAATCTCAGGTCTTAATCCTAGCACAAATCTATATATGAAGTGGGTCATGTCTTCCATCTCGATGTTATCCAGGCACCTGTACGTCTTGACCACCTGTAACAGTCGTTCATAATAGGAGTGCACAGTTTCATCTCTATTCTGGGTAGTTCTGTCTATTCGAGTCCAATCGGTTTCCTTTGCAGGTACTTTTCCTTTTAAATGTAATATTATCTGATTGTACTTTTTCAATACATCTGCTGAAGGTGCCCCTGTGTTTGGGTCTCTCGGGTATTCCTCACTAGGCCAATCAATAGCAATTTTACATTCTGTCCACAGATCTACAGGTACTACAAAGTCGAAGAACCCATCTAAATCTTTCCAGAGACACTTCTGGACCTTCACAAATCTCTCGACCTATCTGTACCAATCTGCAGGTTTTTCTCGTAATTTTGGGAAGTCATTGGTAAAGGACACAATATCCTGTCGGGACCATGGAACATGTACATACTTTCCACCTGGCACTTCTCTCATGGGATAACATTTCTCTGCCTTGTCTGCTTCTTGTAACACGTATTCAGATGTCATTTGCCTTGATCTATTATCTTCTTTTTTCTTGGCCCACCTGGCTTTCCATTTGTCTAAGTCTCCCCATTTTTGTAACAGACTTAACAATACTCTGATCTGTACCTTCTTTCCTGATACATTCATGTTCTCCAAATCTTCGTCTGAGAATTCTACTCTGTAGGGTTTTTGCAACACTTTTGATTTGCTAATATCTATTCCCATACTAGCTGCGGTGTCCATTAATTTCTCATTATATATTCTGGTATTTCGGGTTAGACTTTTACAAATGAATAACAATTCTTCCTCCGTTAGGGTGTTTAGTCTGTCCAACCCCACATTTCCAGCTGATAGTTCTTCCAATTCTATTCTTAGTTTGTAAATACCTAATGGTTTTGGCTGAGGATTTTGTTTTTCTAATTCTCGGCTCCATCTCTCAATTTCTTCAGGAGTCACTACTGTGGCACTTCTAGTACCAGAAGTTGACTCAATCTGTACTTCTCTTGAAGTGAAAGGAGTGGTCTTTCTATGTGAACCCCTTTCTGGCTCCCGTACTGGTAAATCCATCAAGGAAATCACAGATTCACACTCGCTTGCCTGATCATCTACAATTAAGGGCTCTTTTCTTGGCTGCACTACAGATGGGGTAATAATTGGAGTCTTTGGACTTCCCTGTTTATCCCCGTATAAAGGAACAACTGGTCCAATAGTTACTGGGATTGTCAAGGCTTCAGGACTTGTATTTAATTGGGAGATTTTCTGAATTAATTCTGTTCTTTGTTTAACTATAGCTTCTCGTTCTCTATCCTGTGGGACCCTTTCCATATTAGTTTCATGCATTATTTGCGGAGTTAGAGTGGGAGCAAAACTCGGGGCAGTTGGATGCATCATACTTGGTCCTTCGCCATAATTAGGTTTTAGGAAGGGGTTTCCTGTACTCAAAGGTCTTGCCTCCTCCCGATAAGGAGGTCGTAGACAGGTATCTCTCGCATCTAAGGATCTTGATCCCTCCTGGTAAGCTGGTCTTAGGCAGGTATCTCCTACACTTGAGGATCTGGGTCCCTCATTATGAGGAGGTGGATTCTTCATTAACAATTCCTCCAAATAATCATCATCTGAATCCCCACAGGTCATCAAATGCTTTGTTTTCTCTGTCTTCTTCTCTCCCAGGGGTGCTTCTAGGACTATCACAGGGTACAATCCTTCTACTATCATATCCTGTCTCCATTTTTTCATTCTGTTTTCTCGGGTTTCTTTATTCACCTTAGGATACCATTTTGTCAACCCCTTGTCCATTCTGGGCCTGTCTCGCTCAAACGCCTCTATCTCCCATTCTTCTAAGGCCTCATATTGCGTTAGTCTCGGTCTGGGATGTAAATCATTCATTTGGGTCTTCAAATTGAACAAAATCCTGCTATTGAATGTACCATCTAACGGAAATGCCAAGATCCCGCCATCTTTAGTATATTCCACCCAATTTTCCAACCATACACAAGCATGGTAGCCTCTGTCAAACATCATAAATGATGCGGGAGTATTAGGTGGTGGAATGACAACTCCTTCTCTAGTTTTGATAGGCTTGTCTTTCTTAAAATAATTCTTCACCTTGTTTACTAAGGTCATTGTCCTCTTATTTACGTACATAACGTTTTTACGACCTTTCCACTGATCTTTTCCAAACCCTAGATATCTTGGATCGGGTCTAGTTTCTGGATTATATGTATGCCACATATACTTTTCCGTAAGCTACTTTGTTTACAAAAATCACTTCCAATCCAGATGCGTCTCTTATTTTTCTGCAACTAATCAAATGCGCGATTTCAAAATAATTCAACCAATGGGTGCGCGGCGTTTCTCGTAAACGAGTTCTCACCCTCCTGTGCTCACCCCCCTTTACAATTCTGTCTCAGCTACACGCAGGCTGTCTTGAACAATACCAGCGCGGCACTGAGTGACATCAGCGCAGCTCTGCAACTGACTCCCTCCTTCACAAGGTAAGAAACACTTCGATTTCTACCTTTCAAAGTGCAAGTGCTCTGTTTAATTTACAACGAAAACACATTCGCCACTGTACTCGAGTGTCTAGAAAGAAAAGATTTGTTTTACTGCAAGTAAACCTCTTCTATTTACTTTTCAAATACTGCGAGTAGATCCCTTCTGCCTACTTTTCACACAATCATTAGTGAACCTGCTACTCCTTCGACTCATCCACTTTGGGATATATACTAAGCCAAAGGTTTCACTAGTGAACTCCTTTGCTATCAATCAAGCTTAGACGAACCTGCTACTCCTTCCGTGTGACCCTTACTAGGTTATATCACAATAGAAGTTTTGCCAGCGAACTCTTTGCTACCATTTATTCATACATTTATACAGAAAACCCTAATTAGTGCTTCCAGTTCTACCTAACCTGCACCAATTTTCCTCTGGTAAGTGACCTCACTTGCGATGTGGATTCTCCTCACCACTCGCTATTCTGCCCCCGGGGATTCCAGACAAACATATAACAATCACTAACGAGTTTTGTTAGAACATATATCAATATATCAGCAAGAAAAACAATTTAAAACATTTCATAATTATCAAAGCAATAAAACATCAATGGTACATTTGATCGATCTATATTTTTAGCAGCAAAAATGTTCACAATTGGCAGCAAGTAACCTACCTACCTATCTTTAACTAGTCCTACCTACCTTTAACTAGTCCCTAACCATAATTCTGCTACCAGATAATTACTGATAGAGCGCGCAGGTCACCCGACTATAATTTTACCATATACGTATTGGGCCCATAAATTCAATTCACCATATTTATTAATCGGGTAACCTACACTCTACTACCAGTAACCCTGTTCCTTCCTATTTATTTCCAATGTACCCGACTTACCAATCCACTGTTACGGGTACCTAATGACCACAATGGATCAGGGAGCTAGCTGTAAAAGAAAGGCAGACACAAAAAAAATACACAAATACCATTTACTCTATTTACACTCATATAATAACCACAGACTCAGGAAGTTTTAAAACCTTTATCCAGTTTTCACCAAGTTAAGGAAGCATAAGGTTCACAGCAATTAGACTGTCAATAACTAAGATTATAAAAAGCACGTATCCATATAGGAAGTAAATAAGACCAACCATTTATGAGACTAAAAGGAAGGTAAGAACAGGGAACATTCTAATAAGAAATTTAGAAATTCAGATTTGATAAGGAGTGACTAAAGGACGGGGAAAATATGGAACATACTAGAATATCACAGTGGAGTATTATCCCTTGAAGAGGGTAGGAAAAATAGAATGGCTATATATTGCCATTCAAAGATGGCGCGCGTGTAGAACGCGACCGCTTTGAACACGAAGGGAGCAGAGATAAGATAATTATAGATGATATTGTAGATAAAACTGCGAGGATACGTAGTTTACACAGACTGTCTAACAAAACGGAGAATCACCACTCAAAGATGGCGCCCGCGGTTTTAGGCTATATATTGCCATTCAAAGATGGCGCGCGTGTAGAACGCGACCGCTTTGAACACGAAGGGAGCAGAGATAAGGTGAGCCGGGTGCTGTAATAGTAGTCAGACAGTACAATTGTTCTTTTATTTAGTGCTTACTATAATACTGGTTTACTTTGATTGCAGCCTACCACTAAGAGACTATAGAGTTGCAAATATTTACTCAAGATATATTTGGACTTGGAATATTGCTGATTTTCGAATTGGAGTTGAGATTTACATGGGAACCATTATTTGGACTACGATTTACTGTTTAAAGGTACTTATATGTTAATTACAACATCAAGCACTGATTATGATGAAATACATAGGGTTCACAATTTGATCACAGTGGAATATTTTATGTCCTATGAGTACTTATACATTATAATGTATCACGCATTTGCTTAAAGAGAGCATATATTTGTTGATGGCAAATGCCATATGTGGTTTAGTTCTTCCGTTAACAATATAATGTACATACCAGTAATGATAGATCAATTTTGGATAAGATATGGTTCACGTGAAGTGACAGTTGCCTTATATTTGATTAGAAAATTGTGGATTGGACTCAGGAGATATACTGAACATTGAAGTTTACGTACTACGTGGTTTCGCCCCTACAACATGGGTGAGTTTGCTTGGGTATATTTGTATAGATTATGATGACCCATCTGTTGGTACAGTTAGTGACTGGGCCCTACTTGGTTTTTCAGGTTAATGACCATTATTAATTTTGACAAAATCTGGATTGAAGTTAGGTATGTTACCTTTTTACGTATACTTCAATCTAGTGTGAATGAGTGCTCTTTTCTTTGGGCATTAAACGTATTAGTGTTTCACTTTGGGTATTTCTCGCTTTACTCTTGGTGACTAGTACTTTCTTGTTGTACTTTTCTGGATACACTTACTCGGTGTCTATAATTGTGAATATCAAAATATGGCTTATGTTATGTAATTTTGGTTACTGTATTAATTACAGCCCTGAAGAAGTCTGTATGTCATAGACTGACTAGACGAAACACGTGTTGGCTGTTATACTGTTATACATTGGATGAAGAAATCTGATGACGAATCTGATGAACAGATGAAATTAAAGATATATGAACATTGATTTTGTGTTACTCGAACTCAACAAGAGTGCTTGGTGGATAAATGTTAATGTTTAGTCATTTGACGCTGAATTAAGTAGTGGTAACCTACTTTTTCCACTTTGAGCACCAATCATACGTTATTTGCATTTACGTTTACTTATACACGCTGTGCGCTCCAATATAACTGTTACCAGCTTAGAAAAATTTAGGAAAAATAGAACTTTAATTTGTACTACGGAAATTTTGAGATACCATGTAACTATAGGAAAGGTAAGAATGGAACACACTAATAAGTCGGTGAAATCACTTTAAATCGACTAAAGGATGGGGAAAGAAAAGGAACATCTATATTTCATGAACTATATGTAAGAACGCACTAATGGGATGGAAAAAATGGAACATGCTAGAATAATAACTATAATGTATGACTTTATCATTTGTCAGTGTAAAGGAGAGTAAGAAAAAGATAATGTGCAAGTACGATTTTATTAAAAGCAAAGAAATTGAGAATGCAAATTTTGGGTTCCTTCAGATTTATATTTACCTAAAACGGTGTGAAGACCAACCCTGGCCACGGGTCAGTTAAGGACAGGAGTAACCCCAAGGAAAGACAGTCGCCAGTAGGCTACCAGGTGTAGAATGGAACCCCAGGACAGGACAGGTAATCCAGATTAGGATCAGGACAGGACCTCCAAGGTAAGACCAGCACCCGCAGTTCGGTAGCAACGCCTGCGCTCCACCCTCTCTGCAGCTATCAGTCAAAACCCGGATCGGGTTATAGAATTCCCCAGCAAAGTGCTCCGCCAGCACTTAAAGTTCTCAAAACCCCCAATGGGTCTGTGAGACTGTCGGACAGAGTGCTCCGCAGCACCTCTGTTTCAGGATCAGCTATTGAGTGCGTTGGGTCAGTGACAGGTCAGCTATTCGGACAAGTCGGACAATTTCTCTAGCTAAACCTAGGCTAGTTATACTGTTTTCGGGTCAGTGTACCACCCCCCAAATGTTGCAAGTGTAAGAATCCCCAATTTCGATTGGTCTTCAAGTAGGACAGGTCAACACACCAACCAGGATTTGACTTTCTCAAGCCTCAATTTACATCTTTTGGGACCGCCTATTGAATTTGGGGTTCCCATGACATAGGTCTCCATCTTACAATGGCATACACAGATTTTATTACAATTGCTTCAAATGCAGTACATTTCGGCTCAGTTAGCTGGGCTACAGGTCGCTTCCCAGGAGCATCTTGACTGTGGCTGCCAGCTGGCTGGGTTCCACTGGTACAAGGTTTTTCTTCCCTCTGACAGGGTCACATGCGCAGTAGGGACTTCTAAGATGGAGTTTCAGACACCTCCCAGGCCCAAAAGATTCGCCACATGAAAAGTAAAGGAAAACAATTTAGAATCACAGAAATAAAAGAATACACTGTATACCAGGAATCCCTATATGACTCCCCTTACTTTATACTAACTATAGCATTAAGATTAGTGCAAGACGAACAGCATTGCAAAAGCTGCAGGGCAAGCATCGGCATGTGAGAACACAAAGCGGCCATTTTATAGCTAGTGCGCAAGTGCAAAGATTTCCCACCAGAACTGCGAGTACGTCACGTCACGTGAGTGTGACCAACGCATGCGCAGAAGAAATTCCCGCTAAGCAGCGGCCATTTTAGAGGCAAGCGTATTAGGATAAGTAAACACATAGGCAAGCTTCGCTGGGACACCCCGTGTAATGTAGAAATGTGCAATATTAGTAATACGAACAGGTTGATTACATTTTATTAACGTTATTTGAGGTTCTTGATTCAAGCAAGTCGCTTTACGTGCGAATGCTTGCTCCATCAGTGTCTAATAGACACCGTCACCATATTAATCCTCTTCCGCCGCGGCCGCAAGGCGACCGGGACGGAAAACCGTCCGCCGAGGTCCCCCCGCCATACTAATATGGCGGGGGGAATTTGAATGCGGATGTCGGGTGGATGGCCCCCGCCAGCCTGGTGGGGGCAATCCGCCCCACATCCTAATGGGCCCCTAGGTATCTTATGATGATTCTTCCAACCACTCCTGATTCTGTGTTGGTGACATCATCGGACATTGCCAGGCTGCAATGATAAAAACATAAGAAGCCTGGGATTGCTGATGATGTCACAATGGCTTCATTATTGGAGCCTAGAACACTGAGGCTGAGGCTTTTGGATCTCAGGTGCAGTGTTACTTTCCTTGGATACCTGGAGAGAGAAGGTTAAAGCTGTGTTAGCTTGAGAGAAATTGTGATTTACTTCAACACGTATAGTGGGAGTCTGAACTACATGTGAGTCAGTAAGTACTTTGACTTATTACTTCACATGCAGTGAAATAGGCCTTGAATAGAAGTAGAAAAATTTTCCCTTCAAATGTATCTGGCTTTTGGCAGTTAGATTCTTATGAGGGTTTTAACTATATGCAGCATGACTAAAACATGTAAAATCCACCTCACTGGCACCAAAATTGGTTGAACAAAGCACATCACACCTGAAAAAAATAACATGACTCATAATGCAGGATGAATACCGATAAGTATGCAAATAATTTTAAAAAGTCAATTAAAATATCATGAAGTCATACGAGCAATTGATGTTAATATTCTGAACAACAGATCCCTAGTCCTCTGAATGATCAGCTCACAAAATACTTGTAAACTACAATTATGAATGATGAGTACTGAACCGCCTCTTTCTGTGAGCTGTGATCATCTGATTATCTGAGAAATCAGTGAAATCAGAGCATAAGACTTCCATATTCTTTTCACAGTTCATGGCTTTTATGCCCTCTCACAGTATTTGCTACCTGTCAGTCCTCACTGCACCACACACATAGACCCCCATTGAATAACAACCCCCACATGAGAAAGTCATCCTTTTGGCCCTGATGACCCCCATTTGTTGCTTGATACTGGTAGTAACTGACTCTGATTGTGCCCTGGGCTCTGCTTACTAGACCCAGGGCCAGTACTCTACTTTAAAGGTATATGGTGGTTAGGTTCAATTACAATTGGCAACGACAGACCGCTGTAAGATGCAAACAACCTATCAGTTCCTAGTATATAATATGCCTGTGAGGTTTAGAGCCAAAGTAGATTTCCTGAAGTGTGCACTGCTATGTTGCATGCTGTCATTTTAAAGGTAGCCCTGCTTTGCAGACTGTCTTCAAATTTAAATTATATGCAAATTCGCCTTTGGAATTAAAGGTACTTCCATAGTAGTGATCTACCTTATTTCTACACATAGGTCACCACTGAGGCCTCCCCTAGGTGTCCAAGGGGTAGGATGCCATGTAGTTATAAGCAGGGATATTATTAAAGATGTTTTATAAGCCCTGGTGATGGACACAAATGCCACATTTATTTTTCCCCCATTGCAGATAATTAGATCCATGAGCAAACATCTGAATATTTTATTTAAGTAGAATTATTGACAGAAGAGAGATAAAAATATAATGTGTGGTATCAGAATGTTAGTTATGATAAATCCAACGGATCACTTACATAATATCGAATTCATAGATATCGAATTACCAAAATATCGAAGAAAAAATATAGAATGCAAAAATATCGAATTTCTATCTACAAACAGGTAAGTACAAAAATATCGAATAAAAAAGATAGTTTAAAAAATATAGTTAGTCAAAATATCATTTTTTTTTTAAAGTCAGGAGGCGATGGTTGGATGTTTAAGGCGTCAACCTCCACGAAGAAGAGAACAATTCGGTTGTAAACTTTGCATAGTTCTTCTGGGTGAGCCGCTATTTTATCCCACCTAACTCTACGTCTGTCATTTGAAAGTATGATCCTGTCATCCAGATCCCCAGGATTTGTAGTGCCATTCTTGCTGGGGCCGGGAGAGGCCAGATCCAAGATTAGAACATTATGGTCGCTCTCGATTCCTACGTTAACATTAAGGACAATGACCTTTGGCCACAACCGCGTTTCGACCAGAATATAGTCGAGATGAGACTCCTGTCTGGGTTTATTAAACGTGCACTTGGCTGGCGTATCCGAGGGCGTGAGACCATTGCAGGCCCTAATTGAGTGATTTAAAGTTAGGGCAGTGATCTGGATTACTAGGGGAGACCACATCCTCGGTGATGGGGACTTGCTCGCTGGTATTGCCCAGTATTCATCCTCTGCCAGTAGGTCGCCATCCTTCATGCCTACTAAAGGCTTGAAGTGGCAGTTCAAATCACCCCCTACCAGGAGATGAATATCACTAGTAAGGGTATGCAAAAAATGCGACAGCTCCTCAATAGTTCTTGATTCACTGGCTATGCTTACAGGTCGTGAATAAACATTGACAAGAGCAAGCTTGAAAGCATTTGGCCAGGCGAGGACTACGCATTGGACATCTTCGGAGTGAGTGGTCAAAGTCTTGGCCGTGCAACCCAGTTGCAAGCCAACCCAGATGGTTAGACCTCCTGCTGGTCGCCCCTTCCCTCCCCAACGGGCAGGAACATGAAATGCAGCATAGCCCCCACGGAGTTGCCCATTTCAGGCTCATGTCTCTTGGAAGAGACAGATGTCATTCTTATCAACAAAAGCTCCCCACTCCGGGCATGCTATTTTATTAGGTAGGCCTGCGACATTCCATGACAAAATCGTTAGTGAGCCTGGCTTGCACACCTTGTCACTGCTATCACTACTGTCCCTTGTACCTCCTTCACCCAGACTTATTGGCGGGAGAGCCATTGTATTACCTTCCACATTTATACTTGTTAAAGGATCATAGTTGGTTTCTAAAATAGGCAAGTGAATATCAGGGGATTCCAGGGATACCTGACTGCTGCCTGCAACCGCAGCTCTGCCAAGGAGTGCAGCGCTCACTCTGAGTCTAATCAGTTACCCAACGGAAATAGAAGGGATTTTGTTGGATTGGGGATGTCATGGGAGCTACATGAAATATAGCAGCTCTTATAACGAGAACAGTGACTTAGTTGTACAGTGGGTGGGAATGTAGAAATCAACAGAACTATAGATCAGAATATTACATATAGAATATCATTTGACATCAATATCATGTCCTAAATGTGGCAATAACGTTTATGAACAATGTTTAGTACAGAGTATTATGTCAGTCAATATTCTGACCTTGCTAATCTGGTACCACACCTTCAATAGAATTTGACAAAGGATGACAGATTTAATAAAATAAGAGTTGATAGCAGGAAAATCAGTAGCGCTCAGACAGTCTGATGTACCATATGAAAATCCACTATGTATGACCGCATGTTGACCTTGCACTTGGGGCAGTTCATTGAAGGCAGAGCAGAATAACTCAACGTACAGTACTGCATTGACGAATTATTTTTAACAATGGCCTTATTAACTAAGTAAGTAAGTCAGTTTTATTTGTAAAGTGCATAGTTAATTAAAACCATTGCACAGATTTAAAAAAATCAGAAAAGTAATTACTATAAAATATGAAGGTTTTGATATGTACACTCCGGTTTCTCATTTATTTCCTTTAAGAATTCTTTAGGTAGGAGTAAAAGCAATGTGCTGATCTTTTTAACTACCATCTCTGATACTATTGTGGGTGCAATATTCAATTATTCCATTTTAAAAGTTTTAGTAAGGAGTATCTCTGCTGTTAGCCCTCAAAAGACTCACAGATGGAGTCCCATGTGTGACCTAAAGGATAGAGCTGGTACGAAGAACGGTGGCTGATTTAGGGTAACACAAACTCAACAGTTGAGAGGAGGGTGTTACAGATTTCCTGCTTGAAAGGATGATATGAGAGTAATGGGATGTATATGTTTTCTGTTTTTACATTTGGCAGTCCCCAGAAAAAGTTATCTAAGTGTCCAGTACTGGTGCCAGGCGACTCTGTTTGCCATTAAGAAATTGCCCTAAAATTAATGTGGCAATGAAACATGTTGGCGCAGTATAAAGCGGTATGCAAGAGAGGCAGCCAATTTTTATTTGAATAAATGCACAGTAAATAATAAAGTTGGCACCGAGTAAAGTGCAACTTATTTCAACTCTAGCTTCACATGGTCGCATCGTGGGATGTGATTTATTCACTTCACTTCTTTCACAGCACCTATTGTATTTATTTTGGACACTATATTTATTATTTTTCAAGGCAAGATGGCTACCAATAATGATAAAAGTGGGCACAGCTTGTGAGTACCAACCAGTGAGCTCGATTGGTGGTACGCACGTGAGGGGTCATCTTGCCTTTTCCCAATTTTTTGTTTTGATTGTGATGCTCAAATTTTATGCACCCTTCACATTAACCCTTCTGTATATTGGTCAGGGGTAACAAAGCGTGGTGACTGCCATCTGTTAAAAATTTTTTTTTAATTGAAGGCAAAAAGCAGGAGGTTACTACCTTGTTATGGAAAAGAGAGGTGTATATGGGAACTACATTTTGTGAATCCCTACCTCCGCTTTATATTGTTTGGCTTTAAGAGAGGTGCCTTACAGACCAGTTCTTTTTGTATTTCTATTAACCCCTCCCATGCTCATGACAAGCTCAGCTCGTCATGCAGTACAGTGCTCCTGTGCTCATGATTAGCTGAGCTCGTCATGACCACACCCGTTTTTATTGCTGTCCAGCACAGCAGAGGAATATGTGCAGCATCCATGTGGTTAAGCACTCAAAAGACAACAGTTAATTTTTTGTTATCTAGTGTTTGAATGTTATGTTTTTTATCATTACAGGTCCTTTAGTTTGATGTAGGGGTACCTTAGAGTTGATAGTGATGAATTATTATATTGATATTAAGGAGTGTGCTGAGGAAGAAAGAAATAGTGTGCCTTAAATGGTTTGCCTGTAGAAAACTAGTGTACTGAACATCATTATGCAATGCACAATAGGGTAAGCATGACACTCTGATACTTTTGTAGGGATATCTGACACCACCAGCTAAACTATAACCTGCATCTAGACTGCACTTCCATACTACACCTTCACTACCTACATCGTACATGAAACCTACATCCCAATGTTTGCTGTTCTACACTCCTGCATCACAAAATACGTCAGTTACAACTAGCTAGCATATACTTCATGCCCCATCACATGCAGCCTAGAGTGCAATTAGCACTCTTTAAATAAGGATTCTCAAACATTTCCTGAGCTACTGTCCAATATAGGAATTTGATAAATGCACACAGAGACCAAATAACTTAAACACTGCCCCTAGAGTACCCTCAATTTCTTCATTCCAGGTACAGGGAGCATAACGTATTAATAGAACAGGAGCTGTATCACAAAGGTTTACATTTGGGGTCCCTGAGGATCAGTGGTGTCCCTTTGCTCTTGAAATACCTAAAGAGAGAGAAAGAGAGATGAGCAAAAGAGAGGAAGAGAAATAAAACAAAACGAAAGAACGACAGAATAAGGAAAGAAATATGGAAAGAAAAACATAAAGAAAGAAAGAAAAATACGAAAAGAAAGAGGTAGAGAAATATAGGAAAATAAATAACAAAATAAAGGAGAAAAACAACAAGGACAAAATAACCAGAGAAAAGAGTCAAATACAGGAAATGAAGGAAGAAAGAAATTAAGAAGAAATGAAAGACGATGAAACAAACTATGAAGAGAATGAATGAAAAGACAGGAAGAAAGAAGGTATGGCAAAAAAGAAGTAGGCAAAAGAATGAAGAGCACAACAGGAAAAGAGTAAAGGAAGAAGGTGAGAGAAATTAAAAGACAGCGAGAAAACAATGGAAAGGAAAGAAAGAAAAAAATGTGAGAAAAAATGTAGAAGAACAAAGAAGGAAGAAGATCAGGTCACAGGTGGAATTAAGAAAAGGTCCTTGTGGATGAAGAAAGGAAAAAAAGAAAGAAAAAGAACAATAAGCAATAACACCAAAAGGAGAAATACAGAAAAAGAATAACAGAGGAAGAAAGATGTAGGCAGAGAAAACAGATAAGACTGAACAAAAGAAGGGAGAGAAGGAAACAATCAGAGAAAACAGCAGAGAAAGAAAGACATAGAGAAAGATGGAGATAGGACAAAAGAAAAGAAGGAGAGAAGGAGGGAAGTCAAGTAAGAGTAGAAGAAAGAATAATAAACGAAGAAAAGAGAAAAACAGAAATTGGAGAAAAAAGAAAAAATGAAAGAACAAAGGAAAGAATTACTGAGAGAAACAACTGAAAAAAGAGAAGAAAGAAATAGTAAGAAAGAAACAAAGAACGGGAAAATGGAGGAAAGGAAAGAGATAGTGTAAACAAATAGGGAGGAAGCGAGAAAGGGGGAGAAATAAAGAAAGAGGAAAGCAAGAAAGAGAGAATAAGATACATTGAGAAATGAAAGAGAGACATAAAAGCAAGGGAAAAAGAAAAACAGATAAAGAGAAGGTAGAAAGAAGTAGAAAAAGAAGAAATTATTTTCAGAAAATGGTATTCTGTATCCTCAAGCACGGTCAGCTTTTGAGTAAATCATAGAAACGGGAGCTGTGTTTTAAAAAGCTGTGTTATCAGGTGGGCACCTGTATATTCTCAGTTGACAGGCAATTATCATATGGGAGCTACTCAATGGCAGCATGCAAGCTACAAGTAAAGTATGATTGATTAGTTGGAGACCAGTGCTTTTAATCCACCAATACGAAACACGCCCCTGCCTACTCTTTAAGTCTCCCTTACTTCTGCACCTACATTCCTCCTCCTTCGGTGCCCTACATTAACACCTGCACCAGGCATCCTATAATTTATACCTACATACTGACCATCAACTCTTGCACCACCACTGTCACTCTCACCACCCGCCATATCATACGTCTCACAAACTAAACTCTATACAGCATATCTCAAACATAAACACAGCATCCCACACCAATACCCATACAAAATGCAACAATAAAACTGTTCTGCTTTAGCCCTGATTCTATTGCAAAATAGTGGTATACTTGGTTGCGATCTTTGTTTTTATTAAATACATTTGTTGCATATTTTATTCAGAGGTTTTGAATTATGACTACATCTAACACACCTTATACATTAGAAAAATATTAATCTGGTCAAACGGAAAACATTCATAAAATCTCAAATTGTATTCACTATTTTTTCTGCACATTGACAGTAAAAGAAAGAGAGGTTGACTGCACAACTAACGGCAAAAGAAAACTGTAAATACATGGATCAATTAAAAAGTAAATGAGCATTCATCAAAGTAAATATATCTTTGTAACCATATGATGCTCAATATATATCTAGGAGGGAGACCGGTGGATTTCAACGATGGTCTATGATTGTTTCACCTCTTTATATATTCTGCAGAGCCTTTAATAAGACCATAACAAACATTAGGCCCCTGATTTACAGGTTATACCGTTGCAAATATGACGAAGTACCCTGCCCTCCAAGCTTTTGTCCACCTGCCTTATTTACATGTGGGCGAACTACAACTTTTCAATCAGTGGAATTCATGATGGCTCAGTTGACCAAAGCCTACTTCTGACATAAAGACATCACACTGCAAACAGAATGATTTTCTTTTGTCCATTACTGCAAAAAAAAACTTGCCTGTGATGGACAGAAAAAAACAATATTGACCTCCACACCTTGGGTGAAAACTCCCAGAATGTGGAGGGTACACAGACATAATATCGACTCCAAAATATCGTTTGGACATAATATCGACTCCAAAATATCGTTTGGAGAAAATATCGACAGGACAGAATATCGACAGCCAAAATATCGTTTTTAAGGTAAGTGAAGTAATATCGTTTTTAAGGTAAGTGAAGTAATATCGTTTTTATTTTTAGGGTTCAGGGTCAGTTTTGGGTTTTTGGGTACAGGGGTATTTTTAGGGTTCAGGGTCAGTTTTGGGTTTTTGGGTAAAGGGGTATTTTTAGGGTTCAGGGTCAGTTTTCAGTTTTTGGGTAAAGGGGTAGTTTTAGGGTTCAGGGTCAGTTTTCAGTTTTTGGGTAAAGGGGTATTTTTAGGGTTCAGGGTCAGTTTTCAGTTTTTGGGTAAAGGGGTATTTTTAGGGTTCAGGGTCCGTTTTCAGTTTTTGGGTAAAGGGGTATTTTTAGGGTTCAGGGTCAGTTTTCAGTTTTTGGGTAAAGGGGTATTTTTAGGGTTCAGGGTCAGTTTTCAGTTTTTGGGTATTATTTTATTATATTTTATTACTATATAGATATGTTTAATAAATATGAAATAAAAAAATATTTATTTAACTTTCATTAATTATTTAATTATTATAAGTTAATTTAAGTAATTTAAAATATATTTTAGTAATTAATTATTAATATTTAATTTAACACTGTTTTTAGTAAATACGATATTTTTTACAACTATATTTTTGTAAACGATATTTTGTACTCGATATTTTTGTACTTACCTGTTTGTACATACAAACTCGATATTTTTGCTGTAGATATTTTTTCCTCGATATTTTGGGTAGTCGATATTTTGGTAGTCGATATTCTTTCAGTGATCCAATGTGGAGGTCATTAATCTTTTGTTTTTCAGAAACTGCCGCATCAGGGGTTCCTGAAAAAAAAAGTTAAATATTTAGTGAACAGCTGTCAAACCGAGGATGGCCATCCACCAAACCTTTTGTACCTTGAAGGAAACCACTGTGACAGTGGTTCCTTTCAAAGTACAGAGATGACCCCTGGGCAAAAGGTCAGCTCTAAATATAACAACTCAAATACCATTGGGGTGGCGGATGCAGTATCCTCTGACACCCTGGAGGACACTGCTTCGTCTGTCAAATACAAAATCAGGCCCCAAATTCCATATTTTGACTCCTAAAGAACCTCTTGAATATCTTCAAAGGTAGCAATATTGTAACAAAGAGAATCAGATTCTTCTTTACATTCCACATGTAGGCAAGGGTTGAGAACACAAAATAGAGTCAATCTGTATATAACAAACTAATAGATTCAAAAGTAAAGCTCTCTCATAGATCTTGATTTGTATTTTGTAGAATGAATTGCCTGTTTTAGTACCTGATTTGCACACAGAAATGTGTGTGCATGTCTGTACTGGTTTGTGAGTGTAGTTGGTTATGTGTATGAGAAACTCAGAGAAGAGAGAGAAAGACAGGGATGAGAGGTTGGGGCTGCACTCATTTAAAAGCATGGACTAAATTAGCAAAGTCCACAGGATGTAGGTGGTGTTTGTTTTGCAGCAGATGCTGCCAAGGCATGTGCTGAGCCTTTTATAACAAGCATTGTACTTGCACCCATTTCACCCCCACACTGTGTCAGGATGCATTACATCCTTTTCTAGGAGGCTAGGGGCCCATATAAATGAGGGAACACTTTTGTCCAGGTGTTTCTGTCAAATTACTAAGCACTGGCTAAGGCAAACTGGATCGCAGAAGATGTCTAAGGGAAGCGGTGCAAAGGTAGGACACCTATCGAAGCACACTTTGGGAGGCACCATGCGGAGTCTCAGAAACCCAGTCATCCCCATGAAAAAAGATGAAGTTAAGTAATATACCCACCTCCAAATGTGTTACGATATACTGGCAGTACAAAACAGAACAGCAGCTTGGAATTGCTACACATCTTTCACCGTTGCACCCTCTCTGGCCTCTGAGACTTTAGGACTTCACTAGCAAGGTCATGTTTTTTATCAAGATATACAAAGAGATTAACCAATTTTAGACCTATTTCGTAATACACCACATTGTTATTAGCATGTAGGAAACCGAGCGCCCTGATACTTTTAGATCTGTCAGCGGCGTTTGATACTGTCAGCCGTGACCTGCTTCTGGAAAGATTGGCCAGAGCTGGAATAAAGGGTACAGCCTATAAATGGCTAGAATCCTTCCTAACAGGGAGGCAACAGAGGATTCAACAGGGAGATGATCTCTCCGATGTGGGTATGGTGGAGTGTGGAGTCCCGCAGGGCTCAGCACTATCGCCACTACTTTTTAATCTTTACCTACAACCTCTGATCGAGTCCTTAATGCACATGGGTTGTCGAGTGTTTAATTACGCCGACGACACTCAACTGCTTTTTAGCATTCAGAACTCTACTACGGCCCAGGCACATGTGTTATAAGTTCTTAGGTATACAGTCAGTTGGATGACCATCAACCTACTGAAAATTAACCCCGAAAAGACAGAAGTCTTGGTGGTATCTACCGGCATGTCACCTTGGGGTGATCTGTACTGGCCGCAAGAACTTGGTCCCACTCCAACACCAGCAGCAAATATAAAAAGTTTGGGCATAAAAATCGACTGTGACTTGTCAATGTCTGCCCAGATCTCTACGGTAGTTGGTACATGCATTGGTTTAATCAGGCAATTGCGTAAACTAGTTCCTCTTCTATCTCATTCGATGCTTCGCACGGTAGTTTCAGCCACAATTATATCACGATTGGACTATGGCAACGCCCTTTATTTAGGCTTGCCAAATAGTCTGCTCAAGAGATTGCAGGCTGTCATGAACGATGCAGCACGGTTAATTTTCAATCTTCCTAGAAGAGCTCATGTCTCCCCCCTATTGCTTAGGTCCCACTGGCTCCCTGTGAAGCAGAGGGTGGTGCTTAAGAGCCTGTGTGTAGCACATAAGGCAATATATGGACAAGCACCTGTCTATATAAAGGATCGTTTGATGCCTTATATCCCTAAACGATCACTCAGATCTTCGGACGCTCAGCTGATGGTTTGCCCTCGCTTTAAACTGGCAACAAAGGGTGGAAGATCCTTTTCCACACTAATTCCACAGCTGTGGAACAAATTGCCGGACACACTTCGTAAAGAGACCAATCTCTTACAGTTTAGAAAGCAGTTGAAAACAACTCTGTTCAGGGAAGCCTTAGGTCCCTCTTAAGTTTTTGGTTATCTTACTTCTTTTGTAGCTGGGAATTGTTGTGTCTTCTTGGTCTGAAAGCGTCTTGAGACCTGTAGGTGAGTTGGCGCTATACAAACTAAAGTAACAATAACAATAACATGTAGTTCATGTATTATACCATTACATTACTGTTGGTTTATTGACATTGTGTTTTATCATGTATTTCCATATATTTTTATCTAAAGCAGTCCATCCTGTTTAGAGTGTTTGAAATACATTTATTTTAGTCTTAAAATAGGTAAAATATTTTGAAAAATTATCATTCAGTGTTTTTAAAGTCAGTTTACCTTTTGTTCCGCTCAAAAGATATTGCAGTCTCTAAGGCCAGTATTGTGTTGAAAAGAGGTTAAATATTTCACAAAATCATACCTCAGATACAGACATTTTATAAGTAGAAAACACTAGGTAATCCAGATCTAGAGAATAGCCATATAGAATGAATTATTTCTGATTATGCATGCCCCATGCCAATACAGTAAGCGGCTAGGTCCAATAGCTCGCACCTCCCAGCCCGTGCCTAGAAATACATTAGGTTCACACCCTAGATGGTATCAGTCACTTCTGGATACCTCTACAGTGCAGAAAGAATTTCATTTATAAAAAATAAAAGTCTTTTTGATGTGAAATTAAGAAAAGACAAGAACTTCTGATAATTTGATGGACTTTTTTATTCATTCATTCGGGGCACCGATATATTTATAATTTTATCATGACCCATTTTTATCCTCCAAACTTTTTTGGTGCTAGGGGTCAAGAAATCTCAGGCTACAGGCTTATTTTCAATCTATTTTGTCAACTGCTGGTTCTACTTGGTCTATTTCAAGGAGTGATTACATTTTTGTTATTTGCTCTGGTTCTATCTTATTATTGATTGAATCTTAGAGCCTGATTAGGAGTTTGGAGGAGGGGTTTACTCCATTACAAACATGATGGATATCCTGTTCTCTGTATTACAATTCCATTATATCCTATTGAACATATGGCGGACAGGATATCGGTCACGTTTGTGATGGCATATCCTATCCGCCAAACTCATAATCAAGCCCTTATTGATTTGTTTAGGCATCTCCTGTTTCACAATATCTCCTCCATACCTGATACATGGTACTTAGTACTCGTTTTGGATATGTTTTTCTCCTCTTGTTCGTCATAAATGTTTCAAATTACCAATATTTCCTATTTCTGCATATTTAGAAGAATGCTGCTGAACTTGAAAGGATGGCTTTAATATGTCAAATTACTCTTACCAAGTGGATACCAGAGTCAATATCTTCTAAGATTGTAAATCTGTTTACGGTGCCTTCTATTCCAGAGGAGATTGTGTTTTGGGCCAATCATCAAATGACAATTCTATACGGTAATTTGAAAAAATGCTATGTTGTTGTCAAACACTGTGCTCTGTGGCAATTCACTGGATTCTACATTTATTTTAGGTCTGTCTGCAAGTAGTTTTATTTGTCTATGGCTCATGTCATCACAACACTCAAATAGACAGAGAGTGGGCTTTGAAGCATGCTGGAACAGACGTTGGCTTGTTCTTTCAGTTCCCTTACTCCATTGCATGTTTAAAGCTTTTCTATATTTTGTATAATCCCATAACAGTCTGGTGAATTTATGCATTTTACATTGGTGATTGAGAATGGATCAATCACTAGCATTGCATATAAAATGCAAATTGAAAGTGGAAAGAAGCCACAGGGTATATTTAAGGTATTTTCTACAGATATTTCAAACTAATTGTGGCATTCAGAATAGAGTCCCATGCCCATGCCTTTGCCATTTCAGCCCGGATTGTCAAAACAATAAATTTTTTAGGAAAGTGACAATTAATTGGAAGGAAATAAACCAGCACCACTATGTGTTGTGACTCCATGTCATAATGGTAATGCAAATAAGCTCTAAGATGATTACTTTCTGTACAGTGCTCATTAAAGAAACAAGCATCTCCGTGCTTATGCCATCAGAAGGCTTCAACATATGGAACTCCAGCAAGAGGCCTTAGAAGTGAATGGTTGCATCCTAAATACAGGTCCACTGACAGCCACTTTGATGCAAATGTATTGATGCTATTTCGGTTATTATGTTCAAATGATACATATTGTTTTAGATTTGTTGAAATTTAGTAATTTGACATTGTAGATTCACATTTCAGCACCACATACCAGCACCAGATGTCCCCTACAGGTTTTGTTTCTTTATGTCTCTTGTGAAAAAACTGTTAAAAATTAAAACAGCTCCAACCAGCTACTTAACTAATAAGCCTTTACTTGTACAAGGATTAGGAATTTCTGTAAATACAGCAACTCTGCTATAATGCCGAACTCCTTCATCACTGTCATAACAAGCATTGAAAATGCAATATGTCTTGCCTTTTATTAAGTTAACGCCATTTGCTTTGCTATACAATACCATTAGCAAAGCAAATGGCTTTAACTTAACCAAAGGCAAGACCAATTGCATTTTTAATGCTTGTTTAATATACTGCCAATCAGTTTCAGAGACCATAGATAGGGCAAATAACTTACACTTGTATTGGTGGTC
The DNA here is from genome assembly GCF_964261635.1 of Lissotriton helveticus. Classification (NCBI taxonomy): domain Eukaryota; kingdom Metazoa; phylum Chordata; class Amphibia; order Caudata; family Salamandridae; genus Lissotriton; species Lissotriton helveticus. The sequence goes on along the minus strand of NC_136067.1, from coordinate 1,033,867,350 downwards.
ACACCTACCATTCATCCTGCGCTGAAGTCTACTAACAACATTACACCTTGTGCCTGCTTACTTATAGAATGACTACAGAGGAGGGTCACCCCAAGTGCTGTTCCCTTGCCACTGCTTCATTTTAAGGAGGGAAACAAATCCCCATCTTGCCATACACAATGTTCCTACTGGTAAAGCAACAGGGTGTAACTTGACCTGGAGGGGCACAGAGAGGACATCTACGACAGACGACGATGGATTTCCTATAGAAGGGAAAGAACCACTGTTTCAGAGAAACCATGAAACTAGATACCACACTACCAGTTCCTGGGTTCACCCTTGACTCACTGTCCACAGGGTCACAGGTAACTCCTGTAATGAAATTCAAGCTGCTTCAAACCTAAGTGTGAGTGGCCTAAAAGGGGGAAGTGCAGGGCAGACTCTGCTGCGTAAATGTAGTGTCAGAGCGCAAGTGTTTGCAGTTTGTTGTCAAGTTATTGTGGGACAATGGGGCAGCGGCTTAGAGTTTCGTTTGTTTGTCACAGTGACATCATTACCAACCCTGTAACTCTTGGAGATATTCTAACTTGTGGACCCCTGTGAAATAGTCCTATGTGCAGGATTGTATCACACAAAAAAACAGCAGGTGCAAAGCAGTATGCACCACAGAGAGCATTGAGTAAGTCAAGGTGGAGAGCAGCTCTAGTCACACCTAGAAGCCACATTTAAGGCTCAGCAAATCCAGAATGATCACACATTTAACCACCCTGACAATCCGGCTTGGAAACAGAAACAAAAATACCACGTTCGTGTTCAACAAGGGACCTATTTTGAACAATTCAGTTTTCACTGTGACAAAGGAACGCAACTCTAAGCCGCTGCCCCATTGTCCCATAATAACTTCTGAGAGCAAAAGGCAAACTCTTGAGCTCAAACACTTACGCAGCAGAGCCTGCCCTGCACGTCCCCCTTTTAGGCCACTCACACTTAGGTTTACAGTAACAAGAGTCAACCAACAAGCAATGAAAACAAGCACTGACAAAGCCAGATAATCAGGCCTTTGCAAGCTGCTGTGATGATAAATAAACTATTGCAAGGGTATGCAAAAAAGAAATAGGAAATATGCATCCACTAAGACCGGCTGGACATTTGAATGTAATAATAACATTTCAGATAGTTAATAACAAAAGTACAGGTGCTCCCTAGAGAGTAGGTACACTTGAAATGGATTGAAGAAGTGCAAGTACTCTTCCTTTAAAATTAAAGAAGTACAGGTACTCAGTACCCGGAAGCACCTGCCCAATTAAAGCACTGGCAATGGATGAAGAGGTCTGACCTAAAGCTCCTCCATGTATGTATTTAAGAATAAATGTATAATTTTCAAATGACAGGAGGCACACAAGCTGTCTGAGCCTGACCTAAAACTAACAAGGTCTTGATGCTCCAGCCAAACACCTGACGTATCTGTCAGAGCGCCTGATGTCGAAAGTGTGACATTCAACCAGCGGGACGCTACATGCCGGAACTTGTAGAAGAAAAAACACAAATGTCCTACCAGACTCCAAAGCGTGGTTAATTATGAGATGACAAACATCACACGTGGGCACCTAGCAACTGTGCTCTTTCAACTACTTGCTACCCTGACGGTTAGGTTCACAAACAAGGATAAGGGCAATTCTAAATAACAAGGCTTTAAACAGACTGTATACACGCAAATGAATATTGCATTCAGTGTCAGTCCACAGACAAGGAAATCGGTTTCTCCCGGTGCCGCGTCAACATTTCGAAAAGTGGCGCAGGACATTCCGAAAAATAATGTCCATTTTCAGTTGTAACCTTAGACTTTGATTGCAGATTTTTTAGTAACTCTAATTGATAAACGCACCAGGAAGCCGAAATCTTGGGGGACAGACCTGACTTTACAAGAACTTGTCATCAAGACATGAAGGTGATGAGGCAAGATGGCGTCCGTGAGTGCGGTCGTGTGAGCTTGTTGCTCCCGGAGCTGTTCCCCCCTGTTAGACTTACTGTACCGATGGTCTCAAGGGCGCCGAAGGCAGCACTTTAACAGAACTGGCTAACTGGCAGGGCTGTGTGAGTTCTGGTGACTCGGTTGCTGGCTTGGTGTGCAATGGCGGCAATGCTGCTTAGCCTCTGCTGGATTCCCCGAGTGAAGGGCTGGAAGCTGCTGACTCCCACTGGGCGGTCTTCCATGCGTGCATTCAGGGGTGCGTGCAGAACGCTGACGAGGTCGGAAGGCGCCCTGGAAGCTAGACGGGGAAAAGCGAGGAGCATTGTGGAGGCAGCGGACAACGGGTCATTACAAGACCCCCAGAAGAAGAAGCTGGAGCTTACCGTGGAGAAAACTCGCATGGACAGCGGTAAGAAGTCCGTCCCTGCGCTGTTTTTGGCGGGGAAGATAAAGAAAGGTATGCCCCCTACATCTAAAACAATGTTGAAAACACCAAATGCGGAAGTTGACATGCTGGGGTAGAAACTCCCTCAAGACTTAACACCAGATTTGATATTGGACAAGGACAATATAGCAGCGATAAACACCAAGAAATAAGTGAAAAGAGGGAGGCAGGTGGAGAGGGGGCCAAAACATACAAGGAAAGCGCAGAGCTGGGGGCAAATGGAAATAAAACTGACAAACAGGACAATGTAAAGGAGAGTGACTCTGGAGATTATCCTTTCTTTTCAATGTCTGAACATTCTGATACTTCGGGGATGAGACAGATGTGAGTACCCCGTCCAAACAGGTAGGGACCTCCACAATACAGTTCGTCAAAAAGCTGATCTAGGGGAGAATGCAGGCCCTACGATGGCGGAAAGTACAGATTCCTTCCAGTGGGAATATTCATTACAAGACCCTTAGAAGAAGAAGCTGGAGCTTACCGCGGAGAAAACTTGCATGGAGAGTGGTAAGAAGTCCGTCCCTGCGCTGTTTTTGGCGGGGAAGATAAAGAAAGGTATGCCCCCTACATCTAAAACAATGTTGAAAACACCAAATGCGGAAGTTGACATGCTGGGGGAGAAACTCCCTCAAGACTTAACACCAGATTTGATATTGGACAAAGACAATATAGCGGGCGATAAACACCAAGAAATGAGTGAAAAGGGGGAGGCAAGTGGAGAGGGGGCCAAAACATACGAGGGAAGCGCAGAGCTGGGGGCAAGTGGAAATAAAACTGACAAACAATACAATGTAAAGGAGAGTGACTCAGGAGATTATCCTTTCTTTTCAATGTCTGAACCTTCTGATACTTCGGGGGATGAGACAGATGTGAATACTGCTCCACAATACAGTTCGTAAAAAAGCTGATCTAGGGGAGTATGCAGACCCTACGATGGCAGAATGTACATATTCCTTCCAGTGGGATTATTCATTTATGGGAGACTCTTGGGTAAATGGGGCAGCCTCTGGTACACAACTCAATTTGAATGAGATAGAGAACCCCAAAGATATCTCTATGGCTCTCATTTACTGCAGCATAATGGCCCACAGGGAGGAGACCCGCACAGAGAGCTTGCACACTCAGGGAGCGTGTCGCAAGCTGCAGAACTCAGTATGGAGGGTGGGAAAATCTTGCCCCGAGTTCGCCGAGCGGTTCAATGAGGCATAGGCACGCATCTCGAACTTAGAGGATGAGCTTTCCGCGCAGAAAGAAACAACTGAGGCACTCCATACTGCAAAGGACAAGAAACTGGAAGATTACGGACTTGGAGAATCGCCCACAGCGTAATAATCTACGCATATTGGACATTCCAGAGGGGGTGGAGGGGCAAGATGTGAGAAAGTTTGTTTGAGAAATGTTTTTGAGGCCTTTTCTGGGCTGACCCAATGGGATTGGAATCGGGGAATCCTCCGAACACATAGGTTCCCCTTTACAGTACGCAACAGAGCAGGGCAGAATGTAAACAGACCAAGGGAAATCTTAATATCAGTCAACAATTTTTTGGGCAAGAGAGGCAGTATACGACCTGGCACGACCAGATCGGAAGAAAAAGGGGAAGGGATAGAATTTTTTGTGCGCCCCGACTACTGTCCACTTACCGTAGAGAAAATATGGTAACTGGGTCAGTTCATTACTCCATTTAGGGATAAAAAGGCGCAGGCCTTTTTATTGAACCCTGCTAAGCTAAAGATTACATACAATGAGCAAGTGCGTTTTTTTACCACAGAAGCAGCAGCTAAGGAATATTTGCATTCATTGAAGAATTGATATTGGGATAAATCTAGGTAAAGCGATATAGAGCACTAGGCGTGATTTTCTTTTTATCTAGCAACAGCAATATGTATGGACTAGATTAGTTTTGCTCTTTATTCATTTTTGCATTTTTTGTTGATTGGCTCTTTGGGAATCTTATTTAATGTTCATAAAGTCGGTGCTGAAGAAAATAAGCATAGCTTTGCAAATAGTGGAACAGGGGTAGTTTGGGGGTATAAAACCTCGCTCCATCACGGAGGCCTTGGGTCTCCTAGCCTTTTTTGGGGGGGAAGGGGGGAGGGCATGGCTTTGGCTGAAACCGTGTGGAGGTAAGGAGAGGGAGGGGGAGAGGGGAAGCGGGAGGGGGGTTGGGTACGGGGAAAAAGAATCCATGAAGCTACAATGAGAGTAATCAAGAAATTCAATGGTTTTGGTCATATGGTCCTAATGCTCAAGATTGTGATGAATATGAATGGGGGATAGGCATAAGGATGCTTGCATTCGGCTTGGGTCCCTGAATGTGTGTGGATTGAATAGCTATAGTAAAAGACATCGGATTTTGGCAGAGTTGAGATCTGGTATGCATTCAAGAAACTCACATCCCATGGTGTAAACGAAAACTGCTGGCAGAAATGGGGTTAAGTGTGCTGGCATGCACAGACAAATCCACGACCATAAGGGGGGGGGGTAGCTATTCTAGCTAAAAATCACATACAGGGACCAGAAGAGTTTTAGCAGATAAAACCGGAAGATGGGTCATTGCTGAATGTATGATTGGTAAACAAAAGTGGACTGTTTGTTCAATATATGGGTCGAACCACAACGAGGCTGCAGTATTAGAAGGTTTGAATGTGGAACTTGCACTGTGGCCCACTCCACTGATTATGTGTGGAGATTCAAATATACATTTGGAGGTAGGGCAGCTACATGATAACAACAAGTCTTACAATGGTAGAAAACCAAAGGTCTTTAAGGCTCTACAGTCCTTAGTCGTAGATCATGGCCTGGTGGATGCATGGGCAACACTGCGGGGGTCGGAGTCTGGATACACTTTTTTTCACATCCACACCAGAAATTGGTAAGGCTGGATTATTTTTTCTTATCTGGGCTGCTACTGTTTGGTGCTAACATTAAGGTTTACCCGCGGATCTCCTCGGATCATGGCCCTCTTGTATTGAACCTCAACATGTTTAAAACTGGAATTAGACCACAAACATTTTCATTTGATAAGAAGCTGCCTCTGGATAGCGAATATGTGACACATATGAAAGTGTGAGTTGAGCAATTCTTGGCTACTAATCGAAATACCGCTCGGATAGGGTCAGTGTGGGATGCCTGAAAAGTGGGTATCAGGGGTGTAACCCTGAGCCATGGGCTTCAAAAACAGAAGCAACTACAAATATATGTGCAGGAATTATGTGGCAATTTGGCTGTAGTGGAAGAAAGACTCATGCAGGTGATTCAGGCTGAGCTTAAGATCTCTGAGATACAGGTGCACGTGGCTAAGTGCAAGGCTAAAATAAACCTACACTAGAGCGAAGAAATAGCCAAGAAACACATTATTAATAAGGGTCAAATTTATGAATACGGGGAGGCAGGCGGCCGCTGCTTGGCACAAAAGGTGAGATCAAGGGAAGCGGCCCAAAGAATCGGACCAGTAGTAGATGCCGGAGGGAACTTGGCTGATACGGATGAAGGGATATTAAAGGTATTCCAGGCATACTATGAGGCACTTTATACAGGTAAAGCCTCCTGATATACAGGCCATGGAAAAGCTACTGCAGGGACTTGACTGTAAAAAAATAGGGATTTCAGACGCAGAAAGACTTGAGGAACCCATTACTATGGAAGAACTGGAAAGAGTTGTTAATATTCTAGCCATGGGAAAAGCAGCAGGGCCCGATAAGTTACGATTAGAAATATATAAAACCTTTTTTAAGGAACTTAAAGTGGATATGCACACTACTTTCCTTCAGGCACAGACAGGGGCTCCCCCGCTGTCCTGAGAAGAAGCAAACATAATAGTTTTTTTTTAAAAAGACAAACCCGCTGAACAACCAGGCTCGTATCGGCCAATATCGTTACTGAATGTAGATGGCAACATTTATGCCAAAATCCTCTCGACCCGGTTGGCTGGAGTTATTACTCCGTTAGGCTCAACACGGCAACATGGATTCATACCGATGAGGGGGACTACTAATCATATTAGCCGTGTAGTTACTATGTAAGATATAGCTAATACTACAGGGAATAAATTCAGTTTGATTTTATTAGACGCTGAAAAAGTGTTCGACCGGGTCGCGTGGGAATTTTTATGGGCAGTACTACGGCAGGCGGGTTTTCAGCAACATTTCCTTTAAGCTATCCAAGTTTTATATAGACGCCCTACGGCTAAGATATGTATTATGGGTCTTGAGTCAGGCTCAGTAAATATAACATGGGGTCAAGGCAGGGGTGTCCCTGCCCTCCCTTACTGTTCTCCCTGTATATTAACCCCTTTATAATGATGCTGGAGCAAAGTGCAGGCATAGAACCAGTAATATGGAAACAAGAACATTTATCGGGTTCTTGCATATGCTGATGACGTGGAGGTGGTCACCCCAAATCCAAAGGGGGCTATCTCCAAGATATAGCAATTAGCAGCAGAGTTTAGTGCCACGTCAGGATATAAATTAAATGTGTACAAAACACAAATATTATGCTTAAATCAACAGTGTTTTAATGATCAGCGGGCTACAAACAAGGTATCATATCTAGGGGTTACAATAAGAACGTGTTTGAAATCTTTAGTTGAGGTCAACTGGGGTAACATTTTAACGGCGGTACGAAAACAGTTAGACCGGTGTGAATGTTTACATCTGACCCTTGTCGGGCGTCGTAATGTTCTAAAAAAAACTTATCTTGCCCAAGGTCCTGTACTTTTTTAGATCTGTGCCTTTAGAAATCCCAGCTGTGCAATTGGCTACATTACAATCGATATGTTTGAGGTTTTTGTGGGCACAAGGGAAACCCCGGAGAGCAATGCGCTATATAATTTTACCACAGGAAAAGGGTGGATGGGCAGTCCCCGATTTTACTTTATATTATCTGGCTTGTATGTTACAACATATGAACATCCTATACACAGGGATAGAACCATTTGATATTGCTGAATCACCTTCAATATATCAAATGTTATTGGGTAGTGATGCGAAAAATCGGCTGTTTATTAACGTGGAACCCAGCTACTACAAAAAAAACAGATTCAAGGTTTTGCATGCTGCATATAATGTGTGAACAGTGGTGCGAAAATGGTACAGATTTGAGAGGGTCTCTCTTTATACCCCCTTTTCCGCCACCATGCTTTTGCCCCCGATATTTTGGGATCGAATTATAGATAGATGGCAGGTAAAAGGTATTCAATACATGAGGGACCTCTATGAGAATGAGAATATGATGTCGTTTGAGATGCTTGTTGGGAAGTATCACCTTTCCAGAACTGAATTTTTTTAATTCCTGCTAATCCGTGATTACCTACTTAAGAGCAACTGGAAGATTGATATAAACCCCGTAATTGAAGGTGTAAGGAAAGCGGCACGCCCTGGCTTGCTATATAACTTATTATTAGAAACTAAGGAAGGGAATCTGGATAGGCAAAATATTAATTGGGATAACAGACTGGGGTGTCAAGGAACACGAGTGGATAATTCCATTGATTTGGCGGGGAGATTATTGATATCCGCCAACCTTCGTGCACAGCATTATAAGACTATCTTTAACCTTTATTACACTCCAGCTTGGTTATTAAAATGGTGTGGCGTTAATGATGGCAAGTGTTTCAGGTGTGGAGTGAATGATGCAGGAATTGTCCATATATTTTTGATATGCGGGCATTTAAGTAAATTATTTGGGAACATAGAAAAATTCTTAGCGGAACTGCTCGGGGGTCTGATTAAATTGACTGCATCCCATGTGTTGCTAGGGGTAACAGAGGGAGATGGATGTGGTCAGCTGGCATATAGACATCAATATCTGATTTTTGTAGTTACAGCTTATAGCCCGGCTGTGTGTGGCATCAATGTGGCTACATAAGGATACCCCGACATTTGAGTTATGGAGGGCAAGATTTTTCTCCATCTTTAATCTTGAATACAGCTTATATGCATTAAAGGGGGCTCGGAAGATGAAAGCTAGGTAGAGACATTTGGGGGCCTGTGGTCCCCTATATGAGTGACTGAAATGCTAAGAAATAAACTATGTCGTTTATGGAATTATGGTACTGTTTATATTGCACATTGCACATTTTTTCCTCTCCTCCTCTCCTTGGATCAAAAGCAATATTTGAACACTTTGTACACTGCACCAAGCACTTTAGTACTTGTGTAAAGGGGGATAAAATGTGAGAGGTGGACATAAATGCATGACTCTTTTTCTTGGTTTTTACTAAATGTATGTACTGTGCTAGCGTTGCTTCTTCTTTTGTTTATCTTTCTTGTATAGAACCATTTGAGTGGGGCTTCTCCTTTTTCTTTTAACCATTGATTGTATAATTGAAATGTATTTATTGCTCTTTGATGGCTTCATGGATTAATAAAAATATATTTAAAAAAAGGAAGCCGAAATCTTAGAAGTGATACAGATGGCAGAAGAGGAGCACCTGATCCGAAGGAAAGACTGGTGGAACATGACTCTACTCAAAGTTCACTCCGCTTTTCTTAACCAATTTATTTCTGTTTACCTAAGACTCTGGGCACAAGGACTACATAAACGTGTATACAAAGGGCGTGAATAGCACGCACCACCCGCCTGCTGATGTAAATTTTGATGTGCTACTACTGAACAGGCACAACATGGCTGGCCCTGACCACCAACTGACCTCATACTGCCTTAGAGCATCATGGGTAATCACTATATACTCCACTACTGCGCTGCATATGTGTTAGTGCATTCAACCTATTCCAGCCTGGGCTCCCTACTAGACTAAGGAGGCCCAAGCTTATGATGCCATTATTGGACACATACTGTGGAGAAAAAAAAAATCAGTAATTTTTATGTATGAACATAAGGTCCCAACTCACTGCACCATCAGATGAAAAAACACAGACCAAATGAAAGGCATAAATGCTGAGTGCACCCCCAAGACACCCGTGACACTTGTCATTAATTTGTAAACAATAGCACTGTGCATTCTGGGAGTTGTAGTTTTGCGTTTGCCCCATTGTAACTATAGTCTCGGTTTCCTCAGGGGACTAACTGAAGGAGCCATATATGACAGCTATGAAACTAAGGGGTGGCAATGATGGCTAATCAATGTAAGTGCAAAGCGAAAATTTCAAGTTTAGTTATAGCCAAAATATGACATAGCAAAAGCCATTCTGCATAATTTTTCATCACAGCTCTAAACAGCAGATTATATTCCATAAACACTTAACAGGTCATGAAAAGGTAGTGGGTCCGTTGCACGGTACACCTATTACACAAGTTGTACATGTTTGTATTTAGAAGTGCTGTCATGAGTAAATGCGCTCCATATTTCCCAGGCGAAGCACTTGAATTTAAACAAGGTGTTGTTTTGGCTAGCAAGTTTGCTTGCTTCCTACTAACATGTACACAGGCACGCCTTGTTCCTTGTACCAAATGTTGTTCATTTAAGGGAAAGAACACTGCCAACAAACACGGAATACGTGCCACCAAATAGCGTTAATGGCTTTGGGAGAGAGGGTGGTGGTTTGCACTTTTAGCAAAACTGCACGGATTCTTCCAGTCTCCGCCCCTTGCAAAGACTTCCTGTTCCTGGAGACAGCCCTCCATTATGTGAACCTGTTTCTGCGGGCGGATAAGCAGAGACTGCTGCTTGTGCGGACTCCCCACCGGGGCTGCATGGGAGTGGGGAGGCGGCCCAATAGAGGTCTCTACACAAAAGACCACACTTCTCGGGCTCCTGCAGCTGAACCCTAGCTTTAAGCAAACAAGACTAAAATACACAGACGTGCTAAAAACAGCAAAACAGAAATCCAGCAGGCAATTAAGCAGTGCACGGAAAGGAGAATAAAAACCCTGTTCTGCCAAGCCAGCCTGAAAACAGAAACGCGGTGCACATCCACAGCAACAAAGCACAGGCAGAAGATGGCACGTTCCTCCTGGCTGCTGGACATGTACCACCGTCTAGGCCCAGACAGTGCAGGGACAATGCATGCATCCCAGCCTTCTCGGCAGTAGCCACGGCACGGTGGGTAATTGCATAAAACATGTCTGGCTGGTGCAGCGACAGATGCAGGCGTGGAGTACCGGGCTAAGCATTCATTTAGTAAACACTGGGGAGGGAAAAAAAACACACACAAAATCTCGCCTCAGCCCTGGGATGCATTTTCAACCTGGCGAAATGTATGCCGAATACAGAATAAAACGACTACGTGAGCAGCATTGCATAAAAACACGAGGCTAGGTCCCGTCTGACACGTGACAGTCATCGCACACTTGAAAGCTCTCACTTTTTTTTTTGCTTTTTTGCGAGCCCAGTCAACATTTTCAAACATTGCGTGTTTTCTTTTGAGAAAGTAAAATACAAGGTGCTTTGCATTTGAAGAGCGAGAAGTAAAAACAAGGAAAGAACGCACGCCCAAAAAAACGCTTGCCAGTCATCCACTGTTTATTTTTGCATTTCGCTTAAAGCGTGATGCAAAAATAAACATGCGACATGCTTTCCATCTGTCGTGATGATTTCTTGTCTTTATGGGGCCATATGTTTCAAACACATGGCCCCGTAAAGATAAGAAACCTTTTACTTCAGAAGGAAAGCAGCCAAGGCCGTCCAAGTGGGACGGCAGAAAAAGAGAAAAGTCTACGTCAGACAAAACTCTTTCCCAATGGCTGGCCACTGTTTAGCATAAACGGGGATGCCGACCAATGGGAAAGAAGGGCGGGGCTTAAAGCCCGATACTCAAAGCTCCTAAAAAACAAAACCCATACAATCTCGCCAGAAAGACTGCGCATGTGCGCAGCCCAGCAGGCGAGACCTAAAAAGGTGCGAGTGAATCCTGGGAAAAGACAATGTGATACTTTCCTTTCCGCTTATTGACAGAGGCTTATTGCATTACGGTTTATGTTTTGCTTGGTGGAAAATATACAAAGCCATGCATCAAGATTTTTTTACAATATGTTTCAAGACCAACAAGACCTTTGCAGCACACTCATCATCTTAAGTTGATATTCGTATTTCGTTTTATTAATATTGTTTATCTTATTTTCTCCTACAGAACCGGAAATTGAACCATATCTAGGTCTGATTCTCAGAACGTTATTTCCTGTAATGAAGACAGCTTCTACAACCGACAAGAAATATTGGTTTAGCCTTGGTGTGTACCTGCGCTGGTAGAACGGTCGGGTTCGGTTTGATGGTAAGGGGAGGGAGGGGAGAGGACACCTTTATTAAGTTCACTTTTGTAACATTTCCTGAGAGCACTCTTCATGCAAAGAGATGCAATTTCTTACCTCTGATTGGTGGAGAGAATTACAGTCCCCATACATCTCATTGCTTTCAACAACTGATTACTTATCTGCATTAAACTCTCATTTGTGGCCCAAATCAGAACTCAACTGCAGCATTGGTCTGCATAATGAGTAACTCCACTACTTTCTAGTACATTTGCCAATTGAACTCCCATGCTGAGCTGCTGTGTCAAGTTTGCCATGTCATGACTGGAACACACCTCTTGTCTGAAGAGTGCACCTCCGGGAAACATCCTATTCTTTTTAGTAATAAAAAACCAAGGGCCTGATTTAGAGTTTGGTGGACAAGTTGCTCCATTACGAACTTGATGTCATCTGACTTATTCCAAGTTCTTTGCATCCTATTATATGTGTAATAAGAGGGACGTTTGTGACGGGATACTCATCTGCCACAGCCTGAATCAGGCCTTATGTTGTGAACTTACCTCCTTAGGAAGAGGAGCATTAAAACCTGTAGAAATTGTACATCATTTTCAAGAGGTAATTGTTAATTTCAATGGCACAGATATCTTGTTGCAACCAACAGCTTGCACAATTGCAAACTAGTCACTATAGTAAGTAAAGGTTTAGACTGGTGCAAATCATGGAGTAAATATATTTTAACCATTTTTGCCTCTTGAAAAATAGAGAATGCAGGAAGTGAGATTTCCTCCCAACTAAACATTTGCAATATTAGGACAGAAAAAGGGGCAATGTGATTTCACACATTTTGCTATGTTTAAAATATGAAATTGAGTGAATCAGTGTTTATTTAGATGTGAGATTAAAACCAGTGTAGTGTCTTCCTGCCTGAGTAGCAGAATAGTGCAAAATCATTACACCACTATTTTTACTCTGGTGATATTGGCAAAATTACTGATAAGGAATACTCTGATGCATCATCTTTTATATTTTTACATACTTTTTTTATTTTGCCCAGAGGGCAAATATTGTCATGCAGTAATAACTTGTGCAAAATCTGATTTCTCCACTCTTATTTCAAAAACAACAAAACTGTACAAAATGAATTGCTTTGTTGCTAATTTTAAGTAAAAAGTACTTTGGTGACACATATTCTGCCTTTCCTTCTTTTTAGTTCAATACAATGAGTTGCAGTAATGTGGAATGATTACCATGTATTGTCTAGAATGCTGCAAACGTGCAATAGGATGCAGGAATGAAATGGTTACCATTACATGATCTATGAGAGTCAGAGAATACCTATGTGAATTGAGTCTAATACCTGCTAGAAATAATTTCCTACCACCAGACGCATTGCTTTGTTTTTGCTCAGTATGTCCTATGCACGACCAGGCAAGGTGGTAAATGTGTAGATAAGCATTTGAACTTAACTGTGATTTTTTGATTTTTGTGCAGTCATTGAGATGTTATCAGGCCAGTTTGCTGCCAGTGTAGACACTCCTCTAGTCACACTTTTCTTTAAAGCCTACTCAACCTGTAAGGTATTTCTCCTTGAAACCATCCCCAGTCTCCAGGAGGTGAGTTAGGAAAGTGGGGAAAGAACAGAGCGCAGTGAATGAAGGTTGAGAGCTGTTACGTTTTGTGAGATGACTGATGCATACATGTTGACTGCCTCTCTCTCTGCCTTTGCATATATACCTCATTTGATAAAATACAAAAAATGAAATTCATTCTCTTGACCCAGACTTGTGATCTCTATTTTTGTAGCTGAATAAAATGTGTAAAAACCTTTATTGTACCCACCCAAGTATCAAATTCATATCAGGTCAGATATATAAAACAAAATCAAAGCTAAACCATGCTATAATACTTAAGTATTAGGGAACAGTAAGTGTAATTAGTATTTTTGAAAAAGAAAGTACCAGAATTAGATTCTAGGGTAATTTGATGAAATCGCAGTTGCAGTAGTGTATTTTCTATGTCTACCACAACCTGTCCATGAATAGGAGGCAGGGGAAATATATTTTAAAAAAAGAGCTGGGGAGTGGGAGAAAATAGAGAGAGTGGGTGGGGAACCCTCATCCAAATAAGACAAGAGAGAAACAAATTCATGGTTAACATTTCTATTTTAGAGAATCAGTGTTGTCTATTGGATTATTCTGCCAGTAAAAACTGCCTTGACAGAATCACTTCCTGGTGAACAGATTTCAAGTGCAGCTGCCTCTCCAGAGAACCCCCCCTACTTGCACATGTGGCTCATGTTTTCTTAGGAGTTAATGTCTAGTGTGTGGAACTGAAAACCTGGTGTAATTTTCTTAAAAGGTCTGGGGGCAGGTCATTACCACTCTGGGACATTTGGCCTCCGCCCTGCCAGAGGAGCAACTAGATAAGGAGCTTCCTTGGTTGGTCAATGAAGGTGAAAGGCTCCAGGCCCAGCTGCCTGCTGATATGGGATTTGGTTTGCTCACAGTGAGTGTGACCTTTATTTGCTGTCCATGCTTGCCACTTCAACCAATCCAAATGATCCACTCACAATGAACACCGTATCCCATAAGGAGAGATTAGCTGCAATGAAGCAGTATATTATTGAGAAATTAGGGTTGAATACAGAACTACAGGGTTCCATTGGTGAGTTAGTTACACCACAGGTGGAGTTGTGAGATGGTTCAGGCCTCCATCATGTGTACATTGGGCCAACACATTGGTATTCCGCACCCGACAGTACCAATGTTGTGGGAACCAGAAATGTTGGGATGTAGGAAAAACGTATGATTCCAAGTTGCCTCTTAGGTACCTGTGAGAAATGGAAACACCACACCAATTCGGACTGTAATTCCCCACTATTTGACACATTCACACCTGGTAATTTCTACAGCTTTGAGCTGGTGTATTGTTTTGAGAGATGAAAGGATTCCAGGGAATATAGTTTCCCAACATTATTTCCAAATACTGAACCAGCTGAATTGTGATTTGTACACAATCCATGAAGGCAGCCAGAGAAGCAAAATGCAATTTTTTATTTGTTACATATGAAATCGGGATTAATAAAGGAGAAATGTGAACCAAAGCAAATGTGCTAGAATTTAAATAAACATCAACAGTGCTGAAATTTGCTCCACCTGTTGTTGTGATACTGGGTAAGTCAAATTTGGTTTTGGAAGTGAAATCGAGCATACTGTCGCTCCATCTTGATGCGTTAATCACAACAAACCACAGATCTTCAGTCACTAGAGCCCTGACATGGGTCCCACGCAGTAATTGGGCTTACTGAAGCCTCAGTGACCTCTTAGAACAAACAGCGTGCCATTGCATCTTCTCTAGTCTGAGAGGCTGCTTACACCCTGTGAAATACAAGTACATTTACAAATGACCTTCACTGAAGAGCCCAATCACTTTACATTACACTCCTGGTGACCAAACATACAGGTAAAACAATGAAGTCTTAATAGGAGCACTGGAAATGTATCATGTTGGTAATCAATAATGTGTTGGAATTATTGAATACTACTTTTAGTTGCTATGTGAAATAAAAAAAAAATATTAGTAAAGGAAATAGTCCATAGTTACAGGGGTGCGAACTGTATTAGCTGAAAAGCAAGCGAGACGGAGACCTTGGTGGACACACTATTAGAATCATTACGTCTTCAATCTGCCAATTTTCATTTCCACAGAGGTATTGTTTGGTGAGGCTTGAGAATAGAAGATTAATGTTGAGGCTCTAAGTGGGCCAGTTTCTGCCAGGTCTGAGCACTTACAGTTAAAAGGACAGGATGTTCAAATTTCCTTACCAGTCCTTCTTTTGACAGTCTCCACTTGTAATAAAAATTTGAATACCAGCTACAAACATAAAAACATGACAGAATTTTGGTGTATGGCATATTGACCATATACATAATTTGAGGCTGTTCCCCCAATGAGTCTTCTAAGCCTTCATTGCAGGTGATCATTTTCCTTATTAGCATCCGTGAAGCTAAATGTGTTTCTAAAACTGATTTTAGTCACCCATCTTCTGTGCTGCAGCTCCTGTCTCCACGTTGCCTTTGATTGTCATAAGCAAACACTACCCTTTTAGGCTCCTCTGTACTCCTATAGTTCACAGTGTGCAGGGCTGCAAGAGGGACATTGAGGAATTCAGGTCCACAAATGTTAATAGTGAAACAGGTGTAGTGACACATGGATCCAGGTTTTAGAGGAACACCCCAATTATGTCTGTATTTTACTCTCTAACAGGAAAAAAGGGGGAAATGTATTTCCAATAGTGTCCATCCACCCATGCTACATTTAAATGTGCCCTCTGGCTGGTGGGTGTATTTGGCTGACTTTGGATGAGACTATATTCTCAGTGTGTGGAGCACTTGGAGAAGTAGGCAGATACCTAGAGGTCCTGTAGGATGAACAGGGAGAAACAGGAGGGTGAAGAGGAGGTCAAACAGAGGAAGGGGACAAGGGAACAAGAGTCTCAAAAAAGTCCAGTACAACTGAATGGAGGAGGACCAAGATCACCAGCAGGATTAGGAACACAAGGAACTGGATTTCCAAGATAATGAAGAGAAAGCAATAGAAGGAGGACCATGGGAAAGACCTGGAGGATCTAGTACCCAAAGACCACAGTCGACCAGGATGACTGAGACCACAAGGACATAAGGCCCAGCATGCCCAAGACAAAGAGGAGAGTGAGTAAAACCAGGAGAGTAAGTAGAATGAAGTAGACCAGAAGGACCAGAACCAGGAGGCCAAAGAGGAGAAGAAGGATGTGCAAGTGGAAAAGAAGGGTCATCAGGAGGACCAGGACCACCAGAACAAGAAGAAAGAAGATGGCCAGGTCAACATGGAGAACCTACACCACTATGAAGACCCTACACAGAATGAGGAGGAGAAAGATGGCCATAACGATGAGTAGAAGGGGAGGTGGGGGTCCAGGACAGCCAAGAAGTTTAGAAACTCCAAGACCACCAGAAGGATTTGGAAAACTTGAAAAAACAGGAGACCTATACCATGTCCAAGAACTAGGAAAACCAAGCGGATCAAGACCAGGAATAATAGGAAAAGGATTTCCAAGAGGACTAGGAGAATAAGGAGGAAAACCAGGAGGAGGAAGACCACTAAGAGGAAAAGGACCAAGAAGAGAAAGTGGAAGCTTGGAGTTCCAGAACAGCCGTCACCATCATGACCACCATGAAAAACCTTTGGGCCAACACCAGGATTGCTAGGAGTAACAGCACTAGAGGATCCAGAGGACCAGGAAGAGAATGACCAAGATTAGCTGGACCATGAGCATAAGGACAAGGAAGATCATGAGGACCATCAGGACTGGGACCAGAAGAATGAAATGATTGAAGAACACCAGGCCATGAGCACCAGAAGAACAACTAAGAGGGACACAGCAATAAGCACCATGGTAAAGATAACCCTTTTAACAGTAGTAGGATCTCAGGAAGATGAGGGTGACTTATGGCCAATGACCAATACCCAGAAGGCCAGGACCAAGAATATGTAGATGAAGACCAGGAGGATGAGTTTGAGGAACATATGAGTTGACAGAAGGGAAAGGAGAATAAGAGGAAGGGATCTAGAAAAAGGAGAACATGAAAATCAATACTAAGATTAGGAGAACTATGATAAGGAAGACCTGGCAAACCAGGAGCATGAAGAGGAAAACCTAAAGGGGGAAGACCGGGAAGAGGAGAATGACCAAGAGGAGTTGAGGGACCAGGACAACCAGGTAGACCAGTAGCACTAGGATTACCAGGTCCACCGAGAGGACACAACCATCAAGAGAATCACAATGGGACAAGCATCAGGAGAACTAGGGACAGGAAAAGCAAAGGCAGAATGATGATTTGAAAAGTAAAGAGAGATCAACAAAACTGATGGGTACCATTAAGACCAAGACCAGCAGGAAGACCAGGGCCAGGAAGGAAGGGACTTAGATGGCCAAGAGGATGTTGACAAGAGTGACATAGAAGCAGACAACCAAGAAAACTAGAACCACCAAGAGAACTAGGACAACCAAGGCAAGGGCCATCAGAAACAGTGGCTAAGAATACAGGGCCTACAATGACAAGTGAGTCTAGGCTACATGTGTTAGGGCATGCCCCTGTTAAATGCTGAACATGTCCTCTTCTGGTTCCTTGATGGACTAAAATCCAACATCTGACAGATAACCTCTACAGAAATCGCTATGTGGATCTGAGAGATCTTGAGGCACTGTGAGTCAAGAAAACAGAGCAACCAAAAATTAAACTTAAGCACGGTCCTCTGTCAAAATCTACTTGTGGTCATATGTATTTAGAATTAGTACACAAGGGAGCTCATTCATACACCAACTCATTCTTACATTCAGACAAAATTTACACTTTGAAGTTTGTAATTCACCACTGACCATCATCATTTCTTCAAACTGCCCTTTGGCCTAATTTCAATTTTCCTATCTCCTTGCAGACCCTTGAGTTATGCATCAAGGCAGCTGTTACTAAGAGTTGTAGAGCCCTGAATGGAACTATGCCAAACGTGCTTGCCGCCCTGCATCACCTGGTAAATATATACATGAGGAGATACAAAGTATTTCAGTGGGAGGCGACAGACATTTCCTGTGTAACATATTGTAACAAATAAAGTTTCTACCTTAATCGAATTTATAGTAGGAGTGTTTTTAAAGGGCAACATTTGGGAACTCTCTTGAATAAAATAATAAATTATAATCCATAAAAAGCCTATGTGAACCAATGTGCTTCTCGGATGCAAAGAAAGAAGACAATGGATATAAATCTGTCAGTTTTGAGAGTTCCTCTGCAAGTACCCCCCCATAAGTCTGCCTCTCGGCAGCTCTGGTTCTGATAATAGGTAACAGAGGAACAGAGTGTCAGGGAAAGGGAAGGGACCCAAGTTTTACTCAATAACAATGGTTTACAACAGAGACTTTATACTAACAAAGCTTATCTCTGAGGCTCAATTGTCCAGTTAGACTTTACTATATAACATAAACTGGACTCTTCGTGACATTCCCAACAACAGCAAACCCATTCTTAAATCAATATATTTAATAATAATAAGGCTATATCATATACATTTGATTAATGCCATCAATCAAAGGAAATTCTGTATTTTTCCCGCTAGGGTTCCTAAATGCAATATGTGCAGAAACTACCCCACAATTTAGTTCAAACAATTCAAACACATAATATTTCTGGAATATTCTTACAATCGAAACTTGAAGCATTCAAGACCTCAGTCCACATACAAGAAGGCCCTCTGAAAACAGGTGCACGACTTGACGGCCATAAGCATGAAATTCCAAATAGCAATGCTGGCACGTGGAACCTGGAATGAATGGGAAACAAAAGACAAGCATCTCTGATGGGGACCAAAGTGCGAGAACTGAATGCCGGTAAAGAAAAAAAAATGAAGTGGTACAGCAGAAACAGTGAGTGGCGGCGAGAACAGAAAAAGGCCCTAATGTAGCCACCGACAGAAACACTCGCTCTCTACTCTGCTGACTAGAGACCTGGGACGCAAAAGAGGCAAAAAGTGAAGCAAAAGAGGCCTGCTCTGAAAAGCATGCAGCCCATCTTGCTGGCCAGACAGCTAGGATGCAAAAGGGGAACGGCTTTACCGTCCCCAGAAATAAAACAAGTTAAAGTGTAACAACAGCCTCCGTCTTGATTCCCTTGAATAGCCGCCACTAGTGCCAGCTACAAACCATCCAAAAACCATAGGAAACTAGGGCATCCATCTTAGAGTGGTAACTGAGGGTTTGCACTTCCACCAATATCGGGCTCCTTGAATATGCTGTATTCCCCACAATTAATGTTGCTGAAGCGCGGTATTATCATGGCCCCACAAGTCCTGACAAACTCCTATGCTGTCATTTCCCCACTGGAAGTTATTTGCTTTCTGGACATATGGGTTTGACTTTCAGATAGCCTAGCTTCCATTATTGTTTATTATGGCTTTGTTATTGACAGATCTGCACACCGTCAAGTGGGGTTTCCGATGAAAGGGAAGAGCCACTCAAGTTGTCCACGGCTATTATCCTGTCACTGGGTGAGTTGGTCATACATGTATGTATGTATGTATGTATGTATGTATGTATGTATGTATGTATGTATATCTCTGTGATACTGCAAGTATATTTTGGCCTTTACTAGGGATCAGGTCCTCTGCAGTATTAATTTTTGTACACTGCCCTGCACGTAACTTGATCGTCTTAAAAGCTACTACTGCTTTAGTAATTATCTCCCTTCCCAGTGCATCGGTTGCCTAGGTACTGGAATATGATGCCCAGTTTACTATTTACAGCTATAGTAGTCACATGAGTACCATGTGATCGCAAGATCATCATTAAATGTTGTAGACAATTGAAAACATACGTCCTGGACATGCGTTGAAGAATGGCCTTGATGGGCTACTCCCCGGCTTTAAGTTCCTTCTTGCATAATTTTATATTGTGTTATTTTTCATTTATGCCTATGTTTTCTCTTCAATTTACTCTTGCAGCCCATTCTCACTCTAGTGAGGTCCTCAAATATTTTGAAAGTAGCTTGATGCTGATAGGTACAGAGTCCCGTGCCACAACATTACAGCTGCTCTGCAAGCTCTTTTCTGAAACTGGTAAGACTGTCAGTGGGGTGGTGGCAGTGTGTGATTTAGACAGGGAAAATAGTTAAAGGGATATCATGCTCATCATAGAATCTGGAGCCCTAAATTGTAATCCCAATTTACTTCCTTACTTGTCCAACATGGTGCAGCTATAAGTAAATCACTTCAATTTTATATTCCTCAGCTACATTAACTGCCAACTTTTCCTGGTAGAGCACTGCAATTTACGAATAAAGTCCTGCTTAGATCAGCTTCAATTACGTGAATCGTGGTGAAGAAATAAAGGAGTGCCACTGTTTTCTTTTCGGTTAATTGCGAAAACCGATCCTGACATAGACACTGGAGAGGAACAAAAATGGAAATAAAATATGGAGCAGGCAGACACAGACACGCTCAGTGATACAGGTAGGTGGTGGCAGCTCCTACGGCTCTGCTTAAACGCTGAGGGGCAGACTGCGAGGCACACCCATGTGATGATTACGATTACTGTGCACTCTTCTGCTTATTGAGTGCCAAATTGCTCGCTTTTATCTTTTCCACTCGTATTTTAAAAACCTATTGTTTTTAGAATCTAATTGCTGCTGCAACATTTATTTACATTTCTGTTACTCACCTGTTTTAAATTGTGCTCCTCCTGCCCCGGTCCATCGCGGCTGCATTGCCGTTTGCGTGGAGGGCAGGGCGCCATCTTGAGTCAGTCCCGGAGCCCGGCAGGACCAGAGGTTACGGTCTAGCTGGAGGAGGGGCTAGACTATATCTCGCACATGACTTTCCGGACCCGCAGCGGTCGCGCCGAAGCCGCGGCAAAGGGGTGCCCGTCTGCGCCCGTCCGCGCTAAGACCGCGCCTAGCGCCACGATTCCTGGCCCCTCTATATTCCATCACGGAGAGGAGGTAATTACATATACTAGCACTCAACTAGGGGACCTAAGAAACACCATGAGAAGCCCCCATTGTCCTCATTTTCACTCTGATTCTCTTTTTAACTTACAATCTTCTCAGTGCCCAAAATGTCAATACAAACTATTTCTTCCTTTTCAAAACATGCATAATCCATCCCCAGAAAATTTAAAGGCCAAACTTACTCATTGTGCGCTTATCAACGCCCGCTCTCTTATTAAACACAAAGAGGAGATTTATGACTTCATAACTAGTCAAAATATAGATATCCTCTTCATTACTGAAACTTGGGCGGATCAAGCTTCTGGCCCAGATTTCTGTACAACTGTCCCGGATGGATATCATGTAGTCAGGCAGGATAGATCCTCAGGAAAAAAAGGCGGGGGTATAGCCATTGTATATAGGAAAAATCTTGAAACAAGGATAGAATCCGTAGCCATTGAATCTGCCGAAACAGTAACTTTTTCCATTACGCTTTCTCCCGTGCAATCCTTTAAAGGAACTCTTCTTTATCGTAAACCAACCCTTCGATCTCCATTCCTGGCATCTATTAATACGTTATTAGAACCTATAGCAGCTAACCTTGATTATACAATATTAGGAGATTTTAATTTTCATTTGGAAGCTAATAATGACAGGGATTCTTTAGCTCTCATTTCGGATCTCGCCTCAGCGGGTCTTAAACTATTGATCACTCCTCCCACCCATCAGTCGGGTCATACCCTCAATGGCTTAGTTACTAATAACTCTTACATTACTTTGTCTTCAGTGAAACCATTAATATGGACAGATCATGCAGCGGTAATGTTCACAATTGTAACTAGAAATCATACAAATTTACACAGCACAATTTGTTCTTATGTTCAATTTCGAGATTGGAAGAACATAGGCGGTTCTACGCTACTATCTACTTTGGCCTCCACTCAACCAAAGGAAATAACAGATCCTCACGTAGCCTCAGAGGATTACAACGTTTGGCTCAACAACGCTTTTAATACGCTAGCACCTTAAAAAAAAATGCTACCTAATCGTAACACACCTTCTGCCTCTGGGTTCACAGAAACCCTCAGGTTAGAGAGGCAACGGTGCAGAAATTTAGAAAGGCGCTGGCGCCGAGACTATGATAACAACGATAAAGATCTATATAAAAAAGCCTTGACTTATTATAGAAAGCTTCTAATCATAGAAAAATGAAAATTCTATCTTAAGCAAATAGAGTCAGCTAAAAATTCTACCAAACAACTTTATCAAGTTGTCACGAAATTGTCTATTCCACCAATAAGTAGTACTACAGAACCTTCCCAAAATCTATGTAATGACCTAGCAGATTTTTTTAAATTTAAGGTAAATTATATTTTTTCCAACTTTGCGGCCAAGGTGACTACCGAACCTACTTATCCTAATAAGAGTGACCTCCCTCCTCCCACAATTTTTAATGAATTTAATCAAATCTCTCAATTGCAGATAGCTGAACTTATGACGACTATTAAATCAGGGTCACCACTAGATCTATGCCCTCCTTTGATTCTTAAACCAGTGACTAATCCGATAGCCCCAACTCTTACAAATATTTGTAATTCTATGTTCTTGTCGGGCTCTTACCCGTCAATATGGAAGAAAGTAATCAGTAAACCTTTACTGAAAAAATCTAATCTGGATCCCTCTGAACCTAAAAGTTATTGACCGATTGCATCTCTTCCCTTTCCCTCTAAAATATTTGAGAAGATTATAAATTGTCAGCTGGCTGATTATATTGATCAAAATAATCTTCTTGATGAAACCCAATTTGGGTTTAGGAAGGGGCATGGGACGGAAACAGCACTGATTAAAGCAGCAGATGAAGTCAGACTGATTATGGATCAAGGAGGTGCAGCAATCCTGATTTTACTGGACTTATCGGCGGCTTTCGACACGGTCGATCATAACATCTTGATCGACCGTGTAGCCCACATTGGCATTCAGGGCAAAGCCAAATCTCCTCTGACTTCCTTTCTGTCTGGCCGCAATCAGTCTGTTAAACTGGGTGGTTTCTACTCTCCTGTTTTCACCTTACCATGTGGGGTCCCCCAGGGATCCTCGCTAAGTCCGACACTATTTAACATCTCTGTGTCGGACTTGGCGAGGGTCATTAAATCCTACGGAATAGGGGTGACATCATATGCAGATGACACCCAGTTGGTACTGGCCATCCATAACAACGGAGGAATAGTTGCGGCCAATTTTCAGGAAGGCATGATGGCTATCAGCTCCTGGATGGATCATAACTGTTTAAAATTAAACTCTGACAAGACGGAGGTCATGGTCTTTGGAAAACTGACCCCGTCTTGCTCTCCAGTTTGGTGGCCATCGGACCTAGGAGCTCCCCCAATACCGGTTACCAAAGTCAGAAACATAGGGGTATTATTTGACAATAAGGTGTCTTTTTTGAACCACGCTAATGCAGTAGTTTCATCATCCTTTTAAACTCTCAGGGTGGTTAAGAAACTACTACCTTTTCTTCCTTCTAATGCAGGCAAAACCCTTATGTGTACCTTAGTACTTTCTAAAATTGATTACTGTAACGGTCTGTTACTAAACGCCCAAGAACAAGTTCTTGACAAAATGCAATTAATTCAGAATGCGGCGGCGAGAATTTTGACCGGCACATCAAAATTCTCTTCTATCACTCCCATTGTTCGCCAACTCCACTGGCTCCCTGTTAGGAGTCGTACCAAGTTTAAGGCGCTCTGTATCACGTACAAAGCTATGAATAATACAGGCCCAGATTTTTAAAAAAAAGCTTTAGGCTCCTACTTTCCCAAAAGAACTTTACGTTCATCCTCAGCCCTCTTGCTTCCAATACCGCGAACAAAAAGAGTGAATTGGGGAGACAGACGATTTATAGTATCAGTATCTAGACTCTGGAACTCTCTCCCTCAATATATAAAAAACAGTTCTTCCTTAATGACTTTTTGGAAACAGTTAAAAACATGGTTTTTTAATCAATAATAAATCAGCACCCTCCTCAGCATCAGATTTTAGCAGCGCCGAGACACCTCAGGGTATTTGCGCGCTATAAAAGTCATATAAATAAATAATAAATAAAATACATGATGACACAGTCATGCACAGCGAAACAGGAAGGCATTGATAGCCCCATGGGACTTACAGTCACAGACTCACACACCAAAACTGAAACTCAGGAACCTCAAGGTGGTAATCACAGTTGATAGTGAAAACTTCACTTCTTATGTATTAATCTTGATCTTACTAGACAAAGTCAATATCTGTGTGTTATGAACATTTGGTGTATGGCTTTATTTAATAGATTCAGAAGGTGTCTTTTATCTGGATGCTGTCCGTCACGTGCTTGAGGATGTCAATCGCAAGGTACCATCAAGCTATTATACATAAAGCAATCCATGTTAAAGCAGTTTCATAATTAGCAACTCAATCTAATTAAAGTTATGCAGATTTTGCAGTAGTCTCTACTTACATAGACTCATAGCTGTGGTTTGCACACCACAGTCTGTTGACTTTCTCCAAGGCAAGTCTTCCGTGGAGGTGTTGGGTCATGCAACCTCCAGCCATTTGTGTCAGTTCAGTGTGTCTTGTGTTCCATTGTCTCCCTGTCCAAGTGGTCATATCCCAGTTTTCCTGTCCTAGTCTGTGTCAATGCATTTTCAGACCCAAACCCAGAGGTTGCTGTTTCCTAATTGTTCAATAAATGTGTGTTAAAAGAAAGTTCTTTTTTTTAATTATTTTTTTATTGTTCTTAGTACAGCCAAACTGCAAACAGAAACACAGATTAATATATATCACATTGATCATCAAAAAAGAAATGTCCAACTTTTTGTTTTCAGGAGAGAAAAACTCATGATTCATAATAGTCCCGAAACGCGCTCCAGATTTTTATACCCAGTCTCTTTTTCCTTGATCCTTTAATTGAAAATAAACTCCACTCTAAATTATATAGGCTCAGCATTTTAGCGCGCCAATGATGAAATTCCGGTGGTTTTTCCTGTAGCCACTCCATGGCTATACATAGACGTGCAACAGTCATTGCAAACAATATGAAATGTCGATGTTGAAAAAGTGTTTCCATATTGTTGTCTTTTTGAATTTTTCCTAACACCATCATTGCTGGGGAGATAACAACCATTGTTTTATTCACCAAGGAGATACATTTTTCCAATTGTTCAATAAACCCCCGCAGCTTAACACAACTGAAAAAAATATGTATCGCCCCAGCGTCCTGATCGCCACATCGAAAGCATTTGCCTTCATTGCCAGCTCCCCATTTTGCCATTCGCTTAGGCGTATAATATAAGTCATATAACGATTTAAAAAACTGAGCTTTCAAGTTTGCAGACATGAGCGCCTCCTTTGACAAAATTAAAAGATCCTCTACTTCAATCTCTAAATCTCCTAGAGATTCTCTCCATTTCAGCTGTACCTTCTCAACATCATCTTTCTTAGCGGAGACCAAGGATTGATATATCACTCCAATTTTAGCCGATCTACTAATTCCTTCAATGACTTGATGTTGAATTAAGTTCGTACCTCTTCGATTTAAATAGTCACGAATTTGTAGGTATTTAAAGAAATACCATCTAGGCAGTGAATATTTATCCTTGATCTCTTCAAAAGAATTACAAATCCCATTCTCATTCACAATGTGTCCTAAGATCTGAATGCCTTTCTGCTGCCACTTATTAGTCATTGCATCTGAGAAAATTCCTGGTAAAATCCTATATGCATTGAGCGGGGTATAATATGATACTCTAGCTAAATCCATATTTTTTATAAACCATTTCCAGACCTTAAATGCCCCCATAGTTACCTTGAACCTTGTTTGCTTATAATAGCTACCATCAATTTCTTTGACTAGAATATGCTTTGCATATGGACCTAGCTGTATTTCAAAGATATTTGGAATGTTAGTGTCATCACTTTCATGCTCTCCTGTTATCAGGACAATCATTTTCAATAAAAAACAAGTAATATAATAAAGAAAAAAATCAGGTACCCCCATCCTTCCCCTTAGAACCGGCTGCATCATATAACTCATTGCCCTTCTAGGTCTCCCAGGACTCCATATGAATTTCCCACATTTGGATTGTAACACCTGTATTTTATCTTTAGTGATTTCTAAAGGTATAGATCTAAATAAATACAAAACCTTTGGCAATATATTAATTTTTATGACATTTGATCGTCCAATAATAGTTAAATGCAGCCTCTCCCATCTTTCCAAAGACGACGTGATTTTTGCCATTAAGATATTCCAGTTAGATTGCACTAATTCCTTCATATTTGCCCTAATTAAGATACCTAAATACGTTGCTTCTTTAACCACCCTACTATCTTGCCATTTAATGGTGTCAGAACAGAGAATTTGGGTTTTTGACTCGTTCAGTTTATATCCAGTTATAAAGCCAAATACCTTTGCTAACCGTTCTATTTCTTTTATTGCTATTACAGGATCAGTTGTAACCACTGCGATGTCATCAGCGTAGACAAAAACTGAAAAATAATAGTCCTGGGCTTTGTAAGGGGGAATCAAGATATTGCAGCACAGTAGCTCTATTAAAGGATTTATATAAAGGGCAAATAAGAGGGGGGAACAGGGACAACCTTGTCGTGTACCACGTGATATGATGACAGTTTCAGAGAGTAGACCCATCACTGATATCTTTGCTACAGGATGTAAATATAAAGATTGAATTGCTCTAATAAATTTTGGCCCAAATCCCATTTTTTTCATTAATTCCCAAAGATACCCCCACTGCGATCAAACACTTTTTCTGCGTCTAACAGAATCAGCGCTAAATCATTCTTTTTCACTGAGGCAATGTCAAATAGGGAAATAACTTTATTGACATGTTCTACCGTCCCCCTTCTGGGAATGAATCCGTGTTGATGCTGTGAGACTAAAGGGGTAATACAGTCAGTCAACCGATTGGCTAATATTTTAGAATATATTTTGTTGTCAGCATTTAACAATGAAATTGGTCGATATGACCCAACAAGTTCTGGTAATTTACCCTTTTTACAGAAAACTGCAATGGTGGCTTCTGTCCATGTTTTTGGTGGAAATCCCAGCTGGGCTTCTCGCATGGTTTTTAATAATTCTTTTTTGATGTCATGATAAAATTGTACATATACTTCGCTAGGTAATCTATCAGGGCCTGCGGCTTTCCCTTTAGCTAAGCTTTTAACAGCCCGATCCAGCTCCTCCTCTGTGATCATATCCTCTAGCCATTGAGATTCAATGGAATCCACCCTTTTTAACCCTTCTGCTAGCATTATATTCCAATTTGATCCCGGGGCGTTGGATCCTTCATATAACTTAGAATAAAATCGTTGAAAGACCTTGAGTATCTCTTGTGGTTCCGTCTGTACCACCCCAGCAGAATCTATCATTTGATCAATGTTTCTGGCGGATTCTTTAATACGTAATTGAATCGCCAATTTTCTCCCAATTGCCTCTCCATATTCATGTTTGTCCATCTTAGAAGAAAGATATCTCCTAGCATTTTCTTCTGCCCAAACACCTAATACTTTCGCTCTGTACTTGGCGACCTTATCCTCTAATATGGACAAATCGCCCACCTTATTGATTATCCCCTGCATTAATAAAGCTTCAGAGTGAATTAGTAGCTCATATAATCTATCTAACTCTTGTCTGACTTTTTTTTTATTCTGACAGGAGAAACTAATACATTCTCCCCGAAATCCAGCTTTAAAAGTATCCCATATTATTGCCTGTGAACTGGATCCCTTATTCTCTTCAAAAAATAGTTTCATCCACTTCCTAATATGATCTCTAAAATCAACATTAAATATTAATCTTCTATCAAATTTGAAACTGGTTTGTCTAGATTTAATTGGCGCCATACCAATTTCTAACAATAACGGTGAATGGTCTGATGAGATTCTGGGGTATACAGAAATGGTCGCACCATGAATTACTGAAGCAGGAGTAAAAAAATAATCAAGTCTGACCAATTTTTTGTGGGGGAAAGAGTAAAACGTATAACCACTATCTTGAGGTCTTAAATGCCCTCACACATCCACCAGCCCATTGCCTTGTGCTAAACTTAACAAAGCCTTATATACTTTTGGTTTATGACCTTTATACTTGGCCGGCCCTTCCTTCATAGCAGTATTGGTCAAATTAATGTTCATATCCCCACACATCAGTATAGGTTGGGCCAAGTAGTTAATTCCGTATTTATCTCGACTAAAGCATCTGAATCGTCTAAGTTCGCGCTATAGATGTTACACAGCGTAAACATTTTACCTTCTACATTAAGTTCAGCAATTGCCCATCTTCCCTTTTTATCGGCCAGAGTTTTACCCGTTACAATATTATTACCCTTGCACATAATAGCAACCCCCGTATCAAACTAGATTGGCCTGTTGCAACGACAAGTGTAAACACAAGTTCTCCCAAAACCCATCTATTGGACCAGGGTATATGAGTCTCCTGTAAGCATACTATATGCGGTGCTATGTACCTTAATTCAGCAGCAACTTTCTGTCTTTTTATCACATTATTCAGTCCTGATACATTTAGAGAACAAATTTTTAATCGTTTAGTTGCCATGATCATTTATATCGATTCCACCAAGGTAACCCATGAGAGTGTACTTCCCCTTTAATCTTAACTTTCGACTTACATACATTAACCAGGTTATTTCATACCAATCAATCACAATAAAGTACAAAATTATCCATACAAAAACAAAATCATAAATGATCTTCTCAATATGCAGTTCGCTGTACACAAGAACTATTTTTCCCCGCATTTTCTCCCTGCAACTCCCCACTGTACCACCCATACACCCCACCCAGCCAAGTGCCCCCCTTCCCCCTCCCAACCCTTTAGTGAGGCTTTAGGACTAATGGTCCTGTTGATGCGAGCTTGCCCCATTCTACCTGCCTTCGCCCGCGAACATAATACTAATTTTGAATGATAAGAAAAAAGAAAATTCATACACGTCGACCTACTGAAGAGAGGCCTTTGCCATACACAGTAGTACAAAACTCATAAGTGATACATTAAAGTTATTATATACCCATTTCACAACATCCGGTTACATTGTGACCAATTTCAAGTTACATAGTATCCAAGAAAGTCTTAGCTGCAAGTGATGTTATAAAAAAATGAGTACGTTCTCCATAGACAACTTTCATTTTTGCGGGAAACATAAGATAGGCTTGAGCGCCCTACGATTGAAAAGCAGGAATTAGCTGTCGCATTTGCCATCTCAAATCTACCGATTGTTTACAGAGATCAGGGCGGACAAAGTACTCACAGTCAAGGGCTCTCATTTTCTTGTCAGGTCTTGCCTTCATAAATATTTCCTCTCCAACTAAAAAGCTATTGAATGCCACTAATATAGCTCTTGGTTTTTGGTCACGCTGTTCCGGATAATTTGATCTAATTTTGAAGGGAAACCGATGTGCTCTTTCCACTTCCCGATCCCAATCCCATCTTGTTGAATCTGGAAATTAGTTTTTCAGAAGCTCAATAATAAACCCTCGAGGGTCTGAACCCTCCTTTCCTTCAGGAATTTGTAAGAATCGCATGTTATTTCTACGAGAACGATTCTCTAAATCAATAACTTTCCAGTTGATCTCATCTTTGTGAGCCAGCTGTTCGGCTATCACCCTCTTATGTTGCGTTACCTCATCCTCCAATGTAGATATGCGCGCTTCAGCCTCAGCGACTCTGCCCAAAACCTCTGAGTGCGACTTAGCCAAGCGTCTAACTGCATTTTGAAGTTTTTTACATGATTTCTGCCCTCTTAAACTGTCCTGTCTATGCTCCTTTCTGTGCAACATCATAGTCTTATAAATAAGGTCAAGTGATATTTCTTCATCTAGCTCTGCTCCGGGCAAAGATGCAGCTCATGTATGGTCATGATCTCCTTCCTGTGTCAACCGCACTCGGCGTACTGTCTGGCCATTCGTATGCTCAAATTCCTGCTCTTCAACCTCATAGCTGCTATTAAGACTTCTTACGGCCATACTCATCTGCATTGCATACTGTTGAGCAAGATCCTCAGTGGATGACGTAGAATGCTCTGAGAGGGAGTAAAAATCTGCCGAATCCGTGCTTTCAATATCCTTGACTGGAGGGGAGGCAGCAGTAGAGTTACCATTTACAATCACCTCTGGTGCGGAACCTTTCTCTGCTGACTCTATCAAGTTCTCTTCAAACTCCCCTGCATCCTCCTCCCCAACATCAATTAGCTGTACATCATTTAACTCCATATTGCCAGAGACTGCTTGTGACCCCTGCCCAGTCTCCACACGCTCTATTAAGGCTTCGACAGATTCTATAGGCACTGAATCTTTAACTATATCTTGATTCAAAACATGCTTAGTTCCTTTTGAGGCCTCCTTACTTTTCATCGAATTAAAGAGTTCAGGAATACCTTTGATTGCCTTTGTAGTCTTAGCTGCCTCATGTGGTATATTCTCCTTCTCCTTCACTTGTGGCCGAGGATTGCCCTTTCCAGCTCTCTCAAGTTCTTTAACCGATGCCTCCGCTCGATTGATGCCTTTACTCGCGGCGTTGCGCGTTGGTGTTGCAGCATTATCCGCTCCTAGATTCTCGTGCTCCCCCTGCATCTCGACACCGGGAGGACCCTACCCCCGGCCCCTCCGTCCTTTGGGAAGCATTGTTTGAGTACTTGCCGGATCCGCCGAGTTCGCCGTGTCCGTGTTCGCGTTCCAGTCTAAGGCGCCAAAGCCCATTCTGCGGCTGCTACAGGTGTGCCGTCTTGCGAGACCCACCCACCGTCTCCAACGCAACCGCTGCAATCTCCGCAGCCCAGCTCCAGCCTCAATCAGCGCCGAGCCCGAAGGCAAGCACATCGGCGTACAAATCTAGGATTTCGGAGGTAGGTTTTAAAAGCAATCCCCAAGTCCTTCGAGTTTTCTGAAATAAGTCTCGAACATCCGATGGCAGGACAGCTATTCCAGCAGCTTTTCAGCCTCCCGTATCAGTGGTCAGGCGCCGAAGTCCGCGAGGTCCGGCAGGAGCAGCTAACTCACGCGACCGTTGCGGTCGCCATCTTGCCCCACCTCCGTTAAAAGAAAGTTCTTGTGCGCTGTTAACATGTTTGGTCTACATTTCACATTGAGTTGACCCCTCACTGAGGAGGAGAATGTTGATGATCAAATAAGGGGTTTTGAAGTTCAGAATATTAATATCTCCTCAAATCTTTAACAACTGTGGTGTAAGGTATTGCAAATGTCTCTACCAAGAATAATATTTGGGCTATGTCTCAGCGAAATCTCACCAAACGTGGATCAATAATACAGGATAATACTGAATGTGCACATTTGAAAAGTCTGATTGTGATATAAAAGATGTATTTTATGTAGAAATTGGAAAATATGTGATTTTCTTGATGCAATTGAGAAAGCAAGTAACTTCAGTATCTGAAACAGCATGTTCAGCATGTAAGCAAGCACAGGACATAGGCACAAAGGAAAATCAACAAAGCTGTTTTCTTTTGATAACAAACAAAAGGTTGTATTGCCATGACTTTGTCTCTATTGGATTCTCTTTGAGGGGTGTATTGGGTTTGTCATTTTTAACCTCAGGGGACATTATATAAAACAAGTTAACCTTAGATATTTTTCAGATTAACCCAGAAACATCAGAGACAGGACTCTACTAGGAATGTTAGAATCACAGAAATCAAGCATGGATGTATTATTTGGCAGTTGAAACCATTGGGGCCAGTTTGTACAAATACACAGCGTACAGAACCATGTTAGGGATGTGAATTTGAACTCACTACGTGGATACAGGAGACTGTGACTATTTACGGTCTTGAGCCAAAACGACTTCTTGAAAGTGATATGGATCAACCAAACAACAAGGTGTGGGACAATGGACTCTAAGTACTGCAACCCATTTGTTATCTGCTGTCCGTGTTGGGATTTCTGCTCAATCTTGCATGTGGACTACTCTAGGTTGTTTTAATTCCCTCAGCAGTGGAATCCACAGCCTATTGAATTCTCATTTGCGTTTCTGTAATCAATACCTGGTCCTGAGAGCATTTTTGTTGGTTGTGACCTACCTAGGCATATTTTGCAACGTTTTTTTATCTTTTATCAAATCTCAGGCACCTATAGAAGGTATAGCCCATCTGGAATATTTAGATATCCCCTCAATCACACTTCAATCAGACACTCTGTAAAAAAAGTTTTATTAAATTAACTCTAGTTTTCATTCACAGTGTGTCACAATAGCCCTTTTTGCAACATACTGTAAAAGTTTGTATTCAGGTACTGGCTTTCCACACATAAAAATGTATAGCTCTCTACTCTGGGGACAAAAGGAAGGCGAGATTGTATAGTTTCCTCCCTTGCTGCAATTAAACCGAAATGTTTAATTTTTCCTATTCATACACCAAAAGGGTTTCTCACTAACCATGCTTACGTTTTTTCTTAATTACAGGTTATTCTTGCCACTTTAAGTTTAATATCCAGTTTAACAGCCAAAGGTTTTTAGGATGTGAACGGAAGAGCTGTGATGGAATATGTGCTTAAAAAACCAGCCTCCTCATCAAAGAGCAGGTAAGTGGCAGATGTACATATTTGGGTAGGTGAACGTGTTAGAGAACAGCAACAGTAGTAAAGTAAAGTAAAGTCCACATTTGTAAAGCGCACAATCACCCGTAAGGGTCTCTAGGCGCTGGGGGCCGTCGGGAAGATTAAGCGAGCTATTGCCCAGAGTCACATGGTGCTGGGCTAACCTGCCGCCGGAGCCGGGGATCGAACCGTGGTCCCCAGATTCCAGCGTCAGTCGCCCTGGCCGCGGCGCCACACCTCACCCCTCCTCTCCTAGTCAGCACACAAGAAATAAGTGGACCTTTTAGCCCCCTTGTGCCCCAATGTAGTTACTTTGCCATGTACTATACATCAGCAGTGTCACATATTTTCCCCTGGTGGTGGAATATAGACCTCATGTCCCTCTTGTTAGTTCCCATAGGCTCACCTTGACATTCTATGTTCTTCATTTGAGCTTGATGTTCCCCACTTCCACTCCAGTGCGTCTTTCTCCCTCCGTCACTTTTATGAGTGTCCCTTATCCATTTGTCTACTTACATTTGCCCCTGAAATTCAGCAGCTCCCCATCAGTGACAACAATGTACATGCCTTTTCTTCATGTCTTGTTATTCCAGGGTGCCCTTGATGTGAACCAAACCACTCAAGTAAATTTACTTATAGCTTTCACTTCAAGAGTCATTCTTCCAGTATACCCAATCTATGGTTTTTCCTTTATTGCGAAAAGTGTAACTTAGTGTACCCTTACTATTGTGGGGTCCGAGTTAGTGATGCCAAATGCAAGTGGAGTAGTTGTCCCGAAGTTCAGTTATTGCAGCTGGTTTGATTCGTACTGAGACACTTCTGAAAATGTTATAACTTTTATCCTGCTCTTATGTTGTGCAAAAAGTCCACTGTTGTGAACAACGAGTATCAGAAAGTGGTCTGATAATATCCTTTAGTTATTCTCTTTCTCCTTCATTGCCCTCATCTTTCACAGGTCCCATGTATGATTTTGTATTGGGAACTTCTTCTGCTTCTTCTCTTTACTTGGACCATCTCAAGTCCTTTGGAGACTTACACTTTGATCCTATCTCTAGTAGCTGGAGGAAACACCTGTCATCTGACTAGGGGCCAGGAATGGGTGTTTGGATCAGTACTCTTCACCGGTGCTTGTAGGACTGCAGGTGATATGTGGAAGCATGGGCAATGGCAGGTGGCATAGTGTCTGAAAACGGCAGTATTCTTGGCTTTGTCAGTGTATCTGGGAGAGTAGACCACAGTGGCTTATGGTCTCACCTATTCCTCCATAACACCAGAGGCGCCATGACCTTCTTGATCACTGTGAACCAGGTTGGACTTCCTCAAGCTTGGCCAATGCACCCATGTTACAGAGTAGTTGTACCAAGATGCACAACTCAAGTCCATGCTCAGTAATATGTGTGGGGATTGGGTACCACTGATGACACCTGGTATCCATCTCCTTGGGGCCTGGCCATAATCCAGATTGTCTGCAGTCCATGCTTAGTCTTACTCTTGGGTTCCCATTAAGCACAACTAATAGATGTGCCAGACACTGTCCATAGTTTTTTTTTTATCACAGGCCAGAGGCATCATGCCAGGAACAATTCAGATGCCTGCCCTTATGTTGCATCGCATTGTAACAATGGTGCTTGAATACCTAGATCGCATCTTTGTAACCTGATGCACATGTTGGCTGGCATGAGTGCAAACAAATAAGATGCTCAGACACCGTGGAATAGGACTCGCTCCACACATGTCTCAACAGCAGTGCTCACATGCAGTCCATAGGCCTACCACACAATCCAGTCTATGTGAGTCAACTGGCCCCTAGACTTTCCCGGGGCTAACTGGGAAATTTCTTGGGTGATTGGGCAAGGCACATGGGCATTCAGCGAATGCACTGATAAGCTGTGTTTTTCACTGATAGTACATTATCTAGTGGGCTCCTTTCTGTTACATACACCACCTTATCGTCTAAATGCCTAACAGGGCAAACCACCAAATCTTGCACAAAGTAGCACAAAAATACTTCAAATCAGTATTTCATATTAACACTGCCTCCCAAAAATGTAGTTCCCGGTATGTTTTTGAGTGTAAGAAGTCCCATAATGTAGCACATACTTCCCCATCAAGTAACGAGGGGAGGGTGCATGGGGCATTACAATCTGTGTAGTGAGTATAAGAGACTTCACAGACATCACAGGCCTTATTCCAACTATGTCTGAAGCGGAAACAGTGCTCGTTCCAATGCTGCGAAAAGGTCTTTCTGTACCTACCTACTATCGTCCCATTGTCCTTTTAAATACTGATGTGAAGATCTATACCAAGATCCTAGAGCCTCACCTCCTGGGACTTATAGAACCAGATAAAGTAGGATTCATTCATCACTTCCAAGGGGCTGATAACATTCGTCGGATAGCTCACCTTATTGAAAAAGCTCAGTTAAGGAACATACCTGCTTGCTTGGTTTCGCTAGACGCCGAGAAAGCCTTGGATCGGGTAGGCTGGCGCTTTCTTAGGGAAAGTGGGGCTAGCCCCATGATGACGCTAGACTGATGGCTTCTTACACGCAACCTACTACATGCATTTGCCTTAACGGACGACTTACTGCCCCATCCCGATTTATCGCTGCACCAGGCAAGGATGACCGCTGTCCCCTCTTTTATTTGCACTAGTGGTGGAGCCTCTGGCAATTGCGACCCGTCGCAAGCCTGCTATCTCGGGCATTCCTATGGGAAGTTATGACCATAAAATCTCTTTTCACTCAGAACGTCCTCCTATCCCTATCCACCCGTCCTCCTCCATAATTGAAGCTTGTACTTTTGCCCATCTTGTCTCCTATGATCTCTTCGGATGTGATGGAGTTTATCTTAGACAGGCTTATTTTCTCATATGGTCTCTCCCTCCCTGAGCCTTCTGGTCCGTATTCCTCCATATCTCCATCCAGTGCTACCCATTAATTAGTAGTTTCCAGGGAGCGGTCCTGTTGAATCTTAGCCACCACTTTCACTCATTCAATTATGGCCTGATACTTGGAGGGAGGCTGTGGCTGGGCACCTCTGATCTACAACGTCTTTTCCTCTCTTACCATCGGGACTCGCAAGTTTTGTTCCCATTTTCAGGGGGTGGGAATCCCTGTCTCCCCAACTACTCCCAGACCTGTGCCACTGTGAAGAAATGAGACTTCCCGTGGGCAATTATCCATAGTTTTCAGGGAAGAGCAGGGCATATTTCAGTTCCAGTTTCTTAAGTGTTATTTGAACTTTATAAAGGCATTCCTTTGTCGCTGCACTATTACGGTTTAATCTGGGTAGATGTTGATGTTCTCCCCGTTTATCTGCTATGGCCCATTCATGCCATTTACAAAATGGCATCCCTGTCTCTGTCGTTTAGCAATATGCCCACTATGGTTTGTGGTAGTGCAGGCGGTCTTCCAGGTTGCCTAATGTGCTGGTGTCTCAGGGGTGTCTGTAGTCTCCACTGGTCTGCCCTTCCTGCCTGTGTTTCACCTTCCTCCAGCTGTTCCAACAGGGGTAGAGGGTGAATTTTGGGTTTTGGCAGGGTTCTATCTGCCCTACTAATGCTCATGTTGCAAGCAAGCTCCATTTATCACCATTCCTCTCCACTTGTCTCTCCGTTCACAGCAACAAGGTTGGTGTGCCCTGAGTGTCTATGAGCCGGGGTTGTTGTCTTCCACAAGTTGGGTATTGCAGCAGTGGGCACTTGGCATGTTCCCCCGACCCTTGATTATCATCCTCCTCATCTCGGGCTATGTGCGATCTCCATCATACACAGCCCCACTCAGTGTCAGATTCTCAGTTCCTTCCTGACTTAGTGCCCCTCTGTGCTTGGGTTTGGGTGGTAACAGAGCTCTCTGGCCTCCTGTGGGGTCCTTGATGACTCTTGATACTGCTCTGTGGTCTCTGTATTGTATGTGGGCACGGCCTCTTCCAGTTCCCTCCGTTGCATTGTGATTCCAGCCGCGCTGTCTTCTGGGCATTCGGATATTTGCCAGCAGTGTTTGATCCCCTACCTAGTTCCTCTGTATTATCAGGGCGTCTACCCACTTCTGCTTGTGGCTGGTGCGGCCTACCTTTGTTTACTGCTCCACATTGTTGTGGGATCTCGGTGCCTCTGTGACCTGGGATTGTTACAGCGCTGGGTTTGGTTAATCCCGGGAGCTCACAAGCCTCTGGCGGGCCCTCCGATGCTGTTCTGAGACTCATTCTGTTTCACCATAGCTTTCAAAGCTACCAGTGAGGCGTGGCCTCCGCCATCTTTACTCTCCAATATGTTTGATTCCAAACACGACCGGGTTTGTTACAGCCAATTTTGAGATGGTCATTGTGTAATGACGTAGTGCTCCTCTATATGTTATATGGCTGTCTCACTTACAACCCACGAGAATGGACTCTGAAGGCTGTAGGGGTGTCCTGCTCATGTGAGCTCTTTAAACTGTGTTTACTAGGGACTGT
Source organism: Lissotriton helveticus (assembly GCF_964261635.1). Lineage (NCBI taxonomy): Eukaryota > Metazoa > Chordata > Amphibia > Caudata > Salamandridae > Lissotriton > Lissotriton helveticus. The sequence continues at coordinate 1,033,830,219 of NC_136067.1, read as the reverse complement.
GCACTTCGATGTTTGGCCAGTAGAGGGAGTAACGTTTTATTCAAACAGTATTGTCAGCTTTCAAGTTAGTGAGGTCTTTACCTGCAGATTCTGAACAGATTCTGAACAGGAAAAACAACTTCCAACTCCCTGGCCAGCAAACCTTGTCTGAGGTCGCTGGGACCTTGTATGGTCTGATATTGTTTGGTACATGTGTACACTGATTGGTGGTTGAATCTGATGTTTCTATTGGATTAGGGTTAGTGTCCTCATTGGTTGGGTATTTGAGTGTTCTGATTGGTTTCTGGGTCTATGATTCAATCAATGTAGTGTTGGGACTAGGGCTAGGGTTAGGATTTCTATTGGAAGTAGGGACTAGGGTTTCCTGCGTTATTGGTTGTTGGAACTAGGTTGGGACTAGGGCTAGGGTTAGACTTTTAATTGGAAGTAGCGATTAGGGCTTCTGGTGTGATTGGTTGCTGGACTGGTTGTGGGACTAGGAGTAGGGTTAGGCTTTCTATTGGAAGTAGGAAAAATTGCTTCCTGTGCCATTGGTTGCTTGGACTTGGGGTGGGACTACTGGTAGGGCTAGGGCCTCTATTGTACGTAGAGATTAGGGTTTTTGAACTAATTGTGTGCTTGGACTAGGGCTAAGATTGGCTGTAAGGTCCTGGTCTCCTATTGGTTCTAGATTTTTAGAGCTAGTGTTGTGATTGAATAGTGTTAGGGCTAGGGTTCACATTGGCTGACGGGGTCACCTAATTACTAGGGCTATAAAAGGCCTGGCTTAGGGCGTCTCAGTCTGGGCGTCGAGGCTAAGGGCAGAGAAGACAAGGCAGTTGCCTGTTTGAGCCTGTTCGAGACTGACCAGGGCCAGGGCCAGAAATCCTGCCCAATATACATACCTCCATTATGCATCTTTATACTTTCAATGTACTTATGAATTTATATATGTATCACTTTCTTCTAATTTAGCATTTCCAATGCTCTTCCCCATTTCTCAGCCTATACTTCACTCAATATAGCCTCTACATCCACTCTCTCATTTAACCACAAACCCCATACCACTACTATGATTCCCAAAATAACCCTTTCTAGACTCTCTCCTACTCTACCCCTCCTTGCATCTTCTTATACCTCTTTTACTATACTGATTCCCCCAAAACAAACCTTTCTAAACTCTTCCCTCTGTTCTACCCCTCCCCAACCCTTCTCAATCAAAATAATTGACTAACATATCCACCACTAAAATTACTTTCCTGTTTCACCATACTAATTAAACACTAATCCTGATGGGTTCCAGAGTAGCGTGCTACTTACGCTTCAAAACCCCGTCAGGAATAGCAAGCGCTATATAAATAAAAACCTCTTTCCCTTCACTATCCCGCCACCTACCCTATTCTACCCAAATAACTGAATAATATATCCACTACTCAAATTACTTCATATTTTACTATAAAAATTTTAACACTAATCCTTTATGAGTTCCGGAGTGGTGTGCTACTCGCCAGAAAAGCGCTTCAAAGTCCATCAGGGGTAACAAGTGCTATATGAATGCAAACCTTTCTTCCCCTTTTATCCCTCCAATATCCTTCTCACTCCAAATAGCAGACTAATATCCACCACGGAAATTACTTTCCTATTTCACCATATTAATTCACCACAAATCCTTTATGAGCTTCCTGAATAGCATGTTTCAACACCCCATCAGGGGTAACAAGCTCTATATAAATACAAACCTTTTTTTCCTCCTCTATCCTTCTGCTATCATTCCAAATCCAAATAACTCACTAACCTATCCACCACTTAAAATGTACTTGCATGTTTCACTATACTAATTCAACACTAATCCTCTATGGGTCCCGGAGTAGCGCGCTACCCACCAAAAAAGCTCTTTGACACCTCGTCAGGGGTAGTAAGCGCTATATAAATGCAGTTACAATACAATACAATACAATGTCTCAGAGGTAGTGCCCCATCTATCAGAACCTTACATATTATAAGTGAGTCCACCGGTATTTTGACAGTATATGCATGCTATACACTTCTCCGCCAAATGACCATATACTTTTATATTCTGCAGTGCGGAGCATGATAACATAATCTCATTTATACATTTTTATTTACATGTTTCGGGCTAAAGGTTTTAATTTCACATTTGAATTTAAGCCAAGAGGTTCTTTTTGTGCTTACAGCCTTCATTTGAAAATTGTGATGTTTTAACTCTCAAATCTCTTGAACCTCCATGAGGAGAGAAAACACAGTGAAAATGATGTGAAAATATATGTTACTTTATTTCTCTTGCTTTTCCACATTTTCACAGGGCACTAGTCACATGGATCATGAATCTCATGTTAAAGAAGAGACCATCCGGATCCAAATCTCTCAGCTCCTCAATAAAATTGCATTACACCATCAAAATACTGATGAGGTAAGTGAGAAGGATGTGAAATAAGGTGGGTCAATAAACTGGAAGTGTACAAAATATAAATTGCAGTATGTCCAAAGACTCCTCAATTCCCGGGTTATCTTTATTATCCTCTAACTCACATAATAGCATGTTTTAGAAAAGCTCCCTCTGCTGCAGGTTTGTATGTGGGAAATATGCACAGGGTGGTCTGAACCATGAATGCATGTTTAAAATGCATTCCTTTTCCACCCAAGTTGTTACCATGATTTGCCTTCAGGAAAGCACTGGACTTTGGAATAGTATTTACTATTCCAACTCCAGTCTGTGCAACTGTAGGGAAAGAGTTGGACTTAAAGTCCAACATTAGTTCAACAAGGCTTTCCTTTAGGCAAGTGGTTGTAACGGCTTGCTTGATAAAGGAATGCATTGTAAAGACACATTAGGTTCACATACAGCAACTACGAGTCTTGCAGGGTGATGTGTTGGGATCTTAAATACCTTAAAAACATCTTGTCTTCCTGCCAGAAGTGGCCAGAAAGACAGTGGTCCAGTCTTTAATCATGTTAAGACTGTATTACTGCAATGTTCTGTATCTCGGGGTGTCAAAGACATGATGAAGAAGACGACAGAAGGTGCAGAATATGGCAGCTCCGCTGCTATTTCATCTGCCTAGACACTCACCATCTGCCCTAGCTCTACCAATGCTGCACTGGCTTTCGTTAAGGCATCGGGTATGTTTCAAAGCCATGTGCTATTGTCACAAGATTCTCAATCATAACAGCCCTAAATATCTTCACCCTCTGATCACACCTTATCTTTCTAAAAGAAATCTGATGCCTCTCTTGCATCTATTCCAAGAATCAAAAGTTCTAACATTGGAGGCCGTTCCTTCAACTACTTGGCAGGCAAGATGTGGAACTCCCTACCACTTTGGCTTAGGCAAGAAAAATGTGAAATAGCTTTTCGCAAGAATTTAAAAACATGCCTTTTCAGGCTAACTTAGTTTAGGGTTCTCATATTCTTACTCTGTATAATAGGACTAATACCCCATCGCTGGGACACGCAGCTGACGTAGTTATGTGCTTTATACATTTCATTATTATTATTATTATTAGTGGTTTGGACCATGTTGTTAAGGCACAGCGTGATTTGAGACGCGATATAAAGTCTGTTTCCTCTGCTGCAGGGATAGAGGTCTGCTGTCCCATGCAGTCCTCATTCCCAGCATTTCCGGCATTTGTTGAAGATTGTCGAATCCTACCTCATTCTTTTCAATGAGGCAGGAGGTTTTGAACATTATTCTAAATAGCCAGTTTGAAACGAGACTGAATGGCACATCAGTCATATTGCAAAACACAACTACTCAATCTGCATCTACTATTTGCTACTTGCCCGATGATACATCAAGCACCAATATTTCATATCGACAGGGTTGTTAGTTCCCAATCATAGCTTTGCACACTCTGGCACATTTAGAAACATAGTTCTGTTTTGTGATTGTTATGAGGATAACAGCAGATAATGAGATAATTTGCATAGCAGCTCACTTGCAGGGTTTTTGGAGAGTAAATGCTGCACTCATTCTCTGCAAATAATTGGTTCATTCTGCTCGGATACAGAATCACGGATTGTAGCATTGAACAGGGTTGGTGCTACATCAGTGTAATACTAGCAATCTGTCTTGGACCCCATCAGCAAGAAATGGTAACAGGAAGGGGATAATTCAAATATAGCCCCATCTGCAGAAGACCCACCAGAAACCCTCCCATGGGCAATGACTGTTTATCTGTGGGAATAAAGCCTCATTAAATGCTAATGATACTAATAACACATTTGCTGCTCTCTCTTGCAGGGATTTTGGAAAGAGATTTTGAGCTACATGCTGGAAGAGGACTATACTTCATCTGTGCCAGCACTGTGCCAGATGCTTCTTGTTGTTGTAGATAAGAAAGCAAGCATCAACTTTAATGAATGTGGTGAGTCTTAAGAATCCTACTCATTGACACAGTGGGATCTACCATTGAAGGTGGTTAATGCTTCCTGCTCCACTCCCCAGATCCCCTCTTACTTAGTCATGATCAGGCATGAGTTGAAGAACCAGTCCATTAGCTCAGGAGTTAGGGTTGAGTTACTATAGAATGTGGGTGTCAATATTTCAAGTAACATTTATTGCTCTCCTTTTAGAGATATATGTATCTGTGCTGATGTTGCTACTCTCTGTGAGCCTTATTCACAATGAATTAACTCATTGCAGTGCCTCAAGCCATTTGGCTGCGCCGCGCTGCGTTAATTCCGAGGCACCGGGATGTGTCATATCTACAATTATATAATGGATCCCTTTGCTCTCCCAGTGCTGGTGCACAATTAGCTGCCATGCACCTATGAAGGCACCCTTGCACCTTGGTGCAAGGGTGGCTGCGTCACAGGGATGATTGTTTTTGTGCAGTAAGGCATATCTTTATGCACAAAAACAATCACAGGAGGTAATTTCCTCTTCCTAAATGTGCTTCAGTATGCATAGAAAGAGGTAAACAATAAGGAGAAATAAAAACATTTCTTCTTGTTGCACCTTCCTACACCTCCCCTGGGGAGGTGTAGCATTCTGACACATTTCCAGGTGTAATATTTCTTGTAAATCTGGAAATGCAGCAGTAGCCTTGGGTGTTGCATAGGAAATCTCACAGCAAAACCCATGGCACACCAATTCCACACAAAGTGATGCGTGAAAAGCGGCCATATTTACAAGGGCACGAAAAGCCACACAGGGTGGATTTACCTGTCCTTGTAAATATGGAGCAGCAGGTTGCACTGCCGGTGTGTCTCAAAAAGTGATGCACAGGTGGCACAAGGGGCTTGTAAATAAGCCCTATATACTTTTTGTATTTTGCCAGACATAAAGTTACTTTCCTGTTTGTTTCATCTCTTAGTCTGGTTAATGCTCCTACCCCCTAAATGCAATGTACTAACTGTCCCAGGTTTCCACACTCCATGAGGCTACTCAGGGCTCTAATGCTCCTCTTCAAATTTTGGAGTATTCTTGCTCTCCATGATGTTACTTCTGTATAGTATGCTGATCATGCCCTGCTGGGTATGGTACCTATTTATGTGTTGTTACTTTTACCGGCCGCAACAGGGATGTATTTTATTTCTTCATGCAGTTACTTTTAGTTATGACATTTTTCTCTGCAATGTTTCTGGTTCAACATTTTGGACTTCAGATCCAGACTAAAATGCTAGTTATTGTCCCTCACTTGTAAGCAGGGATGCATGCTCAATGATGGTAAGTGAAAATTATTATTTTGACTGACTCCAAGGTTACGAAGTAGATTCGCATCTGGTGGTGAATACCTGTAATTGCTATAATTCCAGGGTTCCAATTAGCTCTCCCTGCTCAACTTTCCAATGGATGTGTTGATAAAGTGCAAGCGACCTGGGCAGATGGTATCATAGTCTATTTATCTGTCACTCATGTTAGGGGTCCTGAGCGGAATCGAAAAGGCAATTATGGGCTCATTATTGCCTGCCCCCACGGTTGTTAACCTTATTAGAAAATAGATATGCAAGAACATGTTCTGGAGTCCTCTCTTCTTCTGGGGTAATACCGCTGTCAGAAAATGGCTCACATTTTTCCATAGTCCTTCTGTGGTGGTGGGCCTCAGCAAGGCCTAACAGTGAAAGGGGTTCCCCCTTCTCTGTACAAGTCCTCAGACCAATAGGATAGAAGTTGGCACGGAAACTGGAATAGAAACAAAAGCTTTATTAAACCTCATGAGGTGGAACTACATTCACACAACACCCTTCGGTAATGTATGAAGTAGCACACTGAATGGAAGGAGATTGGTCCTTTTATACCCACACAGGGGCTCAAAAGAAAAGGCGGTACAAGTTCAAGAAGAAGGGTTTAGGTACATATAAGGTCATCCAGAAAATGCACAATCAACAAGTGGGAGGAGCTAACAGTGGCTAATTCTGGTAAACACTTCCTGACATGTACAGATGTAGTACAGACTACTAGCAGCTGCATGGACAGCTGCAAGCTCAACCGAGCATGTGCATAGCAGAAGAGGCTAAATATAACTTGTCAGTAGGCACATTTCAAGAACAGACAACAGCAAGGTAGGAGAGAGCACATGGTGAGCATGCGGTAGCACATGGCAAACTAAATGGCTGCCAGAAATACAAGATGGCTTCCAAAATACAAGGTGGCTTCAGCTGATGCTAACCCAGATCGCTGTCAATTTACAACACTTCATGATGTAAAGCACGTCCACGGCTCCTGATGCATCCTCTCTTATTCCACTGGAGTCTTTTGAAAACACTGCTGCCGAGGAGCAGGGGGCTCACCTGCCAGAGAGATCACCGCCGCACCTGGGACCCCACGCTGTCGGTCTCCTCTGCCGCCGCTGCCTGCTTCATCGCGCGGCCGCCGAGGGGGAGACTACAGCTCCCAGGTAGCAGTGCGGTTGCACCGCCCACTTCCGCCCACGTTCGCGCCCGGAGGCGCTCATAGGGCTGAGGCTCCCTCCGCGTCGCGGGACGCGCGCGGGCGACGCCGGGCGGAGCCCGGGCAGAGGGCGGGCCGTCTAAGGCCGTCCAAGGACAACCAGGGACGGGACGGGCCACGTCCTTAACATCATGGGTAAGCGTAAGCATGTGCCATCCTTGGTAGGCGAGGTGAAAGCAAAGGTGCCCAAGTACACTACCAGCATCCTCACGTACCTGACCACGACAGTTGACAAACTAACTACACAGATTGCAGAGTCAAAACGTGAGCTGGGTTTGGTTACTTCACCACAGAGCCCTGAGACACCAAACACTTCCACCATTAACTGTATCCCGTTGGAACCCAGGGTGCTTATTGAGTCCTGCAGACCCTCCTGGTCACAATCCCCTACTGTCCTCCCGACCCCGGTACAGACTGAGACAGTGATACCGTCTACACCGGTGGCCACGGGTGATGTTGGAAGTACACTTCAGGGTCAGCCTGGGGTTCAACGTGCAGTGTATGTGACTGAGGAGGGAATCTCGTCCTTATTAGAGAAACTGTTCTCGGACAAGCTTGAATCTGCCCTAATTCAGATCGCCACTGACATTACGGACACTTTGAAGGATTGTGTCAAGGATCTTTTGGCAAAATGTGAGCGCATTAATGATGTTCTTAATACCCGGGCCCTTTCACCATCTATACCTCCGGCGTTATGCCCAACACCTGCGCTGGTTCCTGCCCCCAAGGTTGTTGACCCACCTACCACAACACCCATCATGGCTACGAGAGTGGCCATTGACAATCCTGTTCTAAACAATGGAAAAGTCGACAAGGGTATATATATCCCCATGCGGAAGGACGCACCTAGTGAAACCCCAATTGTTAGAACTAGAGGTACCCAGGGGGAGCGGGTGGGAAGGGTGCCACCAGTAAATCTACCTCCTGATGCTACACCTTCTGTACCAATTTTGGTAAATGTGCCTAAACTTGCTGTTGGGGAGATTGAACATCATGCCACCCTTCTCAAACATATTAAAAACTGGTGTAATGCAAACTGCACGGGTGAAGGCGACATCGCAAATAACATTCTGACAGGCAGAAGGGTCAACTGGGTGGGTTCAACCATGAAAGAGGTAGCAGGAGACTGTGTAATAGTGAACTTTAAATCTAGAAATGTCTCTAGCCGCCTGTTTTGGGATAGTTCCCCTTTGGACCCTGTAGGTAAGAATGTGCGGGCAATGCCCCTTGGCTTCTTTTATCCACGTGTTTTCAGGTCAGGTGGAGGAGATAATACTTTGTCACATTATAGTGCAAATGTGCGGGATAAAAACAAACCTATTCTGCCGTTACAAACTAGCGATTGGGTGACAATACAACCAAGGGCAGGTGGCTCGGCAAATTCTGTAAGGAATACTCCTACTATAGATTTAGTTGTATCAAACAGGTTTGCGGCTTTAGCCAATGATATTGATATTGACTGACTAGAGCACGAACATATAAGCCTGATCGCCCCTTGTAATGAAATTGTCCCTATAAATGCTTTATGCAACACAGAAAGTGCTCCTGCAGATGACCCTTTAGATCTGGACAGGGGGAACATTAGGCTACTCTCCTGGAATATTGCGGGTCTACGAGCAAAGCAGGAGGATACCTTCTGGTTACAAAAGATTAAAGAATATGACATAGTGGCCCTACAGGAAACTTGGGCAAGGGACAATGCTTTCTGGGTGGATGGCTATAAATCATTTTTTGTTAAATCGCAGAGCTCTTTGGCGGGCAGGGATAGAGGGGGTCTGTTGTTTTTAGTTTCAGTTAAACTGGTAGGTACTGTTAAGGAAATCCCCAGTTTCTCACATTATTTCCAGTTGGTGGAAATCCTCCTGGCAGATAATAACAAATTAGTATTAATAAACTGCTACAATTCCATACAGGGGGGTCCCGCCAATTTTGTTTTAGAAGGATTGTCTTCCTTTTTAAACAATTATATGTCAAAACAAACCACTTTTGTTCAACTCATAATGATGGGAGATTTTAATGTTCATCTCTGTGGGCTACACTGCCATATTGAGGATGACACGGGCCCTGATCATACAACTTTGCCACATTTCGAGCATAGCCCAAAGGGTGTGGCAATGGAAAATTTGTTATCCTCCAATGACTTATTTGAACCTGGGTTTGCAGACTTGAAGGATCGTGTGGCCACATATAATGCAAGGGGGAGTGAATCAATCATTGATTATATTTTTCTGTCCCCGGGTCTTCTCCGTTATGTTTTGTTTTATAATGCCATTGTAAGTGGGTTTAGTGACCACAACCCGGTGGCGCTAGTCTTGGACGTTTCCATTGGCCTGAGTAAAATGGCCTTGAGGCCCACCGCTATAACAGATGTAAGGAGTAAGGACCAAGGAAGGCACCTGAAATGGTGCAAAGTCTGCCCAGAGGACTTTTTAGGCTTAATTGAGCAAAATAGGGCCATAGAACTTGAAACATGTAGGGATTTAGATAGGGGAGGGAAGGAGGTGGTTAGTGCCTTTGAGGCTATTTGTTCCAGAGTGGAAAAAGAGTTAACAGCCAGACCAAGGAGGGGACCTGCCCCAGCTTTTGGCTGGTTTGATCACACTTGCTCTAAAGCACACTCAGCTCTGATGAAAGCCCTTAAACATTCTCCCAGAGATAGGCAACTGGTGGCTCAACTGAGGAAAACGTACGCAGTGGCGGTCAAGACTCGGAAAAAGACCATTAAAGAGGAAGCTTGGGACTCTTTCATGGATTCTACCACCCTCAAACAAAGCTCCAAATTCTGGTCCATAATTAATAACCCTTTATTTTCCCAATCAAATAACATAGACCTTGAAGTTAACATCTCCGAAGCAGAGTGGATCAAACACTTTTCTAATATTTATGGGTCAAATGACATGGTTGAGACATTTTCTGTGCCTGGTTTCCCAGCCTCCATCCCCAAGCTAAAATTTAGTAAATCTGAAGTGGAGGTGGCGATTAAAGGCTCAGGTGGTAATAAAGCCCCTGGCCCAGACGGGGTTCCTCTCGATCTTTATAAACTCAACCCAGGGATGTGGGCAGAGATTTTAGTTAATGTTTTTAATTGTGTATCTGAGGGGGGATTCCCAAAAACTTGGGCTTGTTCAATTATAGTCCCTATTTTTAAAAAGGGCCAAAGAAGCGATCCTAAGTGTTTCCGACCTATATCCTTGCTGGATTCCTCTATGAAGGTTCTGGGCAAAGTTCTATTGGCAAAAATTAGTAACTGGTCCATGGAAAACGCCATTTTAACAGATACTCAATATGGGTTCCGCTCAGGTAGAGGCACAGAGGACCAATGTCTAAATCTTCACTTGTTTATTTCAAAACACTCTACGGCTAAAAAGGGGTCAATTTTTGTTGCTTTTATGGACCTATCCACGGCTTTTGATTTAGTTAACAGAGCTCGGCTGTGGACCATGCTGTTAAAACTGGGTCTTGACCCGCCTCTTATGTACTACCTTGCTGAACTTCACAAAGACTTAAAGGCCTCGATTAGAATGGACCAAGAAGGTAACCGCACAGCCTGGTTTAAATCGTGCAGGGGTGTTCGGCAGGGCTGCATCCTTGCTCCCTTGCTGTTCACTCTTTATATAAACTCATTGGAGAAAAACCTTTTAACTGCCACTTTGGACACACCGCGTGCAGGGGATACTCGCATTCCTGTCCTCCTGTACGCGGACGACGCTGCCTTGATAGCCCGGACACACTTAGGACTACAGAGACTTTTAAATGCTTTTAGTGAATTTATGTCTTCTCTTGACTTAGTGGTAAACAATTCCAAATCTCATGTTATGGCTTTTGGGGTTCCGAAAAATAATACCAAATCCTTTTACTGTAATGGTGAAGTTATCACTAATGTCAAAATTTTTACTTATCTAGGTGTAATTTATGACACAAAGGGCAGCTGGGTTCCCCAAATTACAGCCAAAACTAAAGCGGTCAGGAGCTCGGCAAATGCAATTTTAAGTTTCTCCAGGAGACTTGGTGGGAAGCCTACTGGTGCATTACTGAGCCTGTACAGAGCAAAAACTGTGGCAATAGCCAGGTATGGTTCAGGCTTGTGGGGCCATGTTAACAGCGAAACCATTCAAAGGGAGGAGAATAAGTTTCTTCGTTCTATACTAGGGCTCCCTCAATCGACAGCCACGTTTTCTATACATCAGGAGCTTGGCCTAGGGTACATTACCGATATTCTTGCAATGGCACCTATTCTTTTATGGATTAGGACCTGGACCAATGTAAACCTAGGTCTTAATCATAAAATATTGATGGACTGTCTACATTTGGACAGGTTTAGAGTCATCCCTTGGCTGTCTTACATTCAAAAGTGCTCCTTGGAACTCGGTCGCCCCGAGATCTTTTACGCCCCTTTGGGTCTAAAAAAATCTGACCTTGAGTGGGTCAAGCTCAACTTCTCCAAATTGAAAAATCTGGAGAGAGAGGAATGTCAACTCACAAAGCCAATGGTCAGAGCCCACTTTCTGACCATTACCTGCCTGGCCATACAACCGTATCTTGCCATAGTTAACATCCCTTTTCATAGGTGGCTTCTGGTAAAATTTCGTTTTGACCAGATTTATATGGTTTTTTGTGACAGCCAAGGCTGGTTCAAGCAGGAGGATGCACCTGTGTGCAACTGTGACAATTTTTCACAGCAAGATAATATGCACATAATGCTGTTCTGCCACTTTTATATTACGCCAAGACAGAAATACCTGGTGCCTATATTGAAGGACAAAGCATTCCAACAGGCAAAACCAGCCCTCCTATATCTCCAAATGTTGGATTCACCTCTAGTCATGTTCAGCGTGGCTAACTATCTTGTTGCTGCTGCTAGGATTAGGAGGAGGCGACTGTAAATATAGAAGGCGGTTCGTTTTATAGGATGGAATATGTTTTTTTAACTGTGTACATCATTGCTATAATTATTTTTAAATTGTATATTGTTGCCTAATATTTTATGCATTGTACCATGAAATTGAATTGCCCTTTTATAATGATTGTAGTATGCTTTTATGATTTTTAAATAAATCGAATTAAGTGGTTTTTGACTTGACTTGACACTGGAGTCTTCTGTCCCTCAATGAAAGCTGTAGCAGGAACCTGTGCATGGTAGCTTTGGTAGCTCCTCTTCCAGCTTTCATTCCTTGACTGCAACTGCTAAGGGAGGGAGGAAGAGAATTGCAGCATAGGCGGTCAAGGTAATGTACACCCCTGGAAGCACCCTTAGAGGTAGTGGTGCCTTTGCCAGTATCTGCAGGAATCTCAAAGCATCCTCATAACCGCTAGAGTCTCATTGAAATACCACCCATCACCCCATCATCTTCTTTACAGGTACTACTGGTTGTCTTGAGTGTGTGTGTGTCAGCCATATGTCTTCCTTTGGCAAGTGTTGCTCAGTAATTTATGGACTGAGTATGACATGTCTTCTTTCTTTTGTACCTAAACAGCTAAAGAAATTCCAATACACAGCCTCTTCATAAGATTGCTGGTGAGTATCACATTCCACCCCCACCATATTCCACCAGATCCCTCTTCCCAAGTTGTTTGCTGGCATTTCTATGCAACCTGCTAATGGAGATCTTGAATTCAACTCAGCTTTTATCCTTTTGAATTTGATGGTTTTATTTCCAGTCAATTAGTTATCAGTGCAACATGCTACTTACATTGTACCGAAACAGCCAAAATGTGGTTGGTACTAAGTACTGCATAGAGAACAAGGTAGCAGTTCCAGAAGCTTTAAAGGCTAGAGAATAGGAACTCATGAAATAATCACTTTCTTAATTCTTTGTTGTGAGTTTTCAGGTAATTTCTTCATAGCCTTGCTGGGATGTCGAAAAGGGAACTTCAGTCTTGGCTCTTCTCAAGCGCCTGATTCCTGCAAATTACCCATTTCTAGCAAAACTCCTTAGAACGAAGATCCCCCCGCTGATAACATATTTAGAAGTTGAGGTTTCAAAGCATGAACGAGTGAGCACACAATTTAAACAAGTATTAATGGCATTTCAAACAACCATTGACCAATGACAAAGCCATTAAGTCTGGTGTTGGCTGCTAGCTTTGAGACTTTGTCCACTCTTGGTTTTTTTCACAGTTTTTATAAACTTTTATTGTGGGAGGAGATGCCAGGTACATACCGAGATAAAAAAAAATGTTTTGGTCTCAAAAAGCTACCATTCTTATTGTTGTCCCTGGAACTAAATGAAAATAATTTGTTTGTGGATGTGCTCCTTGTGAAAAAGCAGAGCTATTGTTCACAGTGAAGGTAGCCAACGGCAGAAATGGCCCATGATGTATGTTGTGGAGGACAGAAGAGAATGTGAATGATAGGACACATTAGACCAGCAGATGAGGAGGTTTGGCTGAAGGCTTGTATAAGGAAGCAAAAAAAAAGAAATAGTCACAGTCTTTCTTTGTAGCTGGCCAATGCCATACTCCAAACCGAATGAGGCAATAACAGAAATGGAGTCAGCTAGCTTCTTGCAAGTTCTGGGTTACTTCTGCATTTAACAGAAAGGCCGTTGCCACCACTGGTTTGCTGAAAGAAATCAGTTTAATACAAAGCTTCTGCCATTTAGCGCTTCTTCTGTCAGACTCACCCTAGATCACATAAGTATGTGGCATCTTGATTCAGTGTTTTAAAGTACATATGTGCCAAAAAATGTCATTAACATAGAAAAAAATATTTGTTCAGTATATCCAAGGTCACCATTATTTTATAGCACTTCCAGTTTTAGCAACAATTCTTTTATTTCAATTGTGACTAAGTAGCACCAACTCTTCTAATGACTAAACTTGAAACAAAGACCCCTGGTGACCTCAATACAGAAGAGATTTTCAAAACACATTTATAAATACCAAACGCTCTCTCTGCATTTGTATTAGAAGTAGGTATTAGTCAGGGTTCATGGTAGGTTAGATTAGTCTACTCGGAAATAACGTTGTTTGTGTGATGACTAAGGCTGAACAGGGTATTTCACAGCAATTAATATGAAAGAAATGTTAGAACTCTGGTACAACCATATGTTGCAGTTAAAAGTAATGTTTTAAATGTTGCATAATTGAATCCTACTACGTGAGAAGTTCACATGGAGGAACATTTAGAAAAGTTGGTGATATTATGTTGTTAGAAAATTGATTGATACATATTTCTGTAAGGTTAGACACCCTTGCTTTCTGAAAAACAAGATTCATATTTCTGCCTGTATAGCAGATATCATGCAGAAGTGTTTTATTGTGTTTTTAAGTGAGATTTAATTGCAAATTATAATGTCACTTATGTGAATTAGTCGCGTAGTTCCTGCAAATCTATAAAGGATCTGCACATTTTAGGCAACTTAAACTGTCCAGACTGATTCCTGACACCCTCAAAGGATATGTTAGTATGTAGACCAGCTAGCTCACAGTGCCATTATAAGCCCCACAACCTTACCAAGGAGATAATAGTTTCTGGCAGCTATCGAACATGAGAACCCTGACCCCTCAGGGATTGTGGAAACAGTACAATACTTTTTGCTTGGCCACTTGTGCTCACTCAAAGAGATACACAGAAGAAATGGTGGGGGCGTTTTCAATAAGTATGTATTGAACCAGAGTCCTTCTAGCATTAAATACATGTGCTGCAACAACCACGAGACAGAAACAGATATAGACAATTACAAGCACTATTAGAGTAAATAAAAGGTAGCATTCTACCATGGTGCTAAAATAGTGAATATATGCAGGCATATAAATACATGAAGTTAATAGTGCGTACTTCTATGATGCAAACCCTAACTAGATGTACCAACAGTACCCCTAGGAAAAAGTCAAACCCATTACCTGATGTGAGAAAGCAAAGGACCCCATCTTGGTCTCTAGTGGACAACCCGCAAGGAATTTAACTGAAGTGTCTGCATGCAGGGACTTCAGCGTCTCGTGTCAGCTTGTCAGCATGGAATCTTTTTCTCCTCCGACTTCCCCAGCAAAGATGTGGTACTTATATACCCGAAAGGTACCCTCAGGGGTTCTACCTATATGTGCCATGGTACTGTGGGCATGTCAGCCAAGGATGATGACAGTGGTGACCCTTATACAGAGTTATTATGCAGAAGATTGTAATCCTGCTGTGATACTAAGAATCATCATGCATAAAAATTAGGCTATTTTTTAGAAAACCACACAATATTTATGCAGCACCTAACTTTTTCTATTTCTATTTAATCATTTTGTAGAGCGCAACAGCTGCCTCAGCCAAGGGGCGTCCCGGTGCTAGTAACACGCCAGTGTCAGTAATTCACACAGAGGGCTACACATTGGGAAAAAGAAAGGTTTTAATAGCTTTCCTAAATTCAGTAAGATTGTTAAGGCCACGAATATGGGGGGGCAGAGAATTCCAGAGAATTGCCGCTCTGTAACGGAAAGAACGGCCACCAGCTCGAGTCTTCCTAACTCGAGGAACCCGCAGCAAATGTTGGCCCATGGAGCGAACCTGGCGGGGAGGAACATAGAAGGAATGTAGATCTATCAGTGCACAAGGAGATCCTAGCTTCAGGATTTTAAAAGCTATACAAAGGGCTTTAAACTCATTCCTTTGGGCTACGGGCAGCCAGTGGAGGTGGCGAATACTACCAGATACTGAACAGACTCTACACAAACCCAAGAGAGCTCTTACTGCAGCATTCTGAACCCTCTGTAACCTTAGGACTTCTTCTTTATTTACTCCCAAATACAGGGAGTTCACATAATCAAGCCTAGAGATAATTAATGCTTGAATAATGAGCTGTCTAGTCGATGCATCATAGAAGCCCAGGATGGGTCTCAGCCCACGAAGAATACTGAAGCAGGTGCCCGCTACCTTCTTTGTTTGTGTCTGGTAGCTGAGCGAAGAGTCCATCCAAACCCCCAGGTTCTTTACCACTTGTTTAGGACGGGGAGGGGTGCCTAGATTCCTGGGCCACCAGTGCTCATTCCATAGCCCATGATCCCTTCCCACCAGCAGCACCTCCGACTTACTAGCATTCAGCTGGAGGCAGTTGGTTGTCATCCAACCGGCAACTGCCGCCAGGTCACCTTAGAACTTAGTGGCGTTGTCCCTGGCATTACTAGAAAGTTCCACCACCAGCTGCGTGCCGTCAGACCTCTGCTCTTGGCAAAAACAGCCAAAGGTTGAACATACAAATTAAAGAGCAGAGGGCTCAACGATGAACCCTGTGGTACTCCATACTTGATGGGGAATGTGGATAAAAAAGGGGGGTTCAGTCACCTGATAGGACCTATCTGAGAGGAATGACGCTATCCACTTCAACGCAAGGCCACTAATACCTGCCTCTTCCAGCCGGCGCAGCAAGATGGCATCGGACACAGTATCAAACGCGGCACTGAGATCTAGAAGGATCAGCGCCGACGTCTGATCTGCATCCAGTGCTGCCCAGAGATGTTCCTGTAACGCCAAAAGCGCTGACTCCGTACCATGACCAGCACGAAACCCGTTTTGCGAGGGGTCGAGTATATGATTACTAGTCAGATGGTCAGTAAGAACGGAATTGATGTATGCTTCCACAATTTTTACAGTCCAGGGGAGCAAAGATATAGGCCTGAAATTCTCTGTTTTGTTAGCATCCAGAGAAGTTTTTTTTTAGCAATGGCAGTACTCTGGCCTGTTTCCATGCCGTAAGTACAATTGCTAAACTAAGTGATTTAATAATCACTTGAACAAGAGAAGTAGGTAGAATTTTCCTGAATTGATCAGGTTTCAGAGGATCTGCCGGTGAGCCTGATTTGATTTTTGCACAGAGAGCAAGTAGGCGGTCTTGTTCAATCTGAGGAAAAGCCTCTAACGTGTTCAGCATCCCATTATTGAGTATTTCAGGGCCGACCAGACTAGTCGTGGGAAAGCCTTTATAAATATCTTCTATCTTTTTAGAAAAGAATATGGCAAATTCCTCACATTGTGGATTAGAAGAAATTAAAGGGTCAGCCGACTCCTTCTGCTTTTTTTAGATCGGACACTCTTAGCAGGGTTAGTACTATTGCTGATTTTTAAGGCATAAAAGGCGGCACGTTCAGTATGAATTGTCCTGTGATAGATCTTTACTGCATCCCGATAGTGTGCTTTAGATAAAGGATCAAAGTCAGGATCTTTCACATTTTTTTTGCAATAGAACTAGCTTTTCATTGTACCAAGTATTAGACTTGAACATGCGATTAGAGGACCATTTCACTGGGATCATCATGTCTAATGGCTTGCTGATCCAATCAGAAAAAACTAGATACGCTTTATCGGGATCTGTCGTTATCTCTGGAACAGATCTCGAAAGGAGGGATTCAAATTGATCCCAATTAGGCTTATGCCAAGGGCATTTTAAAGAATAGGAGTTATCTGCTTTATGTTTGGGAACTATACCCTGAATGCACCAAGGGATCAAAAAATGGTCCGACCAGGTCATAGGTACTGGTGATTGAGTCAACAAAGAAGGAATGTTGGTGAAAACCGGATCCAGCAGGTGACCGGCTAAGTGAGTGGGACGAGAACCCGCTGATCTAACTGGCAGGCCGCTAAGTCCGCCACTAAGTTCATTGCATCCACGTCAGTGTGATTATCAAAATGAAGGTTCAAATCTCCCAAGATAGTGAAATTTGGAGAGTTGACCACCAAAGTACAAACAGTGTCGATGAACGCTTCCCTAAAAGCTTTGGATGGACCTGGGGGACGATAGATTAACAACCCGGTCATGGTATAATTTGAATTGAAGGAGATTTTAAAACAGGCGCATTTGCAGCCTACAATGGGCCGTTTAATGAAAGAGAAGGCATAACGGCTTTTCACAATTGCTGATATGCTGCCACCTCTTGTATCTCTATTAAGAGTATGAATGACATAGCCCTCCGGAAGTGCCAGCCCTGGAATCGCCACTGAATCTTCCGAGAGCCAAGTCTCCGTTAAAAACAGGGTAACCGGCATTTCAGTTTCCAGAAGGTCATAAACATCCGCCCACTGCTTGACCAATGAGCCGCAATTAAGGTGAAACATTTTCAAACTCTTCCCAGGAAGAGGAGAACAGTCCTGCACACCTTCTGAAGCCATAGATGAATACCCACACTGTTTACAACTATCGGGACCCTCCAGATCCTGTAGCCCATGGACTGAGCAGCTACTTGCCAGTGCTCTAACTGCTAAAAGTTCCTTCTGAGAATAGGTACAACGAACGGTCCCAGAATTGGCAGCATGTCTGGCGTCTGGCGCTGGCCTGGCGCGGAGAGGTGCAGACGGGCTTGCCTTTGGCGTGCCGACGGCGCCCCCCTGTGCGGCCGGACAAGCATGCTGATTAAATATCCCCCCGTAGCGGAAATGGCAGGATTAGGGCGGAGCCACATCCCTCCACACAAACAGCGCACGCTGCGGTGGACCGGGGACTGGCTAAAAGAGCGGGGAGCAGCAAACTATGTAAGCAAGTTTAAAATAAAGTGCCCATATGCTAACATAAAGTTTAAAACATCACACGCTGTAGCTGAGCGCCGGCTAGCAGTGTATTGTCACCTGTTGCTGCGAGGCCGAAAAAACATCCACTCTAAATACCACCGGTAGCGGAAATAGCAGGAGGAGGGCGGAGCCACATCCCTCCACACAAACAGCACACGCTGCGGTGGACCGGGGACTGGCTAAAAGAGCGGGGAGCAGCAAACTAAGTAAACAAGTTTAAAATAAAGTGCCCAAATACTAACATAAAGTTTAAAACATCACACGCTGTAGCAGAGCGCCGGCTAGCATTGTATTGTCACCTGTTGCTAACTAGGTAAAAGGTCAGCGCCAGAACTGTTATGTAGAGCAAGGTAGGACAAATGTAGGTAAAAGCTTGTGCAACTACCTAGGACTATATTGGGGTACATTGGGTTTCATAGCAAAATAAGAAGTGTTATAAAATATTTTGGTCTTGGATATAATAAAGGAGTATTTTTCTATGTGTATGTAATTTTAGAGCAGTATGCACTTTTTTTACTCTGAACCACAACGGCGATCCCCTATGTGATCAAGGATGCATCTGACAGCTGAAATGCTCAATGGTAGAAGCTCTGTAATAAACTGATTTACTGTAAACAAGTGGTGTGGTGACCTTTCTGTTTTTTAAGAAAGGAAACCAGAATAAATAAACTTAAAATTACAACCAGATATAAGGAGCGTAGAGTGACATCAAGGGCACATGAACAACTAATGACCTTGAATTCAATTCCCAGGACAGGCTGAGCCAACAAACATAGGGGCATATTACCAACAACTAGCGATATTTATCGCTAAATGCGCTTAGCGACTTTTTTTATCGCTGCCTATCGCTGGATATTTTAGCGGAGAAAACATGCTATTAGCAAAAATTTTCTCCATTGCGCTAAAATATCCAGTGATAGCGACGAAATGATCTTAGCCATGTTATCCAACTCCCATTGGATAACATGGCTAAGAACTGGTCAGAGCAGGCGTTAGTTTTTGACGATAGCGGGAATATTTCCATCGCTACGCCAGCCTTGCTAATAGGCGATAGCGACGTTATCAACTGCTTTCAGTCGATAACGGGTTGGGTACGCCCTCTTTGCATGTCATTAGCGATAAATATCGCTGACATGCAAAGCGGGCCCCAAACCGCCCGCTATCGCCTTAGCGACAGCTTGATAATAGGGCGATAGGGCGCTAAACCAGCGAAAATTGCATACGCCCCCCCTTGATAATATGCCCCATAGTTTGCACACTTTGAATTGTGTGAATCTACTTCTGCTAGTGCATGGTATGTAAGCCCATTGCCTTTGTAATTTTGCTTGCTATTCACTATTACTTACATATATTTCTTTTTTCCCAACTACTATTTCAGCTTCAACGGAAAGAACCTTTGACTTGGCAAAGTGGAAATGCATGCTTGTTTCAGTAAGGATGAATTGCTAATGAATGTCCACATGATGCTTGTCTCTTTGTTTTCCATAATTTCTCACTCAGCGTGAATATATGCAGAAATTAAATTCACCCCATCATAGTGCTGTTCTGCTATGAGGTTGCAATATTCTCACCATATCCCTATTATTTCTATAGCTTATGATTGTTTCTATGACCTTGATTATGATTGGGCACAGCGGGGTAGCAGCTGTACTCGGTACATAACATTTCCCTAATATGCAATATTTACCAGAAGCATTATAAACCTCATTGGCCCAAGTTGACACTCATAAAATTGGAAATTACATGCCTATGGCACCTAGTCCTGCATGTGTCATAGTTTATCTGCATGTTTTACCCAGGTAAATTACAGGCTCTACAGTGATCATTGCATTACTCATAAATCTGACTGTTGTTGCACAGGGCTAATCATTTCCTCCAACTCTTTTTATCCCCCAGGGTAGTCATACTTGCACAACATTCTTCTTTCCCTGGATTGTCACGTTATCACTCTTCCCACTCTGCCCACTGCTTTCCACAATATCAGTAAGTTCATATTCTGCAATCGGATTGGCACATGATCCATGCTCCCTATCTTAAACTGAATTGTCACTCTGTCACTGTTGTATGTTTTGCCAGGTCATCACACTCCACTGAGCTTCTATTGTGCTCCTGATATGCAATTTTCTTTTCCTTGTGTTCAGTCTTCACCCTTGTTAGCACTAAATTTACATTCTGCCCCATGCTGGAGACTCAAAAGTCTATGTGTTTGCATTCTGCTTCTAAGTATGTGATATACATTGTTGCATAGTCCCCATGTGTTTTCTGTCTGTGTGGCTGCACTGTTGCTCTTTTCACAATAATTTGTGCGCAGCATGATTTTGTTGCGTGTGTTTCTCTGTGAAAAAAGGCCACTGTCAAGGCCTCCTGTTTCTTCTGAGCACTGATATCACACCACACTATTTAAGCATTGCTGTATGTGTTCTCTGGTTCTTCTGTCCACATATAATTTTGTCATTACAGAGGTTGTTAGCTGAAGTTTGTTTACCCTTATCTTCTCAAAGTCACTGCAGACGTCAGCCTTGGGTACAGTATTTATGTTTATATTACTGCATTAAAGTCTCTCACTGTTTTCCTTGCAGTTCCTGGGGACTATCCTAAAACAAGCCCCATGCAGAGAATAGTATGTCTCTTTTATGGAAGAACTCACCGTACAGATCGACAGTTTTGCCCATCATGAGAATGAGGAGGTAAGGGTCAGTACTGAACAATTGAGGAAGTCAATTTAACACAAAGTCGGACAAGGATAGAACTGTGTATTCCAATTGAAGTGTGATTTTTAAAGTTATTTTTTATAATACGGGGTACACAGCATTGGGCTTAGCCAGTTGGGAAAATCAGGTATGGTTCTCCTACTCCCTGGAAGGACTGGCCTACTAAGAATCAGATTGAGATGAACTCCCTGAGGTAATCCTCTCCACCTGAATCATTAAAAGCCACCACATGTCAGGGCTATACTCATTTCCCTAATGATTCTCCTTTAGCCCATAAGTAGTCTTCATGTTAGAGCCAATCCCCATTCAGGGGATGTGAGGCCATATTCTTCCAAAAAGCAGTGGAGGTATTGTTCCTATCAAAAAGCAAAGAAGAAAGGAAGGCGGGCAAAGAAGGCGGAATCTTAAGGATTATTTCTTGGTGCCCTCACACATCAGTGAGGATGTCATGCTTCATAGTGGGCTTGCTTCTCATAGGTCCTGCGTTGTAATGCACTATGGGTCCCATGAAGGGTCACGTTAGCGTAGATCTTTTTATTTTTGCTGTCTGATGAGAAGTGCTTGTGCAAGGGCATTTTGGATGTGAGGGTTGGAGTAAATGTGTACAGTGAAGTGAAGGGAGACTAAAACTATCTAAGAGATACCGAACTGAACTTTAATATGATGGTTCCCTTGGAATGATGAAAAAAATATAATTTGGTTGGGGCTACTACAGGGGCGAGATGAACCCAAGTAGACTAAATCTGTGAGTGTGGTCAGGTAGACATGTTTCACTCCCAATGGCCTATAAAGATTCCACAATGATTCGTCAGGACGAAAAATATGAGGGATAGTCCTACCCCACACCTAAAACATGATATGCTGCTAAGGTATTCCTTTAGCAGAAAATACATGGTTCTAGATGTTTAGAATTGATCATCCAACCTAGAAAATAAGTGAAAAAATTAAGAAAACACTCAGTAAACAAATGTTTTGTATGTTTGGTTCAATGCGTCACCAGAATCGCTTTTCCAACTCGCTGTATCATAGTGTCTCTAAAGGTAGACAAGCGTATACTATTTTTGGCGCTGATCAGTCACCACAACGTGAAAGAAGTGAAAAACACACAGATACATATAATATAACAGAACAGGCAAGTGAACATACATGGAACAGACAAAATAAACCAATCTGTGTTCGTGGTACTCAGCATATCATAAGTGATTGGGTGTCCACCATTGTGAGTGGCGGGTCTTACCCTTTGGATCAATTAATTTTGCCTCATTGGTCAAAAGAAGAGGGTAGTGCTCAGCTGCTAACTGTGGAAAGAGCTATGATGGTCAGTAAAAAGAAACAGTAAATCAAAGGGACCCAAATGACTTAGTGTTAAAAGAAAAAGAAAAAACAGAACGTTTTCAAGAGAAGCAACCACATTCACATGGTTTCTGCACAGAGAGGACAAGAGACCTACCCTCCTCTGCTCACCTGGCTCGAGACTGAGCAGAGGAGAAGACCTGTGATTGAAGGTACGGTCAATTGGAGCGATTGTTCTCAGGTGTGGTGTGGGCAGCAGCTGGAAGGAGTGATGACCTAGTGGACAATGAGGAGAGGAGAGGTGGGGAGGGGTGAGCTTGAGCCAAAAGGAGTGAGCCCTTCATTTGCTGATGTAACAGAGGTATCATCCCTCAGTGGCACCCATCTCAGAGTGTGCAGTGGTTAAATGCTGGGCGTCCCAAAGTCAACCATGGTTTTTGTAAGGTGGCGTCTAAGTAGTAAACTATGACAGTTGAATGTTTTGTTAATCAAGGGTGATGGTAAGAGAAAAGTATGGTAAAGCTAAGTGCTCTCGCATATACAGTGAAGGAGAGCAAATCAGGTGCACGTAACTCCTAACCATCCCTCATGGTGGAATCTAGGCATATTGGCATCTGTGTTCATGTTGGAAATCTACGCCACCTCATGTAATAAGTAACACGGGCGGCAAAGTGGTCTATTCCCAATGGTTTAGGATGCTTGAAGAGCACTATTGGGGAATGTCGTATGAAGAGAAGAGGGAAGAGAAGAGGTAGGCTGGAGCGAATAGGAGCAAGCCCCTCATGTGCTTGTGTAGCAAAGGTATCATCCCTCATTAGTGGCTATCTTGGAGTGTGTAGCAGTCAAATGCAGGTCGGCCCAAAGTTGTCAATGGTATTAGTAAGGCGACATCTAAAACAGTAGACTAAGACAGTTAAATGGTTTCTTATTGGAGGGTACCACCTCATTGGTATCAACAGAATCATTCGTGTTACTGAAGAAGAAACCAATGCCAAGTCGCAAAATGCTTATCATAAGCACTGCTTAGTGTGGTGTCTGGGACTCCAAAGCAGGGCATTCCATATGTGACATGGTGTCAATGGTGATATGGTATATCATGTCCCATGTATGAAGAGAATGTCAATCCAGCCATAGTAAGAGATTATCTGATTTCACAGGGACTGAATTACACCTCGCACTAGAGGATTTCATCGTTCAGACCTTTGCTGTTGGTGGAGAGGCAGACAATCCACCCTTGCTCCCTTCTGAAAAGGTTTAAAGGGCTCCATGAATTAGTAGCTTCCACAATTATCTGCTGAAGGTCATCTGGAGAATGGTTGAAGTTGCAAAAATGATGGCACATTTTATTTTTGTAGTGCTGTGTCTGCAGCATATGTTGCTCCAATGCTCCATTATTCTTGGTTCGATAGCGCTCGTGGTTATTCCCGCGTAATGAAGGCCACAAAATCAGGTGATCAGGTAACCACCGTTTTTTGTATTGCAGTTACAGTGACTTTTCTGTTTCCATGTGAATTGGGGACCCAACCTGACCTCTTAGGAATGTTTAGTGCCCTGTGACAGGTGGTAAGGCCCATAAGGTGTTCTGCATGTGGGACTGTTGAATATGTGGTCTGGTGTTTACCAGGAGGTCCTTCAGTTTCTGGGTACACTTAAAAGCAAATCATGGTTGTGGAATCTCAAGGGGCACAGTGTGTCATCACTCCTTCCCGCGGTCGCATGCACCCCACCCAAGGTTAATCACTGCAATTACCTTAAAAGACGGGTCTTCTCCCCTGCTCAGTGTAAATCCAGATGAACAGAGAATGGTAGGTCTCTTGCGCTCTCTGCACAGAGACCACATGAGTATGATTGCATCTCTTGAAAACTCTCTGTTTTTCTTTTTTTTTTCACCCCAAGGCAATTTGGGTCCCCTTGATTTGCTGTTTCTTTATGTTGACTATCATTGTTCTTTCCACAATTAGCAGCTGAGTGATACACTCAGCGTTTTACCTATGGGGCACTGATCCAAAGGGTAAGACCCTACACTCACTCCTGAGGACAAATTGTGATACACTGTGTTACATCAACACAGATTGGTTTTATGTTCTCTGTTACATGTATGCCCACTTACCTGCTCTGTTATATTGCATGTAATAGTGTGTTTTTCACTTCTTTCACATTGTGGCGAATGATCAGCCATAACAATTGCATGCACATACAGTGTGCTGGAAAAGCGATCCTGGAGACACAGTGGCCCATATATGCAAAACATTTGTTTACTGTGTGTTTTCTTCATTTTCTCATTTATTTTCTAAGTTGGACGATCAATTTTAAACTTTCTGAACAAGTTTTTTCTTTTAGGGAAATACATACACTTTATATCACATCGTAGATGTGGGGTAGGGTTAGCTCTCCTTTTTTAGGTCCTGAAGAAGTGCTACGGATACTATTTGGGCCATCAGGCAAGAAACACGTTAACCTGACCGCATTCACAGATTTAGGCTACTTGGATACATCATGTCCCTGTAGTCGCCCGTACCAAATTATGTTTTTTTAATCCTGCCATGGAAACCATCAGTTTAAAGTCCAGTTGAATACCTCGTAGACAGTTTCAGTCTCTCTTCATTTCACTATACACATTCACTCTAACTCACACATTGAAAACACCCTCACACTGGCACTTTCATCAGATGGCAAAAATAAAAAAATCTCCGCTAAAGCGACCCTTCGTGGGGCCCAAGGGGCAGTGCCAGCCCTATGAGGAACACCCCTGATGATGAGACATTACATGCTCATGGATTTGTGAAGGCACCAAGAAAAAATCTTTAGGATTCCTCCTTCTTTGTCCACCTTTCTTTCTTTTTAGCTTTCTGAAAGGAACAATACCTCCACTGGTTTTTGCATTAGCACTTTCAGAGCCTAGGTACTGGACCTTCATTGGCTCCCATTACCCCTCACTTCCTTGTTTTGAGTCATATTCAGGGCCATATACAAATCTGTACAATGCCCAGAAAATCTGACTATACTATACATAACATAACAAATATTTCACTCAACTCATTAAGTGCTCTTTGAAAGTGGGAGACAAAGATGTGAGTAGAGTGAATCAAAGATGAATACTCCAATATAAGTAAGACTTTCATAGAGTGGGCAGGAGATGCTGTTTATTCTTAACTCAGACTGTCTTCAATTCACTCCCATATTAGGGTTTTATTTTCCAGTGCCTAGGTGAGTGCCTGGCAAGCTGTGATGATAGTGCACTGATCTTACCCTTCCTTCAAAGCATGTTCAAATCTATTAGGTTCATTGCTACACCTCACCATGCAGTAAGTATCAAGTGCATTTCTTACAATTGTCATAGATCTATTTCCCTGGGGTATTTCACCCTGTACGACCAGAACAAAAACAAGTTGAGAAGGTAGTCATATGGGGCTGTGGGGCATCTGGATGTACATTGTCCAGGTTTGTAACTTCATTAATAGAGCTTGATGGTAAATTATTGATGACAGGTGAAATATTCCTCACTCAGTACTTCCTCTCACCCAAAAAAGAGTGATTTTGTACTCCATGCATAGCCAAATTATATTAGAGTGAAAACTATCTACAGAGTAGATGAGGACTAAGTTAGCAGAAACTAAATGCAGAGCTCCTTTTTTCAGGTGACTAATAATGCATTTCATCGGGGATAGTTAGGATCCTCTTTAGGTGATCTCTCTTGATAGAAGCTAGTGTGTGAACAAGATAAATCAAGTTTAATCAATGTAGCAGATAAAGCGGTGAAAGACATAAAGCTATGTGAAGGCTTTGAAATTACTCTCTCCGATAGGCCTTCAAAATAGACAACAGAGCTGTCTGTTTCTACTTGTTGTTAGAGGTGGGATTTTTCAAGGAATGAAGGGCAGAACAGAATCAGGTGTAATCCCTGCACAGTAGACATGAGGAAGAAAGGATAAGCACCCCTTCTAAAGAAATTGCACTCCTTTGTTGAAAAGAAGGCTTGTGTATTGAACTGTCCTTGCAGTTCCTTTATGTGACACACCAGAGAGAACAAAGTGACAGAAAACAAATAGTGACTGAACTCTCATCGTATTGTCCAAAGATGCTTTTCAGTAACATGGTAAAGGCCCTCCAGCATAGCTGTATAAGGGTATCCTTAAATCATGCTTTCTGGCCACTGAATATATTTGCATTACTAGTTGACAATCTTTCACCAATACCAGCTGTAAACAATGAATGTGAAATCAAGAACCAGCTTTATCCTTTCTTTCTAATATGAAATCTCTTGTACTAAATGTCTGTGTTTGGTTAATGTCTATTGTCTCCCTGAGGCTGTGAGTTATCTTTCACTATTTGCAGGGCATAGTGATTGGTTTCCAAACATGTGCCAAGGTTTATCCTTTCGCATGCCGGAAGGTACTTGAAGCGTACAAGCATTGTCTTCCTGCTATTGAGCTGGTAAGAACCCTGCATCTCTTTCTGTCTCATATTTCAAACTTTCCTCAGGAGCAGCGGTTCACATTTATTAAATGTATTTTACAATTAGATAAAAGTTTACGAGAAAGAAAAGCTAAAATATGTCTAAAGACGTAGGCAGTTTACAATTCCAAAAACAAAAATGTATCAATAAATGGCCAGTGCAGCCTCCATGCCTCATGTGTATATAACATCTGTTGGAGAAATGTAGAAATTAGTTTAGAAAATGTATTTTGAAGGGGCTTATGATACCAAATGCAACAATCTCTTAAATTTACCATAAAAACAAGTCATTCAACCTTTACTTTCTCCTTTGATTTAATCATGACTTCACAAGTAATAGACGGAAAGGCCACCCTCCAAGACAACTTACATTTAGGAATGTGGGTGTTCAATACAAGACCGGATCTAAGACCAGGCCCTGGACTCAAGGGGAGAGCGGTACTCAAGATCAAACAACTGGCCTGGGTAAAGGCTGGGTCCATATTCTACATCACCCAGCTTACTGTGTTCTAAACTCCTGCTGAAATGGTGACTGGCCCAGGCCAGGAGGCAACTGTTGTGTTACAGGACTACCTCTCCTGTCTTTCAGCAAGGTGGATGGGCCTTCATGAGGCCAATGTGAACAACCCACCCTGACACATGGGTACAGCAGTTTGATTGCATTGTAGGGGCAGAGAACCACACATATCCCCTATGCCTAGGACAAGGTCAGGGAGGATCATTGTATTTAGGGGTTGGGTGACACCGAGACCAGGGTGGATTTAGGCAGCCGGGTAAGGCAATATTCACTGGATCATTGGTTTTGCAGGGCATTTTCTTCGTGGCCTTCCTGCCGCCTTTGAGGTTGGGGAAGATGTGTGTGTGTGTGTGTGTGTGTGTGTCAGAATAAGAGTTAGGGTAAGGGTAATGGTACACATTAAAGTTAGGTGTATACCTAAGGTAAGCATAAAGGATAGAGATTGACTTCAGGTTGCATATATTGTGCCAGTTACGGAACAGTTCTTGTTTAATGTTAGTCTTAGGGATAACTTAATGGCTAGAGATGAAGTATGGGCATGATACAGGGTTAGGGTAAAGAATATTTTTAAGCATACTTTGCTGGAATGAACTAGGTTCCGGTCTATGAAAAGTGGTGGGTATATTATCCTCCTAGTGTTAGGGGGTTTGGGTTTCGGTTATAGTACATAACAGTAATGGGCAAGTGAAAGTGATAGCATTATGGTTAGGCATAGGATCTTGGATTTGTGTACCTTAAAACAAGAATAACATCCTATAAAATCATTTTCAGATACTTATACAGCATTAACATTTGAAATATTAGTTTCTCACTTTTCTTTTTGTATTTATTTCCTCAATATTTCACTTCTAAATTTTAACCTAAATACCAACAGCAGGGGACAAGTGTCTTTTGAGCAGACAGGTGCATGAGGTAGTGCTGCTCAAAAGTTCTTTGACTCCATAATTCAACTTTGAGTGAATAATTTATGTTGCCTGCTCCACCCCAATTGTCTAGCACAGATAAAGAATGGTGTTTAAACTTTATCATAACCAACAGCCATTACACATCCCTCACTTATTTCACAGTAAGTTGCATACCAGGGCAAGAGGAAGCTGCACTCCAATAAATGTGACAATAGCTATGACAAAACATTTGTTTGTTAAGGCATGAAACCCATGAGCTGCACCCTTTAAATGAAATAAAAACAAGCTGTATAAGTTTATAAATGTTATTAAGTGTGATGGACCGATATCTGAAATGTAGGTTTTAGTTTGAAGTTTAACAGTGCCCAGAAGCTGCATGAAGTCGTCACTAGATGGATGAAATTACTTTTTCCGACAGTTGAAAGATCCGCATTCTGGCAAATCTCTTAACTTACAAAAGTGGTTACTTCTTAGGTCTTTGCTCTAGACAGTGCGTGTGCGCTCCTCTAACCATGACTGCTGGATCTACTACATGGGCTTCAGCCTGCCCATAGGCTTCCCTTTAGCTGCCCTAATTGTCACTCTTCAATTTTTAAATTCCATTTGTTTGTGTCATGAATACATCATGCCTCTTCCTGTATTGAACCCCCTCTGAAAGCACCAGCCAATTACTCATATTTTTACACAGCGGCCATTTTAGGTACTCATTTCGGGACTACTTTTTTCATTGGTTAGAACTACAGTGTACGGTCGTTACAGGCGCACTCTCTCGTTGATCTTGGAATAGCTTGTTTTTTTTATTGTTATCTTGTGCTTTTATCTCAAAACATTATTGGCTCAGGTTTGTTTTCCGTTTGTGGTGTTTCCGTTGTTCAGCAGGTGCCCCTTTATGGCCGCTACTTCATTGATCTAAGGGGTTTCGCAAAGACATTGGAATTTCAACAGCACAATGCCTGTCGTATAAAAAGCTGTTTTTTCTGTAGTGAGAGCATAATTCTGACAGTGCCCCATGCTGCGTTGGCTAAAACACCACTATTAAGTTGCGAAAATCAAATAGGAGCGCTCAGTCAGAACACATTGGAAGCAAGCCTACATACAGGACCGGCAGTAAGATCATAGATGGGACCAAGCAAGATGTGGAAACTTGGGGTAAACATTGCAGAGGGCTGCAGTCTTTTCTGCAGGTTTCGTCCTCACCCAGCAGAAACATTCAGTTTACTTGTATACTTTCTTCTGACTCTGCACACATGTTCATGTTTAACAGCCTGAACACCGTAATAATAATAATTAATGTGTTAATTTATAGCTCATGCCACACGTCTTGAAGATACTGTTTTTAACAACCCAGGCACAAAGAAATATCACATAGGCCGAGGGCTTTAAGTGGGCTGGGTCTTGCTGGTGCACCAACAGTTCTAAAAAGCAAGTGCTGGGACGGGTCCTTATTGGGCTCTTCATTTTTGCCCGCACCCTCCAGACAGAAACCTCAGTTTTGTCTGATTCCTGATTTTGCTGGAATGTCTGCTCTGATCCCGCTGCTTAAGGGAAATAATGTTCCTTGCTACAGGGAATCATGGGTCTTTTACCATTGCCACATACTCTGCAGAACAGCAATATAATGCAGAGTACATTATTATAGTGTTCACTACAAATGGCATTACCTGTCATTGTCCTCTACTAGGGAAGGTTTCTGCCCTTCATGTGCTTGTATACTTCTGCAATGAAGGCAACAATGATGCTTACATGCTGTTGTTGCACAAAAGGACATATGGCTAGCCAGGGCACACCAAGGTCACGTTATGCTTTTTACTATTTTTTTTTCTGGCAGTTTATATAGTGTAATCTTGGTCCTAGGGCACTAAAGGGCTTTACAAATAAACCATACATTTTTACATGACAACTGTTCTGCAGGAAGAAATGCTTTGAGTGTGTAATCAAGGTATTGAAGCATATATTTTGTTAAACACCAATGTTGTTAAAAATAGGTTGTGCAGGAAAAAAAAGTTTTGAGAGAAAGGCTAAGGGGCACATGCATCAAAGGAAATTGCATTCGCTAATGGTGTGAATCGCAAAATTCGTCCGTTTGCGAATGCAATTCCCATTTTTAGGATGCATTTACATTTTTGTATTTTTTGCAATTTAAGAAATCGCAAAATTGCGATTTCTTAAATTGCGATTGCATTTAAGGAATCTCAAATTGAGATTCCTTAAATGCAATGCATCAAACTCTAAAAATGTGCGAATTCGCAAATAAGGGGAGCAAATTACCATGAAGTTGACCTTCATGGTAATTTGCGAAAACTTTGAAAAATGCACTAAAGTTAATTTTTCAAAGTAACATTTTACACACACACATGTCCATGGGGCATGTGAGTGTGCAAAATGTACTGCTAAGCAGATTTCGGGGGTGCAACAGGGTATCCTTTGGACACCCCTGCACCCTTGATATTGCATTTTTAATTTGCGAATTTCTAATGGTGAATTGTAAATTAAGAATGTCTTTCCATTCATTCCTATGGGTCTCTAGGCCCATAGGAATGGATGGGGAGGTATTCCTTAATTGCGATTCTCTATTAGAGAATCGCAATTAAGGAATTTTAAGAAATCGCTATTTTTATAGCGATTTCTTGAGGCATTGCAGTTTGCAATTCCTTAATTGGGATTCCTTATTTTTCGCAATTAAGGAATCGCAAAATGCAATATTGATGCATGTGCCCCCTAGGACTTTACTTGGATATCCTGCTTTAAACTCAGGAAAAACAGAAAATGGCCTATTTAAACTAACCTTTGCAAATCCTCCCTTTGATAACCAGCTCCAATTGAGAGAGAAAAGACTTAAAAGGAAACAAATTATTTGAAAAGGGCATGGACATGTTCACCCTCAGATATAGCCAATGGAAATACACACCATTGATAAAGCTGACAGCCTGGGCTTGTTGTATATGCTATGTAACTTGCTGTATTATATATCTGGGTGCAATGACAGAAGCTCCAAAATACCAGTAGGGAGACACATCATACAGAAGGACATATTTTTCGCTTACCTGTTTTATGCCACATCCGTAATCTTCTTGCCACGTCCCTTTGAGGGACCCGCCAGTTTTTTCATACCACTTGAAGCCCTGCATAGGCCTTTCGTCGTAGGCCAGGGTTTATTTCCTGAAGCATGCTACAAACAGTAACTTGCTACATTTAATTTTATTTATTTATGAGCGTGATGAGCTGCCAATTGTGGTAGACTTTTATGTTTATGGTAATTCAGCATTAGTCGTATCATGTTGGAAATTTGTATAACATGTCCTGGCAGCCGGGGCTGCCGCAAATTGCTGGGGTCTCTGTTTCAATTCTTTTGAGGCTAGTCTTGTTCATTATACTATGATTCTAACTTGTGTGACCTTGCACCCCCTCACACTGCAGTGGAATTGAAAGTGCAAGCATTTAGTTGTCTCTTGCCACTGCCCACCTGGGCTCTGCAGGTATGGCCTATCACTGCACAGTGTGGCCCGCTCTGAAGTGGCCTCCCACTCCGTGCACTGACTGGTCAATAAAACATGAACATTGCCTATTTTTCTCAGAAAGTAAATGTAGGTCAAACGGTTGGTCGTGTTTGGAAATGAGTGGCAAAATGTAAGGTACTACACAATAAACATTTTGGTGACTGTCAAATTCATTTTACACTCATTATCTGATCCGATTAAACCTATTACATATGGTATGTTATGTTAGTATGGCTTGTATAGCACACAGCTGCCCCAGCGAAGGGGCGTCCCGGCGCTTGCATCTACAGAGTGTGGTGTGTACAGAAACCGAAAACCATAGAACTAACAGAGATTAGGCTAAAGGAAAGAGGAAAGTTTTGACAGCTTTCCTAAAAGCAAATAAACAATCCATACCACGGATCTGCTCCGGCAGAGAGTTCCACAGCCTGGCTGCCAAATAGCGGAAGGAACGACCTCCCGCTCTGCAGCGCTTAACCCGCGGGACAACGACCAACTGCTGTCCTGCCGAGCGCAGCCTACGTGAAGGAACATAAAAAGTGAGCAAATTGCTCAACAGGTTGGGACTAGCGGATTTAACAATCTTGAAAGAGAGGCACAAAGCCTTGAATTGCGTCTGTTTCTCAAAGGGAAGCCAGTGCAGCCTCCGTATGGTCTCTGCAGCAGAACAAACCCGCGGGAGGCCTACCAAAGCTCTAGCAGCCGCATTTTGGACATGTTGCATCCGGCCTATTTCGGCCTTATTAGCTCCAAGAAGAAGAGAGCGGGCATAATCAAGGCGTGAAAGGATAGTAGCCTGAATCTCCAGCTGACGAGTGGAAGGGTAAAAAAATTTCAAAATGGGTCTAAGACCCCGCAGAAGGCCGAAACAAGTGCCGGCAACTTTTCTAGTGTGGTCTCTAAAACTCAAGGATGAGTCCATCCACACTCAGAGATTTTTAACCAGAGTCTTAGGCGCGGGAACTACACCCAAAATATTTGGCCACCACTGCTCGTTCCAAAAACTAGCTTGCTTCCCAACCAACAAAACCTCAGTTTTGTTGACATTGAGTTGCAAACAGTTGGAAGCCATCCAACGAGCCACAGCCGCTCTCGAAACCTGGAGGCATTAGGAGAAGACCCTTCCACCAAAGTAACAACCAACTGTGTGTCGTCGGCATATGAGACTATCACAAGGTCCCATTGCCTAGCGACAGCTGCTAAAGGTTGGACATAAAGATTAAACAATGCTGGGCTCAGAGCTGAGCCCTGGGGTACCCCCTGTTCAATAGAGTGGGCCTGGGAGAGAAACGGGGGTGCGGACACTCTGAACGATCTTTCGGTCAGAAAGGAACTGAACCATTTCAGAGCAGACCCGATCACTCCAGCTCCCTCAAGCCGCTGTAGCAGGATGTCCTGCGATACCATGTCAAAGGCGGCAGTAAGATCTAACAAAATAAGTGCTGCACTTTGACTGGCATCAAGAATGGACCGCAGGTGCTCAGTAGTGGCCAGGAGAGCAGTCTCCGTACTATGTCCCGAGCGGAATCCATTCTGAGAACTATCCAGTATATCATTGGATTTCGGAAGTTGAGTAAGCACGTTGTTAGCATGTGCCTCTGCAACGTTAGCAACCCAAGGGAGCAGGGAAATAGGCCTGAAATCTTCCGGTTTGGACGGGTCCAATGTAGGTTTCTTGAGAATGGGAGACACCCATGCCTGTTTCCAAAGTGCAGGTACAATAGCAGTGGAAAAGTAGGCATTGATCATATGGCAGAGGGGAGCCAGGAAGATAGAAAAGGACTATCTGAATTGTGGAGGCCTCAAAGGGTCAGCAGGAGAGCCAGTTTTAATTATACCACTCAGCCGAGTGAGCTCCTCCTGAGACATATGAGGGATGGCTGACAACGTCTGCCAAGATCCAGTGTCAGGGGGCACGAAAGTGAAGTCAAGAGAGGCTGGATGAAAGGAACGATAAATAGCACGCACTCTTTCAACAAATAAGGTGGCTAAGTCATCACACTGCTGTGCCGATGATATAGCGGGCACCATAACAGTCTTAGACCTAAGGTCTTTAAGAATCTTAAAAATACATTTTGCAGGGTTAGGACTCAGCCTAATTTCACCAGCATAATACGCGGCGCGGGCTTTGCGAATGGCTTTATGATACAGTTTAGTCGTAGCAAGGTAACATCATTTTTTCTCAGAATCATATTGCCTTCTCCACTCCCGTTCATTTCTTTTACAAGTTTTGCTTAATGCAGTCAGGGAATCATTGTACCAAGGGCTAGTAATAGAGGCGCGTCCCTTGACCCATTTACCTGGAATCAGACAATCAATACCATATTTTATATAAGTCGCAAAATGAGGCATAGTCAGATTCAAGATCAGATAAAGGTCCCAAAGGATTGCTGGCGAGAAAGTCGTGAAGCTCCTCAAGCTTCAGCTTATGCCAAGGGCTTTTAAAGACCGGTTTTACAGTATCGGTGTTACACGACTCTAAGAGCGGCACAGACATAGCAACCAAAGCATGGTCAGTCCAGCCCATAGGAATAGGCGCGTTCACCTTAAAAGATTGGATATTAGAAAATATGGGGTCTAAAAGATGCCCTGCAATATGAGTCGAGCCAGATACTAGTTGGGTCAGCTGAAAGGCAGCCAAGTCTGCAATAAAACTGCAGATTTCATGTTCTTGAATCAGATCAAGGTGTAGATTAAGATCCCCAAAAATACTGAAATATGTTTCTTTTATTACACTGATTATACCGTAATTGCATGTACATGTGATTTTTCTAGGATTACGTCCGTGGGCATTCTCCCTAGGGCAGGATGGCATATTGAACATTTAGTGACACACATATTTTCTGCATCTACAAATCTGTCAACTGCCCCCACACCGTGGCCAAAACACACACAGCCATTTTCTTTGTCGGGCATACTGCTACCACCAATTCATAAACTACAATGTTTGCTTGGTCATTCAATCTTGCTCTCTGTCTCACTCTGAGAACACAGAAGAGAACACATATGCGTTGGTACAGGCAAAGCATTGCAGCGCTATTCGGTATCTCTCTGATGGTAAACTACGCAGCTGTAAAGTCATGTTTTTTAGGTCTCAGCTCTAGACGGAGCATATGCGCTGTCTCAAACTGAGACATGCTGCATATACTGGATGGGTTTTAGCCTGCCCATGGGCTTCCCATTTGCTGCCACCATCATCACTCTTCAGTTCTATCCACATATACCAGAGCACACCATGCCACATATTTCCTCTACACAGCTTCACACCATGCTTTACAATTCCACAACAAACAATTCCAATCTAACACATCTCTCCCTTGCACTATCATCAGCCCTGTCATCACTTCCCTACACACCCACTGCCTCTCTCATCTCTCCCTCAAACTCCCAGTACCCGCTCTCATCTTACAATACTGCTAATCTCTCTCACCCCCCTCACACTCCCTGTCTTCTCTCTATACTGCCTGTTCACATCCGCTACCTTCCTGTACCTCCTCATGCTCTGCACTGGTCCACCTCTCGCCTCCCCCCTATTATTTGTGCCCCTTCCACTTGTACCTCTATCTCTCTCTCTCTTACTCCTCTCTCTTGCTCTCTCATGCACTCTTCTCTCCTCTCTCTTATACGGTTCACTTGAGTTCTCAAGCACAGCTTCCTTACCATGCCTTTTCACAAATTTCTGGCCCTCAAACCCACACTCTCATTATTATTTAAGTGTTTTACTTTTTTGCATATATATGTGCTCGCTCTTTATGCATATATGGCCTGCTCTCCCCTTCTTTCTCACATACTCTTTCTGCTCCTCTACCTCAAATTTCTGTCCCTCAAACCCACACTCTCCTCTTATTCTTCAGGTGTTTTCTGCATACACATGTGTTCCCTCTTTATGTATCTGTGGCCTGCTCTCCCCTTCTTTCTCACATACTCTTTCTGCTCCTCTATCTCAAATTCAATCACCACTTCCTGCACAAACTACCTATCATCCATTTCTATTTTGTGCAGCTCTCACCCCTATATATTCACAATGCCACGCAATTCCACCATACAAATACACCACACAATTCCACCCCACACAATTTCACAACTAACAACTTGAATACAACCAACATAATTCCAATCCACACCACATACATCCACTACACTCCAAACCAAAAATCATAAGTAAAAGACATTCTCATTTACAACGTCTATACTAACTCTAACCCTTGCAAATTCGAGACCTATTGTAAAATCATGCAAGCTGATATATGTGAAGGTCCCTGCTCATTCGCTGGGGGTATGACAATAGTGATAAAGATGATCAGTGGCTAACAAAGCAAGACAATGAAAGGCTCAGATAAGATGAATAGTTTAGAGAAATGCAACAGTACCAAAAAAGGGGGAATAAAGGTGTCTACTTCAACGAATAGTTGTTGAACCAGAAATATGTAATATGATTCTCTTAGAATACGTCAGTCACAAAAGCAGTCCAAGCTCTTGTATGCATAGATATTTCTATAATCTGAACTTCAGAAATATTGGAGTGTTGATGGACGGGCCAGACCATCAAATAATGAACTCCGTTTGGGCAGGGCAGTAGAAGCATGTACTCCACTGACCTGGCAGCCATACAGCTCACCATACCATATTGAGGGATCGCTGCCAGCCTGAAAATCCCATGCTAGTTTGTAGGACTTCAGTCAATAATATTAAAAGTTGTGGAAAAGTCCAGCTGCCACACCTGCAGGGTCAGCTTTGACAGTTAAGTGAACAGATTGGTTGAGTTTCATTGCTGCAATTTCACCCTGGTTCAAGAGCAGTTATTGCGCAAGAGGAAATTCTTGTTGATTTTTTCCTGTAGCTGGATAGTAATTTCTTTATTGTTTTTTAATTATTTCCATTAAGTTTCCAAAACATTTAAGATCACAATACTGTATCACTGCATAGCACTCCATCCCATGCTCCCCTTGCACAACATCCCATTTAGTTCTGGAATACCATGAAGTAGACTTCAGTTAAGTCTGCTTCTACCAATCAGGTGCACTGTAGATGGATATGTGCCATGGACAACTGTGCACTTTCCACCACGAACGTCCTATGGGTGGCCAGCTCTGGGTGTTTTGTGCTGCACTTTCCACTGTCCCCAGATTCTATCATACTTTTGTGGTGACCCTCTGGATGTGTACACTGCTTCCGCAGCTAAAGAGCAGTTATACCATCCCTCTTGGCCACTTTGAGATTGGGGGGGTGCTGCATCTCTAATGGCCTGCTTTGTGACGTTTAGCCAAAACACAACCAATCACAGTCATCAGTTTTTGTCCCCTTACCCGTCCCATCCCAGAAATACTTCCATGATAGCCAACATGGGTTTGTGTTCTATCAGAAAACGACATACCATTTGTAGGTAAGGGTAAAGCAGGATCCAATACACCTGAATCACCTGGCATTTCCATACCACATGCATGAAGGAGCTTATGGCCTCTCCACAGCGGAAATATTCATGGCAGCTGTCCCTCCCCATCCTCCATAGCCTATAAGGGGTTTAAAATATTCTGTGAAAGTATTTACCTGGTCTAATCTAAGGTAAGGCAATATTACCCATTTTCAGGCTGCCATTGTTTGCCTCAATCCATTCATCGTCGTACAAGGGCTGCAGGTCTGACTCCCATCTTTCCTGCAATTTGTTTAGCAGGTCTGGGCCATTTAGCACCAGAATTCTGTATAAGC
This sequence comes from Lissotriton helveticus, assembly GCF_964261635.1. Taxonomy (NCBI): domain Eukaryota; kingdom Metazoa; phylum Chordata; class Amphibia; order Caudata; family Salamandridae; genus Lissotriton; species Lissotriton helveticus. The sequence goes on along the minus strand of NC_136067.1, from coordinate 1,033,792,757 downwards.
AAGATCTGCCCTTCCTTCCAATACCTAACATCATGAGTCAGATTTCTAATGGTCTGTACTCTTGTGAGCGCTGTTATGTGGGCTGTGTGCCTAATCAGTGCATGGCAGCGCTGTAAGTAAATAAACAACTGGGATCTCTGTAAATCTTCTTTAGCTTCAAGTTGGTCATAGAACATCATATGGTATGTCTGTCAGATTTCTCCCAATTTACAGATCCCAAACTTATCTCAGTGCCTTGGAGTCCTACCATTTCAGTTAGGCATGTACCCATGCACAACGGCTTCTTCCTAGTGGGCAACCTCCAGTTAATCAATGGAGTGGCTGTAACTGCTAAAATGGCTGGAGAAACTCCCCGTGCAGCTAAAACCCTTGTGTTTACCCGGTAAAGGGAGTCTGCTTGAGTTTTGTAGCTGGGTCCCCGGTCCCCAAAGATCCAGTCATTAACCGCCAGCAGCTGAGCTGCCCAGTATTATAGTCTGATGTCTACTGCCCCAAGTCTGCCATCGCAAATGATTGAATGCACTTCTTATGAGAGATCCATGGCACCGATCCTCATACTTGTAGCTATTGATGTTGGACTGTAGGGTTGTAAACCAATCGGTAAGGATTTACTGGAGGTACAGTGGCAAAACATACAACAGCTGTGGTAAGGCCACCATTTTGAAGAGGGCCCTACAACCTCATCATGGAAGGAAGCCACCTGTGGTCTCAGTCTTTAAAGAAAGGTGCAAAAATTGACCTGGCATGCTAAAGGCCCAGATAAGGTTTTGGGCAGAGTCCTCCTTGCACGCTTGAAAGATTGGGCATCAGAAATTTGGATTCTATGGCAGGACCGGAGGCTTCAGATTATGCCTTTTTTCTCCACCTTTATTTTCGCAGCAGCGATAAAAACATCAACAAACTACATTTCCCATGAACACTTGGGAAAGGAAAACAAAGTCCAACAACAGTAGTCGTTCATCAGTGACAACACCCCAGCCAGCCCTGATAGTCCTTCTTCTGTTATTCCTCATCCTCTTTCTTCGCTGCTCAGCAGCAAGTTAAGTCATTTTTTCTTTCATCTCCTGGGTTTTGGGGGATTGTTTCTTTATATATTGGTAACGCTTGTTTGTGGGTGAATTTGGTTTTATATTTCAGGTTCCCTATAATTGCGGGACGCTGCAAGTGTGCCTAACGCGATTTGCTGCCCATTTTGAGTGCGGTGTGGTCCTCCTACTGCCAGGGGGCGATATTTCCTCTTGCTGGTAGCGCGACTTTGAAAGTGCGAAATTCAGCGTTTTTGATCCAGCACTGGTATCTTGATGTTGCCTGTCCCCTGCCACCCGTTTTACGCCCTTGGGGGGTTTGTATGTGACATATTTCTTACCTGTTTGCCCTCTGGGGTCAGTAGAGTGCTTCTTCCTGAACACCCTGTGGCGTTTCAATTTGGCACTGTGTGTGTGTGGTGCGCAGGGACACTGTTTCAATGGTTTTTGCCCTAGAATAGGAAGGGCTGGTGTGTCCCTGAGGCTCTGCCCGGTCATTGTGCGCCTCTTGCCACCCATATTCGCCTGGGCTCCCTCCCAGCTCCACAATCTGTGTCTCGTGAGAGGCATTTATAAGGATCCCTTGTGCTACTACACACAGGCTGCCTGGCGCTGCTCTATCCTTTGTGGAGCCTACAGTAACTCAGCATGAAGGGAGAGCAGGATCATTACCAGAAGGAGGATCCACTGAGTTACCTCCTCAGGGATGATAATTTTTACCAGGCGGTGGATGAATCTATTTACAGAGCCGTGGACCAAACCATGGGGCCCGTTGAACAGCGTTTATCGGCCAAGATTGAGGAGGCCTACACAAAACTAGTGGCCCTCATTCCATCTACACCAGCACCCCCTCCCCCTGGTCCCTACTCCCTCCCCTCCTCCTACCAAAAAGCCTTGTGTGGACGGGGTTGATGCGGCGGCCTTTGCACGTTTGAAGAACGCTTTTACGGCTATGCCGCCTGCTCAGCCTGAACCATATCTCCCAGATCTAGAACTCCAGACACCATCGATGATGGAGACTCCAAAGATACAGATGAGGAAGCATGCTCATCTAGGTCCTGGGCCCCGGTCCCCGAACCTCCGGGTCCTTCGGGTATACTGGACCCTGATGATATTGTTCACCGAAGGTCCTCAGATTGGGCTCCAGGGGATAAGGTGGCCCAATATGTGGCGGCGCGTCTTCGTAAACCCATTGATAAAGACGCCCACAGTCGCCTTCGAGCAGAGTGCACCCGCCCTACTCTGGAGGGGAAGGTCGCCCTCACGCCTGAGATAGACCAGAAAATGGCGACATTCCTGCCAAAAACTCGTTAGAGACCCGAAGAAGGGCATAGACCGCTCCTGGCCAGGATAAGCTACTCGACGCAGTAGGGCCAGTCACGAAGATTTTGAACATGGCTGAGGAGGCCAAGGTGTCGGGGAAGTGATATCCCCAGTGATTATGTCTAATTGGGCACAGTGCGCCATAGTCTTCTTTGGAAATGCGAACAACGCACTTTCCATGGAGAAGAGGAGGTCGTTCCTGATCAAGGTGGACCCTAAGCTGGGGGACCTCGCCTCGTCCGAGGCTGGAGGGGTGGCACAAGGGGGGTTGTTTGGCGATCCCCTTGTCAAGGAACTGGGGATGTTTTTGGTGACTTTCACCTCCCTTGACAGGGCGGAGGCCAACATCAGAAAGGTGTTCACCCCTTGGGTTTTCCACAGGGCCGGACGTGGCTGGAGCTGCTCGTTCGGTCGATTCAACAGCTCTAACTGGGGGCGAGACTCTGACCATGGCCAAGTCCAGGACAATGCCCAGTTTAATAACTTCTACCCTACGAGAGCCCAGAAGTAACATGGCCGAGGCCACCAAAGAGGACAGCAACACAGTGCTGCCTTCAGCGAGCTTGCAGGTGGGGGGGGGGGGCGCTTGGCGCAGATCTTTCCGGCTTGGGTTTCCCTCATTAGTGATGCGTGGGTGCTACAGACGGTCCCGTCAGCTTCATCGTCCCCGTCCTATTTCCTTTTCGCAGCGAGACAGGACTTGGCGCGCAAGGAGGTGTCCGCCCTCCTCCAAAAAGGGGTGGTTTGTTATTCGGTAGAGCATTCCGGAGGTTTTGTCAGCAATCTGTTCTTGGTCGACAAGGTCGACGGTGGCAGGCGCCCAGTTATCAACTTGAAAGAGTTCAATGAGTGGCTGGTGTACCGCCACTTCAAGATGGATGGCATCCAAGTCCTTCGAGAACTCCTGCGACTGAGCGACTCTCTCTCCTAATTTACAGATACCTTGTGTATTACCTGATAAGAAGATACAGGAATACTGGTTTTGTATGAATATTATTTCTTTCACATGTTGTAGCAGCAGCAATTTTTATAACTGGTCCTGAATAAAGCCAGCGATAAAGGGATCTGATCATTGGGCTGATACATGTTGACCAAATTAGACAGTGGTTTTAAATCCATACCACTGTGTTGCCTTACGTTTTAATACTATCAGATAGAGCACAATAATAAAACTCAAGGTAGTGCATCTATTCTAGATAGTTTTAACCTTTTTCACTATTTGATGTTTTTTCCACACAGCGCTGAAACCTCACGACACCCTTTATACTCACATATGGGAATTAGTACCCATACTGATAGTAAAATAAAACATCTCTGAGCTCCTTCATAACATCACGAAGTAGTAGCTCCCAGTGTTGACTAGGATTTCGTCACTGGTAAGGAGGACCCATATGATGAAGCATGTCACCTTCGGGTGAGTGAGGGGTCTAATCCTTAAGGGATGAATCCCCCTTACTGATGAACACATTGTTTTTTTGAGAGGACTCCAACTATAGTTCATTAATTTTTCAATAATGCTATGGACAAGACTCGAGGCGACTTAGTGTGTGGGTGACCACAGTTAGCCTCCTATCAGTCTGCTGTGTTTCCTCCTAGAGTGGGATGGTTGACACCCTTCGGTCTCCCAAATTGTCATTGGCTCCTTTGTTAATATGGGCATTATTCCCTCTCTGCCGCTAAGTCCCAGACCTCTTCCGGGCTCTTAAACAAAATGATTCTCCACTGATACATTACTTTCAGTTTGGCAGGGTACATTAGCATATGTTGAATATCCTTAGCTCTGACTTTCCACTTAACCTCTAAGAAAGATTTATGAAGGGGCTGCACTTTACCTGAATAAACGGGGAAGAGCGTAACTATCGAGTTGGTGCAATGGACGTCTGGATGTTGTTGTGCGTGCCACAGGATATACCCTGTCCATAAGGTATGGTATACTGATGTTAATGCCACTAGGCGGTCTCCCTGGCTGTGGCCTTAGGGCCAGTGCCCTGTGTGCCCTTTCCAGAATTAACTAGAAGGATAGTTCACAATCCATGATGCAGGTTCTGAAGTATTCTGTGGGGAATTTCTCTCATGTTGCCCACCCCATCTCTTCAACTCTGGGACAACAAATCAGGTGGGCTTTCACAAGCCCATGGGGCTGCTTAAAATGAAAGGTGGTCCCTATCACTCCCCTTCCATGTGGCTGTATCCTCTCCCTTGCTGTGCCCCAAGTGACAATGCAGAGGTAAAGGTAAGTTGCAGCAGTGGGATTGCAGCTCCAGGTTGTGTCTGTTGGCGGCAGGTCCATCTCCCGGCAGGTCGTTGTTTGCCTAATAAGTTTCTCTCAGCCCAACTCCCTGCATGGGCTTAGGTTGGCCAAAGGGGACAAGCGTAGCAGGCACCACATGGATGCTTGCATCCAAGAAAAGGTTGCCCCATAGTCGACTCACCCAGGCTGCAGTTTCAGTTCTAGCCACGTGTGGTGCCCAGTACATCTCCTTCACTCTAAGGTGCCCGTTACACTGTTACGGGCCACCACCTGGAAGTGAAAGCAGCAATGTGCCACACCCCAGCCACTCGCCTGTCTTCTCTCCCTCGCACGCTACAGGAGTCGATGCAGACATGGGTTTGCCACTGTGGGTTCACAGCTCCAGGTGATGTTTGCCTCAGCAGGCCCATCTACAGGTAGGTCGTATGCACACCCAGGCCGTCGATTGCAGAATTTGGCTCTCTCATCTAGAGCGCCCTGGATGGGCTCAGGTGGGCCAAAGGGCGTGATTACAGGGCCACTGCACGGGTCCCACCAACTGAAAATAGGTCACTCAAGGGTCGGAATCAGCAGGATTCTAGGAGATGGCATGCAGCTCGCTTAAAATGCGGCTACCATCTTAGGCTGCTTGGCCACGCCCCCCAGTAATTTATTTCTTGATATCTTTACAATGTAGTGGAGGTGAGTGATCTGTCAATGGTAGGCGAGCCCTTTGGGAGCCAGGACGGTATTTATCAGTTAAGGTAGAAACTGTATTGTTCAGAAAGAGCCATACAAGATTTCTTAGGTAAAGAGTAGAGTGAGCACTTATGGTAGCAGCATACTTGTACACTGCCAAATCACTAATATTCACTGTTACTGCATATTTGATCCATTACTCAAAAAAGCAATATTTTACTCACACATATGTTCTGCTTTTAGGTGATGAGTACAAGGTACTAAGGATGTGAAATGCCAAAATAGGAGTGAACATAGTATGCTGTTTCTTGTTCATATGTTTATTATTTGCTTAAGGTGTGCAGCCTTTCATGACTTTCATCTTCAAGACTCATGGCAATCTATATTTGTTTACAACGGTCTTGGTAATGCTGATGTTTTTTATTATATTTTCAGGAACCATATAATCTGCTTGAAGAAGTAACACCCCCAGAATACAGGGATGACTTCCACATCCCCAACTTTGCACCTGAGAAACATGCGAGTTTCCTTTAAAATACCATACCATCATGTTCATGTGCATTCTCTCTAAAATTCTGTTTCTTCCATACCATCTTCACAAACAAAGTACATCCACATGATATCACACAAATAACTGCTCATGGAAACTACATTTCATTCTCAGAAACAAAAGGAATTATTTTTGTTATTAACAAGGAGTGAATGGTGTAGCAACTCAATCTGTCTCTCATCCACTGGTACCCTTAGAGAGCTAAAGCTGATTTCTTAACTTCAAAGCTGGTTTTAGTGCAAATTGTAAATGTACAGAGGTGGAATTTATCTCCTGAAGGAAAAAGATTTATTAAAACAATCACCCGTCTGACTACTACACTAACCTCTGCGAAACAAAACACACTGAGGTTGATCCAATTTGTGGCCGAGCAAGGATCTATGGGCCTAAAAATTCCCTTTCACCATAGGAGCAAATTTAGCTTTTTCTATCCTCATTTCTAGACTAGACAAAGTATTTGGCTGGCCTTGGCTTTATTCAATGGAAAAAAAGCTCCTATTCCTTGGGGTCAACCAGTTACTGGCAATGCCCACAGTTTGCCTTTTTTGAGAAAAATACGTCAACTGTTATACATGGTGTCGTGTCTAAATAGCCTTCTTGTTTCCATTCTCTCTATCTACCAGCTCGAGGACATGATCAAAATGATGAAAAGCACTCTCAGATTGTGCGAGTTCATACTTTCTAAGTAGGGTGAGGTAAGATTTTGATGCTTTTTTCCGTCAATGTGAGTGAGAGTGGGAGTACTATCAGACTGCAAGGATCACACAACGAACTATTACTTATCAAAGGGAGTCACTGGAATGTAATGAAAATGTATGGTGGGTTTGTAGAGAGCTGCTTGTCACCCGTGAGGGTCTGCAGGCACTTCTTCCATACAATAATGGGTTTACTATACTTGCCAAACAATCCACTCTATGCTATATAGTTTACAGTTTTTTACAAATAAATGTATTGCTAGTTTAGAAGAATCAAAATATACACATGGTGTTGCGCTGTGGCAAACGTTGACTACTCACCTGAATATATCACTCATATGTTATACTGGTACTAGAGAGGCAAAACATTTTGCGAGAACAGCATTAATATTTGATAAAACAGCAAAATAGTATTGTCACAGAATATACTACATTATGCTGCATAATTTTCACTTTGTTCCATAATTTGGCCTTCCAAATGTGTCTCATGAACAACAATATTGTGGGACACTAATATCATTGATAAAAAAATTGCGAGACAAAAAATCAAAAGGTAAGTATGTATAGATTTTCTGTACCTAATTCAACATATGTGTACCAAAATACATATACATATATCTTTGTTCGTTTGGAGTTAGGAATGGCAATCTATACGTCAATTTGTGCATTTACCCTTCGATATTTTGTCCACAGTATTACTGTGCCACGATATTCTTGTACTAGAGGTTCAAGAGTACAATCGGCCCTTCTTAGTCTCATACTTCCTGAGCCACTTCTAATATAAGGCGTTTGGTTACTGTTTTAAATTACATTACAGTTATGAGTGTTGAAAAGGAACGAAATACATAGGTTTTCAAGAGCCTAGGGAAATATGTAACCAACAATGGACCTGGCGAGACAGAGTGATCACATCCCATTGGTGCTGGAGAAGGAGAGATTTCGGGGAAGGGTTTTCCAAAGTACTCGTCATCATAAAAGAAACACCTCTATTTTGGGGAATATTGGGTCCAAAACCTAATAGAAGAGTACTACTTTATCAATTCAGAGAATCATCATGCGAGAATCGAGCCACCAAGATCTTGGCTGTAATTCCCCAATGGATGCTTTGTGATTGCTACAGAAGAGCAAAATAATTCCGCAAATGTAGTTCAGATGCAAAGGGGGGGCCCATGAGTAAGAATTGTTATCTGCTCCCTTGAGTCCGCCCAACACTGTCGTGGAAACATGGACCGACCGACCTCTGGTTGGCAGTCCTGACCGTCTAGTTACGAAACAACCACACATGGTGCGATCACATACTCACATTTCCCTATGGGAGCATGTGTTGTGGCTATACATCAGCTACAGTACAAGCTCCCATAAGGAAATGGGAGGCTGTGTTCCTCCCTGCACCACGTGGCAGGCACCTCAGGGTGCCTGCCACACAATGCTGGGATCAACGTGCCCCCTTGGACCACAACCGGAGGCCGCAAATAGAACACTTTTCAACAGGCTTTCCGGCATGGAAAGTCTGCCCTGGAAACCGTATATCATAATTAGGTCTCCCGGTTTTATGGTATTTATTTTTTTAACATTTCCGTCTGTATTTGTCCATGTTTATTTTTTGGCCAACTTATTGGTTTTTATCCATATTTATTTTGTGTTGTGTAAACAGATGAGGTGATAACTCGTATATTTCTGCATTCATTTAACAGATAAATGTGGACTCATACTTAGATGCCTGTCAGGGTTTAGCACATTACACAGTAAAAAATATAAACATAATAAACCCACATTAAAGAAATAGTGTAATAACACATATACATGTTGAGATATGCAGTAATTTAACACCTTGACCGCGGCGCCGCTGCCGCGCCCTGTGCTGGACATTCCAGAACAGGGCGCGGTCGTGACGGAACCGTTCCGTCATCAGCACAGCTCAGCCGTGACTGATGACGGAACGGTTCCGTCACCAGCATGGAAGGGGTTAAGGACATAGAAAAACCAAAGGTGATGATGGACGGACCGTTGACAATACAAACACTCACCCCCAGTCAACTGATCTGGGTTTAATCCATCACCGTTCTTTAGCTCACTCCGCCACCCCAGTTCAGACATGGCCATATGCAAATCAGTCTGACCCTGTGCCTCATGGGAACAGTCCAGCCCGAACTGCCAAGCCATGTCTTCCCTGGACCGGAATCAAGCTTCCCAGGACCGGTTTCTGGCATTACAACCGTCTTCAGACGGGCTTGCTTTACTCCAGTCGCAAAGTGAGCAAGGGACTCATGTCTGAGCATACCCTGCCAACTTAGGGCGAACAAAGAAAAACCAAAGGTGATGGATTAAACTCAGTTGACTGGGGGTGAGTGTTTGTATTGTCAACGCTCCGTCCATCATCACCTTTGGTTTTTCTTTGTTCGCCCTAAGTTGGCAGGGTATGCTCAGACGTGAGTCCCTTGCTCACTTTGCCACTGGAGTCAAGCAAGCCCGGCTGAAGATGGTTAAAGTTATTCAAATTCTTTGCAAGCCAAAGTTGGAAACAGAGCAAAATATATTTTATGAGCTCCTGGTGCCTCCATTGCTTGCTGGACTGTGAGGATGGGCAATTGTCTACTTGACCTATCTGACCTTGTACTTTACAACTTTCAGGTTTCAACCTACTTACCATTTCTTTGGCCTTTAATTCTGACCACTGTGACTGATATCACTGACAAAATGTATTGAGGATCCCTAACCATCTCCCTTTCTGATAAACATTCAGTGCTAAAACACAATATCTCATCAGAGGACATCCAGAGAACCATTAGAAATCGTTGAACAGTAAAGCTTCACCAGCCATAGAGAAACATGAAGATTTTACTTTTGTGATTTGGCGAAGGATGACAACTGCATCACAGTAGTATGGTTGAGGATCACTTCGAATGGCAACGAAGTACTACTTCCCCTGGTCTGGTGCTCCTACATCAAATCATTCACCGATATCATTCATGACACATTGGTTCATAACAACTTGAGCAATATTAAACAATTGTTCAATAGTCATTGTACAGCCATGGTAATTTTAAGTTGGTTACTATTTGTAATGTAAATCTTACAGTTTAACATGTGTGTATTGCTCTTGTGCAGACTCAGATTAAATCCCTTGTCTTTAATGATAACTCTCATATATTGTTGGCCACATGACTGGCGTAATCGTTCAAGATAGAGTTTCAAAACTAAGTAGGTGTGGGGCATGTTGCATCACAATGCATCACTCTTGAAAAATCACTCTCAGCAAGGTTTTTCTGTGCAGAATTTAGGATTTGGATGGAACATGCTTCTTCATTCACATTCAAAAGTTTGAAACACAGAGACTCACTGGTCTTTGTCTATTAATTCGCTTGGCTCAGATTCGTGCAAGGGAAGCAATATGAAAAAAACAATTTTGTTCATTAAACTAATACGTAGGCCTGGGAGGTAAACTCTGCTACCCATGAGGAGTTTGTGGACTTTTTCTAACTCTGCACTTCGCATGGGCCGCAGAGCTTCTAAAAACTCAGCATAGTGGCGTGCAGCAGACTCTTTCCTCTCTCACGGCTCGCCAATATTGAGTTAGCAAGCACGAGCTAGGAAAATCCAATGCTATCTCCTGGAGAGGTTTCTCCTCGCGAGTGGTCGCGGTAGGTCCTTACTGCTCATGTTGAGAAACCTGCCACTTGCGCTGAGGAAGCTGCCCCTCGAGTAGAACATCTCAAGTGGCAGATGTATGCTGCACCCTCTTGAGCTAAAAATCAGCAGTGCAACTTACCTCACTCCATCGCTAGCGGAACTCCGTTTAGAGTGTGGAGTTTTTTGGTCACTTCGCAAACTCAAGCCAGGCCTACTACTTTGTCCCTTGTTTACAAAAATGCTTATGCCAGCCATTAAGAATCCAGGAAACCACATTTACACAAACCACTATAAAAATAAAATTCATGTTGATCACATTTACGAATCTTCTTTGGCTATTCTCAACCATCATTGTAATTTGGGGTATTCAACGGCCAAAAAGAATCTTAGTGTATAAATTGTTATGCAGTTTCCTTGAGAAGGGTAAGGGGCACATAGATCTTTCTGAACGAAATAAATAAAGGACAAAACTAAAAAAAAGCCCAAATCACTAACTTGCATGAGAACTTTATCCCAAATTATTTTTTCTACTCCTGACTCATTCTAAGAAAGAAGATATTTACTTCAGGGTCACATGACTTCTCTGGCACTGGTCAGAGACGAGACAATTAGAAAACAAACCCCTGTGACTGTGTGTGTATCAAAATGTCCTTTGTGAGAGAGAATTTGCTTGTTGTTTAGCAAAAGTGGGAGGGATGGAATCAGATAAGCAGGATGAGGGGTCTGTGCTTTTTATGGCAGGCTTAATACTGCAATCTCTGGAGGGATTTTTTTCCTCATGATGCCCCTTATTACTTCATCTTTGATTGATAGATGAAAACTCATGTTATATGGTATAGTGCCTCACTAAAGGCCCATACTAACTGCCTCTTGGGGTACAAGTCTTGAAGGCCTAAGGAGATTTGAATGTGTGCAAATTGTCATAACAATATGATGTGCTACGTTTATTCACTTAATCTCCCTGTGCCTTCAAAAAATGAATGTGTCCCTCTGTAATGCAACTGGTGTTCATGTAAAGAGCTCTGATACCTTTGGGTCAAGTGTGCCCTATATAAAACTGCAAAGAAAGTACTTCACCCAACAACAGGTTGCCAGGTACACTCACCAAACATTGGATTTTCATGCCATTCAAATAGGAAACAGCCATTACCAGGCGAAAGTACAATATAACCCTGTGTCTCCTAAGGAGAGGAAGAAAGGCTATCTAGAGAACTGGGAGGAATATTTGTCCAAAGGACATCCCAGCTGATAAGGTAGAGGCCAGTCTTGGGTCTTAAAAAGGTGTGCAGGCTTTGCTGATCTGATACCAATGGTAGACTTGGATTCCCTAATAAAATATAATATTTAGTATTTTTATTCTTTTATCCTAAATGTATTGTGACATTGTTAGTACTGATCTTGTTGAGATGACTGTTGTAATCCTTAAATAATACTAGAGGATAGGATTTAATAAAACCCCTTTATATGAATTACCTATTGCCTGTATAATGAATTGAGTAGACACAATTGGGGTAGGCTCATCATGGTCCCTCCAACTTCTCTGGTAGGTGTGCTCACAAATGGGCTTTCTTCTGTGTATGGTCCTCAGAGAGCGATTTGCAGCCCATTTCCAGTGCGGTGTGGTCCTCCAGCTGCCAGGGGGCGATATTTCCTCTCGCTGGTAGCGCGACTTTGAAAGCGAGAAATTCTGTGTTTTTCGAACCAGCACTGCTATCTTGATGTTGCCTGTCCCCTGCCACCCATTATACGCCCTTGGGAGGGTCTGTTTGCAACATATTTCTTACCTGTACGCCCTCTGGGGTCTGTAGAGTGTTTCTTCCTGAACACCCTTTGGGGGTCGCTATTTGGCACTGTGTGTGTGGTGCACAGGGACACTGTTCCAGGTGGTTTTTGCCCTAGAATAGGAAGGGCTGGTGTGTCCCTGGGGCTCTGCCTGGTCATTGTGTGCCTCCTGCCACCCACATTCGTCTGGGCTTCCTCCCAGCTCCACAATCTATATCTCATGAGAGGCATTTATAAGGATCCATTGCACTACTGCACACAGGCTGCCTGGCGCTTCTCTATCCTGTGGAGCCTACAGTAACTCAGCATGCAGGGAGAGCAGGATCATTACCAGGAGGAGGATCCACTGAGTTCCCTCCCCTGGAATTATAATTTTTACCAGGCGGTGGATGATTCTATTTACAGGACCGTGGACCAAGCCATGGGGCCCATTGAACAGCATTTATCGGCCAAGATGGAGGCGGAATTCGCAAAACCAGCGGCCCTCATTTCATCTTCGCCAGCACCCACTCCCCCCGGTCCCTACTTCCTCCCTTCCGCCTACCAAAAAGCCTTGTGTGTACTTGGTTGATGCAGCGGCCATTGCGTGTATGAAGAACATTTTTTCGGCTATGCCGCCTGCTCAGCCTGACCCACTTGTCCCTGCAGAGGGGCCCCGCCATCTCCCAGACCTAGAACTCCAGACACCATCGATGATGGAGACTCCCCAGATACAGATGAGGAAGCATGCTCGTCTAGGTCCCGGGCCACGGTCCCCGAACCTTCGGGTCCTTCGGGTATCCTGGTCCCTGATGATATTGTTCACCCGAGGTCCTCAGATTGGACTACCGGGGATAAGGTGGCCCAATATGTGCTGGCTCGTCTTGATAAAGACGCCCGCAGTCGCCTTCGGGCGGAGTGCCCCCACCCTACTCTGGAGGGGAAGGTCGCACTCATGTGAGATAGACCAGAAAATGGCGACATTCCTGGTAAAAAACTTGTTAGGGACCCAAAGAAGGGCATACACCGCTCCTTGCCAGGATAAGCTACTCGACGCAGTAGGGCTAGTCACGAAGATTTTTGACATGGCTGAGTAGGCCATGGTTTCTGGGGAAGTGATATCCCCGGAGATTCTGTCTAATTGGGCGCAGTGCACCATAGTCTTCATTGGAAATGCGAACTGCGCACTTTCCACGGAGAGGAGGAGGTAGTTCCTGATCAAGGTGGGCCCTAAGCTGGGGGACCTCGCATCGTCTGAGGCTGGAGCGGTGGCCCAAGGGGGGTTGTTCGGCGATCCCTCCGCCAAGGAGCTGGGGAAGTTTGTAGCGACTTTCACCTCCCTTGACAGGGCGCAGGCCAACATCAGAAAGGTGTTCACCCCTCGGGTTTTAGACAGGGCCGGACGTGGCAGGTGCCGCTCGTTCAGTCGATTCAACAGCTCTGACCGGGGGCGAAGCTCCTGCCGTGGTTTAATAACTTCTACTCTACAAGAGCCCAGAAGTTCCATGGCCGAGGCCACCAAAGAGGACAGCAACACGGTGCTGGGAGAGGTGAGTGTGCTGCCTTCGGTGAGCTTGCAGGTGGGGGGCACTTGGTGCAGTTCTTTCCGGCTTGGGTTTCCCTCACCAGCGATGCGTGGGTGCTTCAGATGGTCCAGGGCTTCCAGCTGGAGTTCCATGCCCGTTCCCATCAGCTTCATCGTCCCCATCCTATTTCCTTTTCGCAACGAGACAGGACTTGGTGCGCAAGGAAGTGTCCACCCTCCTCCAAAAAGGGGTGGTTTGTTATTCGGTAGAGCATTACGGAATTTTTGTCAGCAATCTGTTCTTGGTCGACAAGGTCGACGGAGGCAGGCGCCCGGTTATCAACTTGAAAGAGTTCAACGAGTGGCTGGTGTACCGCCACTTAAAGATGGATGGCATTCACCTCCTTCGAGACGTCCTGCGACTGAATGATTGGATGGTCAGGCTAGACCTGAAGGATGCATCATCGTCGGTTTTTGCAATTCAGGTGGGAAGGTCAGGTTTACGAATTCACCACACTCCAGTTCGGTCTATCCTCCGCATCATGGTGCTTCACGAAGGTCCTGCGGCCGGTTGTGGAGTTCCTCAGGGCAAGGGGAGTGCGGATGATCATCTACTTGGATGACATGTTGTTTTTGGAACAATGTCCTTGGAGGTTGTCATCCCAGTTGCAGATCGCAGTCGACCTCCTTCAGGGTCTGGGTTTCGTTATCAACGAAAAGAAGTCCCTGCTGGTCCCTGTTCAGTGTGCTACGTTTTTGGGGTTCAACATCGATTCGGTCGCGTCTACCCTGAGTAATCCCGCCTGGAAGATGGCAAAGATCAGACATGAGTTGCGTCAGACTTTGGCGAAGATTCAGATCTCTATGCGCCAACTGCCACGCCTAGTGGGGTTGCTCGATTCTTCCATTCAGGCGATTTTTAACGGGCCCTTGCACTACCGGGCCATGCAGCGCCTGAAGGCTTACCATCTCCATCAGGGACTGACGTATTCTCAACTGATTCCCCTATCGACGAAGTTCTGGATGAAATGAGGTGGTGACTTACGCACATGGAGGCCTGGAGCGGCAGTGCGATTTTCAGGTCAGCCCCAGATGTTATCGAGTCCGACGCTTGTCGCTTGGGATGGGGTGCCCACTGCGGGGAGTTTTCCACCAGCGGTGCCTGGTCCACTTAAGAGCAGTTGTTACACATCAACTGCTTATAGTTGTTGGCGGGCTCCTTCGCGGTTCAGTGCTGGACGAAGGGCAGGGTGCAGTCGTGTATCCTTCTCAGGATGGACAACGTTTCAGCGGTCCGTTACATCAATTACCTTGGTGGGACCAGGTCCAGGATGTTGGCAAACCTAGCCAGGGATTTCTGGCATTTTTGCCTCGACAACCAGATTTCGGTTACTGCAGAGTACTTACCGGGATGGGATAACGAGGTGGCTGATTGACACTCCCGCCATCTTCTGGATGCCAGCATGTGGAAGCTGGACCCTCAGGTCTTTGCCTGCCTGTCGAAGTTGTGGGGTACGTTTTCAGTGGATATTTTTGCCTCAAGGCTAGATCACCAGCTTCCGAGATGTTTCAGTTGGTGGCCAGATCCTCTAGCGGAGGCGATAGATAAGTTCCTCCAGGACTGGCAGGGGGAGTAGGGCTATGCCTTTTCCCCATTCTCAATGATCACGAGGGTGTCGGCGCTCCTGCATCGCCAGCAAGCGGAGGTGGTGTTGGTCACCCCGCAATGGATGTCTCAAGTGTGGTTTTTGGTTCTACTGTAACTTTCCTGGGATTTTCCAATCCCACTCCCCCACCCTCCTCGCATCCTTCTTAGTCCGGATCTCGTTCCTCATCACCTAGTCCAAGACTGGACGCTGAAGTTAATGGCCTGGAGGATCTCCGGCGTCGTTGGACGCTCCCAGGTCTTTCGGGAAAGGCTGAGGACTTGCTCTCCAAGGCATGGTCGGATAGCACGAAAAAGAGATACCGATCAGCCTGGCACTGATGGCGTTGTTGGTGTCTGCGATGAGGTGTCAAATCCGTGGGGGCGGATGTAGTCCATGTCCTGAATTTCTTGGCGAGTTTGGCGGAGGACGGCTTGGCCTATCGGTCGATTAATATCTTTCCGATCCGCAATCTCGGCTGAACATGGGATGGTACAGGGCTCACCTATTGGCGAACATCCCTTGGTGTGCCGGCTCCTTAGGGGAATACGCCTGTCGCTTCCCCCGGAGCTACGATATTCTGTCATGTGGGACGTGAACAGGGTTTTGAGCCTGTTTCTCTCTTGGCAGCAAAATAGGTTCCTCTCCCGTAAGGAGTTAACAGCCAAGTTAGCGAAGTTGCTGTGTCTAGTGTCATGCAGACGGGTCGCGGACGTAAGAGCCTCTGATGTTTCTGCCAGAGTTTTTTCCCTGGAAGGAGTATCCTTCACAGTGAGCAGAAGGACGAAGTCGAACACAAGGGTGATTTCTTACCCAGCTTTTCCAGACTCCCCAAAGCTGTGTGTGGTTCAGTGCCTCCGTGCTTACAAAGAAATGACTGATGAGCCTCGCCCTCCGGGCAAAAGGCAACTGCTCATTGTGCTACTCAAGCCGTACAAAGCGATTTCTTCCCCGACCATCGCCAGATGGGTGCGTTGGGTGATGCAGGAGGCTGGTATAGACACGAAGCATTTTGGTGCTCATTCAACAAGGGGTGCGATGGCTTCCAAAGCTTTTGCCCTAGGGGCACGGTTGGAAGATCTGATGCGTGCGGCAGATTGGTCCTCGGATTCTACTTTTAAGAGGTTCTATTTTAAGCCTGTGGTTGAGGTTGCAAGGATAGTGGTTGACAAGCTTTGAACGGGCATATTCCGAAGCTTCCGGTCCTGCCATAGAATGGTAATTTGCCTGGCCTAGGTGACGGTAAGTTCTGATTCTCTATGGACTCGGAGGCGAGGATTATCCCTACCAATGACTTCAGTGAAGTGGAGCCTCCCTGTATTGATGAGTGTAAGATATTCATGGGGATTATTTGTTCTGATGACTTTTTGGCTCTGGCTTTCAGCTGTTGTGCCTAGTGTTGTAAAACCTTTTTGGCCCAGTTCAACCTCTGACACTGCCTCTTTTGCCGGGAATGATGGTTCCAAGCAAGATGCGTGAACCTCCACCACAAGTGCATCGCGCGAAGAAAGAGGATGAGGAATAACAGAAGAACAGAAGAAGAAGGACTATCAGGGCTGGCGGGGATGCTGTCACTGAGGAAGGACTACTGTTGTTGTACTTTGTTTTCCTTTCCCAAGTATTCATGGGAAATGTGGTTTGATTATGTTTTTATCGCTGCTGGGAAAATAAAGGCGGACAAAGATGGCATAATCCTCGCCTCCGAGTCCTTAATAGAATCAGAACTGACGGGCACCTAGGCTAGGCAAATTCCCAATATGTCCAAAACTCAATAGGGTTTTAGGAGAGGGCGGGGTACAACTGAACAATGTCATAATTTATCTCTAATCCTTAATAAGCACAGAAGGTCCTTGAAGAGTTCTATCCTTCTGGCCTTCATGGACCTATCTAGTGCTTTTGACACTGTCAACTGAGATAAATTATGGGCTATGTTGGAAGGTATGGGTGTGGAAAAAGCATGGGTAACCCTACTCCGCCGGCGTCACTGCAGTACCACATTCATAGTAAGATATGGCAGTAAAGGGGAAAAAACACACCCAAATATTTCTACAGAGGGAGTCAGGCAAGGATGCATCCTATCCCCCTTCCTGTTTTTTATTTATACAAATGGTTTGGAGTCTTGCTTATTAAGCAAGGAACTCGATTTTCCCAAAATTGGCAATAAACCTGACTTGCTTTTATCTTATGCAGATGGTGTGGTTTTATTAGCAAGGACAGCTATGAGTTTGCAGCAATCTCTTGCTGCTTTTACCGATTTTATGACCTCATTTGATTTAAAAGTACATTTTATTAAATCACATACAATGGTATGTGGACCTAAAGCCACTAAAACCAAAACATTTATTGTTCAGGGAAAGAAGGTAAAAAAGATCAGTAACTTCTCATACTTGGGCAATCTTTTTAGCAAACAGTTGAGATGGGAAGCTCTTTTAACCTTAAGAGCACAGCAGACAAGTAGGGTAATGGATGTACTATTCTGTTTTGCTTCTAAATTGGGGCACAAGCCTGTGAAGGAACTAATTACCCTTTATAGTAAAGGTCTCTCTATTGCCAGGTATGGAGCTGGGATATGGGGCTATGCTAAAAGCCAACAGCTTGTAGTAATCAAAAATAAATTCATGAAAAGATTACTGATGCTCCCGAAAAGTGTTTCTACCTACTTTGCCATACAAATTTAACTAGAATTTATGGAAGACCATATAGGCAGTGCCCCTTTTCTCCTATGGGCCAAGATAGGGACCTCTGAGGATTTAATATTTTCATGTGATGTTTTTAAAGATTCCCAAAAATCAGACAATGTTTTAAAGATTCCATGGTTTTATTATTTATGTTATGTTATGTTATGTTATGTTATTTATTATTTAATATAGCGCAACGGTTACTCAAAAAGAGAATCCCGGCGCTTTAGGTAAGGTGAAGCTGGTTTCAGAATAACACAACACAAATAAAAACAGTTTAAAAGTCCACAAAAGAAACAGGGCTACTGGCAAACCTATTGAGAGAACAGCCAGGTTTTGAGGCCTTTCCTAAATTCAAGAAGACTGGTCGCCCCCCGCAAGGGGAGCGGTAAAGAATTCCACATCTGTGGGGCCAGAAGACTGAAGGAGCGGCCACCTAGGCGAGCCCTCTTCACACGCGGAACAGCCGCGAGAAGTAAAGATTCCGATCTCAACGCGCGGGTAGGGTGGTAGAAAGTGAGTTTTTTTCGAAGATGTTTGGCTCCCACCGCATGGAGAGCTTTATAGGCTAGGGTCAGCGCCTTAAAGGCAATCCGTTTGCGGATGGGTAGCCAGTGTAGTTTCACCAACAACCCAGAGGCGCTGGTACGTCTACTTAGGCCAAAAATGGCCCTGGCCGCCGCGTTCTGTGCCACTTGAAGCCTCTGCAGCAAATACTCTGGTAGGCCCAGGTACAGACTGTTGGCATAATCCAGCCTGGAGCCTATCAGGGCCTGCACCGTCAGCCTCCTGTGATCCTCGGACAGGAGAGGCAGAAACTTCCGCAACATTTTTAGCAAGCCAAAACAAGTGCCAGTTACCCCCAGAATCTGGGCTTTCATCGTCAGCCCCTTGTCCATCTTGACCCCCAGGTTTTTAGCCATGGGAGAGGAGCCGGACGGAGGGAACATGTCGATGGGCCACCAGGCCTGCCAGCTAGGCTCCGAATCGCACCCGAAGAAGAGAACCTCCGATTTATCGGAATTGCACTTGAGGCTGTGCAGTTGGAACCATGCAAACACAGCCCCAAGGCAATTCTGGATACTCTCCCCGTCAAAGTCAGCCCCCCTCTCACATGAGAAGAGGAGCTGAGTGTCGTCGGCATACGACACGATCCGGGCACCAAAAGACTCCGCCACCGCCGCCAAAGGGGTCATATAGATATTAAAAAGGGTCGGGCTCAAAATAGAGCCCTGAGGGACCCCGACTCCCAAAGGCGGCATTACAGCGGTGTCCGATGATGTCCAGATCGTTTGCCGGCGGCCGGCCAGGAAGGAAGAAAACCATTTGAGCACCGTCCCCCGCAGGCCAATCTCAAAGAGTCTTGCGAGCAGGCCCTCATGGGGGACGGTGTCAAAGGCCGCCGACAGGTCCAACAACACCAGCATGACTTTGCCCCCGGAATCCAGCACCCCTTTGATGGTTTCCGAAACCTCAAGGAGCGCGGTCTCGGTGCTGCGGTTTGAGCGGAAGCCTGACTGGGAGTCGTGCAAGATCTCATGAGACTCCAAAAAGTTGGTGAGCACCGACTGAACGTGCTTTTCCAAGATTTTTACAAAAGCCGGCAGCAGCGAAATAGGCCTGTAATTAACAGGGGCTTTCGGATCAAGTCCCGGCTTTTTAAGCAACGGGATCACCATTGCCTGCTTCCAGGATAGCGGCACCTCTCCCGAGCTCAACGAAAGGTTGAGAAGAGGGTGAGCCAGCGGGTTAACCACCTCCGCCAATTTACCCAGAAGCTTAGCTGGGCAAGGGTCAAGCGGAGACCCAGATTTTAAATTGCCCATGAGCGCAAGGGAGGCGGAGGCTGGCAGAGATGGAAACTCAGCCAATATGGCGCCCTGCATGACTGGGGGGGGCATACCCTCTGGCCCCGGCAGCGTAACCGGTCCACTCGAAGGAAAGGAGTCCTGGATGAGTTTGATCTTGCCTGTGAAAAAGCACGCCAGATCTGCTGCCCAGGATTCTACAGGGCCCACTTCCAAAGCGGTGGTCCGGGGTGAGATGAATTCGCGAACGATCGTAAAAATCTCCTTACTGGAGTTCGAAGCTGCTTCGATTCTCCCCGCGAAGTAGGCTTTCTTTTCGAGGCGGATGTCGCGGTGGTAAGCTTTAACCGCCGCCTTGTAGGCAGACCTGTCCTTGCTGTCGTAATGTGCCTGCCAGGCCCTTTCGGCTACCTTGCACTGCTGCCGCGTAGCCCACAGAGCCGAGGTAAACCAAGGGGCAGAAACCCGCTTAGATGTCGGGCGGGGGGGCAGAGCAGGGGCCAGGTCGTTCAGCCTCTCCGTCAGCCACTTTTGCAGGGCCTCCAGGTCGCTTTCTAGCTCGCCCGACCGAGGGCAAGGGTGAGTCACCGCAGCCTGGGCTAGCATCTCAGGGGTCACCCTGCTAAATGCTCTACAGGCACGTCCACTCTGCTGTGGGACAGGGTTCAACGCCCTAACCTTGCCACTGATTACAAATTTGGCAAGCCAATGATCCGACCACAGGACCGGGAGAATCTCTTTCACTACCAGCGGAGAAGTCGAGAAAACCTGATCTAGGGTGTGCCCCTTCTCATGGGTCGGACCCTGTAGGTATGGGGTCAGTCCCAGCGGCGTCATAGCCTCCAAGAGCTTAATAGCGGCGGGGTCCGATGGATCATCCATCCGGATGTTAAAGTCCCCAGCCACTAAACAATGTTCTGCTCTCAGGGCTAGACCCGCCATCACCAAATCAAGGTCAGCAAAGAACGTCCCAAGCGGACCGGGGGGGCGGTAAACTAGCAGTCCCTTCACTGATTGGTGCGGCGCTAGCGCGATAGCAAAAGCCAGCGATTCAGAGCCGCGGATGTCCTCAGTGGGCAAGATGGTACAAGATGTGCCCTTCTTTACCATCAGTGCAACCCCGCCACCCCTGCCCTTTGCTCTGTCCTTCCTGAAGATGTCATAATCGGGCGGAATGGCCATGGCCACATCAGGATTAGACGCTTCGCCCCACCAAGTCTCCGTCAACATAAGGCGGATTTACCAAGAGATTGGTCTGGAATACTTTATTGAAAACCCTGTTGGAATTCCCCTAAATGCCAAAGGAATTATCAAGGAGGCATACTGTTCCAGGAGCAATAGGCTTATTAGTTACCAACATGACAATATTGGAGCCCCATGTTTGCTTCCTGCCCCTGCACAATGTTACCTATTTATTTCTACTAAGTCCCAGTTCTGATTTTATCTAACCAGGTTCTGTTTATGCACTGTGCACTTTTATGCCAGCATTTCCTGGCCAAGGAGGGTGGTCAAACAAGCTTATGCCCTGCCTATGTGATAATGTCTCAGTTCAAAGAACTATGGACTTTGTATTATTTTGTACATTGTATAAATCAGAGAGAAATAGATTTCTGCTCCCATTACTAAGGAATACTCACTCTTGCTCCTTTGGCTATGTCTGAAATTTGTATTGCAGTAGCTAATTACATAAGAGACTCCATTGCGATGAGAAAGCCTTATGAGTAAAATCTGAAAAGAGATTTTACCTTTTTATTGTGAATTGTGTATGTATTCTATTTTAATCATTTTAATTTGTAAATCTTTTCATGGTTCTCTGAGCTGAAATAAAGTTATTCTTGACTTGACTGACTATACTCCATCATGATCGGGGGGAGCTCCATCTCACCATATTTCCCTTAATTTTGCGTGTCAATGGGGTCATATTTCTGTCCTAGCTTTCCTCTGGGTCTCATGTGTTAGAAATCGGGTTTCTGGTTGGCAAAAGTGTACAGCCTGTCCAAGCAGAAGCCGTAATCCTAGTCAGGGTAAACTAGATCCACACTAAAAGCTAACCTCTGTTCACCCTCTGATAGCTTGGCACAGGGCAGTGAGGCTTAAATAAAGAGGCAAGGTGTAAATTATTTTTGCAACACACAAACACACACAGGCACACACACACACACACACACACACACACACACACACACACTTTGCTTTTAAGGAGTTTTGTGTTCTGCACACATGCCAGTGCTGAGTATAGCCAAGAGCCAATGTAACATCGGTTTTTCCAAATTCTTTCCTGCTGTGAATGGATACTGCTCGGATTTTATTGGTCCCTTTTTTCTCCTCTTCCTTTTCTTTTTATGGTTTCTCTGTGACGCTGATTGGAAGTGACAAGATTGTAAAACCTCGGTAAGAGCTCCTTTAGGAAGCACATCGGTCCACAATACATCATAAAGCCCTGCTGTCTTTGGAGAATTGGCAGCTACTGCTCCGGCATGTGGTGCCAACCGTATGCTGTTCAGTACAGCCTACACTTTGTAAAGAGCTTGCTGTGCCTGCAGAAAAAAAATGTTTGCTTTAGGAAAACAATGCCAATTCTAAACCAATAAAATGAAAGCATACAAAATATATGAATGACAGTATTGCTTGGAAATTTGCGGTGGCTGGACGAGGCTGGGGGTACAACAGTGAATCAATTCCACTTTGTTTTTGTTACAGTTATTTATTATGAAAATAAAGCACGCTTATCCTCTACTGAATTCATCTGGATTGCAATAACCCTTTATATTCAGTAATACATTGTACTTTTACAATATACAATTTACAAAGAAAAGCCAAAATTGTTTCAAAATATCATTTGAAGTTGTATTTTCACTGGAACTCTGCTTCGCCACTTTTTACTGTTGGCAACAGTTTTTGTTGTAAATGGGCTTGGGCGTAATAAGGGAGCCACATATTTAATGGGAGATAGCCCAAAAAATAGAAAAATAATGGGCAAAAAAGGACTTCAAAATGGTGAGCTCTGTCATTTTCAACACAAGTCACTGCCAGACCC
Organism: Lissotriton helveticus; assembly: GCF_964261635.1. Lineage (NCBI taxonomy): Eukaryota > Metazoa > Chordata > Amphibia > Caudata > Salamandridae > Lissotriton > Lissotriton helveticus. The sequence goes on along the minus strand of NC_136067.1, from coordinate 1,033,770,150 downwards.
TGTTCAGTGGGCTGGGCTGAGGGACAAAATGAGGCTACTGGCCTCATCCTTGGGGGCTGAGGTTGCTTGGCTTTGATTACCTAGGATCTGTCCTACAATGGCTCTGCAAAACTTGGCTAAGTACAGCCCCTTCAGCTCTTGACTCTCGGTGCTAATGATGGCGAGGCGTAACATACTTCTCTGTGAAGAATTGTGGAGGTGCATAATAAATGATTTCACAACCTACTGTTGACTTTCAAGAAGGAACGTGTGAAGCTTGATGCACACTACAAACTAAATACTACACATATGAAAATGTACATAATGCAATTTAATGTCTAGATACTGGAGTATGTCTGTAACTCTTCCCAGTACTAACACCAGTTCCCCTCTTATAGACCAGGTGTATCCATTCATAGGTCAATACTTAGCGATATTAGGCTCAGGATGCAGATGAATCCTAATGCTCCTATTATCGCACTCTTCCTCTTTTGCAGGCACTGTTTCTCACCTGAGTCTCCCAATCTGTGCTTGGCCTGGTATTCTGGATGGCCACCCAGCTTCTCTTTGACTTGGCCACTTGCTCTTTTGGGCTGGGCACAAGTCCACAGTTCCTTTTGCCTTCATCGTTGATTTGGTCTGCAGTGATGCACCTGCTTTTCTCATGACTTGTTTAATGGGTGTGCGGTACAGCTCCACTTGTACTGTTTAGGTCTGGATCGACATGGTCATGCAAAGGCCATGAGTGGGTAGGAGTTCACAATGGCCTCACTAAGTTGATTGGGACCACAGCTCTGGAAACACCATGGTCTCAGTTTGGGCACCAGCCCAGGCAACGCCGCAGCTTCACGTAGCAGCTCAGGACACACTGCAGCTTAAAGCTTTAAGCACAACATTACAGTTCAGGTTGTAGCGTTATAGTTTGGGCACACCAGCTTAGATCATGTCACAGCTTCACTTTCGGTCTCAGTGGGGAAAATCAGGCCACAGCTTCAGACTTCAGGCACAGTGGTTGAGGTCACTCAGCAGATTTATAATTCCCAATTAGAATCACGGTTCATAGCCTGGGACTTTCAAAATTAGTGCAATTGCTCTCCATAGTTTTCTGGTTCTGTATACTCACCACACCAAGGTCACTCTGCACCTCTCTCCTCCTGGGTAGTCACTCATTCTACAAGTTTAGCTGACTCTTCCCTCTCTCAGCAGACAGGCTGACAGCTAGGTTCTTCAGAACAGGTGAACAGCTATTCAGCAAAGCATATACTTAGGTGATATCCCCTCAACTTTGAGAAGCTGTCTATCAGGCAGACTCCAGTTTTGGATGCACAGCAGTCCTCTTTGTACGCTGTAGAGCTCTTCCTTCCGTGGTTATAGAGAACTTGGAACTGGAACAATAAGTGGATCAGTAGGTCCCACTTGTACACAGTCACAGCAGAAAAAAGATGATAAACTGTCTGCACTCACAAAACCAGTTTGGGGATGTTTCTTCTTTCATTTTTTCTCTCCAGGCTGCTCTCCATACACATTGTTTGTGTAAACTGATGCTTCACACTGCAGAGTCTACTCCAGCCTTCAACACTCATAGCAGATGCACAAAGAAATGTCAACTTCTGCATCTGGCTGTTATCAGCCACATGGACGGAGTGATAAGTATAGACAAACTGATGGCTTTACCTAAGAGGCCCCCATCACTTTGAACAACAGAGATTGAAGTCCCACCTGTTCATTCCCACCATCTTCCAATTGGCATGCTACAAGAAGACTAATCAGCTGTACCTTCCTCAGATAAAAGTCTATGCGATTTATGAAGGAACCTTGTCTAATCTTCCACCAAAGAGCCTTGTCCCCTCTCTCCCTGCTTCAGTGTTCAGGTCTCCTCTCTCCAGCTTCACGAATATCAGCAATAGACTTCCAATGTCTGGGAAATAAGGCTCACCTTTAACTTGTGCAGCAAATCAGGCATGAGATTCCAAAATGGATCAGGCAGCCACCCATTACTTTGCCTCACTCATAGACACATTTCATGTACCACACAGCCCATATACATAAACATGTACAATGTACACTTGGGATGTTAGCACAAGTGTGTGTGTATAGAAGTGCATAGAAATGGAACTTTGAATGAATGGGCCGGTAAGTCTACACTCCAGTGGCACAGATGAAAAGGTCTGGCTGCAACTAGTATTCACGAAACATGGGGCACTGTCTGCAACCACCACTTCATATGCTAAACCAATGACAGGCAGAATAGTCCACTTTGTATACAATGAAAACACACTTGGGGTGCCCCATCAGGCCACATGACTTGCCCAGGCCCTTACTAATGTCAAAAGACAGATTTAGGTTGCCCGTGTGCACACAATAGATTTATGTGAATCTAGGGCCAAAATGAAAAAACAGGATACCCTATACACACAGTCAGGCCCTCAGGACAGTGGTACACAACTGTACACCATGTAGAGGACATTATTATGCCAATAATCACATGGTTTAGTGCTATGACAGGCGAAGGCTGTCACCTCATGTGAAATCAAATATGCTGGTTCTTTTCGGTATCTGCAGATTATTCAGGGTGTTTTTTCACATTTTTGCAAGTGTGTGTCCTCATGTAAAGGAGAGTTAGCAGTCAGCACTGTCCATATCTCCGATAGGTATTTGTGCCTGGTCAACCCAACTCTGGATGGAGTAGTAGATTGTTGGTCTCCAAGTAGATCTTTCTATATTGCACTTCTTCTGTGGGAGATGGCTAGGGTTGAGAGAGTGCAGATTTAAACTAAACTAATGCTATTTGAGTGCAGCAGGGAAAACATTATTTTCCCCACAATCAATACCACGATCTGACTTTACACCGCAGTCAGTACCTCAACTACGATGTTACCACGCTTTCTTTTACCATGCAAGTCATTACAACAACTTGCTCTAGGGGATGAGTTGTTGGACTGGTGTTGGATTTTAAGTCCAACACCTTCCCTACTGTTGCACTGACTGGAGTTAGAATAGTAATTTATTCTATTCCAAAGTCCAGAGCCCCCCCTAAGGTGTCGGTGTAACCACTTGCATGGTTAAGGAACACGCGGTAACATCTCAGTCGGGGTGCTGACTGTGGTGAAAACCAACAACCACACATAATTGCCAATACTGCTGTTCATTTGAAATCTATTTCCAAAAGATGTGCGGATCCACCATCAAACCATCTTAAAGCTCATCAATAGCTTTTATTTTTCAACACTTCGTTTTACAACATTTCTGAAGATTTTTCACCGTGAAAAATATATTTCGACACTGTACATATTACTTTTGTACAAAAAATCCTACACAAAGAACAAAATTACAAAAAATTATTATCAAGTTCAGTCACACAAAACTTTTTCAAACTGCAAAACAAAATTTGTAGTTTATGGAGTAGTATGCCCATGTGGGTTGCTGTACATTGGCAAAACTAGCCAAGAAATACGTCAAAGGATTAGTCAACATAAATCCTGGATTAGGAAAAATGTGGAATCAGCACCTCTAGTGAATCATTGGGTAAAAAAATCACATACGGAGAAAGACCTCCGCTGGACAGTTATATCAAATGTGGAAAGAGATCCTCGTAGAGGAGACCAAGAACAGAAACTTTCTAGAAGAGAAGCACTTTTGATTGTAAAATTCGACACAGCAGTGTCAGTACTAAATGAGATATCAGAATTATACAAACTATAAGACCTCTGAATCTAAACACTGATGTGACCTACATCAAGCAGCATTCAACAGTGGATTATAATGATTGCCATCAACAGGCACCAAATATTCACCAGGCCATGGTCTATTGTGCGATTGAAACTACAGCGGGCTGGGCTTGCAACATACAGGCTAGATTCACCCCCGAGTCATAGCTACAATCAGCACCAAATACACTGTCTACATCTAGAAGCGTGAGGCACACTGCTATTCTTGTTTTTGTTTAAATAATTAATACATCCGAGCGCATTTGATAAAAGTGTCTATAACTAGCTAGCAAGAGATTAGAACCCTGGCCCTAGGAGAACAAACATGCCGGCGAAAGGAAACTACAAATACCGACATCACTAGCGAACATAGCATCGCTTTAAAGAAGGGAAATCATGAGACTAACTTTAGATACATCTATTGGCCGAGAGACCGGAAAAGGAAGAGACCTGTGGAAAGGTGAGACACCTTCCTTATTTTGCCAGGAGATGAGTTTGTTTTCTCCATAACAGCGACTCACAGAATTAATTTTTCTGTTTTAGAGTCCCCGCGAACAACAATTATGGAATATAGCGCGACCTGTAGCTTTAAGTTCAACTAATCGAGGTAAGGAACTCCGATAGCATACAAGAGCTCTAAATGAATGCAATCCGCCCACGCTAGAATTTGCTAATGGCAACATTCATTGTTTCGCTCCCCCATCCAGATTCGGCTTCTGGCTACATGACATAAAAGGGGCGCTGCTACCAACCCCGCTGAACTAAAATTATTCAGAACGGAGGGATAACTATTAGTAAGTAAAGTGCACTGGTGCAACACGTTATGACTTAGATTTGATCCTTAAAGACATGACGGTCACTCCTTCTTTTTCTGTCCTTGTGTCTCTCACTTGTGATATTAGATTCTTCTTCTGAGAGAAACCCATTTGAGATATCCATTTTCAAGCTCACATAGAGGTAAGCTAGATGAGACTGATAGACTGGCTGTGCGCTCAACAAGGTAGTGTAAGGTTGAACATTGATCATTGGTTTTTTCAGTGAGGCTTGGTCCTGACGAGAACCCCTAGATCAATGGGGGTTTGAAACGCGTAGACCTTTGAAGCCACCAAACATTTCAATCGTGTAAATAGCACGTTCATTCAATTGGATTCACTTCAAACTAAAGGGTTTATGAAATGAAAAATTCTTGTAAAAATTTGTATTGTTTTTTGCAAAAAATAAAGATGTTTGGTGTGCAGTATGTGTGCATGATTTTGTTTTCTTTATGAGTTTGAGAGGTATGATTATGTAATGAGTGGGTTGGCGAGAATGGTGAGAATGACTGAACTTGATAATAATTTTTTGTAATTTTGTTCTTTGTGTAGAATTTTTTGTACAAAAGTAACATGTACAGTGTCAAAATATATTTTTCACATTGAAAAATCTTCAAAACTGTTGTAAAAATAAGTGTTGAAAAATAAAAGCTATTGATGAGCTTTAAGATGGTTTGATGGTGGATCCGCACATCTTTTGGAAATAGATTTCAAATGAACAGCAGTATTGGCAATTCTGTGTGGTTGTTGGTTTAAAGGTGTTCAGCCTTACTGCTATAGAGCCTTACCCTTTGTTGTTATTGTTTACTGAGGTGAAAAGGCATGTGTGGTAAAAGCATGCGGGGTTCTGTTATACAACCATGCAGCAGAGTGTAGTGCTGTTACATTTTGTGTTCTACTATGTTGAGTGCCAGGTGTCCACTGGAATTACACCCACGTTCTTTAATCTGTCCCCTAAAATGATTTCTCTTAACTCCCATTCTGATCCAAGCTCTCTGCTGTAAGAAAGAGTGATCTACTGCAGGATCTCAGCGGTGGTGATACCGAAGAGGGAGTCCAAGTTCACCAAACTAGTCTGGAAGGAGGTCTGTAATTTACTAGGCATTAACACCCACCTTCTCTTCAGTGTTAAGTGCCTGAGGGTAAACCAGAATGTGGTGTTACTTGACAGCTCTGACATTTAGGGGCCTATTACGATGGCGGATTTCCCGCATCCACCGGGCTGGTGGAAGCCACCGCCGGCCCGGAGGATGCGGGAAATCCGCCGCGGAGCCTTGAAAGACCCACCGCCATATTAGGATGGCTGGTGGGTCTCACAATCTGTCCTCCGCTTTTCCGCCGCGGGCGGTTTTTGCCCGCAGCGGAAAAGCATTAACATGGCTGGCGGTGTCTATCAGACACCGCCATCCATATTATGATGGAGTACAAAGTATGCTTTTCCGCGGCGGCTTTTCCGCCGTGGAAAAGCATACGGAGCTTCACTTCAGGGGCCCGTTGCTGGCCCCCTGGGTGAAGGGGAGGGTGGGGGGTGCACATGGGGGGTACCTATGGTACCCCCCTGCATTTGCGTGGACAAAGCGGCAGGCACCGCGCGGTGCCTGCTGCTTTGTGCACGCAAATGTCGTGCATGCACTTTTAACATTGCGGCGGGTGCAGCTTGAAGCTGCACCCGCCGCAATGTTAAAGATTGAGGATGTGACCGCCAGGGTGGCGGTCACATGCTAATTGCACAGGAGGGAACTCCACTGGCAATGCGGAGGTTTCCTCCTACGCTATGGTGGCGGACGGACTCAGGTCCGTCCGCCATCATAATCGGCCCCTTAGTCTGCAATTCCATGTCTACCGCTAAATTCTGGTCCCTGTGCAAACTCTGATTACTTCATCTCTGTATGATTAAATACCACTCCATATTCTGCAGTGCTTAGAATTAGGGCCAAAGCTGGGGATCGAGGAGGTATAACGTTTTGATGCAAAGCCCTGTCTACAAAAGATAGTAGATAGTGCTTTGCATCAAAACCCATGGGTGGTTCCATGGAAATACTGATGTACCTTCCATCCATGTGCAGCTAATTCTTCGCACACAGCCAAATGCCATGCATCACAGTGGTTGGCTGCAGGTCAGGGACCGTGGCCCACCCTTTTTGGGCAGCAAAACCTCATTTCTCCTGGCCTGTGGCCATGTGCAGCAAGGGGTGGTGCCAGAACATGCCACCATATGCAGGTTGCCAACCCTTACTGTGTGAGTAAAAAAATTAGGTTATTAGATTAGAGAGGTGAGAGCCCTTCTCAAGTAATAAACACAATCCATGACAGGGTGAACTACAAAAGTCACCAAATAAATGTGTGGTTTAACCTCTGGTAGTACTGTAAAAATGCAGTCAGGCTTAACTAAAAGGCAATGTGTAAAGTATTTATGCAACACACAAACAGTGATAAATAAAATGACACCAAAATATCAAAAATCCTACCAGTAGACCTAGAGTGATTAATTTTTAGAGTTTCTAGTGAAAATAGCGTCAAAAAGTTTAAAGTGCCAGTTGTGATTATGTGGTCGAACTGGATCAGGTCAAAGTCACAAGTCAAAGCTGAATGCCATGAAGCGCAGCTGGAATACAGGGACCAGGTGCGTCCCGGTGAAGAGTTTTACCTTTCCCGACTGAGCATTCACACAGGAAACTGCAGCCGAGGCTCACATTGGGGGTCGACATGAGGAGCCTGTTGTCACTGTGGGGAGCAGGTCTGGTATCATCGATGGCAGCTGTTGTTTCTTTTGCATATGTCGCCCTAAGTGGGAAGGGTATGCCCAGACGTGGGTCCCGTGCTCACTACACCACTGTTTTCAAGCTAGCCTGGCTGATGAAGGGTGATGCCCTGAAACCGGTCCCAGGATACTTGTTTCCGGTCCAGGGAGGGCCTGGCTTGGCAGTTCGGGCTGGACTGTTCCCATAAGGAACAGGGTCAAGACTGATTTGCATTTGGCTGGGTCCAAACTGGGGTGGTGTGGTGAGCAAAAGAATGATGGATTAAACCCAGATCGTTGTGACTGGGGGGTGAATGCTTGCATTGTCCAGCATTACGTCCATCAATTGTTTCTTTTGCATATGTCGCCCTAGTGGGAAGGGTATGCCCAGGCGTGGGTCCGTGCTCACTACACCACTGGATTCAAGCTAGCCTAGCTGATGAAGGGTGATGCCCTGAAACCGGTGCCAGGATGCTTGTTTTTGGTCCAGGGAGGGCCTGGCTTGGCAGTTTGGGCTGGACTGTTCCCATAAGGAACAGGGTTAAGACTGATTTGCATATGGCTGGGTCCAAACTGGGGTGGTGTGGTGAGCAAAAGAATAATGTTTTAAACCCAGATCCTTGTGACTGGGCTTGAATGTTTGCATTGTCCAGCATTCTGTCCATCCATTGTTTCTTTTGCATATGTCGGCCTAAGTGGGAAGGGTATGCCCAGACGTGCGTCCCATGCTCACTACACCACTGGATTCAAGTTAGCCTGGCTGATGAAGAGTGATGCCCTGAAACCCGGTCCCAGGATGCTTGTTTCAGGTCCAGGGAGGGCCTGGCTTGGCAGTTCAGGCTGGACGGTTCTGCTTCTGTGGAGAAGTGTGGCTCAGGGGTTAGAGGCGGCAGACCCGGAATCTGAGATCGGTCCTGGACCAGGGTTCAATTCCCCGCCCTGGCGGGTCTTGGGCTAAAAAAATTCCACGGACTCGATAATTCTCGCCCCGGTGCCTCCTCGACTCACGGGTTCACACTCTGCGACTCTGGGCAACAGCTTGCTTAATCTCCACAACGGCCCCTCGCGGCGGGATGCCTGACTTTCACCTTGTGGATACCCTGCTATCTCACAGGGGAATATCAGGAAGGGTTCCCTAAGCAAGCGCCGGGACACCCACTGCGGGTAGCTGTGCGCTATATAAGCTCAACTACATTTACATAAGGAACAGGGTCAAGACTGATTTGCATATGGCTGGGTCCAAACTGGGGTGGTGTGGTGAGCAAAATAATGATGGATGAAACCCAGATCCTTGTGACTGGGGGTGAATGTTTGCATTGTCCAGAATTCCGTCCATCAATTGTTTCTTTTGCATATGGAATGGAATGGAATGGAAGTAGATTTGTAGAGTGCATGGTTACCCGGAGGCGTCCCAGAGCTGGCGAGCCAAGGTTACTGAGGGGGAAATGCTGAGTTAGAGGCCCTGTGGAAAAAGGAAAGTTTTGAGAAGTTTCCGAAACCGCAGATGGCTCGATTCAGCTCGCATCTTCAGCTGTAGTGAGTTCCACAGAGTCGCTGCATTAATGGACAATCGCCGACCTCCTGTTTGCGCCCTCTTTACTCTGGGAACTCTGGCCAAACATTCCTGATCGGAGCGAAGGGACCTGTTGGCTTTGTAAGGAGACACTAAGCTCTTTAAAATAGGAGGGCCCTTACCTTGTAAAGATTTGTGGACAATACACAGGAATTTAAACTGTATCCTCTCACGAATTGGCAGCCAGTGTGAGCTGCATTTGTCAGTGGCAGGGTAGGCAGCCCTTGAAGTCAAAAAGGGGGTGGGCATAGCCCTGAGGCTAGACTCTGTAGCTCAAGAAGTCTGAGTACAACCCCCCCTCCAGAATATACTGTTCAGGGAAGGAATGCCCTGCACCACATCCAAGGGCCTTTTACCCCACGTCTGGAAGGAATACTCAAAACACCACAGGAGAGCCATTCACAATCATGTGGCTGTGGAAACTAGCATGAAGGCATATTTGGTTTAAACAGAAAAAAGCTAACTTTCTAAAAGTAGTATTTTCAGAATAGTAACTTAAAATCCAATTTTAAATTACCATTCAAATGAGAGGAAGAAGCATTTCTCTACCTGTTCCCAAACTGAAGTTATCATGTATTACGGGCCTCATTACGATGTCGGGCGGAAGCTTTCCACATGACTCCTTGTCGGATTTGGTTCCAACCAACTCGAGGTCGGCGGTTCAGCACGATTGAATATGATGCCTTTGAACACCGTTCGGAAGGACTCCCATTGACTTCTGTGGGAGCCTGTATTCTGACCGACAACACAGGTTCCTATGGGGAAAATGGGTGTCGGCGGAAAAACTTTTGCCCTGTCGCTGGCACCCCATGGTACCTGCAACACAGTGTATGGTTTTGAAGGTGGATGCCTTGGGTACCCCTACAGCCCACAAACTGAGGCCTCTAGATGAAGGGGGGCTTGCTAGGGGCCCCCAAAGTCAGCATCTGACAGCCTTTTTGTGTCAGACTCGGAAAGGCTGTCAGAATTCAACATAGTAATCGCTCGGTTGGAACGCTGTCTATAGAGCTGTAAAAATCGGCTCTGACTGACTCAGATTCTCTGAGTGCTGGTGGGAACCGATTCAGAACGACCAAACGGTTTCCATTCCAATCGCAAGCATCATAATTAGTCGGTCAGAATTGTTTCCGACCGAGTCGGCAGGTGGGTTCCGACATGATCTCGGTCGGTGGCTTTCAGCACAACATCGTAATCGGCCCCTAAGTGTATTAAGCTAACCCAGTGTTAGTCAAAGGGAGAGATAGCCTTAGAACAGTGGAAAACAACTTTAGGAGTTGTTTACTGTCATGACACATAAAAACATAAGTACATATGTCCTACTTATTAAATGCCATGCACCCTAACCTATTAGCGTTTAGGGATTATCTTAAAGGTAAATTACGATTATTAAAAAATGAAGGTTTTGGCATAGCCAAAGTATCTATGGCAAGGTTGAAATGGCAAGTTAAAACTGCCCTGCAGCGATGTGGCAGGCCTGAGAAATGATTTACAGGACTACTTTAGTGGGTGGTACAAAACGTGTTGCAGCCCACTTGTAGCATTTAAACTAAAGGCCCTGGGTACATGTAGTACCATTAACTAGGGTTGTGTAAGTAAATAATATGGTTCAATCAGGTGTAGGATAATTGTACCTTGTTTTGGGGAAAGAGAACAGGCAGTTTAGCACTGATTAGCAGGGGTAAAGTGCACAGAGTCCTAATGTCAACAAAACTGAATTCAGCAAAAACAGGAATGAAGGCAAAAAGTCTGGGCACAATAGCACACCATGTATGTCAGGCTTAACAGTGGGTATTTGGTTAACTATTATGTGTTATTCTGTGTAGAAGTTATAATCCCAGTTAATGGTGAATGTACCTACAATACAGCTTTACTCCTGTTGCAATTTTGCAGAAGCGTTACACCCTATGATTAGACCACACAATACATTGACTAAACTTAGTTTAACTTCCTACTAACTGAATAATCACAATGTGAACACCTTCCTTAAAAAGTCCCGCAACGGAAATCTCTAGATATATTTTACTTTCCCTTCTTCATGTACTATAATTTGCTACTGCTATTACTTCTTGAATGTACAACTGCAATGAGTGGGCATTTGCCTTACTGTTGTGTGACACTGTATGTGGAAGTTGGATTACCATAATTAACGTGCCTATAGTAGAACATTGCAAAATCACAACAGCAAAGTATTTAAAAAACATAATAACTGAATTTCCTTTAAACTTACACATGCCAAATCTTGTTTAACTTTCCTTCTAGCATTGTTGCATGGTTACTGCATCTGCGTTTATCACTATTACAGCTTAAGACATCTCAAGCCTACAGTTTCTCTTTAAAAGTACATCATTCAGTTTCCATAGAATGACTTCTTTCTCATTTATTGCCTCATTAACTTGTCACTTAAAGATCTGTAACCTTAAGATTATATCAGGTATGCCATATGTTACACATGGCATCCTTGGCATGGTTTCTCCTGTCTTTTTGCCCCTACCCCCTGTATTTTTGCCTGTATGCTGGACTTTGTTTTTGCTGGTATTTGTGCAAGGGCTCACTGTGTAAATTGTGATTATAATTGGTTATTCATGGTTGGCATATTTTATTTACTGGTAAGTCCCTAGTAAAGTGCACTCTGTGTGCCCAGGGCCTGTAAATCAAATGTGACTAGTGGGCCTGCATCACTGGTTGTGACACCCACACGAGTAGCCCAGCAAACCTATTGCAGGCCTGCCATTGCAGTGTCTGCAAATGCAGTTTTAAACTGCCCTGTTGAACTGACCAGGCAAGTGCACCCACTTGCCAGGCCCAAAACCTTCCCATTTTCTACATGTAAGGCACCCCTAAGGTAGGCCAAAGGTAGCCCCATGGGCAGGATGCAATGTATGTGAAAGGTAGGATATGTACTGGTGTGTTTTACATGTCCTGATAGTGAAATACTGACAATGTTGTTTTTAACTACTGCAGTGGCTATCTCTCCCTTAGACTATCATTGGAGCTGCCTTGTAAAATTTTACAAGTGTAATTGTCAATGGGGAAGAGATAGAGATTTGGAGTTTGGGTGCTCTGAACTCAGGATCTAAAAACACATCTTTCTGTGAAAGTGGTTTTTAAATTGTGTGTTTGAAAATGCCACTTTTTGAAAGTGGGCTTTTTCTTGAATTACTATTCTGTGCCTCTGCCTGCCTGTGGAGTCAACGTATGGCTAAGACTGACAGTAGGGATGTTTGTGCACTCACTCTAAACAGTCACACAAAGGAAGCTGAGGTGTGGCCTGCATATCCAGAATCACCAAGATGATGGGCTTTCCTGAGCTAGAGTGGTGGGAGGAGTATTCACTGACACTTGAGTAGGGCTATGACTGTCCTCTCACAATGCTGTTGCCACCCCCATGTAGTGTGCCTGGAGTCTGGACAGGGCAAGGCAGGATCTGTGCACTATATAGATTATCCTTTGAAGTATGCCTACTTCAAAGGCCAAAAGGGGTATAAGTATCGGACCTCTAACCCCATATTTTGAGAACACTTCTCGACTAAGAGGAGATTCTGCAGAGGAGAAGAGCTGAAGAAGCTGTGGGAGAGGAACTGACACTCTGCTTGTTGCTGTGTTGTGCTTGTGCTTCTGTCTTGGAGATGTATAAGGACTGGACTTTGCTTTTGTATCCTGCCTACCTGCAGTCCCGGACTCATCTGCTGGGAGTTCTGACCTGCCAAGTGGTTCCAATTCCAATTCTGAGTCCTTTACTGTGGCTCTGCTGAAAAAAAGGAGGAAAATCCATGCACCGGTCTTCAGCGCCTGTTTTTCCCGCCACAAGCTTGCTGTGCATTTGAAAAACAAATGCATTGCTGTGGTGCAGCTAAAGAATCAACGCAGCACCTGCCCTGCGGCCTGAAAATTGCCGAAGCACGAGTCCCGAGCACCGTATCTCCAACATCTGAGATACCCGCTCCGACTCCCCCCAACTCCGATACAGGCCCTGCTGTGTGGCTGAAGACTCGACACATCACCTACTCATGGCTGGCAGAATCGACATAGTGCCTGTTTCGCTGCCATTGCTTCGTGCCAGCATGTCCGGACATTCCATGCATCACACCTGTGCGCAAAGTCTACAATAACGCTGAGCTTCAGTGAGGAACGGAGAATGTGTGTCCGGAGAAAAGACGCACCACCTCCCTTTACAGTAAAAAACAATGCATCACCTCCCCTGTGTAGCAGTAAGAAGCCGATGCATTGCCTCCTCTGGGAGCAAACAAACAACGCATCACCTTCCCTGCATATAAGGAACCATCGCATCACCTTCCTTGCATGTAAGGAACTGACGCACCAGTGGGATTTTCGGCACCTCACTTGCCCTGCACCTGTTTCGGCTTTGATTTTGACACATACAGGTACCTTGTGCTAAAAGTGACAAATCCATAGTTTTATAAGGACTGAACTGTTTTCAATCTTTTAAAAGTGATATCTTGATTTGTGTATGTTGGATGTTTGTACTTTTGGTCTTGTTTGGTTTAGACACAAATGGGTTATTTTTCTAAACTGGTGTGGTGTCCATTTGTAGTATTTTCCCTGTGTTACTGTGTGTTTATGTGCAAATACTTTACACATTGCCTCTGAGATAAGCCTGATTGCTTGTACAAAGCTACAAAGGAAGTGAGCTGGGGTTAACTTGGGTGTGCAGCTCCCCTACCCTGACTAGAAGGAAGGGTCCCTACTTGGACAGGGTGCAAGCCACTGCTGACTAGAGACCCTCATTTCTAACACCTTATAATAGGATAAGAAAATGAATCACTGGCACCAAACCTAAGTGGTACTGAAACTATAGATTTCATTACAGTTTGTAGAAAGTATTGGAAGATTCCAAATGAAAACCTTAATTATCACATTCAACCACAGGTATTGCCTTATTGTCTCTGTGAGCAAAGCTACTGTAATATGAATATCCTTGTTCTGGCTTTAATAGCCATGTAAAGGTAGACTTTTTAAAATTTGTTCTTGGAAACAAAGATATTGGATGAACTTGGCATAACCTTAGTATCTAGTAATAAAAGGTAACTTTCTGCTGTTTCAAGTTTCCAAGATTACCAGCATAGAGCATGTTTTAAGTTTCTTATCAGGTCAGAGTGTAACTTTAAAATCATTGGTATTTGTTCTAATTACCATACCAGTTTGAACCAGTTACTTTACAAACTATGCATTTTACTGACACAGGTTTGTCTCAGGTGGGCAATACAAGGATTATCATCCATGAAATGAAATGGTGTCAACGCTTACATTTGGTGGACAGCATTTTGACATTGATGAACCTCTCGTAATGACTGTGCTTTGTGGTAGGAATGACATAAGCACAATTACTGCTGTTTCTTTACATTCATAAATTTCAGAAAATTGACAACCCCCATAAAATGTCAAATAATTGATTTCTGAACAATTGCGTAGGCCAGGTCTTGCGCCCCACCTTCTACATGCAGCCAATTTTGCACCCCGCAGTCAGCGCTCATGTGCAGTGCTGGATGGCTGCTGGAGCATCCCAACTTCCACAGACTTCCAACACTTGCTACACTTGGCCTTTGGCTTTGTGTAGCGATGGTCGACCACAGCAGCACCCCACTCTTTTGTGGGTGGTCAACCGCTATTGTACATGGCCTCTGTCCAGGTCCTGTGTCCAACATACTTGGGTAGCCAACCCTCACTATGCCCAGCCAGGGGTTAGCTGCATGATCTCATGATCTGGCTGCATGGCGTGGCCTCTTGTCTGTTCCCGTTCCCTAACCTCCACAGGTAGCTAATGCTTAATGTGAACAGCTTGTAGCTTTAGTTTAAAAAAAAAATTCTTGTAAGGTACATAGATCCAAAAATTGGATTTGCGATCACGGACATGCTGGTAAGACTGCTACTTCAACTCTAGGCTAGGATTCACAAACCCACATTAACCTATGGATGAATCTGTAGTTCCAGACACACAAATTCACCAGTAGTTGAACCGGAGTCCTTGAAACTTACTCTGGGGTTGCAGCACCAGCTTTTGAATATTGTTTTGGATTTGCAGTTCCCATCAAAGGCCTGTGGTACTAGGGCTCTCGCATAGGTGTGTGGATCCACAAACTAGACAAGTGTGCCCCCTTCAAAATTGACTTTTTTACTTCATACAGAGGGGGTCTCTTTGTGCCCCCACATCTGCCTATGGCTCACCGTGTTTACCTTGCCCCTGAAGTTCCTTTTTAGCCTTTTTTCTAGACACAAGAACCAACTCTCCATGTGCTGTAATGGCAGCTGCCACATTTTTTCCCATGTTGCGGCCTATCAGTGAAACAGCTTCGGCTTTGCTGATTTGGCTCTGGACCCACAAACCTGAAATAGGTGACAGTAAAACCAATTCCTCAGCCAATTAACAGTTCAGATATCTCTAAAATGTAACCTCTTCATGACCCACCAGAGCAGCCTTTTAATCACAGATTTCTAGAAAACTACGAAATGGATTTAAATCAAACTAAGAAAAGGCCCTTCCTTGAGTAAGCTCTTCCCTTATGCCAGATTTGGTGCAATTCTGTTCAGTTGTTTTGTTCCTTATCTAGGAGCAAAGAATACTGTTGTATCTTTGTTTGGAGCATGTCTCTTCTTTCTAAATGTGAAGGAGTTGTAGACCCTAACAGGAAGGTGACTCTACATGATAGAATTCAACTTGAACAGTTGAGTGCAGAAAGGAGGGTGAGAAAACGTACCATTGTATCTTAATGATTACATTCTTAAGTAGTGTTTATCAACAATGTATCTAAATCCTATTCCTTGCTGCATGATTACATTTCCCCTGTTATGGTATCAATTCTGTTTTTAAATGTTTAACAATTGTTCCATGTTCAATTCCTTTTCCTCTTTCTCGTTTCCCCTCTTCTTCATTTTTTTATTATATCATTATATTGTTTGTGAAGGGAATATGTGTTGTATCTTGCCCTTTAAGTGTGATGCACCTATAAGAATGTTAGGTGCATCACTAGAACACTGGAGGCCACTTGAGAAGAGATACCGAGACATTGTGTACCGTGGTGTGGTCGCTCTCAGGTTGGTTTTAATAAAGACACACACTTCAACGTTATCATGGTGTCGACCCCTTTTATTAAATACCATGGGGCTTAAGATGGGAAAATATTATTTTGGGAACAGCCCGCTTTCTCCCCACTCTCATTTGATGAATGGCATGAAACTTGCCATATAGAACCAACGTGGATGCTCTTTTTTTGAGTTTCATGAACAGCAGTAGAATTATTAAGAAAATAAGAAATGTCTTTCTAATGGAAACTCATACCTAACAATAAACACACTAGCACCAAATATATGGTGTATATAAAGATATATGCTAACTGGCCAACTGAAAAAACACTGACATTCAATAGTTATGGTTATTTCACAATCTGCAACTCCCACAAGACCCGTGCAAAATCAAAACTCACACAACAAATGCAGTGTTCATAACCTCCCCTTTGAGTTAAGAAATAAAATTACAAATTTCAAAAACAATTTTTCAGGTAAATTTACATTTCACATGAGGTAACTATAAATCGAGTATTATTTACTGGTTTGCGAATGTGTTGTTATTTAAATAGCGGTCTTATTGGTGTTGTTACTCGGTAAAAAATATTGTGAGATAATAAGCATTGCTTTTAGTGTGAGAGATATGGTTTGCATGACTGTTTCACGAGTAATGGATTTCAGGTTATACCCATTTCAATTTCAACGTCATTTAAACGGTACTTTTTCAGTGAATTTTAGCTGTGAGCAGCAAGGTGGGTCACTGGGCCTAACCTTTTGCTTACCCTTGCACATATACTCCTGCAGCCAGCCAACCACCACTGGATCAAACCTTCAAGCAGGAAATGCATCTTTTACTTATTTTTATTTGTTTTTCATAATTCATTTTGGTGCATATTACCAAGGGTGGAGATAGGCAATTATTGCCGGTTTAGCGGCCGTTTTCGTCCGCTAAGCGGCAATAATTCTATCGCTCCATTAGCAAGCTGTCGCTAACTGATGTTAGCGGCTTTTAGGCGATAGCGAGCGGTTTGGGGCCCGCTTTGGATGTCAGCGATATTTATCACTAATGACATCCAAAGTGGGCGTACCCAACCTGTTAGTGACTGAAAGCAGTCGCTAACGTCGCTATCGCCTATTAGCAAGGCAGGTGTAGCGATGGAAATATTCCCGCTATCGCTAAAAACCAACGCCTGCTCTGACCAGTTCCTAGCCATGTTATCCAATGGGAGGTGGATAACAAGGCTGAGAGCATTTCGTAGCTAATGCGTGAATATTGCTGTATTCTCAGAGATATTCACGAATTTCGCCGCTATCGCTGGATATTTTAGCATAATGGAGAAAAACGTTGCTAATAGCATGTTTTCGCTACTAACATATCCAGGATAGGCAGCGATAAAAAAATCATCGCTAAGCCTATTTAGCGATAAATATCGCTGCTTGTTGGTAATATGCCCCTTTGTTTTTTAATTTTTAGTTGGTTTATGGACTCCAATGATTTTCACAGACCCTTGTGAGGGGAACCCGCAGCATAGGATCCAACAAGGCATTTACTGATCCCAAGGCAGGGTCTGGTGATCTTGGAGCTGTGCTTGACTTCAGCAAACCCTGTTCGGGGGTCCGAGAAAACCGTTAAAAGGGACGTTTTTAAAAAAAAAAAAAAAAATTTAACTTGTGGTCCTTGCCCCCCACTCCCCTGACTGGAGTCAACAGATCAGGTCATGCTTCTTCTACAACCTTCTGGCTTATTCCCTGATGCGGGGACACAGCTGGTAATGGAACTGAAACAGCTCTTTCTCTGTTGCGTCAGCCAACCAGAGGTCTGAGGTCCATAAACTTTAGTGTGGGTCAGCAATCCTCAAATGGACGAAAGGAAAAAAAATCCCTTTCCTGAATCAGTTTTGGTTACTTTTTGCATTTATGGCTGCAATCATATGCATTCACGAAAATATCATGATTAGTATGTATCCATGAGCCTCGTGGCACAGATAAGCATTAGAGGGGGCCATTTGGAAGAACATAGTGCACACCTCTCTACCATGGGGAAACACTGGCCGCCTTAGAGGGCTTAAAAATCCCTTAAAAAGAGAGTGGAAAGGGAACACTTGTTTCATGGTCCAAGATACTCCTGGCGTTTTAGGAGGCAAGCACCACCACACAAAAAATGTTTTGCTGGGGAAGTTGCTTTCAAAAGCTCTGCTAGGAGCTGGGTAATGTAATTCCCTTAGTGCAATTGCCATTACGGTAATTACTTGGCAAGGCCCCTGACACTGCTTCCCATGTTGCGGTCTATCAGTGAAACAGCTTCGGCTTTGCTGATTTGGCTCTGGACCCACAAACCTGAAATAGGTGACAGTAAAACCGATTCCTCAGCCAATTAACAGTTCAGATATCTCTCAAATGTAACCTCTTCATGACCCACCAGAGCAGCCTTCTAATCACACATTTCTAGAAAGCTACGAAATGGATTTAAATCAAACTAAGAAAAGCCCTTCCTTGAGTAAGCTCTTCCCTTATGCCAGATTTGGTGCAATTCTGTTCAGCTGTTTTGTTCTTTATTTAGGAGCAAAGAATTGTATCTTTGTTTGGAGCATGTCTCTTCTTTCTACATGTGAAGGAGTTGTAGACTCTAACAGGAAGGTGACTCTACATGATAGAGTTCAAATTGAACAGTTGAGTGCAGAAAGGAGGGTGAGAAAACTTACCATTGTATATTAATGATTACATTCTTAAGTAGTGTTTATCAACAATGTATTTAAATCCTATTTCTTGATGCATGATTACATTTCCCCTGTTATGGTATCAATTATGTTTTTAAATGTTTAACAATTGTTCCATGTTCAATTCCTTTTCCTCTTTCTCGTTTCCCTTCTTCTTAATTTTTTTATTATATCTTTATCATGTTTGTGAAGGGAAGATGTGTTGTATCTTGCCCTTTAAGTGTGATGCACCTATAAGAATGTTAGGTGCATCACTAGAACACTGGAGGCCACTTGAGAGGAGATACCGAGACATTGTGTACCGTGGTGTGGTCGCTCTCAGGTTGGTGTTAATAAAGACACACACTTCAACGTTATCATGGTGTCGACCCCTTTTATTAAATACCATGGGGCTTAAGATGGGAAATTATACTTTTGGAAATAGCCCTCTTTCTCCTCACTCTCATTTGATGAATGGCATTAAACTTGCCATATAGAACCAACGTGGATGCTCTTTTTTTGAGTTTCATGAACAGCAGTCGAATTATTAAGAAAATAAGAAATGTCTTTCTAATGGAAACTCATACCTAACAATAAACACACTAGCACCAAATATATGGTGTATATAAAGATATATGCTAACTGGCCAACTGAAAAAACACTGACATTCAATAGTTATGGTTATTTCACAATCTGCAACTCCCACAAGACCAGTGCAAAATCAAAACTCACACAACAAATGCAGTGTTCATAACCTCCCCTTTGAGTTAAGAAATAAAACTACAAATTTCAAAAACAATTTTTCAGGTAAATTTACATTTCACATGAGGTAACTATAAATCGAGTATTATTTACTGGTTTGCGAATGTGTTGTTATTTAAATGGCGGTCTTATTGGTGTTGTTACTCGGTAAAAAATATTGTGAGATAATAAGCATTGCTTTTAGTGTGAGAGATATGGTTTGCATGACTGTTTCACGAGTAATGGATTTCAGGTTATACCCATTTCAATTTCAACGTCATTTAAACTGTACTTTTTCAGTGAATTTTAGCTGTGAGCAGCAAGGTTGGTCACTGGGCCTAATCTTTTGCTTACCCTTGCACATATACTCCTGCAGCCAGCCAACCACCACTGGATCAAACCTTCAAGCAGGAAATGCATCTTTTACTTAATTTTTTTTTTTTTCAGAATTCATTTTGGTGCATATTACCAAGGGTGGAGATAGGCAATTATTGCCGGTTTAGCGGCCGTTTTCGTCCGCTAAGCGGCGATAATTCTACCGCTCCATTAGCAAGCTGTCGCTAACTGATGTTAGCGGCTTTTAGGCGATAGCGAGCGGTTTGGGGCCCGCTTTGCATGTCAGCGATATTTATCGCTAATGACATCCAAAGTGGGCGTACCCAACCTGTTAGTGACTGCAAGCAGTCGCTAACGTCGCTATCGCCTATTAGCAAGGCAGGCGTAGCGATGGAAATATTCCCGCTATCGCTAAAAACCAACGCCTGCTCTGACCAGTTCCTAGCCATGTTATCCAATGGGAGGTGGATAACATGGCTAAGAGCATTTCGTAGCTAATGCGTGAATATTGCTGTATTCTCAGAGATATTCACGAATTTCGCCGCTATCGCTGGATATTTTAGCATAATGAAGAAAAACGTTGCTAATAGCATGTTTTCGCTGCTAACATATCCAGGATAGGAAGCGATAAAAAAATCATCGCTAAGCCTATTTAGCGATAAATATCGCTGCTTGTTGGTAATATGCCCCTTTGTTTTTTAATTTTTAGTTGGTTTATGGACTCCAATGATTTTCACAGACCCTTGTGAGGGGAACCCGCAGCATAGGGTCCAACAAGGCATTTACTGATCCCAAGGCAGGGTCTGGTGATCTTGGAGCTGTGCTTGACTTCAGCAAACCCTGTTCGGGGGTCCGAGAAAACCGTTAAATGGGACGTTTTTAAAAAAAAAAAAAAAATTTTTTTAACTTGTAGTCCTTGCCCCCCACTCCCCTCACTGGAGTCAACAGATCAGGCGATGCTTCTTCTACAACCTTCTGGCTTATTCCCTGATGCGGGGACACAGCTGGTAATGGAACTGAAACAGCTCTTTCTCTGTTGCGTCAGCCAACCAGAGGTCTGAGGTCCATAAACTTTAGTGTGGGTCAGCAATCCTCAAATGGACGAAAGGAAAAAAAATCCCTTTCCTGAATCAGTTTTGGTTACTTTTTGCATTTATGGCTGCAATCATATGCATTCACGAAAATATCATGATTAGTATGTATCCATGAGCCTCGTGGCACAGATAAACATTAGAGGGGGCCATTTGGAAGAAAATAGTGCACACCTCTCTACCATGGGGAAACACTGGCCGCCTTAGAGGGCTTAAAAATCCCTTAAAAAGAGAGTGGAAAGGGAACACTTGTTTCATGGTCCAAGATACTCCTGGCGTTTTAGGAGGCAAGCACCACCACACAAAAAATGTTTTGCTGGGGAAGTTGCTTTCAAAAGCTCTGCTAGGAGCTGGGTAATGTAATTCCCTTAGTGCAATTGCCATTACGGTAATTACTTGGCAAGGCCCCTGACACTGCTTATGAAAGGTTTGGCTTATTTTGACTATGTATTGTTTTGCCTACTGAGCAACCCTAATTTCATACCAGAGGTGAAAAAACACACAATATTTCACCCAGTCTTGTGTTAGCCAGAATAATTTGCCCACCCCTTCTGACCACACACTCATTTTCTGGCCAACAATAGACTGCTTCTTTTTCACTAATGTGAAATATTGAGCAAAAAACCTCTTTGAGAGAGACAGTCAGGCTTCTGATCGATACAGGACTATCCCACATAAATGTAGACCATCCTGATAATTGTATTGAAGCCAACATGTAACACTTATATTTATATTAATATTTACATTGGTAAAGCACAGTTGTTACCTGAAAAAAGGACCCTGGTGCTGGCTATACTAGAACATGAGGTCAGGAAGTAAAGCGGACAAAGCTTAAATAGTGTAGAGCCAGGTTTTAAGGTTTTCCTAAATGCTTAAAAATGACTAATAGTTTGAAGGGTAGCAGGCAGGCTATTCCACAGTTTAGCAGCCTGTACAGAAATGCACGACCTCCTACTCTGGTTCTTCTGAACTTTGGTACAATAAGGAGGTTAGCAGTGGCAGGGCAAAATGATCTTTGAGGGGTGTAACATAGCAGATTATCCTGAGGGAGGCGTGGTCCAATATGATGAAAGGCTCTGTGTACTATGCAGAGAGATTTAAATTGGATTTACTTTGGCACAGGGAGCAAGTGAATCGAATCTAATGCAGCCACAGTCAAGAGAGTGAGCTAGCTTTGTCACCGCTGCTTGAATGGGGAAAATGCATTTGAAGAGAAATGTGGAAACCCCAAAAACAAGAACATTGCCATAATCAAGTCTGCATAAAATTACAATCTGTACAATTAATGGATGTAAGTGGATGGGAAGCAAAGGATGAAATTTAAGGAGTGTCCGCTTTAATGCAAACCAGGTGGATCATAGTTTGTTGACATGACTCATGAGTGAGAGATCGTAATCCATATATACTCCCAAACTATTAACTGTATGTGCGACTACAGGGGTAGAGTTGTCCTCGAAAGTCCAGATACTCACTGGCAGAAGGTGCATCAGTTTCCCTGTGTTTACAGTACGTAACTTTTGTTTTGTCATCATTGAATGTAATTCAGTTGGCACAAAGCCAACTCAAGGTGTCACACATACAGTTATGAAATAACAACATTGTGTCTGGAAGCTATGGTCAAATGTTAGAATGAGTTGTGTGTTGTCTGCATGGTTGACAAGTTGAGACCATGGGATCCAATAAACTGGACCAATGGTCTGAGATACACATTACTTCTTCCCTTTAACCCGCCATAAACAACACCAACACACAGACAAAAATAAAAATACAACCCCACTTTCATGGGTGACCACAACAGGAAAAGCTGTAAAACAAAACATGGAGTATTAAAATGTTTCCAATTATTAAAATCTACCCTTTTTTTGAAAAAAAAGATGGAGAATGAACAAGTATCTGAGGAACTCTCATTGGAGGGATACTTTCTTCCAGAATGCAGCCATAAATCGGAATTGGCTCAGTCAAGTCTTTCATGTGCAAGGTCTTGTATGGCATACTCTACTGTCCAGCTCTCTCAGTAATCCTGCTCAATGTCTATTTGTGCCTATTGGCACAGGAAATTGAATCCCCCCAATCTTCAATTTCAGATCAACTGTAACAACAACTATACTTACATTGTTTAGATCACACATACCTCTGAAAGGAGGAGTACTAAATGTGCATACATAGTTTACATCAGCATTGCTAAAAAACCTTCTCAACAGATTCTCGTGGATACATAACAAAGTGGTCAGAATGATCCTTAACTAAATTTTCAAAATAAGCTTTATTCGATTTTAGTCATTTAAAATCACAAAAGCACTCATATTCATAAAAGCCGATACAAACATTTGACATATACATTAATTAAAAATGCCTTATCTATCACAAAGTGCATAAAGTGCTCTCAAGTAAGAGTAAATTAACCTACAGAGTAATGCGGTCCAGACTTCGGTCAGAGTAAATATGTTGCCTTACACTTTTTCTGACTCTCAGTGCATTTTTGAGAAAGCCAGACATGGCACATACAGATAAAATACTATCTAAAAATTGTAAGTGTATTAAAGCTGGTCTGCATTTTCTCCAACCTGCCTGTTTTAACAAAGGGAGGATCCATCTAGTTCTTTCCTTTGCGTAAAATTTGCAAACCAATGTCACGTGGATAGTAGATTGTGGTGACACGTTGATCCTTAATTAAAAAAGAAATAACTGCACGAAAACTGCATTAAGAGCTCTTCATTTCTGACTAGTGGATTATAGGATTAAATTAATCACGTCCATGTTAATTTTTGAAAGTTAATACCTATGCTCGAATTCCCTCCTCTTCCTACCTCCCCTTCCTCTGGATCAACTCTTTCTATCTTGTTGTATCTCTTTCAACATCACCAACAATGTCAGGAACAGCAGTTTATACAATGTACATTATCTATGCATGTTTCAGCTTTCTTTGATACATTTTGACTGATGCATGCTGGGCTTTACGTTTTCAGCTGTTTTTCCTACCTCCATTTCTAAAAGCTTGGAGTTCATTATTTAAAATCACGAGGGTTTGAATTAATTTACAATGGATAATATATTCAAAGTTGTTCTAAACCAGTGCCCCCAAAATATGCCTTGCCTGGGGCCCAAAACATCTATACGATTTGTTTTAGGGGACACTGTCTAAAGCCTTGAAAAAGTCCTGTTTAGAGATGTATCTGGGTTTAAAAAGGATGCTCAACAGGATAAAGAAGAGGTCTGCTAAAATGAGGCATTTCACGTTGATCTGATCAAATATTACTAGATCCACGATTTTCCCTTTTCTATGCAACCTGGATTTGTAGGCTTTGTTCAGCCTTTGTTGTGTTAACAGCTTTCGGAGAGATTTGGCGTATGTATAAGAGGGATTGTCCCAGTTGATGCTAAAGTCGCTGAGATGAATTTTGTTAACATTCTGCATTTTGCTGTAAATATAGTCAGTAAGATCGATATGAGGTACAAGTTTTTGTGATCATGGTAAATAAGGTGTAACTACAAGATAGTATTGAAAGATGCATTCCATGCCACCTTTAAGACTTCAAAGGAATTGAATTGTGGGTGACATTTTTTGCAGTTGAGATTGCTGCAGTGTATGACTGCGAGCCTCCATTGATGTAATTTATGCTTCCTGGTGTAACGGTTAAATCATGTAATTTTATTTCATAGTAGTTCATTTCAAGAGAACGTTCGTTGCTGACTTGGTTTTCTCTCTCTGGTTGTTTTTTTTACATGAGGCCACTTTGTTTTTAATTTGTCCAGCAGGATGGTGGAAGAGAGAATACCTATTTCGTTTTTTAGGAATGTTAAATTTATTTATAGTTCAGCAGCTTGAAGAAGGAGAGGAGACTTCTTCTACGTTATATAGCGGAGGCTTGGGTAGATCAGTTGGCTTAGTATATAAAATTAGTTAAGATGACACTGCTTCATTTATAAAGGTGAATACTTTTTCTATGTATGCCAGATTACAGAGAAGCATTAGTCTTTTTATTTTTTCACTGACCGTGTCACTTGTCATAGGAGGAGGAGATTGCTCTCATTTCATTTGTAGGGGTGCATCATAATCAGATGTAGAGCATACTCCCACATAATCTTGAAATGATATTAATGGGAATTGTTAGAATTGTATTAACATAACTACGTGACATACCTTATGCTATTGACAAGTATTAAGAAAAAGTAAGATAGAAAATAAATGTAACTAGCAGAAAAAGTTAATATGAGGAACTTGTATTGTGAAACTGACAAATATTCATATATTGAATGTGCTTACTAATTGTGACATTTCATACATAGGTACATGCATTAGTTGGAGATGTATAAATGTTTACATGAATTCTCAAAGCTTACATGATGCATTCTTTTGTTAGCTGAAATTGTAGGCCTGAAATGCAAGTCCCTGACAACTCCAGCTTTAGAATTAACTGTTTAAATTTCATATGTGCTGTGGAATCTGTTCTTTCTCACATTTTGCACTGCTGGTGAAGAAGCGCTCTTTAAGGCAGAATAATGTCTGTGTTTTAGCAGCTAGGCAAGGAGATCAAAAGTTACATTCTTGTCAATTGGGTCGATATAAGAAGGACACTACGATTTACACCGGAGAAGTCCTGGGAACCAAAGACAAATTATCGCAAGAAAGGTACATGGACAACATCATGAAAAAGTACACCCAGGACTGTACCCAGAGTGGATGTGTGAGCAAGGTGTATTATGGGATTTCTATCTATGGGTAACTGATTGTTTGAATTAGGGAATGAGCTCACTCCTTTCTTGCCTTCGGAGAGAGAGCATCTTAGTACAAGCTCTTTCCTTGCAATGGTGGCTTTATGCTACTTGACCCATTGATGGAGGAGAGGTTTCTTAACCACTTGAATGCTAATGACAAGGGTAACTCGTCATGGAGTTTCCATTGATTTCAATGGAAATTACATGGAAGATCTAAAATAGCCTTAGCATCCAAGTGGTTAGGAAGACTCCACGCTCTGACACCTTTTATCCTTTCTATTGAAAATGCGTATGTAGGGATGTCACCTTAGCGTTAGAGTAAGGGTAGATTAATGCTTTTCACTCACAAACCCTCAATGCAGGTAAACTTGAACTCATGCGTCCTGATTTTCTGTATCCTTCTTCTTGAATTAATAGTTTGTTCATGCTGCACCGTTTATATTGGATGCACAGATTTAGCTTCATGCTAATTCCTTTGTATTTCTATACCATTTTGTTGATATATCTCTATGTCCAGTTATTTTTGGTTTTGTGATAAA
Organism: Lissotriton helveticus; assembly: GCF_964261635.1. Classification (NCBI taxonomy): domain Eukaryota; kingdom Metazoa; phylum Chordata; class Amphibia; order Caudata; family Salamandridae; genus Lissotriton; species Lissotriton helveticus. Next base: position 1,033,744,200 of record NC_136067.1, on the reverse strand, counting down.
CTACCTTTAAGTAGTTGTCCGTGGGTTATTATGTATCCAGAACAGTTATTGGCTCATTGCCTTTTCTCCCATTTACACTTTTATACTGCGGAAAAAAACTAATCTGAGTGTAACTCTAGAATAGGTCTAGAACTTATGGGCCCGGCCCTTTCAGTTGGCAGCAGAGTAAGATGGTTCGCACATGAAGAAGGGAAAATTCTAGAAGTAATCTAGTTTAGATAGAACTTAGAACCCCAAAGCCCCAAACAAGAGCCCCAATGGTCGAGAACGGAAGCTGACGAAATCTGATGGAGACCAATGGATTTTGATGGTGCGGCGAGATCAGCAGCAGAAGGAGGAGTGAGTATTACCAGGGTGTATGCAGTATGTTAGATTGCCAAGAATGGTTTGATTGTGTGATGTCTTGCAGAGTTCGGAGTGAGAGTTGAGTGAATGTAGTTTTGGGTCTCATGTGGCCCAAGGATTTAGATTTGAGTTGCCGGTCCCGAAGTTATCATCAGACGTCAACAGCAGTTCCACCTAAGATAGGGAACTTTTGTGTGAATGGAATGTATGGGTAATGTCTGCTGGACCTTATGTGCAGGGGTTAACTATACTAATTCAGGTGATCCACACTGGTCAAGGGTTACTGTGTGTGAATGTTCTTGAGTGGTTGAATTCTATTGAGTGGCAGACAATTACGGATTTAAGATGATTGTGTGAGTGGAAGCGTGAAGAGAATTTATGAAGGAGGGTGAGCAGCTGCAAGGAGTGAGAGTGTCGTCAGACTGTGCCATGCTGCAACACTTTGGTTGGTGTAACACCGCGCTGGGATTGATCTGTAGTCTTCGGGAAGTCTGTGGTTGAAAATGATTGTTCTGTCGAAACACATTGAACAACAAATTGCATTTTCAATCATGCAATGCTTTAGGGTGTTAATGGATCTTTTCAGGGGTGTTGAAGGGGTTGTTACTCGAGTGAGCAAAGAGGCTCCACCCCAGCACACTATATGGCAACAAAAGTTGGGTTCCCCACTATAATTTGGCATCTAAATTGGCACAAGATCACTGAAAAAGAGGGTGAATTGTCACTTCCACTCTTTGGTCCATTCAGGTTAGATGTATTGAATCAATTTAGAGGAGCGATGTTTGCGCTGCGACCTTTGCTTACACCCACACAGTTTGAAGTACTAGATACATGGATGCATGCAGCTCGTGCTAAGTAGAGAGAGAAATATCAAGGGCGAATGAAGAAACTGTGAGGAAGTAATAGGACACACAGTGGGACGCTAGTATGAAGAGGTGGAGAGTGGATACCATTGAAGGAGAGAGGTTGTACCCAGTGCTGGAAGGAGATGGAAGACCACAGAATAGAAGCAGAAGGGCAAATGGGAGTAACAGTAGTAACAACGAAGACAGCCTGTTGGATGGGTTGTTAGCCAAACGTTCTCGACCTTACATTCCACAAACTGGTGAAGGGGAGCGAAGCTTAGAAAGTGTAGAGAACGTGGAAAGTGTAGCAGCTCAAGTAAGTCCTACTACAGGGGTCATGGGAAGGATACTGTACATGAGATAAGGGGGAGAAGGAAAACACCTTACTTTGCCTTCCTCCAAGACAATATATACACACAAAAGAAAGTAAGGTGAATACAAGTAGCAATTTTTATATATAGCTATAAAGTTAAGCCAGGAGCAAATTCACTTTCTAAAAACTGCCCTCATCCACAACAAGTTGTGGCATGCTTCCTCACAGGGCTGCTGCAAAATGCCTCAGTGCAGATCATCACTAGAGGCAGAGCAATAGGGAGGGGTAGACAATACAAACAAATAAAGAAGGAAAAGAAAAAGGAACCTAAAAAGGTGCAGATGATGAGTGTTAAAACTGACTAAGGGATATCGCTGGGTGCGCGAATCCGGACAATTTTTTTTAAAAATGAAGCGTGGGCTCCCGAGCCTCATTATGTTTAAGCCCCCGGGTGCGCCAGGTCCCGGGGGTATGCAGAAATTATATATCAGGGGCCCCTGCAGCCCCGGGGACCGCCACCTTCCCGGGGCTTCATTTATGTTTTGCAGGGGGCTCGCAGCTTCCCTGCAGCCCCTGATACTCGATTTAAAAAAAGAATTAAAGTGTGTGTGGGGGGCTCGAGCACCCAACACACACCCTGGGGACCGCCACCTCCCCGGGCTCTCATTAAAAACAAAAACCTGTGTGGGGGGTCTCAATCCACCCACACGCCCTGGGGACCACCACCTCCCCAGGCCACTAACTGTGCAAATGTGGGGTTCCGTTATGGACACCGAGCCCCAGGGATCACCTCCTCCCCAGGGCTTTGTAATGGTTGGGAGGGGGGTTGTGCGGCTCCCTTCTTGGAGCCCTTGATGGCCCAGGGGACTGCCACCCCCAGGGTCAACTCCTGGAGTGTCCCGGGTAACCCACCCATGGGACACTGCTGTTTACTATGATAGGGTGGGTGCACGGCTCCCACCCTACCATAGAAAACTCTGCTTTGCTTCATTGAAGCGAGAGCAGGGAAACCTGTTCTCACTTCAATGAAGCAAAGCAGGATTGCTTTTCCACAATGGTAGCTGCATGTCAGCAGATCCCCATGTGGGCAAGGAATGCCGGCTCCCGCAGGAGGTTGGGAGCTGGCTGGGACCGTGGGGGCATTGGGGCTCCCCCACGGGCCCCAGACCAGACCGAATCACCGGAGGCCCCGCCCCTCCCTGCACCACTGTACAAACTCGCCCTGTGGTGCGTTTTAAGGTGGGGAATTAGTTCCCCTTGAATCCTGAGAGTCCCTTGGGCCATCTAGCCCACCAGGTACCTCCAGTATGCGCCACAGGGCTGCGTTGCAGAGAGGTGGTCCGAGGCCATGCCCCTTTTTACACCTTTCTGCAACACAGCTGTCTGGAGCTTACTGGAGGTACCTGGTGGGCTAGTTGGACCCCAGGGACACTCAGGATTCAAGAGGACTTAATCCCCCAATTTAAAATGCGGCACGGGGCGTGTTTGCACAGTGGTGAAGGGAGGGGGCGGGCCTATTTCAACATGTGTGCAAACACGTCCTGTGGCCTGTTGTAAGTGGCAGGGAAACCTGCTCTCACTTCAATGAAGCAAAGCATGATTGCTTTTCCACAATGGGAGCTGCATGTCAGCAGCTTCCCATGTGGAAAAGCAATGCCGGCTCCTGCAGGAGGTTGGGAGCTGGCTGGGACCGTGGGGGCATTGGGGCTCCTGCACGGTGCCCAACGGATAGGGCCGGCCCCGGGGGATGGGGTCTCCGGGGCCATAATTGGCCTGAGGAGCGGGGCCAGGCTACCCCCTCAGAAAAAATAAAATAAAAGGATGGTCAGGCCCCGGGGGATGGGGTCCCAGGGGTCACAATTGGCCATGGGAGGGGTGCAACTCGGTACCCTCCGCATAATTTAAAACAAAAAAAAGGGAGCAAGGCCCCAGGGGATGGTGTCCCTGAGGCCAAAAGTGGCCAAGGGAAGGGGGCCATGCAACCCCCCCTCCCAAAAAGTATTTAAAAAAAGTAACAGGCAAATCACCGGAGGCCCCGCCCCTCCCTGCACCACTGTACAAACACGGCCTGTAGCACGTTTTATGTGGGGAATTAGTTCCCCTTGAATCCTGAGAGTCCCTGGGGGCCATCTAGCCCACCAGGTACCTCCAGTATGCGCCACAGGGCTGTGTTGCAGAGAGGTGGTCCGAGGGAAATGCCCCTTTTTACACCTTTCTGCAACACAGCTGGTGGAGCTTACTGGAGGTACCTGGTGGGCTAGTTGGACCCCAGGGACACTCAGGATTCAAGGGGACTTAATCTCCCAACTTAAAATGCAGCACAGGCGTGTTTGCACAGTGGTGAAGGGAGGGGGCGGGCCTATTTTGACATATGTGCAAACACGTCCTGTGGCCTGTTTTAAGTGGCAAGGATTAGCCATTTGATGCAATAAATATTTTCAACCATGCAAAATGGAATTGGGCTCAGTTCTTTGGCATACTGTTCCAGAGATTTGTGTCATTTGGGAGGCTCGCTACATCACTGGAGCCCATCGGCGTAAAAGGCAGAGGAATCGCGACTCGAACGTTGTATATATATATATATATTTATATATATATATATATATACATTTTGCGACTTGTATTCACCTTCCTTTCTTTTGTGTGTATGTATTTAAGTCATGGGAATGATATCAGCAGGAATAGGAGGGACAGGAGTGTCCACTTCGGGAGGTGTTGAACAGAATGGTGTCAATGCTGCTTCATGGTTGCCAGAAGCTCTTACAGTACTGGTTACCATTGGTCCTGTTGTTCATGTTTATGACACAGGCTCAGTGGGAAGTTTTAGGCAGAGGCAACACATACATGCTCACGGGACCAGATTGAGAAGAACAGGGAGTACAGATGAACATTTTCAACTTTAGTGCCTATGGAATCCATGACTACTGCCAAGTATGAATTGGCTCCAGTAATATATGGTCTACATACATGGTAAGCACTAGTTCAGATCTGCGAACGTGGGAACCTCCTGTGCCAAGTGACATAACTCAAGAAACAAGCACAAGTCAAAGAACCTCTGAGAATCAGCACATTTTAGACTTTACGGACTTATAGTCATGGTTGAGAGGCCATAATAGCAAAAAGAGAACTAGAATAGTAAGGAGGAGGGAAAACAAAGGGAGTAGAGGCATATCCACTATGATAGGTGCTCAGTGGAGGGTATGTGCATGTTTTCCTGGAGTTAGGGTGACTTTGCTGCATTCACAAATTATTTCCCCAGAGTAAGGGAGAAACCTGCTGTGTGGTACAAGCAAGTTGATCACTTTGTTAGGATCTCCAAAGTGCTGTGGATTGATTTGAATACCTTGTTTGAAATTGTGGTTCCTAGTTATCTATTGTCTACTTATAAGATAGAGTGACCTACTGCTGAACCAGAGAGGGACTTGTTAACTCATGATTCTTCACCAACTGTTATGAAGGTGCAGATCAGGTGATCACATGGTTGCAGCCCCAGATAGCCCCACAAGACATCAGTTGGTTTCAGATGGGTCGAATGACCCAGCAACCTAAAGAGTCAGTACATGCTTACTATGAGACATTGCTGCAAGCAGTACAGTGGGTTAGACACGCTCAACCCTAAAGAACTGGTACAATTTGTGTCCAAATTTGTGACAGGATTGAGACCAGAGATCAGCCTAATTTGTTGGTAAAACAAATCTGTGAATGAAATCCTCTGTTATGCCCAGCATTGCTGTGATGAGGTGGAGTCTAAACATAGAAAGATTGAGTAGAAATTGATGTCAGTCCAAATGTGTTATGCCTAAAAGGGAGAGCAGGTCCAGGTGATGATGGGGGCTGTAGCTTGTGGCCTGGGGAATTTCCCAGGAGGTGTCCTAGTACAATCAGTTGCAGGATTGACAGGTCAGGGAAGAAGAAGAGGCATCCCCATAGATCCAAAGACAAGGGCAGATGTCGCAGCTCCGAAGAAGATCCCTGCCTGTCATTTTTGTCACAAGATCAAGTATTGGAAGCACGAGTGTCATCTTAATCTCACAGATCAAGAGAAGGGAGGAGAACTTGTGCAGGTGGCAGATGGAGTAAATCAGTTACCGACAGTGATCAGGCCAAGATAATTTAATGCTGCAGGGAATCACAAACCATTAATGCAAGTGTCTCAGCCTCCAAGAATTCCACAGGGCAGTCAGACATGTCACCAGATGCCCTTGATGTAAGCCATGGATGGATTTGATACAGACCCGTCCTTATGATGGTGCCTGAAGGGGAGGAAGACTGTACGCTTGGCGCAAATTTAGAGGTAGACCAGAGTGGACCATGCATTTTAGAAAACATGGATGGTCATCCCATAACAATCATGATTGATACTGGTGCTACCCATTCTACCGTGAGATCTTCAGTAGCACCAAACCTGCCCCTCTTGGGAAAATTGATTCAAGTTGTAGTAATCTCTAACAAGAGAATGACAAACCCCTTGGCGTAAGAGGTACCAGTGAAAATCGCAACCTTTCATGATCACCATCAGTTCATGGTGTGTAATTCGAGTCCAGTCTGTTTGCTAGGGCATGGCCTGTTGTGCAAATTGATTTGTACCATCTACTCCACACCAAATGGACTTGAAATGCAAACAAATGATGAGGACATTTACTTCCAAATGGCCAAGCAGAATCTTTATAGTCTCATGTTTCCTTTATTGACAGTGGGTGACATGCCGCTGGATCTCAGAGACACCGTCTCTCCAGTGGTAGGGGACTTCTCAGCGGAAGAAATAGGACTGATTCGAAGAGTCTAGCCAGTCCGCAAACAGGTTAGGCCAAATGCAGGGTTTCCTGAAAATGTTGAGCAGCCATCACAACGCGGGCATTACCACGTGCTGCCATTACGATGCTGCTTTTACAACGCACGTCATTTCAACAACTTGCGCTGGAGGGCACTGTTGGAAAAGGAATAGTTTAAGTTTCTATTCCAACACCTTCCCTACTGTAACGTGGGCTGGAGTTGGAATAGAAAATTAAACTATTCCACTATCCAGCGCTTACAGCGCAAGTCGTAAAAACAGCGTCTTAATGGCACGCGGGGTAAAAGCCCGCGTTGTAATGTCATACAACCCCTGAAAACACCCCAGTACATTCTGACCCCAGAAACAGTGGCAGGGATTACAATTTTCCTATTATGGGATTGCAGAAGCCGAGCGGTAAATATCACATCATCCAAGACTCTAGGAAAAGAAATACCATAGTGATTCCATGTTGTCCCGTGGTACCAAATCCATCAGTAAGTTTATTTCAAATACCTTACAAAGCTGATTGGTTCACAGTGATTGAACTCTTCCAAGCATTTTTCTCTATCCCATTGAATAAGGAAAGCCAATTTTTATTTGCTTTCCATCTGGAGAATCGTGTCTTAATGTGGTGTTGTATCCCTCAAGGGTACATGAAGGTGCATCCATATTCAACCAGATCTTGAAAAAGAACCTTGAGAGCTTGATTCTGCATTGAAACTCAGTGTTGATCCAATACATCGACAACCTTCTTATCACGTCCAAGACGCAAGAGGCTTGCAGGAACTATACCATTGATTTACTGAATCACTTAGCTGACAATGGGCATTAAGTGTCTCAGAGTAAACTTTAGTACTATCTGAACAATGTACAGTACTTGGGTCATCAAATCAAAAAAGGCAAGAGAAACATGTCACCAAAAAGAGTGGAAGCGATCATGAAAATAAATCTACCCACTACCCAAAAGGAGGTCAGAATTTCCTTTGGAATAGTTGGCTACTGCCAACAGTGGATTCCTAATTTTTCCTTAATGGCAAAACCTTTGCAGATTTTGCAGATGTTGACTCACAAAGATGTATGTGATCTGGTACCTTGGGATAACAGTTGTCTGCTTGCCTTCCTGAAGTTGAGAGAGTGCCTGTGTCGTGTTCCAGCTTTAGGAATGTCTAATTACAAAAAAAGCATTTTCGCTATTCTGCTACAAAAGTGAAGGTTGTGCTCTATCTGTATTCACCCAGACACATGGCGGTGCCTGTAGAACAGAAGCTGAGTTCTCAGCTACTCTAGATCCTGTAGCTTCAGCATTACCTGGATTTATCAAATCCATTGCTGCAGCATTTGTCAGTATTGAACAATGTGGGTAAATGGTCAAAATATCGATTCCAAAATATAGACAAACCAAAATATCGAGTCCAAAATATAGAATGGACAAAATATCGAATGGACAGAATATAGACATCAAAAATATCGTTTTGAAGGTAAGTAATGTAATATCGATTTTAAAAATATAGACAGTCAAAATATCGAAGTACATAATATAGTTTATTAAAAATATCGAATTTTTAATAATATCGAATTTTTAAAGTGTTTTTTATGTTAGTATATGTGTGAAAAGTGTATATATTTTTGTAATTTATTTTAAGTAATTAATTTTATGTTATTTAATTATTGTGTAATTTAATTCTGTAGCGGGTTGTGGGTTTATAGGGGAATAGGGTGGGAGGTAATTTAAATATAATTAATTAAATATGTTAATTAAATAATTGGTATTTATTTAAAATAAATGGTAATTAATTTTTAATTGGTAATTAATTAATTCTTAATTGATAATTATTTTTTATTAATTGATTAATTGATAATTATGTGAATAATATTAATTTAATTTCTGTAGCGGGTTGTAGGTTTATAGGGGAATAGGGTGGGAAGGAATTTAATTATAATTAATGTAATATGTTAATTAATGTATTGGTATTTAATTCCAACAAATTGTTAATTAATTTTTAATTGATAATTAAATAATTCTTAATTGATAATTTTTCTTAATTGATTAATTGATAATTATTTGAATTATATTAATTTATTTTCACTACAGTGGGAATAGTAAAATTTACCCCTATGCTATCCAACGCTTTCCCTACTGTTTCACTCTCTGGAGTAGGAATAGTAATTTTTACCCCTACGCTATCCAACGCTTTCCCTACTGTTGCACTCTCTGGAGTGGGAATAGTAATTTTGACCCCTACGCTATCCAACGCTTTCCCTACTGTTGCACTCTCTGGAGTGGGAATCGTAATTTTTACCCCTACGCTATCCAACGCTTTCCCTACTGTTGCACTCTCTGGAGTGGGAATAGTAATTTTTACCCCTACGCTATCCAACGCTTTCCCTACTGTTCCACTCTCTGGAGTGGGAATAGTAATTTTTACTCCTACGCTATCCAACGCTTTCCCTACTATTGCACTCTCTGGAGTGGGAATAGTAATTATTACCCCTACGCTATCCAACGCTTTCCCTACTGTTGCACTTTTTGGAGTGGGAATAGTAATTTTACCCCTACGCTATCCAACGCTTTCCCTACTGTTGCACTTCCAGGAGTGGGAATAGTCATTTTTACACCTCCGCTATCCTACGGTAATAATATTGTGTATTTTTTATTAATATTATGTTAATATATATATATATATATATATGTTTTAACAGATATGATTGTATTTGTTTTTTTTTATAAGTTAAATGAGTTATTTAATACTTTTAAGGTAATTTAAGTATTTTTAAGTATATTTTAGCTATTTATTTTTAATATTTTTATAATTTTACATTAACTTTAAGAAATTCGATCTTTTTATAATGTATATATATATATTTAAACAATATTTTGGGGTCGATATTTTGGTACTTACCTGTTTGTAGATAGGAATTCGATATTTTGTCTGTCGATATTTTGGAATCTATATTTTGGGTAATTTATATTTTATCCCTCGATATTTGGTCAGTGATCCAACAATGTGAAAGCATTGTGAAGGGTCATCCTCTTACGGCATATGTCCCACACTCAGTTGAGCCTTTGATGATACAAACCAAAACACAGCATTTGACAAATAATAAGCTGACAAGGTATGAACAGGTGCTTCTTGCCGCCTAAAATGTTACTCTGAAGCAGTGTTCTGTGCTAAATCCTGGTACCATGTCACCTATTCCAAGTGCTGGTGGGGAAGAATGTGAAGACCATGACTGTCTGGATGTCACTGAGCTATGTACAAAACCAAAACCTGACATTGTTGAAGAACTATTGATCAAGTCCTTTATGGTTTATGCTTAAGAGACAATGAATGAAATTTGAGAGCAGCGTTTGCTGTCTGTACCATTTCTGGAGTAGTGGAAGTTGCTTGGTTACAGGGAGTACACTCCGCACACGTTACTGAAATCATTGCTTTGAATACATGCATGTTGCGTTTCTGAACAGATCCAACTCACCATTTATACCGATAGCCCGTATGGTTTCGGTGTGGTTCATGATTTTGGAGAGCTATGGTCAAAGAGAGGGTTCCTAACATCATTTGGGTCCCCAATATGAAACAGGGACAACTGTTAGAAGCTTTACAATTACCAAGAGAAGTGGCTGCTGTTAAATAGGAGAGAGGTGTGGCGCCACGGCCAGGGCGACTGACGCTGGAATCTGGGGACCACGGTTCGATCCCCGGCTCCGGCGGCAGGTTAGCCCAGCACCATGCGACTCTGGGCAATAGCTCGCTTAATCTTCCCGACGGCCCCCAGCGCCTAGAGACCCTTACGGGTGATTGTGCGCTTTACAAATGTGGACTTTACTTTTTTACTTTTTAAATGCGTAGCCCATGGAAGGGGAAATAATTTTGTTACTACCGTAAATAGGTATGCAGACAAAGTCGCATGCTACTGTGCTGTTCATGCATACGTTTTCAGTGGGAAATATACTGGTGAGAGTACAGACTGAACTCAACATGATGCAAGCTACTGCTGGCACATGGGAGGAAGTGAGGCATTTGGAGATGGAGACCACAGACAAGGAACAGGCGGGTTGGGTCAGAACAGATTGTGAAAAAAATTACATTTGGGTGTCAGTTGATGGCAGGGCAGAATTACCGGGCTGTTTGTTACATCCAATGGCAAGGTAAATTCATGCAGCAGCTCATATAGGAAGGGATGCAATGGTGAGGTTGTTCAGACAGACTTTGAGTGATTGTGGAAGCTGTTAACTAATGAATGCTGGGAAGAAGACTGTTGTTGCTGTGAGCCACATTGGAAGATCAGGGGGTCCCTTTAATTGGATACAAATGGATTTTGTTGAGATACTTGTGTGTAATGTATTGAGATACATTCTGTTGGTTGTGTGCGTCTTTCCTCGATGGGTTGAACCCTTCCCGACTAGAAGGTGTGATAGCCTCCCAGTAGCTAAGTTGTTACTGAGGGAGCTCATTCCTAGATTCGGATTTACAACCACATTGGAATTGGATACAGGCACACACTTCTACAATGAAGTTATGAAGTTGCTGTGCACCGCCTTGAGTGTGGATCAAAGACTATATTGTAGCTACGGACAAGAGGCATCGGGAATGGTGGAGCAAATCAACTGTACCTTGAATTCGAGGTTGGCTAAAGCGTGCGCTTCAACATCTCTGAAGTGGCCTGATGCATTGCCTTTACTTCTAATGAGTCTGCACAGCATTCCTAACATGAGAACTGGGTTGTCGCCTCATGAGATACTTATGGGAAGGGCAATGTGTTTGCCTGCCATGCCTGCTACTGCGTTAGTGAACATCAGAGATGATTTGGTCCCTGACTACTGTAAAGGATTGGCTGACGTGGTTCGTTCTGTGTCTCATCAGGTTGAAGCAGCGACTGCACAGTCTTCAAATGGTCTCAGCCACAACCTGAACCCAGGGGATTAGGTTCTTATCAGACAGCATGTGAGAAAAAAATGTCTTGACTCTCGTTGGCATGGGCCATATCAAGTTTTACTGGTGACTACAACTGCTGTGAAGTGTGGCGGATTGCCAAATTGGGTCCATGCTTCACACACCCGATGAGTCACAGGTCCTTCGGATAAAACAGCTCCTCACCCAGAAGTATGTCCAGCAGTAAGTGAGGGGCCACAGTAGAGACAAGCCAAGCTGTAGAGGTACCTGAAAGATGCTGGATATACACCAGATCAATCCGGGGGAGGTCAAGCTACACAAGACTGTTATAGGCACTGAGGTAGAAGGTAACGTTGCGAGTGACAGAGAGTCTGACTCAGTGGAAGGGACTGGTGTGATAAGTGGTCATGTGCAGTTAAGGAAGAAAGATGCTGCAGGTGAGACCTAACCTGTGAGACAGAGAAACATGAATCTGAGGCTTGCATCTGAAAGAGAACTTGCACCAATAAATGGATCTTCAGAGCCCGTTTTAAGTGAAACTGAGCAAAACACAGAAAGTTCAAGAAGATCCAGGAGAGCTTGAGTGCTGTGTCTATGATATTCCTCTCCCAAGTGGTCTTATCTAGTTGCAAATTGTGAGGAGAGAGAGGTCCAAGATTTCAGTGCTAATTGTCAAGATCTTGCTGAGAGTTCCTAGAAGTAAAGCTAAAGCACTTCTGTCATTGATTGTACCTTTTCCGCTAAGGGGCTTATGGACTCTGATTCTGGAAGACATCCTATTCCCAAGCCTCGGAGCATCACAGTCTCCTCAGGAGATTGCAGCATTCAGAGCTGAACCGTTACAACGAGTCAGTAAGGAGATTAGCTTTGACCTTATAGGGGATACGAACTGAACTTTGAACTGAATGCAGCTCTTTAGCCTTTGATCTTGTTAAATATTGCCTATTGGGGTGCTTTTTACTGTGTGTTGAAGACGTGTGTTTTAGCATTTGAAATAACTTTTAATACTTGGTGTGACCCCCCGTGCTAGTCCTCATACCTCCGTTCCTGAGAGTCTCGCTCCGGTCCACAGCTGCTTTGCCGTTTGTGTGGAAGGCGGGCTCTTTCCTCCTTTGTGGCGCTTACACCAACTGAGGCACACTTCCGGTTGGGCTCCAGGAGGGCGGGACTAGCTTGCTATCTTCTCTATTTCAGATGAGGAGATTGTGAGTGTGCCGCGTAAAACCTGTAAAAGGCTGGAACGGTCTTGTAGACGGGAGTACGACCCTTCACAGAAAAAGTGTTATCAAGCAGCAATGAAAAGCTACCATAGGGCCATTCGCACTGCGCGTGCGGCGTATTTTTCTGGGGAAATTAGGAGCCGTGGCAACCCCTCTAAAACTATCGTTTCCATATTGAAAATTCTAAAACAGCACGTGGTCCCGGCTGTGCCCCTTATTTCCTCTAATGAGCAGTGTGAGGCTCTGGCTACTTTGTTTGTCGAAAAAGTGGAGAACATTTATCTATGCTTCACTCACATTGCTATGAGATCCGACCCTGTCTCGGGTCCACCCCCTGCTCATATTTTGGATTCATTCCCACAGGTTTCCTTGGAGGAGCTACGGTTAGTGTGTTCCAAGATCAGGCTTCCCTTCTGATCCACTCAAACCTGATCAGTTTATGAGATTATTACTTTTGCTATTGTCACCTCTAAGACAGGTGATTAACAACTCTCTGTCCAGTGGGACAGTCCCCAATTCTTGGAAGCAAGCTAAGGTGATTCCTTTGCTTTAGAAGCCTACTCTGGACGCTGCCAAACTGGGAAATTATAGCACAATCTCCCTCCTCCCATGGATTGCCAAGATCACCAAGACCTATGACCATTCCATTCTTGCCAGATTTCTGGAAGAAAACAACTGTTTGAACATCTCTCAGAATGGCTTTCGCTCAGGTGGCAGTATGGAGTCTGCTCTCCTGGCTATCAGTGAACATCTTAGGCTCGCTTTGGATGAGGGACATACGTCGGTGCTGATTCTGTTAGACCTCAGCGCAACATTCGACACGGTCTCTCATCAGATCTTGTTACGTAGGTTAAAAGAAGCAGGTGTTGTGGATCCAGCTTTGACCTGGTGTGCTTCCTTTCTCTCAAATAGGACCTTCCAGGTTATAGTACCATTTCACCTCTACGTACCATGCCAATAAGCAAGGGGTCCTGCAAAGCTCCGTTTTGAGCCCTCAGCTTTTCAATCTCTACGTTCACCCCTTTGCAGTCTTGGCAAGAAGTAGAGGACTTACCATTGTATCATATGCTGATGATACACAGCTAGTGGTAGCCCTCCGCAACTACACTGGGAGTGCAGCATCTAAGTTTTGGGAAGATCATATGGCTGTTGCCGAGTGGTTGACTGATAATTGTCTCCAATTGAACTCCAGCAAGTCAGAGCACTGATGCAGAGGGGACAGATAATAAAATTGTTTTGCCCTGCAAAAACCTTATAATTCAAGTCAGAGGACCTGCTGGTGGTTAACCATCAAGAGCCATGGGGGGACTGGTGTAGCCCACCCATACCTGGATGTGCACCTACTCCTAAGTAGGTGGTGAAAAATCTCGGAGTCTGGGTAGATTCAGGTCTTAATTTTCAGCTACAAACCAAAAAAAGTCACGGGACTTGCTTTGGCATACTTAGGGGGCTTAAACCATTGCTTGGGTTCTTTGACCCACCAGTCAGGCAACTGATCATCCAGGCCTCCATTCTATCAAGCCTGGACTATGCCAATGCCCTGTACCTAGGGGAAAATAAGATCGAAACCCTGAGATTACAGCGAGTCCAAAACACGGTGGCTAGAACCCTGCTGGGCCTCCCCAGAACCTGTCCCACCTCTACGGCTATCCGTTGGTTGCACTGGCTCCCTGTCATCAACCGAGTGGAATTTAAGGTCCTCTGTACTGCATTTAAAATCCTGAAACTCTCCTCTCCAGCCTTCTTGACCAATCTGCTGTCATCTTACCACCCTACGGGCCAGCTTTCCACCACTGGACAACACTTGGCTATTGTGCCTCGTACGAGGAAGGTACGTCTCTTTCCGTCTTTTGGCTGCCAAGCTTTGGAATGATCCACCATACTCCATTCACACCATGGAAAATGACTTGGTCTTTTGAAGAGCAATTAACACCCATTTTTTCCCCATAGCCTAGTGCTTTTTTCTGACTTCCAGCCTCTACTGTTTCTGCTTCAGCACTGAGACGCCTCTTTGCTGGGACAACTGTGCGCTATACAAAACATATTAACATAACATAACAGTAAATAGGTTGTTTGGAGATGATAACCTAGGCCTGGGTGGAAAAATAGGAATTTCTATCTAGAAGAAGAAAGAGGGCTAGGGAGGTATTCAAAGCTGTGTAAATGCTGTAAACAGAGACTGTTGAAAAGAACTTTTCCAAAATTTCATAAAGAAAGTTGCTTGAGAACATTGTTACGCATGAATAGAGGCAGAGAAAAGAGACTCTGTGTGTTGATCCTCTTTCGAACTGTGATAAGAGCTACTCTAAAATGGAGTCTGATATAGAGTTCTAATATTATAGTGCCCGGGGCCAGTTCAGAGATTATTGAATCCATGACAAGTCTGATCTCCTTGCTGCTTTGCCTACATCCCTTGAAGTCAATATATTTGGGCTACCTATTAAATAATGTAACTATATAAATCCAGTAGGGAACAATGTAAATGCATGGAACTAGCTGCTAAAGCACTGCTGTGGTGGGTCTCTCTTAAATTCCCCAGGGATGAGACTGGAATGGTGTGCCTGGCTCCCCATTTGACTGGCAGAAGGAGCATGTGCTCAGCTTGAGATATTACTGATCATATCGATGGGAGACTTGTTCCATGAAACTAAGACTTTATACCAGATCTGCAGTTAAAATCTGATATATTTCTTTACTGTAGGAAGTATGGTGCTGACTCTCAGTCTATTCCAGGCTGCTACACCACCAATGTCCATGTGTTTATTTTGCCCCAAGCATATCATTCATGATACCTTTCCCAAACTCATTGCCGTACCCTTTTCCTGCATACTGATGCAGAGCTACCAGGAAAAGTAAATGTGGTGACACGGATACTTAAGAGATGCTACCCCTGCCTCAATTAAATTGATGTCCATGGAAAAATAGTGTTACTAACATCTTAAGCCTGGTGCAGGGAAACAGGTTCTGACCTATGAAAATCCCCAGACTTTTTTTTACTTTGTGACCTGTGATTTATTTTCATGTGACCTGTAATTTATTTTCACCTCTGCTGTGATTGAGATGTTCTTATGGAGTCTCGTGCACTGTACACTTCTGTTAAAATGGCTTTAACCAATAAACTCAAGGCCCACCATTTAAAATAAATTATGTTGCTCTGCAGCTGGGCTAAGAGGTTCTGCACTGGTTACACATGAAACATTTCTGCACGTATACAGACTGAGCTTTAAGGGCTGTTTGATTCCGCCTGGCTTCTGAGTACAGTTAGCACTGATGCAGAAGGGACAGATAATAAATAGTTATGGCCTGCAAAAGCCTTATAATTCAATAGGGAATACAAGATGAAATGTAATTTTCTTCCTGACAGAAGTGTAAAATCTGTAGATTTTCACTGTTTCCAAACTTTGGATCATATCTTCCCAAACCATATGTTTTTATTGGCATGAGAAAGGAAATTATTGTGTCTTTTGCTACCAAAGGGTGCATATTTAGAGGCAGTTTTACTCTATAGTACTTAAAAATTAGGCATATTTCCCGGAGTCTGCCTTCATGGAATTCACGCTTTAAACTACTCTACTAGGCCTGTTAATTATTCTGCTGGCTAAATGGACCAATCCTTGGGGATCAGCCGTCTCTTGGCAGGGGAAAGGAGCAGTGTGAAATCACAAAAAGTAAATAACTGCATTGCCTTGACTTGCACTGGTGAGATGTTTTCTGCTGGGACATAGAAAGGACAGCCAGCCCGTTGGCCCCAGTTCCACAGAGTGGTTCCTTTGAAGCTTTGAAGAAAGCAACCAGACCTGGCTGGGAGTGGCATGGCTCAGACAGAGAGATTTGTCCTAATGTTCCCTTGTGCTCTCCTTTAGATTTTTTTCCATAATGCTGTGCAGGGTGTTGAAAACCGAGAAGGCTGCACACAGACATGACAGCCAGGAATGTAGGGACCATGCAGCATGTCTGGATTGGGTAGGGACATCCAACGTCTAGAACACTCACCCTCCATTTTTAAACTAATTTACATAGAAGAACAGTTGAGAAGAGGAGGAGCAACAGAAGGAGAAGGACAGAAAAACAATGTGGATCAATGCCTGTCTGGAGAGGGAGGACACTCTGGAATTGTAATGCTTGTACTTTTGTTGGACTCGGTATCCAGAGCACTCAACATCCTCTCTGGGACAGAAGAGGATAAATGTGCCAGTTACCCTGAAGGAAGAGGGTCCCCTTTGACTTCTGTGGATGGGTTCTGCTTGAGAGTACCTTTGGAATTGTTATCCTAGGCTTCTACTGGGCACCCAAGTAGTGACTGATGCCTTGTGTGCTTGAGGAGTTCAGGCAAGGAAAGCTGTCTGCTTTCAATACTGTGTGGTGCAGCTGCATTAAGACACTGGGTCAAGGGACTATTAAGAGCTAAACAGAAGAGAATGACCAGGCTTCTACAGCTCACTGCTACTAAGAAGGAGGACTAATTAATACCAAAGTTCAACAAAGAACCACCAAGCAATCTCTTCAAACCTTTGGAGGTAAGATGACCCCAGATGAGCACTGTCGCCGGAGCATGTCAACAGGAGCAAATTAAAGCAACCCCAATTCAAATTGGCCATCCTGGTGGGCAGTGTTTTTATTAACTGAAGTGGGTGACCAGAGGGTTAGGGATACCATTGTGTTTGAGAAATCCCAAATGGGATTTGGATTTGAAAATCATTCAGAAGGAGTGTGATGTCATGAGTCTGCTTGGGAACCTCAAGTGCTGTTACGCTATATTCAAAATATCTAAACTGGAGGTGTGGGCTACCAGTACATAATATCAACTTGGGAGGCATTTAGGCCTACTCAATGTGGTCCCAAAAACAAAACGTAAAACAAGGACAGAAACCGAAGATTTATTGTCACTAAAAATATATATCAATTCACACATGTACTTCAAAATGATAACTACATAGACATAGTAAAGATCAAAGACAGAAGTATATTTTTTAGATTTTTCATCCCCTTTTCAATCCTCTTCATTAAATGTTGAATCGGTTATCAATTCATATTTCTGTCCAATAATGTGAGACTAGAAGTGAGTCCACTTTATTCATTGACATGTTTCAATGGTATAGTACGTTAGTGTTAAACCTGGCATCCTTGGCGTGGGTTTCCCCTGTCTTTGTGCATCTGGCTCCTGTATTTTTACTGTGTGCTGGATTTTCTTTTTTCTGGTCTAGATACTTTGGGCACGTTGCCACTGCTAATCAGTGCCAACGTGGAAGTGCTCCCACTGTAAATTGAAAATATGGATTGGTGTTTCCATGACTGGCTTGTTTGACTTACTCCTAAGTCCCTAGTACAGTTCAGTGTGTGCCCAGGACCTGTAAGTCAAATGCTACTAGTGGGCCTGCAGCACTGATTGTGCCACCCACATCAGTAGACTTTCAAAGGGATCTCCGACCTGCCACTGCTGTGTCTGTGTGCAGTCTCTACTAACATATCGACTTGGCAAGTGCACACACTTGCCAGACCCTAACCTTCCCTTTTATTACATGTGAGTCACCCCTAACATAGGCTCAATGTACCCCTGGGGGCATGGTGCAGTGTAGGTGAAAGATACAACATGTAGTGATGTGCATGACATGTCTTGATAGTCAAATACAGTATATTTCATTTTTCACTATTGAAAGGCTATCTGTCTCATAGGATAGAATGAGAGTTTACTAATAATATCCTATAAGTATAACTTCCCATTGGGAAAAGATAGGAAGATTGAGTTTAGTATGCTTGAACTCAGAATATAAAAATGCATCCATTAGAAAAGATTATTTTTATATTGTGTGTTTGAAAATACTTTTAGAAAATAGTTATTTTCTTGCTTAGTCATCCTGTGTGCCTCTGCTGGTTTGTGGATTGACTGTCTGGCTTTGGAGTTACAGGGGCTGGGGATGTGCATTCACTGTAGACAGCCACTGGGGGTGAGATGTGTCTGCTTTCATGGATGAGTCATGGCTGGGCTGAATTGACCTGGCTGCATTTAGAGTAGGGAGGGAGAGTTCCTTGCACCTAAATGGGTCTGGTCTACTGTACACAATTCTGTCTCCACCTCCTGCCAGGTAACTGCACCAGAGGGGACAGAACTGGTTTTGACTGAGCACGGAACCTCTCTGCTACCAGAGAACAAAGGAAAATGCTGTATAAATATTAGGGCCCAGAACTTTAGAATGTTTCTGGACTCAAGAGGAACCTCTGTCAAGGAGAAGAGCTGACAAAACTGAAGGAGAAGTACTGCCCCTTTGCTGTGTGCTGTCTGGGATGGCCTGCAGTGGCTGTTTCTGCCAAGGAGAGGACCAAGACTTTGCTATGTACTATGTATTCTGCGTGAAGAAGATTTCCAAGGGCTTGGTGTAGAACTTGCCTCCTGTTCTGAAGTCTCAGAGTCACAAAGAGTTAATTTCCTCTGTCCTCCTGCATCTGGAACTGGTGTTTCAGCTGCCACAGAGGGAAATTGCAACCCTGATGATGGCCAATGATGCAGCAACGAAGCCATGGGCACTGCTTGTGAAGTGCAAGACGCACTGCCCCAACTTGTACAGCAAACCGCTGCCTGCCGATGCAGCACCATATCATCTCCGAAGCCATCACCGAGGCAGTTGCCTGTACCAGAGCTGAGGTCACTGCTCTTGACGCTCACGACGCACTGCCCCAACTTGCACGCAGCCCGACTTCACCGACGCTGGGGCTTCATCAGCGAGGAATTGATACCTGGTGTGGGTGACTTCCTGAACCCATCAACACCGCCCCGTCATATGGAACCGACACCTCGCTGCCACCGCGATCTCACCTCCCCAGCAACAGTAAGAAACCGATGCCTCACTATCCGACAACAGTAAGGAACCGACGCATCACCTCCCCCGTGGTCGTAAGAAACCGAGGCCACCCGGCGCCAATGAAGCATCACCTCCTGACGCCGTGCACCATCTTTGCTTTCATTATATGCCAAGGTACTGTTCTTTGAGGGTCTGTGTGACTCTATGCCTGAAATCCCGCACCTCACGGTTGGTGCTGTTCTTTGGATTTTCATCTGTCATGACATTGTAATACCTCCAGAAGTTATTTGTTACCTCAAACTTTATTTGTGTGAATAACCTGTTTTTGAGGATATCCTGGTATTTGTATTGTGGATTTTTGTTGTTTGGTTGAGATGAAGATTATTTATTTTTCTAAAATGGTGTGGTGTCCATTTGTAGTGTTTTCACTGTATTACTGTGTGTGTGCACCCAATGCTTAACACACTGCCTCTGAGATAAGCCTGTCTGCTTATGCCAAGCTGCGAGGGGGTGAGCAGGGGTTGTCAATGGTGATAACTCCCTTACCCTGACTAGATGCAAGGGTCCCTACTTGGATAAAGGTATGTATGTATGTATTATGGAAATTGTAAAGCACAGCGGTCACTCCGAGGAGCATCCTGGCTCTATGGCGGGCCAAAACAAAGTGTTGCAGTAGAAATTCTCCCAGGTAGATGAGTGAGAGAACCAGGGCATCTGGGGCTCCAAAAATCCAGGTTTTCATGGATTTCCTGAAAATTGGTTCTGTCTGGGAGAACCTGAGATGGATAGGTAGGGAATTCCAGGCTTTGGTCCCGGGGACTACCACTGATTTGCCACCTTTAGAAATTTAATTGAATCTGGGAGGTGTGAGGAGGTTGTCTGATGAAGATCTGAGATGGTGCTGTGTCACATGTGGCTTGAATCTGGTCCTAAAATACTTAGGTCCTGATAATCTAAAGGCTGTATAAGTGATTACCAAAATCTTGAAGAGGTTTCTTTTATGTGTGGGCAGCCAGTGTAGGGATTTTAAGGCAGCTGAAGCTGACGAAGCTCGAGGTAGTTTTAGGTCTAGGAGGGCAGCCGCATGTTGGACTAGTTGTAATTTCTTCAGAACAAGCTTATTTGTCCCTGCATATAGGCAGTTACAGTAGTCAAGTCTAGATGTGATCAGGGCCACTGCAACTGTCTTTCTTGCCATGCAAGGTAGTAGGTAAAAAAACTTTTTGAGGGACTGTATCAGGTGGAAACATGTGCCAGCCAAGGAGAGCGCTTGTTGACGGAAATATAGAGAAGTGTCAAATTTTACCTTCAGATTCCTCACTACATCCACTGTATTAGGTGGAGGGGAGATGTCATTAGTCCACCACAGGCTGGGTAAGAAGGTGTTATCGTTTCCAAGCAGCATGATCTCGGTTTTTTGGTGTTACACGTCAGATGGTTGGATTGCATCAAGTGAAAATCAGCAGTAAGGCAACTAGAGACCCCAATTGCCAACAGTTAGGAATCACCTTTTTCAGGACACTCTATTAAGATTCTTTGACACAAACTGATAAACAATATTGTGAAATCATCACATATAGGATAACTATCGTTAACCATGAGGTAAGAGACCTCTTAAATGGGGACATCTATTATTGTTTTGTAATGTCCTCCAGTGTGAATACATTCTAAAAACTCGACTTCTCTTCAGTCATTTGTTTTGTGTACATGATTCATTATTCCATTTAATTGCCATCAAGAGAAATAAAACACATGAACGCTTCATCAGCAAATCAGTAAGTAACATGGCAAACAAAGCAATGGGGGTGTGTGCAGGGGGAGCACATGTTGTGCTCCCCTACAGTTGCACCTTTGTTCCTGCACGGTGTGGCATGCATGACATGGTGCATGCCACACCGTGCAGGAATGTGTGTGCAGTTGGCACTCTCACATTGGTGGTCCGCATGTTAGGCTCTCCCATGAGCCTAACATACCACTGCTGTGAGACTGCCACCGCACTGCCTGCATGTCCTGGATTCAACTCAGAATCGGACGGGCAGGTGCACCACTGCCTTTGCCATCCTCCTGTGGGCACAGTGGCGGTGTCTTACAGGAGGACTGCCAAAGTCTTAATAAGGATCTAAATCTACATGAGAGTGGCACATATTATTAACTGCCTATGTTATGTTATGTTATGTTAAGATTTGGTAAAGCGCAAAACAGCTGCCCCAGCAAAGAGGCGTCCCGGCGCTGAGAAACCACTATCCTTACTGAAGATGGGAAGAGTGGGAATAGAGGGGGCCTAGGGAGAGGGGAACAGATGTGTCTTGATGGCCTTCCGGAAGGCAGACAGGTTTTCCAGAGATCGGATGTTCAATGGCAGAGTGTTCCAAAGCTTGGGTCCCAGAACCCTAAAGGAGCGACCGCCCGTGCGGCAGAGCTTTGTGCGGGGTACGCTCAGTAGAAGCTGGCCTGAGGATGGCAGGTTGTGCCGCGGTACATACGGTGTAAGAAGAGGTGGCAGCAGTTCTCGGCATCCAAGTTTAAAGATTTTGAATGCCATGATGAGGGTTTTGAATTGGATTCTGGATTCAATAGGTAGCCAGTGCAACTTACGGATAGTGGCTCTAGCCGAGCGTCTGCGAGGAAGACCGACCAAGGCTCTTGCCGCAGAGTTCTGCACGCGTTGCAGTCCCGCTATCTCTCCTTTGTTGGCGCCAAGGAGAAGAACATTGGCGTAATCCAAGCGGGAGAGGATTGTGGCTTGGATAATAAGTTGACGGATCTTGGCGTCGAAGAAGCTGAGTATAGGGCTGAGACTCCTCAGCAGGCCGACACAAGAAGCTGCCACTCTTTTTGTGTGGGTCTGAAAACTGAGTGAGGAGTCCATCCAGACTCCTACATTTTTAACCAGGGATTTTGGAGGTGGGATGGTACCTAGTGACGAGGGCCACCAGTGCTTGTTCCAGTAACTGGTGTTCTTTCCAAGGAGCAGCACCTCCGTCTTGCCTGCATTAAGCTGCAGGCAATTGTCCGTCATCCATTTGGCCACTGCAGCTAGACCATCCCTAAATCTTGTTGCCGAGATAGAAGGGCCTTCCGTGAGGGTGATGGCTAGCTGCGTGTCATCAGCGTATGACACCAGCGTTAGGTCCCATTCTTTAGCCACGGTCGCAGGAGGCTGCACATAAAGATTAAAAAGGGATGGACTCAGGGCAGAGCCCTGCGGTACTCCCTGTCCAATGGGATGGGGTTTTGATAGAAATGGGGGAGCTGACACCCGGAAGGATCTGTCCTTCAAGAAGGAACGGAACCAATCCAGGGCAGAACCGGAGACCCCTACTGTCTCCAGACGATTGAGTAAGATGTTATGGGATACTGTGTCAAAGGCTGCACTGAGGTCTAGTAGAATCAGTGCAGCACTCTGACCGGCATCAAGGATCGTCCGGAGGTGTTCAGTCGTAGCCAAAAGGGCAGACTCGGTGCTGTGGCCCGGTCTGAACCCGTTTTGGGATGGGTCCAGGATGTTATTATGGTCCATATGAAGGGACAGGACATTGTTAGCATGGGCCTCTGCAGGTTTGGACAGCCACGGGAGCAGGGAGATAGGTCGGAAGTTTTCCGGTTTGGAAGGGTCTAGGGTGGGCTTTTTGATAATAGGGGAGACCCAAGCTTGTTTCCAGGCTATTGGGACGTTAGCGTATCGTACCACTTCCACCAACTCCATACATAGAAACATTATTTGGTCAGCTGACTAAACAGGGTAGCCTTAGCAAGATGGCCTTTCTATCAAGGCAGAAAACGTTTTGCATATCACGTACCATGGCACCTCTCCCCCTACTGAGGGAGACTGCTGAGCATGGAAGTATAGCACGGCGACCACATGGAAGAATAGAGTGGGAAATTGAGAACAAGTCTGTATACACTTCATCTGTTCCATGACACATGAACTCCAGCTTACGCGACAGAGAACCATATGAGGGAATTCAAGGCCAAAATAAGAACCACCAAATCAGGTCAGTTCAACGCTGACCATAGCTCACTCATGGAGCACAGTACCCATAAAGCCAATGGTAAGGAGCAGAGGTAAGGCCAACTTTAGGGCAGACAGGCTGACAATTGGGTGAGGCGTTAGTAAAGGAACTGACATAATCAGAAGAAAAAAATAGATTGGGGTTGAAGTGGTGGTTAACAGCATAAAATTGCATAGATCTTTACACCCTTTTCAAGCAGGAAGAAATTTGAGCTCAGCTTGATCCTAGAAAGAATAAAGTATAAATGCAGCCAGCATGAGTTCATGTTATTGTGCTCACCTCATAAATGTATGCAAAGACCAGCTACCACCTCTGCCATTGCTCCTCACTTTGAAAATACCAAAGAGAAAGAGGGGAGAGAGGGATGGGGAAAACTGAAGAGTTGAACAGCTGATGAGGGTGAGAGCAAGAAAACCCATGCATTCACTTGGAAGCTGAAAGTCAAAGAAGAAAATTGCTCCTGAATGCAAGCAATGACAGCCCTGGAAGGCTGCACCATAGCCGATCAAAAGCTAGGGTGACAGAGATGTATGCACCAAGGGAGGGACAAACACAGAATAAGAAGTAAAGTGAAAAATAAAATTAAGGATCTGAGACGTACAAATCCATCTAATCAGGAGTGGGGTTTGACTCTGTGGAGTATTGTGCGAAATTCATGCAATTTACTTTCGCAACATTTTGTGAAATTTTGGGAAAATTACAGAAAAATGTACGCAATTAATTGTGAAGCAAATATGTCTTTTAGCGCAACATTTTACCGAGTTGTTGCATCAAAAATTGGAGCGAGGATACATTGCACGGGGAAAAAAAAAATTGTGTGAGCAACAGCCGCTTGAATTCTGGCTGTTCACATCATTCCGATGCATTCTGTATAAAATGTTACTGCGAACGGTGCGTAATTATGTGACATGGTATAATGGTGTCATTTCAAGCATTTCGTATAACAAGTCTAATGCAAAATTTCCAAAATCACGCAAATTACGCCAGCTGGAGCTGTCAATGATGAGACCACAAACATACTTCTTCATAACCAAAACAGTGGGGATGACACAGTT
The DNA here is from genome assembly GCF_964261635.1 of Lissotriton helveticus. Classification (NCBI taxonomy): domain Eukaryota; kingdom Metazoa; phylum Chordata; class Amphibia; order Caudata; family Salamandridae; genus Lissotriton; species Lissotriton helveticus. Next base: position 1,033,719,946 of record NC_136067.1, on the reverse strand, counting down.
ACACAAGTTGTTGGTCTGTTTAACTTAGGGATGCACTAAACCTCAAAATAAATAATTTAAAGAAATGCTTAAATGTTCTTGCCACCACAGAAGCACTGTATGATTATTTTTTAATATTATATAGTGACACAGAATTAAATACCCAAAATCTGTTTAACGCTATTTAAGCTGCCAGTGATTTAAATCTGCGCCATTTCCATCCAGATGCACCTGTGGTACATTTGACCCATTACTTGCAGACCCATTCCAAAATACACAATCGTAAAAGCCTTTAATACCATCGATACCGAAAAAGTATGCGCCGTGCCAAATCGGATAAAATTATAAACACGCTCAAATTTGTGATGGCGCATGTTGTTAGAGCGTACAATGAGGCCTTCTACCAGAAAACAGAAAACAAATCTCACAATGGAAAATATTTTTGGTCACGCTCAGTGAGAAAATTAACGGCACTTGAGGGAAGGCAGGAAAAGACAAGTTTGGTGACAGAAGACGGGGTGAGCCTGGCTTCTCTGGCCTAATGCGTGGAAACAATAAATTAGCCGAGAGCTGTGACCCAACAAAGTATAATAGGCATAAAATGTAAGCAATCTTTCTCGGAAGGTATCCGAGGCCTGAATGTGGGGGGCGGAAACGTCAAAGAAGAGAGAGGGTTCCTTCCTTGTGTTTACGACTCTCTAGAGAATTAGGAGGCACTGGGGCTGTAATCCTGCTGCTACTTACATTCTAAAGTATATATATTGTGGCCATGGTGACGCCGAGGAACCAAAAACACTGATATTCTTGCGACTTGACTTATTTAGTGGTCAGTAACAATAGTGGGGCACATATATGCCATGGCAGTAAAACGTATTTTTAATGTACACTTCTTCATATTTCCTTTTCGTAATTTAGAAAAAAACGACATACTCCACACACGTGCAAATGCAGTTTCATGACTCTTTGTACCGAAGGGAAATACTGGAAACATTCACATAATTAGACATGGGATACTGTCAGCAGCTGGAAGGATTTCGCACATAAACCCCAATTTATAAAACATGGAAGCTGGCAACGAGTCAATGTACGCGAGCGTTGGCAGTCATACAGTTCTTGGCATTTTGTTCTGGCCTGGGAAACTTGATGTGCGGATATGGACATGCTTCTAAAAACAACGTTTATGCTGGTGAATAAATATGGGTGCATTGTTAGAGTCCTGCATTTTTACTTTTGAGGACTAGAGCATGTTTGAACAAAAACGTGACCAATTAAAAAAAAAAGGACAAGTTATTTTGTGTTACTTCAAAAATCAGACAGATTTTTCAGCTTCTACAAACTGATACAGTGTTGTACTCCGTGGATAAGACTGGGACCACAGCGCTTTCCATATAGGCACATAGCTTCTGATACAGAATAACAGCTGATCTTGCTTTGCAGGACACTTTAAACCTATCTAAAAAATGAGCCCTTTGCACACGTCTAGGAAAACGACACTGAAACTTAGAGAAAGTTGATGTACCAGCACTGTAAAAGCGTGCATGCATGGCCGGCCTGGCAATTTCGGGCACCGGGCAATCCCTCGGTAGGCTGGATGGGGTGGGGGCCGGTTTTCATGACAGGGGACCGGTTTTGTTGCTCGGCCGATTTGGCAGTATCGGACCGACCGTGAGCACAACCAGCCCTGAGCACAACGATTCTCTCTGCATATATTAATGTTGGTGCTCCATCCGTGTCCATGACGTGAGCAGTGACGCTGCGGCTGCCGCCAATTTCAATTTTGATTTAGGCAGGCTACTATGGTGCATGACTGGTTAGAAACAGTAGGATTAATCAACTAGTGAATTTACTATGTTTGAGTAACAGATTACCGTATATAATTAACAAGAGATGTCATATAATGTGCTAATAATTTAGCATTGCTATTGACTTTATTGCAGAGTGTCCCAACAAACTTCACTTTGGAGCAATTCCTAAACTAAAAGTACTAGATGTCTGAAATTTTCAGTAAAGGTGCTTAATATGTTTAAAAACATATGTTCAGGAACGCTTTTATTGTAATGACTTTTTTAAATTAATTTACATGTGCTACTTTCTGTAATAATGTCAGTAAGCCACACTTCAAGTTAAACATTTATGTGTATTCATCACTGTCAACATTCCTAAAGCTTATATATGAAATGTGCAATTTATTTCATTATGCTTAAACTTAATTAGGAATGTATTATACTAAAATATAAAATTTTGAATTTAAAAACGTTGAGATGCTTTTTCTCCTTAGGCTGGATTATTTCATAGCCTTTTCAATGGACTTTGATACGTCTCTCAACTGTTGCTTTATTCATTCTTGGTTCATGCAACCTTCCTTTGGATAACAAAGACTGCTTTTTCCCCTTTTTGTGTGGATGGTGAGAAAGCAACATTTCCCCTAGATCCATAGAAAGTAACAAGATGAACAAGCTCTTGTCAACTAACCTGTGAGGATAGAAGGACAGTTGTTTCTCATGATTTATGAGAGACTATACTGGAGTAACAATTTATACCTAAAAAAATAGAAAGATGATCACATGACAATCAAACCATTGTGACAAATAAGAACTATATAACTATGACGCACAGGAGCAGGAGTATGTATTTTGCATTTGCTTTTTGATGCACCCTTTTTGCTCCTTTTGACGAGAACTTATGTCTAAGGCTGCCCCTTATTTTTAAGAACAACGGTCCTTAGGTAAGTAATACAAAGAAACAAATAACATATAGCCCTTAATACGTACTATAGAATTTTCAATGTCCAGCGGGACATAGAATTTAACGGGCAATCAAAACATAAAGATATTTTACATGGGAAGCGACAAAAATTATTCGGGGCACAGTCCTGCACCCGACGTGGGAAATAATACACAAAACATAAAGACACAAAAAGCATACATACAGGGTTTTTCAGGCACAAATTGAGCTTTGGTTGCTTGGCATAATTATGAAGTCAAGCAAGCTAACCAATAACAATAACCACGTTTTCCATATTAATCAAACAACAGTGGTACTGATTCATTTGTCGACGACGTTTCGATCCCAAGCTCTTAGAATATAGGGATCATCATCAGGACTATTTAATCGGCGATTGGCGTTTGAGTGCGCATACTTATATTATGTGGGCATATGGAAATGGAATTCCGGAGTGCGTGAGGGGGTAGGGTGGGGGGCACTTTGTCCATGCATGGGAGTGCCGTTTACGTTGAAATAGGTGAGAGAATCACTCGGTAATAATTCCAAGAAGTGAGAGCGCTGGGCAATTCCGAGGGCGTCAGTGGAAGATGTGATTTGAACATGCTGGTGACTTTTAAGATGAACGTAAAAAATTAAAATAATGGATACCTCGTAGGACTCAGAATAGAAATCGAGGCCGTGAGTTGTTCGGGTTCAAGTGTAGACTAGAACGAGAAAGTTGGTACCGGAACGTCAAACATTTATGTGTGGCAAAGTATCCGTTTGGTGAGAGGTCTGGGCCTAGTGAGCATAAGATATATTACCTGGTTTTGACGGGAAGGTCAAAGAGCCGCTTTTTTGATGCCACGCCGGATGGCATGGCATCAGTTTCTCCTGGAGTTAACAGAGGATGTGGGAGCGTTCGCGAGGATCCGCGATTTGCTCAAGGTATCTGGTGACAAGGGGAGGGAGGGGTTACATTTAACCGGCAATGGTGTCCCAGGCACTGAGAAGTTTACGATTCCAGGATGCTCCATTGCCGGTTAATTGTAACCCCTCCCTCCCTTGTGTCTGGACAAAGCTATACCTCTCTGAAGAGCTCTAATTAGAGCGACACACTGTGTCAGGGGTTGCTTTTACTCATTTCAGGTTGGCTTGAGTTGGTATTTTACCAATTCAAAGCTGTAATATTGTGCCTGGAGTGATAAATGGCTTTTGTCATTTTACAGCTCGGCAAGGACAGCATTGTGCTAGTCCTATGCTTAAATAATTTGCTGCAGAAATGGCAAAAGACTTTGTCCTTTTCTATCTTGGCGTGGATAGCACTGTGCTAATCCTATGCTAAAAGACTTTGATAGAAAAACAGACATTTGAGGAGAGCAGATCTAGAGTGTCGCTGGTGTTGAGAGTGCTCTAACAGGAGCTGCTTTCCACCTAAACCTACCCAGAGTTCTCGCCTTCTTTTTTGCATAATTTATGCACCACTCTATGCCTGAAAGGGTTTTGTTTTTACTTATACTGGGTGCTCCCTTGTGTCTCGACAAAGCTATACCTCTCTGAAGAGCTCTAATTAGAGAGAAACACTGTGTCACAGGTTGCTTTTACTCATTTCAGGTTGGCTTGAGTTGGTATTTTACCAATTCAAAGCTGTAATATTGTGCCTGGAGTGATAAATGGCTTTTGTCATTTTACAGCTCGGCAAGGACAGCACTGTGCTAGTCCTATGTTTAAAGACTTTGCTGTAGGAATGGCAAAATACTTTGTCCTTTTCTATCTCGGCGTGGATAGAACTGTGCTAATCCTATGCTTAAAGACTTTGATAGAAAAACAGACATTTGAGGTGAGCAGATCTAGAGTGTCGCTGGTGTTGAGAGTGCTCTAACAGGAGCTGCTTTCCACCTAAACTGGAGAACCACCCAGAGTTCTCTCCTTTTTTTTTGCATAATTTATGCATCACTCTATGGCTGAAAGGGTTTTGTTTTGATATATGTATATATATATATATACCCATGCCAGTGATACGTAGTAACAGTATTTCTTCAATGTCTATGTTTGTCACATGATATGCACTAGCACTTTAAAAGTTCAGGCTTGAGGGGTTGAGATTTGACTGTGATCAAGGGCATCCGCCCTAAACGCGTCAGTTTTCGCTTCTGCTTAGCTTTGCTCAATAAATCTACTGCCTCAGATTGGATTCGTGAAGTCATCTGTTTTTGCCCTGGGGACCCGGGACTGCAGTCTGGCTTTTCTTGTTTTTGAGGTATATATATGCAAAGGAGGGTTTCCAAATTAATTATTTCAATCGGGCACTAGACCCTATATAACCATACCACCACCCGTATTTATATAATATATATAATGCGATAATGCGGTAACTGAATGAATAACCCGAACACATTGTAACATAAGAATTTGTACATAAATGGGTAACAATTGCCAAAACAATAATTATGTATTTGTTAGTAATCGACAATGATAATATAATTGTCTTTTATTTAAGTTGATGCTAAATTTAGCAGCGGAAAATGTAAGAGAAGCTGATTAAAGCAACAATTGTGTTAAAAACGAAAATAACGCTGTATTTTTCCAGTGAGTTTGAAAAACTGGTTGTCATGACGACAGGTAAACCACCATATGATCCAATGAGCACCTGACATGTTAAAAGCACTGACGTAATGTTTATCTGTATTGTGAGCAAGACGGCTGTGACCGTCGAAACGCGTCGATCTGTGCACTAAAAGAAAATAAACTTTGTTTCTGAAGAAAGACCCCACGGAGTCAGCGCCTGTTTGCTAAATGCTATGTGACAGGATTGGAGAAAGTATTACGGGAAAAGCCTGATTCCCGCACGCTGACCCACCTCGATTTGGAGCACTTCTCTGACGGGCAGAACGATTTTTGTAAACTCTTCGAGGAGAGGAAAGGGAAGTGCCCCCCAAGCCAGAACGCATCGGATAAAGACCGCGAGGGCACTCGGCACGGACACGGTGAGCGGGATCCTTTGTGTGCCGGAGGGCATCGGAGAATCCAGGTAAGCCTGCGAGTGCTGAGAGCTAGCGCATTGCGTATCCGACCAGGTGGCTTATGGGAGAGGTAGTCTAAAGAGGAGCTTGCACGCAAGACCCAAGGGGACAGTGGGTGTCAGAAACGACTGCAATTTTTGAAAAATTAAGTGCAGGATGGCGGAGGAATGGGAACGAGAGCGCATGGAAGCAGCGCGTGATATCTTTGAAGATGTTGACAAAGACATAAACACTGGAAAGGGAAGTAGTAAAAGTAAACCATCAACCAAGGAATCCGATACCAAAACAATGCTAAGAGAGTATGAAAAACTTCGAAAACGAGAAATCTCAAAGTGGTGGGAGTGTACTTCATTGCGGAGGTACTTAGAAGTAAATAGAGTACCGAGAGGCCTGAGAGTTCTTATCGCACCAACATATGACAACCCGGATCCGAAAATGTTGGAAGAGTGGGCTAATAACAATGCACAGTCATCTAAAAATATGTTGGAAATATTAGTAAAGTATGCTGTAACGGATAGAGAAAAACTTTTGGCGCAATTAGCCAATGTTGCACATGAACTTGAAAAACAAGAAGATCAAGATTACATATCTAAACAAATGAGTGACATCCAAACACGTGTGAATAAATATGAGCAAACGATAAAGGAACGTAAAGCTGAAAAATTCCAAAGGGACCGCGCAGACTACATGAAAGGGCGCATTTATACGTTTGCGAGAAAATATGATGGCATAAGACAAAGAAAACAAACAACCTCAAATGTTGAGGACAATAGAACACCTGAGGAATCCGAAGTAAGTTCTGGAGCAGAATCAGAACCGGGCACATCGGGATCGATGGCCGCAGGCGAAGTAGTACCCACACCTGCAGATGAGTTTGCTTTTTTACGCGAAGAGAGACTGAGAACCCTAAGACCACTGCGAGGTCGACAGAATTCCACCAAGGACAAAACATCAATACAAAAAGCAGGAAACGGAAAAACAGGAGATGGGGAAAATGTAAGACAGCCAAAAGACAATACAAAGAAACAGAACTACAGACGGAACTACAGACGATAATGGACACACGAAATGAGGAAGAAGAAAAAGACAAAAACACAGTAATCAATCTAACTAATATGGCCTTAACAAGCGAAGAAGAAAAAACTTTATCACTAGGATTATCTTTCTGTAAACGAACCAATTTTAATTACACTCAAACTCGGATAGACTTGCATCAGTTCACACGTAAACTGAAATTGAGAAAACATTTCTTTAACTGTAAAGAGATGAATAACACTGAAAAGGGAACTACAGGAGACACAAACTGGCAAATTAATGATATGCCTTTCATCAGGGAAATGGTGGACCTGGATCAAGATGGAACTAATGGCATGATGAATACACAAGATGCGGCAGAATATGCTGGAGTTTATATTGCGGGTACATCGAGAACACAATTCAAACCAAGATCCTCGTTTTGTCCCATCATGCCCAAAGACTGCATTGACATCTTTTCTGATAAAGTCATAAGTGAACTAAAATCCTTATCGTGGACAAGCAGTAATGATTTTTTCAAGACACATGCTAATGAAAGATCAGCATATGAAAAAGTTATGACCAAAATAAAGGGAAGAAGCGATGTAGTTGTGCGCTGGTCAGATAAAGGTGGTAACGTAGTCCTTTGGCCTCTGGACATGTATAATACTGAAGCGTTATCACAATTATCTGACAAAGAATGTTACCAAAGGATTAGTGAGACCAATATCCTCAATATCCAAGAGAGATATCATAGGAGTTTGTATGACTGGAAAAGTGCGGGAACTATCTCAAAGAACGAATTTGAATTTTTGAAGAACAATTATCCAGTTATCCCTAACCTATACCTAATTCCTAAGGTGCACAAAAATCCAACCTGCCCTCCTGGTAGACCCATAATTTCCGCTATAGGGGGCCTTTTTGAAAACACCAGCCGATTTGTGGACTCCTTTCTACAGCCCTTTGTAAAAACTCTACCATCATACACAAGAGACAGTGGAGATTTTCTGAAAAAAATCTATGATGTAAAATGGGAATCAGATTTTGTTTTTATGACTTTGGATGTTCAAAGCCTATACACAAGTATAAGACACCATGATGGTTTACATGCCATCAAGTATTACTTGGGACGTAGAAGCCTTGATATGTACAAACATTCGCAAATGTTGCTCCATATGACGGAGTGGTGTTTGGAGAACAATACTTTTACCTTTAATAAACTGCTGTACAGACAGACACAGGGGACTGCCATGGGTACTTGCTTCGCCCCCAGCTATGCTAATTTGCATATGGGCTGGTGGGAGGAGCAAGTACTCAGGGTGAAACATATGGAGGAAATGACGCATAATGTAACACTTTACAGTCGTTACATAGATGACATCTTTGTAATTTGGAAAGGAAGTGAAGAAAGTGCAAGAGATTTTGCTGAACAACTTAATCAAAATAGCCTGAATTTGAAGTTCACCTGCGATATCAGTAAAGACAAGATAAATTTCTTAGATTTAGAATTACGGGTGGTAGACAATGAAATACAAACTAATACCTACCGTAAACCCACCGCGGGAAACACAATCTTGCACGCCACCAGTTTCCATCCTCCTAATTTAATAGACAACATCCCCTATGCAGAATGTCTTAGAATGAAAAGAAATTGTAGCACAACCACAAGCTACAGGAATTCTAAGACAAATCTATTCAGCAGGCTCAGACTCAGGGGCTATCGAGAAACCACATTGAAAGCAGCAGAACAGAAATGTGACCTGAGGGAGAGGAAAGACCTATTGTTTCCCGCCAAAACTGAAAAACCCAAAATTGAACAGAATACAGGGACTCCACGTCTAATCACAGGGTACAATGCCTATCACAAGCAATTAAGAAACATAATCTATAGACATTGGCCAATAGTCCGCAATGACCCTGTGATAGGAAGAAGTTGCAACAAAGTACCGCAACTTACTTTTAGGAAAGCCAAAAGTATGAGGGAAGAATTGGTAGACAATGCCCCAGTGTTAAGGAAAAAAGAATCACCATGGCTAAAAACCAAAAATGGTTTTTACAAATGTACAAAATGTAAAGCCTGCCAATATGGAACTAATGTCACTACGGTAGATGTCCCATATAGGAAAAAACCACTAGAGATACGAGCAAACTACACTTGCAAGACAGACTTTGCAGTCTATGTTTTGCAATGTAGTTGCAAAAAAAGATACGTGGGAAGCACAATACATCCTGTCCACGTGAGAGTGCTTCAGCATCTCAGGGCCATCAAAAATAATGACCCAACGTATCCGGTGGCAAGACACATCAATCTGAAACATGAGGGTAAAGCAGAAAACATCAATTACTTCGTCATAGACCATGTGAAGAAAAGCATTAGAGGGGGAAATAGACAACTAGCCCTCCGAAGATTAGAATCGAGATATATTATTCTCTTAGACAGTAAGGCTCCACAAGGTTTGAATGCGGACGAAGCGCTAAGTGTACATTTGTAAACACAAAAAGTTAATCTGGCTACATAGTAGCTTCCAAGAGTTCCCCTAACCTTTCCTCCGTGAGCAGAATCGTATAAATGAATGTGATTTAATAAATACATGTCAGCTGTCATAAGAAATATTATACATGTTCACAAACTTTTATTGATGGTTTCCAAGATTTAGCTTCTTTTTGTAGGCATTCACTAAGATAAAGGAAATGTACAGAGGAGAAAGTATTACATTTGGGTTCGATACTGCAATCAATAGATTTATGCCCACTTGGGCTTTATCATAGTAATCCTTTGCAAAGGAGGGTTTCCAAATTAATTATTTCAATCGGGCACTAGACCCTATATAACCATACCACCACCCGTATTTATATATTATATATAATGCGATAATGCGGTAACTGAATGAATAACCCGAACACATTGTAACATAAGAATTTGTACATAAATGGGTAACAATTGCCAAAACAATAATTATGTATTTGTTAGTAATCGACAATGATAATATAATTGTCTTTTATTTAAGTTGATGCTAAATTTAGCAGCGGAAAATGTAAGAGAAGCTGATTAAAGCAACAATTGTGTTAAAAACGAAAATAACGCTGTATTTTTCCAGTGAGTTTGAAAAACTGGTTGTCATGACGACAGGTAAACCACCATATGATCCAATGAGCACCTGACATGTTAAAAGCACTGACGTAATGTTTATCTGTATTGTGAGCAAGACGGCTGTGACCGTCGAAACGCGTCGATCTGTGCACTAAAAGAAAATAAACTTTGTTTCTGAAGAAAGACCCCACGGAGTCAGCGCCTGTTTGCTAAATGCTATGTGACAGGATTGGAGAAAATATATATATATATATATATATATATTGTATGACAATGCCCCAAAGCTTTGAAAAATGCACTCTGCAGCCAACTTACACCATAGGCATTTATTGAACATGGAAACCAGCTCATGTCTCGCTTTGCATTACTTCGCGAAAACGTTTCAAGGCGTGCGCCTCTTTTTCATAGGCCATTCCAAAAATGCGGTGAGCAGATTCCAATTCCTAATTTGGCAGTCTTTTATATGTTACCCTCAGTGGGCTTTGCTTCGTGCTTGCGCATAATTTCTCCATTTTTACAATGCATGATGGAACTTGCTGTTCTATTTTAAGAACTGTTATTACTCACAGTGAGTTGCTCTCCGTATTCTTTTGTTAGGAACATTGTTGTACCCTCCAGTGGGTTTCAGAACACTTTCGCTGGTCTAATTATTTCCAAGTTGGCTGCGCTGACAGCAGCTGTGACACAGTTCATTAGCTACTCAGCCTCTCTTCGTCCGGGACGGTGCACTTTTCCACGGCAGGACAGCCATGTAAATTCCTGTTGTATGCCAATGCCCGAAAGCTTTCGAAAAATGCACTCTGCAGCCAACTTACACCATAGGCGTTTATTCAACACGGAAACCAGCTCGTGTCCCGCTTTGCATTACTTCACCAACGCGTTTCAAGCCATCCGCCTCTTTTTCATAGGCCATTCCAAAAATCCGAAACCGGTCCCAGGATGCTTGTTTCCGGTCCATGGAAGACATGGCTTGGCAGTTCGGGCTGGACTGTTCCCATGAGGCACAGGGTCAGACTGATTTGCATATAGCCATGTCTGAAATGGGGTGGCTGAGTGGGCTAAAGAATGGTGATGGATTAAACCCAGATCAGTTGACTGGGGGTGAGTGTTTGATTTGCTCAAACGCTCCGTCCATCATCCCCTTTTGTATCGCAACATTCGAAACCAGGCAGTGTTGGCAGCCATTTTGTGCCTCGGTAGAAGCGAGGATCTAGAAATTAGTGGACAAAATGTTCAAAATGTATAACGTGGGCAGGTAAGAAATATTTTGACCCTCTAGACATGCTTCTAGGGCCCCAAATTTATTTATTTTTTTTAAATGGGTAAATGTGCGCTGGGTGCATGGATCCTCCGTAAAAAAAAAAAAAATGAAACACGGGCTCCTGAACTTGTTTAAAAATTAGCTATCTGGGTAGGACAAATCCCGTGGTCTAAAATATTGCATTTGAGGCAGGGGCAGAGAAAAAAGGGGGGTCCCAAAACATGTTTTCCCCATGCAATTTTCCATAGGAACCATTGATTGCGGCAATAGTCCAAACGGTAGAACGGAAGTATACTAAATGTGGCAAAGAGGTAGTCCTTGGTTCAGACTCGTGCCTTTTGCTTAAATGGTGTAAATACGTTCAGTAGTTTCTGAGAAAATTACAAGTACAAGTACATATATATCTATAGCCCGGTGGATGCGCTTATCTTGCGCACACACTAAGCGCACCATCCTGATCAAACGCTGAATGCTAATTGGCTGTCAAGTGGTTGTCAACATTCGAAATCAGGAAGTGTTGGCAGCCATTTTGTTCCTCGGTAGAAGTGAGGATCTAGAAATTAGTAGAAGAAGTGTTCAAAATATATAAAGGGGGCAGGTAAGAAATATGTTGACCCTCTAGACATGCTCAGGGGGTCCCAGAAGGACCCTTAGGGCCTCCCCAAACATTTTCTTTTGAAAAAACGAAGAAATGTGAGTTGGGTGCATGGATCCGCCGTAAAAATAAATAAAAAGGAAGTGCGGACTCCTGTGCTTCTTCAAAAATTAGCTACCTGGAATGGTCAAACCCCGGGGTCTCAAATATTACATTTGATGGGGGTTCGGAGGGGCCCTGTAGCCTAGGGACCGCCATTCCTTGGTGCTAACAAATAAATGGGTGAGGGAGCTCTAAGTTCCGTCTAAGTCCCGGGGATTACCACCCTCCAGGGCTTTTTATATTTTGAGAGGGGGTCGCGTGGTCTCCATTCTGGAGCAGTCGAAGGCCTTGGGGAATACTACCCCCCAGGAGCGTCTCACGTGATTCGGGTGTCCGTGTTGTAGTGCTACTGTCACCCGGGTCTTACACGTAAATGTGTCATCATGTCTGTGAAGTCCCACAACATGGCCAACATGGAAGGTACGGGAAATCACTGATCCTACATTCATCCAAAGTTGCAAACATAAAAGATGGTGAACATGACGCATTTCTGCGAATATGAATATGAATGTTTGTTGTACATTCAGTGGAGTGTTGTAGCTGTAGTAATACAGGGCTATGAAAGCTTTAGGATGTAGTTTTTGGCACTTTATTGGCAGCTAATATATATATATATATATATATATATATATACGTATGTGGTCATTCAGATATACTGTCGAACTTGGTGCTGAAAATCAGTGTTCGAGGCTGGGAGTTGCGTCCACATCCTGTTATTATAGAGTAATGATGTAAGCTACGCCTGCCTTAAAATGTACTGTAAATACGGTGCTCTTTTAAATTGCTGATATATTTTTGGGTGTACTTCGCCCTATATAAATATGCTAAAAAAAATAAAAATAAATAAATAGCACACATTTATAAATTGATTATACAGTTTCTTTGCAGTATTGTAATGATCCAATTTGTATGTTCCTATTTGTAGAATGAGCGAGAGAAAGTTATATAATCGAAGTTTTTGTTATTACGGAGGTAAGATGATTGCATACGTTGTTTACAGTAAGTTAGTAGTGCGTCTGGTGTTTACCGTGTGCTCACCCTGCAATGATGCGTTGTCTGGCTGCACTCAAAACATTCACTGTTGCGAAATGGACTATATGAACTTGGGGGAGGGGGGATTAGCATCGATGGTTATCAATTGCTGTGCAAACTAGGTGTACTGATTGCTCCCCATAACAATTGAAGTGATTCCACTTCACGCAGTGCATTCTAACTTTCCCAAATTGGGGATGTATGTCTGGTGGCGATGTTGAAGGTGATACCCCGGAGGTACTTGGTATTGCCAGTGGTGGAGGTACAATTTGGTACAATCTTCCACATTCTTTGTGGACATAGTTTACAGGATGCAGCGTTTGAAGGTGCTTGCGCATACTAGCAGTGCAACAGCACTATTTTTTGTCTCTGCTTTAAATAAATGAAGGCTGAATTTAATGCTGTCTGTAGTGTAGATCGAAAGGTAAATTTAAGTTGTGAACCCTACTGTCCGCAGTGTACATCGAAGCAAGTAGTCAGTACAGTTATAGAACAATGCTTCTTTTCACTTATGTTAACAAAATCTGAATACATCCATACTAATATAATAAAGAGAGAGCCCAAACCTTTGAGGCGGGTAATCTCAGGAACAACAGCACCAATCACAACACCCAATACAGCGTTGGAAAGGGAAGTTGCAACAGAAGGACATAGGCTATGCAGACACCCACCATATACATTTAAAAGGTAAAAGAACTGTGCCAGCAAAGTAGTCCTTTGTGGGCGTGTCTGCGCTGTGCTGTGGGCGTGTGCTGTGGGCGTGACAAACGCTGGGGGCGTGTGGTACGTTCCGCCCTTCATGCCATGTCTCATATCGTGTGCTAATCCCACCCTGCTCCCTTTAAATACCCCTGCACCCCATAATCATAACCCACCTTTACTCCTTAAAATACCCCAACACCCTTAAACACTAACCCATCTTAACCCAATAAATATACCCTGTAACCCCAAAACCCAAACCTATCCCTAAACCCTAAAAATACCTCTGTGCCCCAAAACCCAAACCTAGCCCTGAACCCTATAAATACCCCAGTACCTCAAAACCCAAACCTACCCCTGAACCCTAAAATACCCCTGTACCCCAAAACCCAAACCTAGCCCTGAACCCTTAAAATACCCCTGTACCCCAAAACCCAAACCTACCCCATAACCCTAAAAATACCCCTGTACCCCAAAACCCAAACCTAGCCCTGAACCCTAAAAATAAGCCTGTACCCCAAAACCCAAACCTACCCCTGAACCCTAAAATACCCCTGTACCCCAAAACACATCCTAGCCCTGAACCATAAAAATACCCCTGTACCTCAAAACCCAAACCTAGCCCTGAACCCTTAAAATACCCCTGTACCCAAAACCCATATCTATCCCTAAACCCTAAAACTACCCCTGTACCCCATAACCCAAAACTATATCTGAACCCTTAAAATACTCAAACACCCCAAAACATATACCTCAGTACTCCATAACCTATACCCCTATACATATACTTACCTTATTCAAACATTTTAAAAAACATGCTTTTACCATTCATGCATTTACAACTAATTCCGTTGTTAATGTATGCGTGGTAAAAGCATATAAAATGTAATGCCATGCGTTATAATGGCATTGCGGAGTCATGGTACTTTTGTAATGAAAGTATGCGGAGTGATGGTATGTGGAAAGAAAGTTGCGGAATAATGGGTGTTTACCCTCCCCCGGTAAGTACATTGGTGGCACGGCGGGCCACATGTCCAGCAACATACTCATATTTTTTCACCACCCATTTGAAAAATGCACAGGTCTCTCTCATTGATGGCCAGCACTGACATACACTTTTAGACACACCTAATGCCACAAGTTCTAGAATTGCGAACTTTAGAGCTGGGGAGCTACGTTCGAATCTCGGCATCAGCTCAACATCCTGTGATTCCAGGCAAATCGCTTTGTCTCCCCGTGCCTACCACAAATGAATGTGTTCTTCTGTAATGTAAATTGTGCTCATGCCATGTTGTCGAGTTCACGCTATATAATATTGCAAGGAAAAATAAAGTAGGGAAACTCGAGTTCACACACTATTGAACGCAAACTCTTAAGTGCATCAGCAGTGCACTATGAATCGGAGCATTTCACAGGCCTGTCACAGATAAGAAATGCTATCTAAACGAAATCCTACAAAACAATATAATACTGGCCGGCAGCAATTCATACCCGGACAACGTCGGGACGGGCTGCTAGTACAGTATAATTGTCTTTGCATTATGAAAGATAGAACATGTATGTAGCGTAAATGTTATTATTCAACTAAATCTATAAGTGATATAAAATACATTTTTGAAGGTACCTGAAACAACAAGGCTCTGTGGAGCCTGCGATGATGTGTGGTCTGGGCAGACCGTACTGATAGTATTTTTGTCTTGTGAATTCTGCCTTAGTAAGGCCATGTGGCGATTTTGTGTAGGTTTGAGGGACGTTACTTTGTTTGGTATGGCACTTTATAAATAATAAATAAAGAATCAGTTGAATTCTGCCTGAATACGGCCATGTGGTGATGAATTATGGTGCATCACAGGTTATGTACACGCTCAGTCCCAAAGGTACTACTGCACCTTTGGGACTGAGCGTGTACATAACCTGTGATGGTACGTGGTCCGGGCAGGCGGCACTGGGGATAATGTTTTTTGACTACTGAATTTTGCCTAAAGGAACCCTTGTGGTGATTATTTATGATGTACTGAGTTAGTGGTACGTCTGGTGTTTAGTATGTGCTCATCCTGCGATGATGCGTGGTCTGAACGGGCTGCACTCAAAGCATTGACTGTTGCATACTGGACTGCATGTACTTTGTGGGGGAAAAAAAGTACCATGGATGGTTATCAATTCTTCAGCAACAAAATGTTCAGAATTAGATGATTCTTCCAGCGGTGTAGACATTTTTGTCTCCAAAAAAGAAATCTAGGTTTTCAATGAAGAAAAAGTGAGATTCAAATTGTGACCTATGCTGTCCACAGTGTAGAGTATCATTAAGTGTGCCTTTGCACTTGCAGCATGAATTTTATTATTCAACTAAATCTATAAGTGATATAAAAGAAGTTCTTAAACAGAAGCAAAATAAAGGGATAATGTATGGGTTTTGATAAATGTTATACTTAGTTTGGTATTGTACTCTGCAAATAATAAATCAACAGTGTAATTAATTGTGAGCTCTGATGACTGGAGTGTAGGCAGGAGGCAGCGGTTAGCAAGAGCCCACGACCACGTGGTGTTGATAACAACTGCACAGTATTGGTAATTTAGTGTGTGTGCAGCCAGCGATGATAAGTGGTGCACAGAGTTAGTGGCACCTGAAGCAACAAAGTTCTGTGGTGCCTGCGATGATGTGTGCCCCGAGCAGGAGGCACTGGTAGCAATGTCTTTAAAATCAAGTTTTCTTATAAATACTGGTTGTCCTTTCATGGGAGTAAGTTGCAGTAGATCTCCAAAAACGATTATATGTTTTCTTCCAAATAAGACATCCGACTCAATACGGTCACATGGCGATGAATTATGGTGCACTGAGTTAGTAGTAGCTTTGGCACTGAGTGTGTACGTAACCCGCAATGATGTGTGGTCCGGGCAGGCCGCAGTGGGAGTAATGTTTTTTGCCTAGTGAATTCTGCCTTTATAAGGCCACAGGAGAAGACTTGTGGTGCAGTGAGTTAGTGATACCTGAAGAACTCAGTGTGTGCGCACCCTGCGATGATTCGTGGTTCGGGCGGGTCGCACTGGTACAATGTCTCTTGCCTACTGGAATGCGTCATGTGAAATTGCCATTCCACCTGAATCATGAGCACATAAAGTACAATTATCTCTACCTTAAATAAATCAAGGCTACATTTCATGCTGTCCGTAGTATAGATTCAAAGCTGAATTGAAGTTGTGAACCCTGCTGACCCCACTGCAGATCGAAGGCAGTACTCAGCACAGATGTCGACGAATGTATTTTTGTCACATACGTTAACAAAATCTGAGGACACAGCACAATTGTCTCTGCCTTAAATAAATCGACGATTAACTTAATGTTCTCTGTAGTGCTGGTGCGCTTCTGGTATCAAGTGGTGAACTCTGTTGATCGCAGTGTACATTTAAAGCCAGTACTTAGTACAGACATTGAGGAATGTTTTTTGTGGCATAGTTATCAAAAGTGTCTCTCTGCCTTACATAAATCAAGCCTAACTTGAATGTTGTCCGTAGTGTAGATGGAAAGCTGAATTCAAGTTGTGAACCCTGCTGTCTGTAGTGTAGGTCGAAGGCAGTTGTTGACACAGACATGGAGGAATGTTTTTTGTCACTTATTTAAACAAAATCTGAAGACATATAGAAGAATTGTCTCTGCATTAAATAAATGAAGGCTGAATTTCCCACTGTTCATACTTTAACAAAATCTGAGGTCATAGTACAATTGTCTCTGCTTTAAATAAATCAAGACTGAATTCAATGTTCTCTGTAGTGCTGATGCGCAACTGGTATCAAGTTGTCAACTCTACTGACCGCACTGTAGATCGAAGGCAGTACTCAGCACAGATACAGACTACAAATTTGTGTCACTTATTTTAATAAGGTCTGGGGACTAGATTTGTCTCTGCCTTACATAAATGAAGGATAACTTCAATGCTGTGCGTAGTGTAGATCCAAATCTGAATTCAAGTTGTGAACCATGCTATCAGCAGTGTAGATCAAAGGCAGTAGTCGATATAGATATAAGTCTGCGGTGCTGTGGTGCTGAGTTCGCAATGGGCCTGTATCGAGGAGGCACATGGTCGTGGCGGCAGCCACATGGCAGGGTGCGGACCTTCCCTATGGTGGAGTCTGTTGTCTTTGCAGAAGTGAACCACGCCCAATGCGTAGGCTAAATATTTATAGTCTTATGCTGACGTTGCGTACCTTGGACCAGCCCACTCGCTTCTGCTTCAAGGGGGGGAAACAACACAGCTCCATGACCGAAATATTCCCCAGTGTCTGAGATAATATGGTTGTATCCACTGTGTAGTATATTACACATATTAATGGTATATCTAAACACGGAAAAGTTTTTGGTTTCAATAGTGTGTCGTGTATATCATATCACCGGTAGAATTAGCATTGTGTACATTATTGTTGATGTGCTGATTCCTTCTCTTATACATAGTTGATTGCCACATCTCTGAACATTGAGCTAGTGTGCTGTTGAGGGGATATATTATTTTTTTGGTAGTAGAGAGAGAGCAGTCAGGAGGGGTGGTTCTTGTGGTCGTGTCGCTAAGTGTTGTGATTTTGTTTGGGTGTTGGAAGTTTATAATTAGTACCTCTATCACATATTCCTCTTTAAATATGGGTATAAGTTGGATGTAAATTACGCATTACATAGTGGACGTCCTTACACTACTTAAATGTTGATGTTAATTTGTTAGTGGCAAGTATTGCCTGTTTTTTTAGGTAGCATTACTTCATGTTGAAAGTATGGCGAAGTGGTGAACATTATAGTCAGGAATTATCATTTAAAAAACCTTTGAAGTTCACTGGAAAAACCATAGGTTTCAGGCAGGTTGTAGTTAGGAATTATCATTTAAAAAACCTTAGAAATTCATTGAAAAAAACATAGGTTTCAGGGGTGTTATAGTTAGCTGGACATTTCACTTATACATAACCATTGAATTTCCTTTGTTATAGTTAGTTGTACTAACTGTAAGTCTCGCACCTGCAATCCACTGCTGATGATGTCACATATTACATCATTCATGACATGGTCAGTGACATCACTGATCACATCCCTGATGAGATCTCAAATGACATCACTGATGACATCATCCACGTGACAATCAGATACACTTCATCATACACTACTATAACCTTTTATCACTCACTGTAAAATACAGAGTACCATATTTGAATCCATTGACACAGCAATACAAGTATCTAAAAACCCAATTAGTGATTCCTAGATCTACACACACATCTAATCAATTACCTATAGATTCACTCATACATGTTGCCAATGATCAATAGAACACAGTAATGTCATGAGTGATGTCACTGACCATGTCATGAGTGATGTAATATGTGACGTCATCAGCAGTGCATAGCGGGCGCGCAAGTTATAGTTAGCTGAGCTAACTATAACGGAGGAATTTCAAAGGTTTTGTATGAGAGAAATGTTTAGCTAACTATAACGTGTGAAACCTATGGTTTTTTCAAAGAATTTCTGAGCATTTTTAAATACTAATTCCTAACTACAACGTGTGTGAAACCTATGGTTTTTTCAATGAATTTGCAAGGTTTTTAAAATGCTAATTCCTAACTATAACGTGTGTGAAACCTATGGTTTTTTCAGTGAATTTCAAAGGTTTTGTAAATGATAATTTACAAATGTATGAATTATTGTGTCTTTCTTTTTACACTAATTTCGTATATTTTAAATATAAATATTTCTATTTATTTTATTTTTTGGATTATATTTCATATTCTTCTTATAAAATAATAACAAAACTAATTTACAAAATAATTTTTGGATTAATAATTGCTTGACGTCGATTGAAAGTATAACACAGCTCCACCAATGCTCTTGGGGCCCTATGCTCACAATGCTGAATCAATCCTTACACCTCCTTCAAGCATGTGCAAGGTTTTGACGCAGCATAAGCTCAAAAGTGACTGAATGAAATGTTATACATTTCACTCAGTCACTTTTAGGAGGCGTTGCTGCACCCCCTTCTGCACAAGAAAGCCTCTTCTGGCGCAGCACTTTACAATGTAATACACCCTCCAGATGCGTCACATTGTTAGTAGCACACACCATGGCACATCTTTTGCACCACCGCTGTGTCACAAAAGTGACGCAACGGCTATGTAAAAGAGGCACAAGGGGATTGTAAATCCGCCCCTAACACAGACAAATTCACCCAGGTAGTTTCACCAAGCATAGACTTGTAAAATATTTATGTACATATGTTACATTCAAGTGCTTCCGACATACTACAGTATTCTATAGATAAATACCTTATATATTTATGCTGTAGCACTTCCTTATAGTTCTGCACTTTCACATTCTCCATACACTAGTAAGATATTCATTCATTCATTTATGAACCACACATTCATTCTGACAAACTTTTACACACTAACATAGAAATATAGTTCTTTCTTTGACCAGTGAAGGTAGTTCTATAAAGAACTGTTTTTTTTGTTTTGTAGTTTTTTTTGTGTTTTCTCAACAAATTCCAAGTGGAACAAAAGAAGGAGAAAAAAAAACAACTAATGTCGAGGACAGAAATGATCCTGCATCCTGCGTTTCATCAGGTCTATAGACTGTTCCCCATAACACAAAATTTTATCGCAATAAATGCATAGAATTTTAACTTTAGCAAAGTCAGAATCAATTTGTGGGTGTGGACTGCTTGAAAATGCTGCTGCCGCAGTTGATGTGCTTGGTGCAGTAGCAGGGGGATTCTTGTCCAACCTCCATCTTGCTGCTCGAGCAAAGTTCTTGGGGTGCAAGATCTTCACGTGTCGCACAATATTTGCTGTACCAAAGGAGTATTTTTTAGATGGATCACCCCTTGAAAGAGTTGTTTGGCACATTTTACAGGTTACTTTTGGAGCATTAACCTTTTTTTGGCCTTCTGGAAAAGTAAAAAACTTCCAAATTAGAGCTTCTTTCCTCTTCTTTGGACGTTCTTCAGGAATGAAATCTCCCTCTGAAGAACTGCTGGAAGATGACTCCATTGCTCTTATTATTTTGATCTTCCTTCTATTTGAGAAGATTCTCAGAAGAAAGGCTTGTTCTTAGAAACTCAAAGTCGAATAATTATAATGGGACTGAACTTTCAACAGTCGCAATAGCAAAAGTTATGAACCAATCAAATCTCTACTTTTAAAGTCACATGGCTTTGCGTACCCTTATGATGCGCTTACGCAGCTATTTTGATACCAGAACGCATGATATTCTACCGCGATTTCTGTAATTGTTTTAAAAAGTAATATATGATTATTACAAGTATTAAAAAAAATCATAGTTGTCCCAAATGTCTGCCCTTAGTATGTACATTAAATACATAAATAAATGTTTTAAACCAAGTAGAAACATTGCCCCCTTTTGCGTACAGAACACCGTACATGACGTCACATGGAAGCTTTAATGCGACGCGTAACGTCAAAGCATATTCGTACCGTATGCGCGGGTACACGCTGAGTATGATAAGCAGTACAAACTATGGTGCGATCACCCTCTCAGTGACAAATCAGAGCTCAGGGCGCGCTAAGGAGAATGATTAGAAGTGTTCACTCATTGCAGATCCGATTCTGGGCCTGCCACTGTGTACATTATAACGCCGCCCCCATCACTCTCTGTTGTTAATTGTTAGTGCATACACTCCTACTTGCACATGTGCGGTGCACGCCTGCCCACACTACCCACATGCTACCACCTAGCATGCTTGCTATCTCTAAGCCTGGAAACAAATACATTACCCAATGGAATGTCCCCCAGGGCCATCATTCTTGCAGACCGCGAAAACGCTACCAATGACGGCCCTGGGCTTGGTTTGGTCAGCCCCCGCGGTTCCCATATAATGCGGGCACCAAAGTGAGCACGCTCTCTTTTGCCTGCCTGTGCTGCGGTGACAGACAGACTATCGAAAACACCCCAGACTCAGTGAAACCGCAGCCTTTGAATACACGACAAAAGACAACAGAAGCAAAGGTAAGAGAAGACGTCACAACATCAGCCTCCACTGTAAATTGTATATGCATAATGCATATGGAATTCCAATCGAAGCTCATGTTAGATGTGAAGGACATCTAACATGAGCTTCGATTGGAATTCCATAGAGCATATTATCAAACCCATTATCCCCACTTTAGCAACACTCTCCTTTCGATAAAGTGGCGATCATTTTGTCGCCCAGGCTTTATATTATGTTATGTTATGTTATGTTATCTGCACTTATACCGTGCTCAGCTGCCCCAGCAAAGGGGCGCCCCGGCGCATCATGGCGCATTATGGCCCAGAGTGCGTAGTGTACAGCAGCTTCTCTGTAAAATCTATATTTACCTCCGAGCAGTGACAACAGATAGGTTACAACAGTCTGACAAACAGATCCACAACCTTATTACGCCACTTTTGAGTCACTTTTAACATGGGTAAAGTGATGCAAGGAGCTAGTAAATCTACGTCTAACTTTTCAAGAAAAAATCTGAACTCCAGACTCTGCGACACTGTTTTAATGTTGTTTTCTCTCTCTTTCTCTCTCTCACTCTCTGTCACAACATTGATCTTTCTCTCTTAAACTTATAGAAACTGCTGTCTGCTTGGACATGTAGAAGAATTGTTCAGAAGAAGTTGTCAACTCTACTTTCTTATGTGTTTGGCCGCAAGGTTTATACAACGGTAGGCACGGAGGCCTAGATCTACAAAGCCTTCATAGCAATGCATTAGAAATAAGTCGGCATAACGGGCGTCAGTAACGCAGTAGGCACTTCCATATAGGCACCACTTGAACGCAGCACTATAACAAGGGAAATGTACCAGGTACACTACACTCATAAAACTGTAGTGTAACCTTTATTTCTGAAAAGAGAGAGGGCCATATTATCAAGCCTTGGCAACAAAATTATCGCCACTTTATCAGCAGCAAAGTGCCGCTAAAGTGGCGATAATGGGTTTGATAATATGCTCTATGGAATTCCAATCGAAGCTCATGTTAGATGTGAAGGACATCTAACATGAGCTTCGATTGGAATTCCATAGAGCATATTATCAAACCCATTATCACCACTTTGGCGACACTTTCCTTCCAATAAAGTGGCGATAATTTTGTCACCCAGGCTTGATATTGTGGCCCAGAGTGCGTAGTGTACAGCAGCTTCTCTTTAAAATCTATAATTACCTCTGAGCAGTGACAATAGATAGGTTACAACAGTCTGACAAACAGATCCACAACCTTATTATGCCACTTTTGAGTCACTTTTAACATGGGTAAAGTGATGCAAGAAGCTAGTAAATCTACGTCTAACTTTTCAAGAAAAAATATCAACACCAGACTCTGTGACACAGTTTTAATGTTGTTTTCTCTCTCTGTCTCTCTCTCTCACTCTCTGTGACATCATTTCACTTTCTCTCTTAAACTTAGACACTGCTGTCTGCTAGGACGTGTATAAGAATTGTTGAAAACAAGTTGTGACACCAACTGCCCGAAATGTTTAGCCGCAAGGCTTATACAACGGTAAGCACAGAGGCCTAGATCTACAAAGCCTTCATAGCAGTGTATTAGAAATAAGTCGGCATAACGGCTGTCAGTAACGCAATAGGCACTTCCATGTAAACACCACTTGAACGCGGCACTATAACAGAACTGGAATGTACAAGTCACACTGCACACGTAAAACCGTAGAGTTACCAAAACGTACACGGGCATATTATCAAGAACGGCGACAATTTGCTTGATAATATGCCCTTGTGAATTCCCATAGTATGCCAGGTTAACACCAGAACCTGGGCTGCTATGGGAATTCACAAGAGCATATTATCAAGCCCTTTATCGCCGCTTTAGCTGCAGTTTCCTACCGATAAAACGGTGATAATTTTATCACCGTTCTTGATAATATGCTCTGTAATGCTTCAGCTCATTTACTCACATCTACATAATTCTAAACTCTAATTTTCTTTTTTCTTTTGTAGATTATTGGACACCTTTTGGAATCCATTTCACAATTTGTTTATAACATTGTTTGTTAAAGTTATTTTTCTAGTTCTAATATAGTTATAATTGAGTTTTGTTTATATTTATTGTTTAATAAAAGTTAATAAAAAAACTACATATTTCTTTTATTTTGTTGGGGAGGGGTATGACGGTCCACAATAAAAATAATGTTGAAATACTATAGTAAGATATTCAAGGCTAGGATTGAAAACTACTGAGTTCTAACTAATAGATATAATAAAAACAGCGGTGAAAACTACTAAAATGGCGGTGGACGGAGTGCGCAATCAACGTTTGGCGCCTCGGCACTACCTTTCAAATAAATATAGAAAAAATATGATTATTAATACTGTACAAAAGTACAGCAGCGGATGACACACACGAACCAGCAAATGAAAGCAACAGATTTACTACCTGAAATAAAGAAAGGTTTGCTTGTTGAACTTGAAGAAAAAGAAAACGTGGGCTTCGAAACGATGCTGCGCATGCATAGAGAGTACAACTGCTACACAAAAAAAGGGAAGCTTTACATACTATCATACAAAAATGAAGGAGCATATTATCAACAAAAGGCGATACATTTTCGCCGCTTTTATCGACAAGAAACTGCCGATAAAGCGGCGATAATGTGTTTGATAATAGGCCCTTGTAATTTCCCATACAAGCCCAGGTTCTGGTGTTAACCTGGGCTGCTATGGTTATTCACAAAGGCATATTATGAAGCCCATTATCGCTAGTTTCCTGCCAATAAAAGGGACGATAATGAATCGCCTTTTGTTGATAATATGGCCCATTGCTCTTTTTTTGACCAGTAAACTTAGGTGCATATTATCAAGGACCGGTGTTAAAAATATCACCATTTTATTGGCAGGAAACTGCCGATAAAACGGCAATAATGAGCTTGATAATACGGCCTTTGGTATTTCCCATAGAAGCCCATGTTAACACCAGAAAATAGGCTTCTATGGGAATTAACAAGCATGTATTATCAAACCCACCCTCCCAACATTAATAAAAAACTCCAGACAATGCAGGTACCCGGAGCTGGAAGGTCATTTTACAAATCACTACCCCAGAAAGGTGCCATTCCCCGTGACGTGTACGGGGAGAGAGAGCTCAAAACATATTTTTTTTTAAAAAAGACCCGAGGGGTGCCGCTCACTGAGACTGCGGGGAGTATTACCGTAACCCCCTCCGCATACTAAAAAATAAAACCAGAGGAGTGCCGTTCCCGAGTGCTTTGGGCACCTTACAAGCCCCCATTATGCAAAACAATTGCCCCCGTAATTTGCCCCCCCGGAACATAATGAATAAAACGAACTACTATTTTTTTCCCACCTTTTCCAACGCGTACAAGTACTGCAAGAGTACCCCGTAATTTTTTATTTAAAAAAACTTTAAATTGAGCCCAAAGATCCATGTACCACCCCCTGACCAAGACTATAGGGTCAGAATGTTTCTACCCTGCCCCCTTTCCTTACTTCTCAACTTTGTTTTACTATTTTCTTGTGACTCTGCTCTCCCGACAAACAAGATGGCTGCCAACACTTCTTGGTTTGGAGTATTGACAGCCAATCAGCATGCAGCTCTTGCTCGTAATTGTACGTATTTCCATACATGTATGCCGCGATTTTCCTTTAAAAACATAAAAATAAAAAATAGAGCCTAAACATCCATGTACGACCCCCTGAGTAAGCCTAGAGGGTCAGAATGTTTCTAGCCTACCCCCTTCCCTTATTCCACAACTTTGTTTTACTGTTTTCTTGTGACTCAGTTCTAGCGAGGCACAAGATGGCCGCCAACACTTCCTGGTTTCGAGTGTTGACAGACAGTTCACAGCCAATCAGCATGCAGCTCGCGCTCGTAATTGAACAGATTTCCGTACGCGTGCTGAACTCCGTCTCTAGATATCGCTATGAATTTACTTGCAATTTTATCAGAAACTACTGAACAGATTTACACCATTTAACAAAAAGCACAATCTGCAAACAGAACTCTACCTCTCTGCCAAATTTCGTGTAATTCCGTTCAGCCGTCCGGGCTGTACCCCTGGCTAAAGGTCCCTATTGAAAATTGCATGGGGAAAACACGTTATGGGACCCCCCTTTTTTCTCAGCCCCCACTTGATGAATCATCCCTAAGCTTTCAGGAAAGGAGTGGAACTGAGCAGGCCATTTTCTTGGAGAAATTCACGAAGATTCATCCACCGGCACCAAAGTTATTCCAAATAGAATGTTGTATATTTCCTATGGAAACTAGGTCCTAACTATAACTACCTACTGGCGACCGCCAGTAGGTAATATATATATATATATATATATATATATATATATATATATATATATATATATATATATATATTCACTGAAAAAACCATAGGTTATAGACCATATATAGTTAGGAATTAGCATTTAAAAAACCTTATTTTACTCACACAAAACCATTGAAATTCCATATATAGTTAGTTGCACTAACTATATATCGCGCACCCGCAATCCACTGCTGATCATGTCACATATTACATCATTCATGACATGGTCAGTGACATCACTGATGACATCACTGATGACATCACTGATGACATCTCAAATGACATCACTGATGACTACATCCAGTGACTGTATAATTCTGTAAAGTTAAAATATGTCTTACATATTGAAGAATGAGTGGATGTATAAGTGTCTTGATGAAGGATTTAGTAGGGGCATGGCTGACTGTATGAGTGACTGATTAAATGTGTCTCAATGAGTGCATGGGTTAGTGACTAAACTGTCTTAATTTGTGCATCATTATGTCTGTTGTTCTGTAAACTGCTGCATGTGTTGATCATTAGCTATATGATTAACTGTATGGGTTATTGATTGGTTGCCAAAGCATTTGTATGGGAGACTGAGTGTGTGTGTGGGTGGCTGGGAGGT
The DNA here is from genome assembly GCF_964261635.1 of Lissotriton helveticus. Lineage (NCBI taxonomy): Eukaryota > Metazoa > Chordata > Amphibia > Caudata > Salamandridae > Lissotriton > Lissotriton helveticus. The sequence continues at coordinate 1,033,693,534 of NC_136067.1, read as the reverse complement.
GTATGACTCTCTGCATAGATGTGTGAGCAGTTGATTGACTAGATGTATGGGTTCAAAAGTGCATGTGGAAACAGCTGTATGGGCGGTTGACTGTGTGCATGAGTGTATTGGTGAGTGAATGGATATCTCAGTGCTACATGTCAAAGTAAGTACATATGTAAAACACAGTACATGTGAAAGTTGACATATATAAATAACTGTGCATAAGAGCCAGTGAATGTATGAGTGGCTGTATGGATCATTGTGAACTTGTATCAGGGATTGTATAACAGAGTAAATATGTTTTAGTATATGTTTGAATAAGTAAGGTGTGTATAACTGTATAGTTGAGGAAATGGAGGTGTGATTGATTCTTTGCATGACTGACTAAGTGTCTGAGTAACTCCATGGATGAGTGACAGTCTATGAGTGTCTGTTTACACTGAGTGTATCTAAGGTTATATTAGAGTCTGAAGAGGTTCATCGTATTATCACATGATTGATGTCATCAGTGATGTGATCAGTAATGTCAAATGAGATGTCATCAGTGATGTAATCAGTGATGTCATTTGAGATGTCATCAGTGATGTCATCAGTGATGTCATTTGAGATGTCATCAGTGATGTCATCAGTGATGTCACTGACCATGTCATGAATGATGTAATATGTGACATGATCAGCAGTGGATTGCGGGTGCGCGATATATAGTTAGTGCAACTAACTATATATGGAATTTCAATGGTTTTGTGTGAGTAAAATAAGGTTTTTTAAATGCTAATTCCTAACTATATATGGTCTATAACCTATGGTTTTTTCAGTGAATTTTCAAGGTTTTGTAAATGCTAATTCCTAACTATATATGGTCTATAACCTATGGTTTTTTCAGTGAATTTCATTGGTTTTTTAAAAGCTAATATCTATAGCTGTAAAATGTATTCTTCTTTAAATCCAAAAATATATTTTCTATGTTTATTAATAATTTTTTTTAAATATTTTTTTTGTTTCGCTCCCGGTCCGCGAACCGGGAAGCTTCCCGTTAGCTCAATTCGATTCCGCGATCCGGTCCGCGAACCGGTAACAAATCAACATAGTTACGGTATCGCGTTGCCGCGTAATGCGTCTTATGACGTACTGCGTTAGCGCACCCGGAAGTGCCCCGGGGCGCGGACCGAGGCGCGAAACGCAACTCCCCGGAAGCGATCCGCGGCGCGAAAGCGCGACGTATCGCGTTGCCGCGAAATGCGTCTTGTGACGTACTGCGTTAGCGCACCCGGAAGTGTCCCCGGGCGCGGACCGAGGCGCGAAGCGCAGCGAACCGGAAGCTAACCGGAGAGCGTTCCGCAGCGCGTAACATGAAAGTTAGAGTCATGTGACTTGTTAATAAAGCTTTTCATTGGTTCATTTCACTTTTAGTTTCATAATTATGGAAGGCTAGGTCAGGTGACCTAAAAATAACACTTTTCATTGGTTGAGAAGTATTGTTTTTTCCAAATGATGAAAACCCCTCCTTCTTTCCTCACTCTGACTTTCATCATTGTGAGAGGAAGACCTTTATTAATACTTGAGAAATGACTTCAGTACTTGCTTCAGCTGGTGCACCCCCACCACCACCTCCACCTCCTCATGGGAAGAGAGGACCACCTCCCCAGGTGATCACCAACACAGAGGAGGAAGAGGAAGAACTAGAGGAAGAGGAGAGAGAAGAACCACAGTTCTTGGAAGAGGTGCCCCGGGTTTCCCATAGGAAAGCCAGTTTCATCTGGCAGTTTTATTCAATCCCTCCAGGGCAAAAGAAAGTGAATGCGAGGTATGTGACCTGCCTCATCTGCAAAGAGAAATTATCAAGAGGGACTGATAAAAAGTATAGCTATGGGAACTATACCATGCATCGGCACATGACCAGGAAGCATCCACTTAATTACAGCCGGGCGGAAATACGGGATATGGAACAAAACCCAACAGCAACTCCTGTGGCCAGGTCAACATCGTCAATATCATTGACACCAGCAGAGGCACGGGAAACTGTGCCAAACATCCAAGAGAATTTTGGGCACATGAAACATACTTGTATGCACTGTGGAGCGTTGATATCATGTGGTAACATGAGTATTAATGCCATCAACCTGGCTTATGACAATCATAATTGCCCTAACCGCCCCCAGTAATTTTTTTTTGCTCCTGTTGAGCCCTTTTCAACGCCTGTTTTTTGTTGTTCCCCCCCCCAAAAAAACCCAAAAAAATATAAAATCGTTCAAAAAATACAAAAAAAACCAAAAAATGTTCAAAAAATACAAAAAAAATATAAAACAACAAAAATATTAAAAAAAAAGTTCTTTTCAGAACTACCTTCCCTTTCCAAAAAAATTGCTAGAATGTTTAGCACTCTGGCAAGCTCTATTTCTTTTGGTTCGCTTCTGGTTTAGCTTCCCGGTACGCGTACCGGGAGCTAACCAAAAAAAAAACTTTTTAAAAAAAAAGAGTAAGTATAAGGAAAGTAAACAGAGAGTGATGTTTCAAGAAAGACAGCTATAGGGAGTAAAGAAGAGATACTATTTAATAGATCTATTTACCAAAGAACAGACAGAAGATGGTATAATTGTGAAAAACAAAATAGATAACGAAGTGAAAGAAAAACAAGCATTGGCATAGCCAAAAGGTATCGACTTTTGGACCTTCTAAGTCTTTAGTTATGCAGCATAATATCCTTGGTGCAGCAACATCAACTGTTGCATGGCTAAACACGTATAAGGTCCCAAAGGCGAGACCTATTGTCTATGCCAATGCTTGTTTCTTAAGTAGAATTGCAATACGTATGGCTCTTCCATGTAAAAAAATCTTATCTTGTGCTCTAAAGATTGCTAAAGTCTCGACAGAGAACAGGCTAGATTGTAAGTAGGGTAAATTGCGCTTGGTGATCTGTTTGAGGGAGCGTCTGCTTTGCCTGGTGTCTTTGGAGAGCAATTTTGATTGTTATACTGGACAATATAGCCCTAATGTAAATAACATAGGGGCATATTATCAACATAGGCAATAAAAGTTTTGCAGCTTTTATAGGCAGAAATGTGTCGCTAAAGCTGCTTTTGCGGCAGAAAACTGCCGCTAAAGCCGCTTTTGCACCAGTTTTCTGCCAATAAAAAGAGCAATAATTTTATTGGCTGCATTCATAATATGCCCCTTAGTGTGCTTCAACTACACAGAGAAAGCATTATGAACAAATAGTGATACAGTGATCAGTCAAAGACACTAAGAGTAATAGAGACGGAGTGAGTGAACAAGAGTGAGGAACTATGAGAAGAGAGGGACTGAGAAAAAAAGTGGAAGGAGTTGAGTAAGTAGGTAATAGAGAAAGGAATGAGGGAAGTAGCAAAGGCAGGAAACTGAGGATTAAAGAAATGAAGCAGTGGAACTAATAGTAGTTCAATGTGATAGAAATGTAACGAAAAGAGTACAAAATACTTACCTTATAATTGTCGTTAAATTCCTCACTTTTTATTTTTATACTTTCAATCTGTGAAAGAGAGAACAAACATTTGAAAAATATAAAAACATGTATTGAAAAATTACAAAAGACAAGGGCAAAGATTGAAGGACAAACAGTTTTTCAATAACTTTGACACTTACAGAAGCTACACAGTCCTAAAGATATACATTTTAAAGTAACACTATCTTGATGCAGATGAAGTGAGGCCTATCTTAAAACATGGTGCATCTTTTGCATTGCTGTTGTCTCAGAAAAGTGTCGCAAGACACTAAAATTTAAAATAATTGCTTCAGGATGCCAATAAGATGTCTACTATCCAGAGTTTTGTTTCAGGTGAGGCCTACTCAGGGTTGCAGATGAAATTTCGAGTTGTTGAAGAGAATAGAAGACATAATACATGTGAAGGTCTACCAATGAAGTGAGTCATGTCCACTGCAATCTTCAACAAAGTCCAAACCTCCTATGTTTCCCTGGACAGACCTAAACTTGATCTGCACAATGTGATTCGTAATGATAGGAAACACAGGTGATGTAATTGAAATACATGCAATTTATTTTCCTCATTTCACAATCACATCACTTCTGTTTCCTTTGCTTAGGTATCTCATTGTGCAGATGTAGTCTAGCATATCAAAGAATACGCAGAAGTGCAGCACTGCATGCAACAACTTTGACACTTACAGAAGCCTCACCTTCTCCATGCCTTCTACACAGTTCTACATATACATCATAAATGGAAACATTACAGAATTAATTATACATGTTAAATGGTTTATTTTTGCTGTTCTCAGAATGTATCAAAATTCACTAAAAACAGTGACTTGAAGGTATTCATCATGTAACAGCGGGGAAAAAAAAACACAATCAAAATGATTGTGTTTAAAAAACCCATACAAGATCAGAAATCAAAAATCAGAACTCCTTAAAGTTAACTTACTTTCCATGACGTCCAAGGATGTCCTATGAATAGCTTATACTCTTTTGTGCTGTTATTACTTTCAGCCCACCAGTTTCTGAAAGAAAATCTCCATCGTTTTTAAAAACATGTTACATACAATAAATGACTTCTTGCTCTCTACCACAAGATTCCACAAGGCCAAATTTTGTCAGAGCCATGTATAACTCTTGGATTTCTTGTTAGCCAATCCCATCATTTGGCATTCCCGCAACTTTCAGAATTAAAATGTTGAAGATCATTTTCACAATCCTGGAATAGTAATATCTTCCCCTTCTTGCTCAGTCATGTTCTACATTTCGTATGACACTGATACTGCTTAATATGAAGCAGACTTACACTACCTCTATGAGTACTACAATTATTTAATTCTCTACATCACTTTTAATCACAAAGTAATGTAAAACAGTAGACAGCATTGCAGACTTACATTCCCTCTACTCCATGTTTTGATTGGCTGCTTTAATTAGCTTATGAAAAGAAACAGTTTTTCTGAACTCATTTAAACTGCACATACATGTCCATGATGTCCAATCCTATGATTAGAAGTTATGTCTCTGAACTACACTTATCCTCAAGGCCAAATTGTGTAGGAGCCATTAGAACTTCTTGAAATTCCACAGATCATATCCCGAGATTATTTTCCTAAAATTTTGGTTTTAAAAACACCAGGTAAGAGTTTTTAAGGTCATACGGCAATTTTTTTTTGAAAATTACAACAGAATCATTACAGAATGACCAGCCATTTCTAGACTTTAAATAAGCTGTGTAATGTCCTGATGATATTGAAGGGCCGTCATGATATATAATTGCTGTAGTTACAAAAGTCCTTCCTGATATTGACAACTGCGAAGCTACAACATTTTTTATTAAAGTTGTCAATTTTGTTCCATCAGGCCTACATCGTTGGAACATTAAAATGATGTACTGGCCATATGTTCGTATAAATAATGTGGACATCATTTCAGATTTACATTGGCTACACTCCATGTTGTGATTAGCAGCTTTTACTAGCTTATTAAAGGAGACTGATTTACTGTCTGGCAAAGTTAAATATACAAATCTTTCTGAGTCTACACTAGTAGTACTTGATACCATACAGTTCTCGCAGTCATGCTGCCATTGATAAGAAAGCCCAAACAGCTGATCTACATCTACACCTTCAGCATGTAATACATGAAGCATATACATTAAAAACTCCTGACAATCTTGCTGAATATTTTGAGAGAATTGTGTTTGGCCTGAACATCTATCTAACAGATTTCTAATTTCAGACACACTTTCTATGTTTCTTCTATCAGTGGTACATTTCTCTAACACAGAATTTAACAAACTGCAAAATCTTTGATCAGAATTGACCACAATCTCTTCTTTTACATTTTTTAGAGAAAACAAAACATTAATTACTACATTAGCATAGCAGTTGACACCAGAACTGTTTTCAAACTGAAAACCAACAACATCTTCAACAGAATCCTCTTTGTTTCTGCTTGTAATTTTAGGTTCATTCACTTTTTGTCTTTTTGCTACAACCTGCCCAGTATTGTTCTCATTTCTTCGTTTCCGGCCTACCAGACGTTTCTCAAACAAAGGAAACTGAGGCAAATGTGGCGCATACTCTCTTCTTAACCTATTGTATTCCTTAACACAATCTAGATCTGCACAAATGTTTCTGACATCACAGTCAATCAAGTACAATCCCGATAAAGTTCTAACTCGTGACAATGCCACATATGCCATACCCTCCTTGAACACAGAACTGCCAATATTCACCAATGCAGTGTCTACACTTAAACCTTGCGATTTATGAATTGTCACCGCATATGCCAAGCAAACAGGGAACTGCTTACGGCGAACATATAAGTCTTTTACAAGCAAAAATCTAGCAGAACAACGAGCAATTAGCTGTACTTCCTCAATGCCATCAAATTTAATTTTTAAAAATTCAATTCCATCTCTATTTCTGTATTTCACAAAATCAACAACATTACCCATTGATCCATTTACCAGACCTCTTTCAACATGTAAATTCCTTCTTAAAATTATACGGCAGTTCAAGCACACATTCAGAGTCTTTTCAAAACCTGCAGTTTTAGATATACTCTTCTCTAATGAATCCAATTTTGTTTTCAGATTCTCAGACAAAATAATTGTTGATCCCATATGCTCTACTCTATCAATAGCTTCCACTTTCACAATCTCTTGCTTTTCTAAATGCAACATTTTGTTGTTAAATTTTGCACATTCTGCAAGAGTTGGCATCAAACATATTCCAGATTTCTTATCAGTAATTTTCTGAAAAATATTCTCAGGCACAACATCTTGTTCTGGATATAAATTTGACAGTAATCGTGCATGTAAAGCTTCTTTCCCATGCTCGGTCACTTTTCCAATTCTAACATCTTGTAGAATAGTCTTGTAAACTTCATCCTTTGCCTGACGCATATTTTCATGCAGTTCAGCATAATTGAAGTTTAACCATATATTGACGTTGCCAATGCTGCCTAGGCACTTCCTGGTATCTTCATGCGTGAGCATTTTGAACACAGGTTGCCCTTTCACTGGTGTCAGCTGCAGAAGATCTCCAAAAACAATGATGTGTTTGCCACCGAATAACACATCATACTCTGTTTTGAGAACTTCTTGCATCCTCAAATGCACAAAGGCAAGCATGACATTGGAAACCATGCTTACTTCGTCAATGATAAGAAGTTTCATTTTCCTCAAGATTCTTGAAACTTCAAAACAAGCATCTCCAGATAGCTTGTGATATTCTAATTTGTTGTCATGCTCCACTGGCAGCATCAGTAAACGATGTAAAGTAATCCCTTTAATATTATGTGCTGCCAGTCCAGTTGGAGCAGTGACAACACAAGACAGTGATGACTCTGTCCTTTCCTGCAAATAGCATGAAATTGCTTTAATGAGGAAACTTTTTCCAGTTCCCGCTTCTCCACTCACGTACAGTCGGACAGGTTTCAACGACGTACATGAGCACTCTTTCTTATCATGACTTAATCCATGATCAATTTGCATGGTAACTTCGTCATATATTTTCCTCTGCTCAACGTTGAGTTGCCTTTCCAACTCTTCTAAGTTAACCGCATCCTCTTGAGCATGTGCCATGGCTCTTTCCACCTCATTCATAGCAGTGGCAGCTTCATTTTCAATAAGAGGTCCTCCTAGTGGATCCTGACTCAATGAAGCAGAACTCTGACTGTCCTGAGAACTGTCTCTGGCAATCTCGGCTGCAATCGTTGCTTCCTGCTCAATTTCCGCATTCAACATTTCTACATATTTGGGAAAAGCAGGACATTCTATGGTCTCCTTGGCGGCATTGAAAGAGTCTTCGTAACAGAGGAAATCTCCAAGCAGTTCCTCTTCTGCACGCCAAGGCTTGAAAAGTTGCAAAAGTGCTAAATAGAAAAACTCCTTTTTTTCAGGAGATTCGCCACTCAATTTTCGATGGTTTATCAAGTGGCATTTTCTTTGCTTGACCAGACATCCCTCACTTCCTATTACAGCATACACTCCTTTCTCAGTATCTTCTTTGATGTTCCTCTTGAACATGTAATTTTGCAGAACCTCATACAGACAAACATTCTCTAGGTGACTGCTTCGATTTGGATAATATGTATCCAACATGTTTGTCTTCAAAATGTCGGTACTGTTTGGCTCCTTTTCCGCCAAATACTCAATTTCCCGCACAGGTTTGAGAACTCGATTACGCGTTGCAGCAAGACCAAGACTCGCCCAAACGATACTCCTGGACTTGGCATAGAGACTTGCTGAAGACAACCGGTCAGAACATTCGTACGCTCCGATTTCTCGATGCGACAACATCTTCAGACTGAAACTGTACAACTTCTTGCTGAGGCTCTTTTCATGGGAAATGTCCTCCCACATATCCTTCAATTCTGTCTTCTCTTTTTTGGTGATATACGACGTCACATACCGAGCCACAGCCATACAGTTATCAGCCACAAACTGTATATCCATGTTAGCATTCCACATGGACAAAATCACCGGGTTGTAGTCGTTGATATACTTGGACTCTTCGTTCCTCTTCAAATTGTAAGTGTTTTTAGGTGATTTCTTCATCACATTATGTCGCAGCGAAGACATCAAACTGTTTACTCTTCCTTTAGAAATCACCGGTCGTGGGAAGCCGAAACGACATTTGGTGTAGAACTTGTCTTTGTTTCGGAATTTACGACGGCAGTACTTTCCACATCGATGGCTTTGGAAACGCAGAACTTTTTCTCTTAGGCTTTTCTTCTCCTTTGCGTTTGGAACAGCACACGTAGAATACTGTTGGATGAAACTCATCACTGAGTCTTCTGGATCCGTTCCAAATTTAGGTGCATCCTTGATCCACAGCAACATATGTATATGAGGAGCTCCTCTTGCTTGGTACTCCTTTCTCCAGAAGAAATCCAACACCTCTCCAAGAGGTGGATTCTTCTTATTCATGATGAAAGACATCATAGCTTCAAATCTATGATTGAAGTACCTACATACATTGACTGGATCCAAAGAGCACAGTTCTCCGGGTGTCTTGAATTCGATGTTTTCTACGTTAGCATTTGCCTCTCGTAGAAATTGAAGTAAGTCTTCCCAGCCATACTCGGCACAACTCAGAGTGAGGAACCATGTGGGAGTACCTAAGTTCCTCAGCATACATTTTAAATCACCATGACGACGGTACCAGTACTCATTAGTACCACGCTGACACGCCATGAGATTAATCAGGTGAGATTCCAAAATACTATCTTGGACATTCACTTTATCCATAAAATCACTTGCCGAGATGTTTTGCATGTGTATACCACTTTTCAAGATGTGGTTCACTGCATATGACAGTCCAGACAGATCGCTTTCAAACAGGAGATGAAACAAATAAGGAATGCATTGTCGAAACCTAGCATCTCCTGCATACAATCGCAAAGTCCGGTATTCAGAAGCAGGAATTTGATGAGGTCGCTCATCATATCTTCCTCCCTGACCTGTTGGAAAAAGCTGTGGGAAACACCGAGCTTCCAAACTTTCCTCCCAAACACTAATGGGACTCCCTTTGGCTTGTTTCATTTGAAACAACTCAATAGCATTCCCCATGACTTCCTTTGAATGCAAAGGATGAACACTATAATGTTCATATATTTCCTCACTAGTAGAGGGTTCTACTTTCTCAATTTGACCAGCACACAAATCGCTATCCTCTTCCTCACTTACTTCCTCTTCTGCAACATATACATTCTTATAGTATTTATTATTTTTTTTCAAATACAATGTTGCCTTTTTAACTTTCCTAACATCTACTAAATCTTGCCATATTTTCTTATTCTTTGTCGGAACCCCATTAACTAAGATAACCAGAGGTTCCTCTTCCACTTTTTCTACTCCAATTGTGTTAATGTTTTTCTTCAAATCTAGAGGCAAATAAACAACTCTTCCCTTTAACCCTCTCTGTAAATCTGATGGAGGCAATTTCCCTGTCTTTGGCTCCATTCTTACAATAGCCTGAAAGGGATGGATACTTTGAATCAAAATAGATTCATAAGTATTTAAATCCTTCAATTCAGAAGGAATCTCAACCAATTCCAGATTATTATGAACTGCTCTAGCAGGCATCTGGTTTTGTTTTAATTTGTTACAACAATAAGTACACACACGTTGATCCAATCCCAAATCAAAACAATTTTCTACCATCAAGTATGTTGCAAAATCCTTCCATTCACTATTATTTTCCCTTTCACTTTTTGCATATAAATCCACTAACTTAGTCTGATTCTTATAATAAGTGCGTCGACAACACACACAAGTGAAATTAGGCCTCTCACTTGATTTCATGTCAAACATCGCAATTTCCCTCTGGAAATTATCTGTACTGGAAACATGTACAGTATCTTCCAAATGACCCTCTATTTCTTGCTCAATTTCAACATTCTCCTCTTTACTTCCAAAGTAACAAAACTCAATTTCTTCATATATATTCCTCACATCTATTTCAGAACCATGCAAAAGAGCAGCGCATAATTGTTTCAGCATAATTGCTGGACTCTTAGCATAATACAACATTCTAACTAACTTCCTCACTTTGTTATGATGCACTGCTAGCATCCTGAAATGATGAAAAACACTCTGGCATACTCTCCTGGAAAGACAAGCCAGTGAATGACCATGCAAACCTGTCACTTCTCTCACTCTGCAAGGATCTAATTCTTGCAACAACCTTATTTTCTGCTTTAAACTTTTCTTGTTAAATGTCCGTACAAAATCACAAAGCAAATTGATGGAATCCTGTCGCACACTGCAAATACTACTACACTTCCAGGTGTACACAGGACCCTTAGCACGTCTTCCTAAAACCTCATTACCTAACAACTCTTCTGCCTCTGTTGTCACAAGTTTTTCTTTTTCAACTGGACAACCATCTTTCATTTCATAAGCACGACCACTGATGTCAACTGCATGCACCAAATCATTATCCTGGAAATAACTCTCTTCATTAAAAAATGCCTCACAGCTTGAACTATGTATCCATTCTCCAGAAAAAACTTCACAAAAATTACTACGATTAACTTTTCTCTTCCATCTACTATTTCTTTTGAAATCAAAAATTTCCTTGTTTAGCTTCCTAATTCTATTGATTATCAAAATAAATAACTTACGTTTAATTTCAAAAGCCTGATCAATAACTTTCTCAACTTTTTTTTTTCTCCTATAAAAAACTAATTTCTGTTGACCTTTCTTAATATTTTTTAACAAATTGCCAATTATCCTGTTGCGGAACATTCGTTTACGAATCTCCCAAAACTGTTGTTTCCTTCTACTATCATGCACAGATTTATCTCTTGCTCTAGCAGTAACATTTTCATTTGTCCTTTTCTTTCCATTTGATTTACTTGTCATATTATGGATTGAAACATTTTCTGTACTAATATTTTTTTTATTACAAATATTTCTTATGAAATATTTAGAGCTCTTACCCGGTGCTTTCTTCATGGCTTGAGAAATCTTTTTGTTAGAGGACTGCTGCATTTTTTTTTCTCCTGCTGTCTTTCACGTTTTGCAGCCTTTATCTCTCTTATTTTTGTAGGCATCTTGAAATGATCTGCAGTTGAATCTGAGGAAAAAGATAATAAAAAATGTTATTAAACATTATTATCAAACAGTAAATCAGTAATAGTGATCAAAAACATAACACACTACTTGACATTTTATTTTGAAGATTTTTTAGTCATTGCCTTTTTTACAATACAGAAATACCAGAAAAGAAATGACATTTATATTTATGTTACCTATGCTATTTTATATGTGAATCTGATCTAATTTTATGAGCATATTTTAATATTTTATTGAAAACACTACACATAACCTGTTTTTGAAGGTGTTTTTATTTTTAAATTAAACGGTTTACCTTTTTACTTTTTATTGATTATAAATTTTAAAAATAAATGTTTATAATTCCAAAGGCTGAAGCAAGTCAGCTTCCCATCCGATATCATATAATTCAGACAAATCTGCATCCTCATCACGCTCTTCTTCATCCTCAGGATTTAAATCATCCAATGGATCAACATCCACTGATGTTTCAATTACAAGTTCAATGATGAGGTCAAAATCAACTGATTGCAGATTGTCGCTCATGTTGAGGTTGTCTTTATCTTTAAAGAAAGATAACAACAATGAGATGTTGCAGAGTAAGAGACAAATCTCACAGATTATAATAGTAAAATTATTTAACAAGAGTAACATTTTGCAGCTATTATTTAACCATGTCCAGCGATGCTGAGCAGGTGAAGCCTATGTCTAATTTTTCACTGAACAGGACTCATCTGTTCTTAACCTTGGATAAGCCTCAACGACTCTGTGTCCCCTGCACATACTCAAATGTTAAAGTGCAGATTTATTTTAAATGGCACATCCCCAGGCATGCACCAGTTAATGTGCACCACTGTTTTACCACCCATGGTGTGCCGCATTTACAATCAGATAGGAGAAAGCTGCTTCAAAACCCTGCGCCTGCTTGAAGCTTGCATAGGTCTTGACGCAGCATTGTATAGATGGGGCACCCCTGAGCCTTGCTGGAGCTGCATCGCACTTACGATACAACTCCAGCAATGCGCCACCTTTACAGCACAGATACGTCACGCATCTGTGCCATTTTTGCCCCATGCTGCGCCGCATTGTAAATGCAGCACACCATGGGTGGCGGAACAGCGGCGCAAAATGACTGGCACATCCACTGCTGCATCGGTTTCATGTGGCACGTTTTTTTTACACCATGACACATCTGCCTAAATGCATCAATTTGTAATTTTCTCGCCTCATAGCAAATCTTTTGCACCGCCACTGCGTCACAAAAGTGACGCACAGTGGCGCAAAAGATGCATACACCTATCATAAATCTGTCCCTAGCATTTTAAATGATTAATTCAGGATGACGATAAGGTGTGGCCTATGCAGAGGTTTGTTTAAGGTGAGGCCTACTCAGGGTTGCAGATCAAAGTTACGCTTGATGAAGAATACAGAGGAGATAATACATGTAAAGGCCTACCAATGAAGTAAGTAATGTCCACTTTATTGCACCAGTCATCATAAATGTATCCCTAAGCTTCTTATCTTGTTACAGATGAACCACCATATGTACATGACATTTTAAGTAATTTCCACATGTGCAGTGTTTTCAAAATATAATTTGAAAATCGTTTTTGGGGAAAAGTAATGGTTTGCAAAATTATGACAAGGACATAATGGTGTATGCTTCTCTATAAAACATTTCAGTATCTCTAATGTCATTTTTCCCATATTACATTATAAGACCTTTCCCCATGAAGCACATTCCTTGTAAATATGCTCCCACCTGTGCATTGCAAATTTAGATTTTCACTGTTTCAGACACATAGCCATGTTGAAAGTGACCCAAAAAAATTGCAAACGTTTCCCCATGAAGCACATTCCTTGTAAATATGCTCCCACCTGTACATTGCAAATTTAGATTTTGACTGTTGCAGACACATAGCCATGTTGAAAGTGACCCAAAAAATTTGCAAACGTTTAAAAAAAAAAAACATTCATGTGTCTTAATGACATTTTAAGTCATTTCCCCATGGAGAATGTTTTCTAAGTGGCACAAAAGAGGTATACACCTATCATAAATCTATCCCTAGCATTATAAATGATTAAATCAGGATGACAATAATATGTGGCCTATCCAGAGGTTTGTTTAAGGTGAGGCCTACTCAGGATTGCAGATTAAAGTTACGCTTGATGAACAAAACAGAGGAGAAAATTTTATTGTAAATGCCTACCAATGAAGTAAGTGATTTCTACTTCATTGCACCAGTCATCATAAATGTATCCATAACCTTACTTAAATTGTACTTAAGACACATAAAAGCGTTTTTTGATTGGCTTTCCTGCATGGTAGGGTCACTTTTAACATGGCTATGTAACATAAACATTCAAAATCAAAATTTTCCATGTACAGGTGGGAGCATATTTACAAGCAATTTGCGCCACAAAGAAAGGTCTGACATTAAAATGGCAAAAATAACATCAGGGACAGTCAATTGCCTTATAAAAAACCATGCACCATTATGTCCTTCTCATGCATTTAAAAACAATTCCTTTTTCCCAAAAACGATTTTCAAATCATAATTTCAAAAAACTGCACATGAGAAAATGACTTAAAATGTCATTGAAACACATTAAAGCATTTTTTGATTGGTTTTCCTGCATTGTTGATTCATTTTTATCATGGCTATGTAACACAAACATTGATAATTAAAATTTTCATGCACATGTAAGAGCATATTTACAAGCAATTTGCGCCACAGAGAAAGGTCTGACACTAAAATGAGAAAAATAACATCAGGAACAGTCAATTGCCTTATAAAGAACCATACACCATTATGTCCTTGTCATGATTTTATAAACAATTCCTTTTCCCCAAAAACGATTTTAAAATCATAATTTCTAAACACTGCACATCAGAAAATGACTTAAAATGTCATTAAAACACATGAAAGCGTTTTTTGATTGCCTTCCCAGCATGGTTTGGTCACTTTTAACATAGCTATTTAACACAAACATTCAAAATCTAAATTTTCCATGCACATGTGAGAGCATATTTACAAGCAATTTGCGCCACATAAATCATAATTTTCTCCTTAAAGCACACTATTCTCTATCTAAAGTAAAGAAATATTTTCTCACCTTAGCAAATACTTTGAGTTTGAAAACAGTCTCAGAAACACACCAATTTGTCTTCAGCAGAGCAAAAGGTATGCACTCCAGAGTCTGCAGCTATCAAAAGCACAGAAATGGTGTAATTCTTCACACATATTTCTCATGTCACCCAATCAAAACTCTTCCCTCACTTTTTTTCAAATGAAAACCCTTCCCCCTCTGCCCTTTCTGCCTATTTTCCATAGCAACCACCTCTTGGAGAAACTCTGGTGTTTGCAAATTCACACAACAATGTTGCAATTGAACTCTGAACTCTCAGTGCACCTGCATATCCAGTGCTTTCTTTCATTTAATGATTTTTTATTGACCACTCAAAATACATCTTTCAAAGAACACATCTCTACACCCTAACTTTCTGTTTTCATCAATCAAAATCCACCAATCACTGTTACTACTTCATGAACACAGAAACTCCACAGTTTTTTTCATTTCAAACTCACATTTTTTCAACTGCCATTTCATTGCCACACTTCATCTGACTGCAGGAGAACCTTCTCTCACCATGTTTTCTGTCTGGATTGTTGGTCATAGTTATATTCACTGGGCTCAAAGGTACGTTGAAAGCAGGAATTTACCTAACCTCAATTTACAAGATGTGGAAATTAAGTGGTTTGGCCACAGAGGATTAAAATGTCACCAATTGATACCATTGGTGAAAACCTTTATGCATTTGCCCAAACCTGACCTGTTAATTGTGCACTGTGGAGGTAATGACTTGGGCACTTTGACTGGTGTAGGTCTGGAAATGCTTTTAAAGGACACCTTTGAGCAATTAATGGCACTTTTTCCTCAGACTGCCTTGGTATATTCAAATATATGCCAAAGACAGAAATGGAGGTGGTCAAACCAATTTTGTCCACAAATTGAGAAGTCGAGGAAGCATGTAAACAAATCTGTTTCAGCTTACATGAGAGACCATGGAATGGGCTCCCTGTACAACAATAACTTGCGTTACTACATGCAAGATATCTACAGAGGAGATGGAGTTCACTTCTCAGATGAGGGCAACAGAGTTTTCACTCTGAATTTAAAAATGTGCATTGGTACCTACTTATAAGTACCAAAATGTACCATAAACCCAAAAGCTCTTCTCAGAGCTACCCTACATCTAATCACTCACAATTATTATTTTACTCTAACTTTTTTCACTAATTTTCAACAAAGTACGCTCCCTGGGGCGCTACCCGGTACGCGTACCGGGAGCTAACCTCGCGAAATTTTAAAATTTTTTTTTTTTTTTTCGCACATATGGGCCTCCTCAGCCACCCTCACAAAACCTAGGGGGTCAAGATAAGTCTACCATGCCCCCTTCTACCTATTCTGAACATTATTTGCCCTCCATCTTGTATCATAATTCGACCGAAACACAAAATGGTGGACTCCCGTTACGCTTAAGGTTCGCGTACCAGGGCGCTCACCGGTTCGCGTACCGGGTCGCTTCCTGGGAAGCGCACCATCAAAAAAGGTGGGAAAGTAGTTCACACAAAAGCCACTTGAGACAATTTCACCAAATATAGATTAGCTCATACTACATACCAATCCCTACCATTTTCACAAATTTGATTGGAATTCCATTTAACCATTTAGCCTATAGAACTCACTAAATACCGTGAGGTAAATTACTTCACAAAACACATCTGAAGTGTTGGAATTGACAACCAATTAAAATGTTACTTTCATTTTCTACTTTTTTTACCTGACATTTGATTGGTTATGTACCCGAATATATATAAAGGAAGAGAAGGAAACACAGCCATTTTGACTACTACTTCCTGGTGTACATTTCTATTAGAATTTTCATTAATAACTTCAACTTCTTTTTAAAGGTAAGTTGTTATTTTTAAAACTGAAGTATATTGAGCACTTTAAGTTAATATGGCAAACTTTTTCTGTTAGTTATATACTATCCCTCTGTAGTACTTATAAATTTAGATACACTTTTTTATATTCCTACTTCCACTCTGATACTATACACTGCCCAAAGATAAATTCTCTGTTAAAAACTGCCTATCTAAAATTAATCCCAACAGTGCCCTACCTCTACTAATATATATTTTTTTTATGCAAATTTCAGGAAAAATGGAAAGTGAACAAAACATTTCATTTGAAATTGTCCTTCCAGAGTCCAACACAGAAATCATTGATCCAAATGAGATTGAATTTATGGATGAATCTTGGGACCAAGAACTACTGCAATGTGTACAAGCAGTAGATAACCTCCTTGCAAATGAGGACATTTTACAACCTCAGAGACTACAATCTATATTCCATGATTATGAAATTTCTGACAATGAAATGTTAGAAAGTTTAATAAATTATGAAACACAATAAAAAAAACTTAAAAAAAAAAAAAAAAAATAATCAACAAAACCAACAATCAATTAACATACAGCATTTGAAAAGTCTATCATTCATTTTTCATTGTGATACGCTCCCCAGAACGCTTCCCGGTTCGCGTACCGGGCGCTAACCACGAAAAAAAATAAAAAAAAAATTTTTTTTTTTTTGCTTAGCGGGGCCCCTTTAAAGCCTCCACATCAAACCTAGGGGGTCAGGGAGGAGCTAGTATGCCCCCTTATGGTTATTTCCCCCTTTGTTTTGGCCTCCTCTTGTCTCTCAATCCTACCGAGAGACAAGATGGCGGCCGCTCCGGACTGTTTAGAATGTTGACAGACACCGGAGAGCCAATCAGCTTAGCTACGCGAAGTTCCGGTACGCTTAAGGTCCGCGGACCGGAGCGCTGCCCAGAGCGCGCTTACAGATATATATCTTTTTTTAAACGTTAATTTCTCAAAATCCACTGGAGCACATATATTGAGACCTACAAAAGGCACATCGGGCTACCAGTCCCTACAATTTTGCCAAGTTTCGTGCAAATCCATTCAGCCGTTCGGGCTAAAAGTGAGGCTAACCGCCCTATGGAAAACTCAATGTTAAAAACACGTTTTGGGACCCCCCTTTTTTCTCGGCCCCCCCTGGACGAACCCCCCCAAAATTTTCAGGGGCTGCTCAGAAACAAAATGTTCCATTTTCCTGAAAATTTCAGCCAATTCCGTCCACAAACGCCAAAGTTATTAGACATAGAATTTTCAAAAAACCCATAGAGAAAAAATCCTAACTATATATACCTACTGGCGACCGCCAGTAGGTAATATATATATATATAACAATTTTTGACTTGTTAGAAACACTCAAAGTCACTGTATTATGTCATCAGTGATTTAGTGATGTCATTTAAGATGTAATATGTGACATCATCATCAGGCATTGCAGGGGCATGAGTTATTGTCAGATCAGCTAACTATAACAGTCGAATTTCTCTAGTTTTGTATGAGTGAAATGTCAGCCTAACTATAACGTCTCTGAAACTTGTGGTTTTTCCAATGAATTTCTAAGGTTTTTTAAATGCTAATTCTTAACTATTCTGTCACTGAAACCTCTGATTTTTTCCAGTGAATTTCTAAGGTTTTTTCAATGCTAATTCCTAACTAAAACGTCCGTGAAACCTGTGTTTTTTTCAGTGAATTTCTATGTTTTTTAAATGCTAATACTAACTATAAAGTCTGTGAAACCTCTGTTTTTTCAGTGAATTTCTAAGGTTTTATAAAAATTTCTAACTATGCCTACATAGGAAGGACATGTGCAGAAAGAAGAAGAAAGGCACAAAAAGAAGCAAAAGAAATGCAGAAAGAGACAAAAGAGGTGCAGAAAGAGGAAGAAAGGTGCAGAAAGAAGCAAGAGAATTGCAGATAGAGGCAACAGAAGGCCTGAAAGAGGAAGAGACATGCAGAAAGAAGCAGGAGAAATGCAGAAAGTGGCAACAGAAGTCCAAAAAGAAGAAGAAAGGTACAGAAAGAAGCAAGAGATGTGCAGAAAGAATCAACAGAGGTGCAGAAAGAGGCCTACTTTGACTGTACCTTACAACAGACTCATACAAAGTAGCCTAATGACTAATCCTTCTCCCAAGATGTCTTAAACTTCACTTTTCTCTTGAAGGTTCACTATTAATCGATTGCTCAGAATGTTAGGCATACCACAATATATAACAGCAATCCTAAGCATATCACTGTTGTAAGTCTGACCAAGTTTGTGAAGGTATGCATGCGTGTCTCTGCTTTTACCTAGTGACATGTTACATAAACATAAACATATAAATACTTGAAAACCTGTGTTTCAATGAGCATACTGTACATTTGTGCACAAAAAGGTGTATGCCTTTCTTTCTGCTCACAATACCGGGCACATGGGTATTCAATAATATATTTGAGGGGCTCTATAACACATATATACATAAGACATGTCTGCTTGTGCAACTAAATGACAGAGCAGAACTGAGAAGATTTGACCACCTATAGGAGAAGTTACCCGCTTTTAAGTTACCATCTTCAGATGCATAACTCATCTAAGAATACATGTACAAGTAGACATATACCTCAGTCACAAGAGCATGCTAATCTTTAAACTTGACAGCAAGTGAGTTGCAGAAACAGCCAAATGAGGTGCAGAACGAAGAATTAGCAGTGCAGAAATAACCGACAGGAGTGCAGAAAGAGGCAAAAGTGGTACAGAAATTTTCCAGAGAGGTCCAGAAAGGAGAGGTGCAGAAAAGGGAACAGGGGTGCAGAAAGAGGCAAGAGGGATGCCAAAAGAGGTAAGTGGGGTGCAGAAAGAAGCCACTTAGGTGGAGAAAGAAGCAAAGGAAGCACAGACAGAGCCAAACAATGCTCAGAAAAGAAGCAATAGAAGTGCAGAAAGAGGCAAGCAAAAGTGCAGAAAGAGTCAAGAGAAGTGCAGACAGAGGCAAAAGAGTTGCAGAAAGAGGCAAGAGAGGTACAGAATAAAGAGAGTGAGGTACAGAAAGAGGCAAGAACTGCTTTTTTAATTCTTTTTGTTGTTTTATTTTTTTATTGTTTTTTGAACATTTTCTACTTTTTTTGGGTTTTCTAATCAGTTTTATATTTTTTTTGTATTTTTTATGGGGAGAAACAAAAAACAGGGATTGTAAACGGCTCAACTGGAGCAAAGAAAAATCAGGAAAAAATTAGGGTTTTTTGGGGCAATTGTGGTTGTCACCAGCAAGGACGGTGAGCTTTACGCTCTGCTCACCATAGCTGATGGTCTTAACACAAAAAATACATGTGACCCTGAATTCACCAAACTGTGGTTGTATGATTGGCATCATCTCTCTTGTCTCTGGTCCCGATGGAGTGGGTTGCTTTCTTTTGGAGGTGCTGGGTGAAGATTGGGGAGGGTTACTGGCCAGTTCTCTCATCTCTGCAGCAGCATAGTTGTTGGGATGCTTGCGCTGCATATGCCGAATCATGGTGTAATTGCCAAATGAATATTTCTTATTAGGGTTCCCCCTTGAAGGTTCCGAACCACAGATTCGGCAAGTCACCGTTGGCGCATTCACTTTCTTCTTGCCCTCTGGGATGGAAAAAAACTCCCATGCAATGTGCTCCTTTGGCCTATATGGGGTATTGTGTTCTGGCAGGAATGTCCTTCTTCCCTCCTCCTCCTCCTCCTCCTCCTCCTCCTCTTTTTCTTCTTGACCACCAATGTGATGTTGTGGTGGTCCTCTTGGTGGTGGTGGTGGTGGTGCACATGCTCCAGCTACTGCTGCTACTGTAGCCATTTTAAAGTACAAAATATTAGTGACAGATCTCCAAACAGGTCTTCCTCAGTCAAAGGACAAAGGCAGAATAAGGAAAAAAGGTGGGGGCTTTCATCATTTGGAAAAAAAAAACTGTCCTGGACCAATGAAAAGTGTTATTTTCAGGTCACATGACCCGGACTTTCATCATTTGGAAACCAAAAGTGTTCTGAACCAATGAAAAGTTTTATTTTCAGGTCACATGACCCGACGCGCTTACGCTACGGGCCCCGGGGCGCGCTCGGGGGCGCACCCCGGGGTGCTTACGTTGCGCGATCGTATGCGCTCGAGCGCTTCCGGGTGCGCTTACGCCGTGCGTCATAAGACGCATCACGCGACTACGCGATATGTCACGATGATGTTTTCGTTCGCGGCAATAGCGCTAACGGGACGCTCACCGGTACGCGCACCGGGGCGCGCCACCAATGCGCTTACCGGCGCGCTCACCGGTATGCGCACCGGGAGCGTACCAAGGCAAAAAAAAAGGGGAAAATATATATATTATATTTCATACCTATAGAGATTTGCTATTAAAAAACTTTTGAAATTCACTGAAAAAAACATAGGGTTGAGGCCCTATATATAGTTAGGAATTAGCATTTACAAAACCTATGAAATTCACTGAAAAAACCATAGGTTTCACACCAGTTATAGTTAGGAATTAGCATTTAAAAAACTTATTAAATTCACTGAAAAAACCATAGGTTTTACACCAGTTATGGTTAGGAATTAGCATTTAAAAACCTATTAAATTCACTGAAAAAACCATAGGTTTCACACCAGTTATAATTAGCTGGAAATTTTACTGGCATAAAACCATTGAAATTCCCACGTTATAGTTAGTTGGACTCACTATAACTTGCGCGTTCAATGCACTGCTGATGACGTCACATATTACATCACTCATGACATGGTCAGTGACATTACTCATGACATCACTGATGACACCATCCTTGTGAGAGAGTGACAGACCTCCTTTCACTGTAATGTAACCCTTGAAAAACATATTCAAAAATAGAAACTAAAATTTTCAAAAAAATGGAGATACCCATATCAGTTACAACAACCAATTCAGTAATTCCACCATCTATATACACATCCACTCATTCACAAACAGTTCTATATAGTCACTCATACATATACTCACTCAACATATGTAGTGATACACCTATACATCCTGTTACACACCGACAGTCATCCAAAAGTTACTCACACACATACTTACACATGCAAATAAACTATTGAACATCCATTTATTTGCATATAGAGCTATACACACACTACCACCTTACTTCTAAGGAAATTTACACATATATATTCTCTTAAACAATCACTTATAGAAACACATACTTATTTAAACAGGAACTCTTACAATCTCTTACTCTCACATATACTCACTTATGTACATCAATATTCACATATACTAGATTAAAACATATGTAGTTACTGATAAAGACACTACTGAGACATATACACACTCATCCACCCATACAGTCCTGCACATATGCTGTCTTCAAAACACATACAAACAGAGAGTCAGTCATTCATGCATCTATGTGCTGAGTAATACCCCCACCAAACCATATAGACACTCATACTGATATTAAAACAAACATCTAATAACCCATATACCTACACATGTAGCTACTCACCAACCCATGCAGCCACTTATACACAAAGTGAAACACTAATCCATATATTTAAATATTTAAACATTACTCACTAATATATGTATTCACTAAGATACACTTAATAAGCAAGTTAACCAATCAATTTTAAAAAAACCATCCATATAAACACTTATTTAAACATTTATTCTTCCATCAACTTTTACATATACACATATAAAACATATTTATTTTTCAGAAAGACACACATTCACTGGATGGTGTCATCAGTGATGTCATGAGTGATGTCACTGACCATGTCACGAGTGATGTAATATGTGACGTCATCAGCAGTGCATTGCACGCGCAAGTTATAGTGAGTCCAACTAACTATAACGTGGGAATTTCAATGGTTTTATGCCAGTAAAATTTCCAGCTAACTATAACTGGTGTGAAACCTATCGTTTTTTCAGTGAATTTAATAGGTTTTTTAAATGCTAATTCCTAACTATAACTGGTGTGAAACCTATGGTTTTGTCAGTGAATATATATATATATAAGAAAAATCACTCTCATGTTCATGCAGGGGCAGTGGCTAAATACAACCCTCCTCAAGTGCCAGTTACGGACGGGATTCATGTGCTCGAGTGAACTAGACCCATCATTAGTAGCAGCCGTGGAGGACTCTTTTAGCATAGATTTTTAAATCATGCGTTGATTTTAGAAGGCCCCCGTTTATTATGGTTGATGCTTATTAATGGGTTGGTTTTATCTGAAATAATGAATTTAATTATATTTAGATGTTTTTTATTCGATGTAGCAAATATTTATAGTAAATGTTTACTCGAATTGCGATTTTGCACATGATTCTTGGCACTTTTTGCACTTTACTTGTACTGTATTTTACAGCAATATTTGTACTGGAGGGTAGTTGTATAGGCTATAGCTAATTAGAAATGTTTTACACAGCTATAACTTTATTGAAGCATGAACTAAGTCTTTCATCCATGTTTAGCACACTGCTAATTGCACTGTCACTTTAAAAAGTGTTGTTCTGCCCAAGTAATGTGTCATGTGATCAAGGTCCGAGAGGGACCGAAACGCGTCATGGCGATGGTGTTGGGCGAGTAATTACAATAAAGAATATTCAGCACGATATTGGGTCTGCATCGTCTCTTGGGATTCGAATCCTGTGTGCTAGAGGCGAAATCAGGAATATATATATATATATATATATATATATATTCACTGAAAAAACCATAGGTTATAGACCATATATAGTTAGGAATTAGCATTTACAAAACCTTGAAAATTCACTGAAAAAACCATAGGTTATAGACCATATATAGTTAGGAATTAGCATTTACAAAACCTTATTTTACTCACACAAAACCATTGAAATTCCATATATAGTTAGTTGCACTAACTATATATCGCGCACCCGCAATCCACTGCTGATGATGTCACATATTACATCATTCATGACATGGTCAGTGACATCACTGATGACATCACTGATGACATCTCAAATGACATCACTGATGACATCACTGATAACAACATCCAGTGATTTTTTGTTTCTATAAAGTTTAAATATGTCTTACATATTGAAGAATGAGTGGATGTGTAAGTGTCTGGACGAAGGATTTAGTAGGTGCATGACTGACTGTATGAGTGAGTGATTAAATGTGTCTCACTGACTGCATGGGTTAGTGACTAAACTGTCTTAATTTGTGCATCATTATGTCTGTTGTTCTGTAAACTGCTGCATGTGTTGATCAGTAGCTATATGAGTAACTATATGGGTTATTGATTGATTGCCCAAGTATTTGTATGGGAGACTGAGTGTGTGTGTGGCTAGCTGGGAGGTGTGTGACTCTGTGCAGATCAATCTGTACTTGTATCAATGATTGTATAAGAAGGTAAGTATGTGTTAGTATATGTTTGAAAATGTAAGGTGCTCTATGTTTAACTGTATAGACAAGAAAATGGAAGTGTCATTGATTCTTTACAGGACTGACTAGGTGTGTGAGTAACTCCATGGATGAGTGGCAGACTGTGAGTGTCTGTATAGGTGTATGAGTGCATATGATAGTGTTGTAAAGATGAGTGATTGTATGTATGAATGATTGTATGGGTGAATGAGTGAAGGTGTGTGTAGACGTAGCAATCAGTGAGTGCGTATGTAGTAACTAGTATTGGTGTGTCAATGGTTTCAAAAATTATACTCTCTTTTTAACACTGGGTGAAACAGAGGTTATATTAAAATGTGAGGAGATGCATTGTATTGTCACATGAATGATATCATCAGTGATGTGGTCATTGATGTCAAATGAGATGTCATCAGTGATGTCATCAGTGATGTCATTTGAGATGTCATCAGTGATGTCATCAGTGATGTCACTGACCATGTCATGAATGATGTAATATGTGACATCATCAGCAGTGGATTGCGGGTGCGCGATATATAGTTAGTGCAACTAACTATATATGGAATTTCAATGGTTTTGTGTGAGTAAAATAAGGTTTTGTAAATGCTAATTCCTAACTATATATGGTCTATAACCTATGGTTTTTTCAGTGAATTTTCAAGGTTTTGTAAATGCTAATTCCTAACTATATATGGTCTATAACCTATGGTTTTTTCAGTGAATTTCATTGGTTTTTTAACAGCTAATATCTGTAGCTGTAAAATTTATTCTTCTTTAAATCCAAAAATATATTTTATATGTTTATGAATAATTATTTTTTTAAATATTTTTTTTTCTTCGTTCCCGCTTCGCGAATCGGGAACCTTACAGTAAAAAAATGTTCAGAAAAATAAAAAAAAAAGTTCTTTTCAGAACTACCTCCCCGTTATTAAAAAATTGGTACAATATTTGGAACTGTGCCAACCTCTATTTCTCTTAGTTCGCTTCCTAGTTCGCTCGCTGGTACGCGAACTGGAAGCGAACCAAAAACAGTAAGTATAAGGGAAGGAAACACACACTTATGTTAAAAGAAAGACAGCTATAGGGGAGTAAACTAGAGATACTATTACCCATAATCCACTACTGATGATGTCACATATTACATCATTCATGACATGCTCAGTGACATCATCAGCAGAGGATTGCGGGTTTTTTGGCAACATGCCTTATCCACGGTTTAATAACGCTGCCTTTTGCTTTATATAAGTTTTCAAATTGTATGAAATATATACCAATAGGTCTTTATGAACCTTTAGGTAGTGCTTTTGTTCATGAGGTCTGGTCGCTTCCATACACATACAGATGTTTCAAAGATGATCAAGAAGTTTATCTGAATGGAGAGGAATGCACTGAGACGCCAGATCATTCACTAATGTGTAGGCACATACAGTTACACGATTCATGCAACAAACACCGACCAAATATGGCTTGCGTGTTGCAAGGCACGCCAGTTCCTGCTATCATCCCCACGTTCAAGTTGTTGGAAAATGGTAGTTATTTGATGCTCAATAATGAAGATTGTTCTGAGTTAATTAAAAGTATTCCTTTTATCGTAACAGTAAGTGAACGGGTTATTTGCTGCAGAAATGTTCTATTTCCTCCCACACATGAACATAGGGAGTTTTCAATCTGGCCACAAATACCAACCTTGGGACACGTTTCAACGGCATGACAAGAATAAGAGCTCTTTTGTCTCACAGAGAGGTGGCCTTGAGTTCGGCCCGTGAAACTTTCGTACTTCACATAGCGAACACCCGTACACAGGTTTGCCTTTCAATTTCAGCAACATGTTTCCGACTATCTTTAACGCATCCTCCACAAAATCCCTGGCACACTTTTTTAAAGTTGTTACCAGTGGTCTCGTGACTTCATTTGAGAAAATCTTTGGAGTCATCCCTGCTCCCTTTCATTCCATTTTCTCCACTCTGGTTCGTGGATTGCATTTTTACTTGCATTACCAGCGGACGCTCTTGTGCTTTTTTACATTTTTAAATATGGATGTCCCTCCTATGCAACCTCCGACCCTGCAGCTGCTGACACTGTTCCGCAATCGCATGCTAGAATATTATGGCACAATGCCGTTGGAGATATTAAGCACGGCATATGGATTATCTTTTCGGTTCTCCTACTTCACCTGTGTCCAGCCTGTATTTCACTGCCTGACCTGTGATTTCGATTGGGCCATTGATTTGTGTCTCTGCGGACCGGTTTCTCCTGACGTCGACTTTAATCAGCTGATGACTCCTATCATTACTCACGAGTTGATTTGTCCTGGCGAAAGGATTATGGCTGTGGCATTGATGCATGGACTACTTGGTCCCTGGAATTTACTGGCGGCAGCACAGTCTTTCTTGGAACACAGCTTTCTTGAAAACCCACCGAGCTGTCCTCTGATGGTGATAGAGGATCCGGTGCTGGGAGAGCACGTATGTTCTTTTCCGCTTTTAAATTGGATGGCTGAACTGTTTTCGGATGAAGACGGTGACTTCCTGTTGGAGGCTGTTGCAGCTTATTTTGCATACACAGTTATGTCATAGACCTTTTTCATGTTTCATATGCTGAGTACTAGCATTTCATTGACAATTCATTGACTTAATTGTCAAGTTTTTATTATTTACCTTGCCTATTGGCTTAAGACTCGATAAAGTACTTGGCTGTTTTATTTTTCTTTAGCATTGAATTTTCCTAGTTTTTAATGCTTTACCTTGCGGACCGTCCACATATAAACTTGCAATCTGCTCTCATGAGATGGCACTTCTATTATCTTATTCAGTTCGTTTCCGGATCATGAGGAGGTGTCATCTAGGTCCTGGATATCTTTACACCGTGTTAAGTTAGCATGGGCTCATTACCGGTTTAAACGCCATTTTTCCTTTTTTGCAACTTCTGCACACGACATTTAGTTGTTGCTTTAGCTTTCCACCTAGTAGTTCATCGTGGTTTACATGAGAATAATATGTTATTGGTCTACTATCTGCTTTACTTGTTAAACTATATCTGTACAGCGAGTGCTAAAGTTTCAAGAACAACACGATACAGAATTGTTATGAGGTCTGATCTCCACGACTTCATACTCATAACATAAGTGCAACTTCTGCCAATTCTGGGCATGAGGCGGGTTTTATATTGCTTTGCCGAACACACATACACAACAGTTGATGCGGTTCACATGAAGAGAGAGCTGGTGTATGCTGATGTGATTCCTTCAAATCTAAGACACTAAAGTATGGGCACGCCCTAAACCAACACAAAGAGACCTTCTTAGCAAATAATATAATATGTGTATTAGGGAGGGTGAGATATAAGCAGCCGCGGGCCGTGGAGGGAGTTACGGTGAGGCAGGGAGGCGGGGAGGGGGAGAAGCAGGGTGGAGCCCTCTCTACCTTGCCCCTCCCCCTCCCCGCCTCCCTGCCCCACCGTAACTCCCTCCACGGCCCGCGGCTGCTTATAAGTGTTGCTAACTCTTATTCATTTACAGCATGTTAACATACTGTCACCATTCGCTTTTTATGTACTAGTAACTATGCTGGTAATTTTGCTACTGATAATATGTGTACTTGTATTCTCCACCCTGCTTCTCCCCCTCCCCGCCTCCCTGCCTCACCGTAACTCCCTCCACGGCCCGCGGCTGCTTATAAGTGTTGCTAACTCTTATTCATTTACAGCATGTTAACATACTATCACCATTCACTTTTTATGTACTAGTAACTATGCTGGTAATTTTGCTACTGATAATATGTGTACTTTTATTATCTAAGGTACTACGCCTGAGAAGACGGCATTAGTAAATAAACATTTCAAATACACATGTGTTCTTCTTAACTCCATGTTCTGGTTTCTAAGAAATATATAACGACCGACTGTTCATGAGTTCCACGTATCCTGAGGTACTATAAGTTCATATTCTGGATTGTCTAAACATTGAGAGTTTGTTATATCCAATGTGACACTGTACCTAGCTTGCTAAGGAGTTTTTGATTACTAACGTGAGTTTTGGGACACCCTAATTCGCCGAGGTTCCAATCCTCTGTCCACAGTTCTGTGTGAGAACAGAAACCCTGCGACAGGGGCACCCCCGACCCTTGCTGGAGCTTCATCACACTTGCGATACAACTCCAGCAATGCGCCACCTTTACGGCACAGATACATCACGCATCTGTGCTGTTTTTGCCCCATGATGCGCCGCATTGTAAATGCAGCACACCATAGGTGACGGAACAGCGGCACAGAATGACTAACACATCCCTGGTGATGCGCCAGTCATCATAAATGTATCCCTATGCTTCTTATCTTGTTAGAGATGAACCGCCATATGTATCATCAAAGTTTTTTGCATTTCCTAAATAGCGAACTTTAAGGAATAAATAGCGATTCTTTACCATTCCTAGTTTGCGATGAGCTATTTGCTAATTAGCCGAATGTAGCCCAATGAAGCCCAATGTAGCCCAAAGATGGCCGCCAGACACACAAAAAAACAAATGTAGCCCAAATATCAGCCAGATGTAGCCCAACTATAGCCCAGTGACAGAATGACCAATCAGCTTCGCAAACCTCCGTTACGCGAAGCGGAGCGCTGTTACAGATATATATCTTTTTTTGAACGTTAATTTCTCAAAATCCACTGGAGCACATATATTGAGACCTAGCAAAGGCACATCGGGCTACCAGTCCCTAATATTTTGCCAAGTTTCGTGCAAATCCATTCAGCCGTTCAATTATTATTATTATTATTTTTTTTTGCCCCGCGGGGCCCTTTTAAAACCTCCACATCAAACCTAGGGGGTCAGCGAGGATCTACTATGCCCCCTTA
Source organism: Lissotriton helveticus (assembly GCF_964261635.1). Classification (NCBI taxonomy): domain Eukaryota; kingdom Metazoa; phylum Chordata; class Amphibia; order Caudata; family Salamandridae; genus Lissotriton; species Lissotriton helveticus. The sequence continues at coordinate 1,033,664,825 of NC_136067.1, read as the reverse complement.
TAGTTATTTCCCCCTTTGTTTTGACCTCCTCTTGTCTCTCGATCCTACCGAGAGACAAGATGGCGGCCGCTACGGACTGTTTGGAATGTTGACAGACGCCGGAGAACCAATCAGCTTCGCTTCACAAAGCTCCGTTGCGCGAAAAGTCCGCGAACCAGAGCGCTAACCGGTCCGCTGTTACAGATATATATCTTTTTTTAAACGTTAATTTCTCAAAATCCACTGGAGCACATATATTGAGACCTACAAAAGGCACATCGGGCTACCAGTCCCTACAATTTTGCCAAGTTTCGTGCAAATCCATTCAGCCGTTCGGGCTAAAAGTGAGGCCAACCGCCCTATGGAAAACTCAATGTTAAAAACACGTTTTGGGACCCCCCTTTTTTCTCGGCCCCCACTGGACGAACCCCCCCCAAATTTTCAAGGGCTGCTCAGAAACAAAATGTGCCATTTTCCTGAAAATTTCAGCCGATTCCGTCCACAAACGCCAAAGTTATTAGACATAGAATTTTCAAAAAACCCATAGAGAAAAAATCCTAACTATATATACCTACTGGCGACCGCCAGTAGGTAATATATATATACACCAATCTGTATTGAAGATTGAGTGGATATATAACTGTCTAGATGGAGGATTTAGTAGCTGTCTGACTGTCTGTTTAAGTGAGTAATTAAAAGTGTCTCACTTAATACATGGATTAGTAACTAAACTATGTGAATGTGTGCATCACTGTCTCTGTTGTTGTATAACATGCTGCATCAGTGGGTCACTAACTACATGAGTGTTTATATTAGTTATTGATTAGTTGGGTGAATATTTGTATTGGACACTGAGTTTGTGTGTGGTTGGATGGGGTGTGTGTAACTCTATGCATAGATGTATGAATAGTTGATTGAAGATATATGTAGGTTTAAGAGTGCATGTGGAAACAGTTGTTTGGGTGACTGTATTTATTTGGGTGTTGGTGAGCGAATATGTTTTAGTTGTATATCTTCAACAAAGAAAAAAAATAAAAGGCATTGTATGTGAGAGTTGGTGTATATAAATAAGTATATGTAAGAGTCAGTGATTGTGAGAGTAACAAAATGAATGAGTGTATAATTGTAATAGTAATTTTTAACATATTAACTATTAGTTACTATGTGTTTGAATAAATGAGGTGTTGTGTGTATAATTGTGTAAGTGAGTAAATGTAAGTGTGATTAATTTTTTTCATGAGTGTGTAGGATGACTGCATACCCGACTAAGATGACTGCTGATGTGTCAATGTCTATATATGTGTATAAGTTCATTTAATAGTGTTCTATTAATTAGTGACTGCATGTATAAGTGATTCTGTTGTTGAATGGGTAGTTGTGTGTGTAGACTTAGGAATCAGTGAGTGGGTATTTAGTAACTGGTATTGGTGTGAAAATGGCTTCAAATATGGTACTCTGTATTTTACAGTGAGTGATGAAAGGTTATACTAGTGTATGATGAGGTGTATCAGATTGTCACATGGATGATGTCATCAGTGATGTCATCAGTGATGTCACTGACCATGTCATGAATGATGCAATATGTGACATCATCAGCAGTGCATTGCGGGTGCGTGAGTTATAGTTAGCAGAACTAACTACAACGGAGGAATTGCTATGCTTTTGTACGAGTGAAATGTCCAGCTAACTATAACACCCCTGAAACCTATTTTTTTTCAGTGAATTTCAAAGCTTTTTTAAATGCTAATTTCTAACTATAACGTCTCTGAAACCTATGGTTTTTTCAGTGAATTTCAAAGGTTTTTTAAATGCTAATTTTTAAGTGTAATAGTAGTTATACTTCTTTTTGTATAGTTAGCAGAACTAACTATGATGGAGGAATTTCAATGGTTTTGTACGGGTGAAATGTCCAGCTAACTATAACAGCCCTGAAACCTATGATTTTTTCAGTGGATTTCAAAGCTTTTTTAAATGCTAATTTCTAACTATAACGTCTCTGAAACCTATGGTTTTTTCAGCGATATTCAAAGGTTTTTTAAATGCTAATTTTTAAGTGTTATTGTAGTTATACCTATTTTTTGTACTTATTTTCTATGGTTTTTAACTGTTTATTTATAAATATTTTATTCATTAATTAACATTATATATTTTTCCGAAAATTGCAAAAATAAATAAAAAATTCTAACTGAAATATTGTTTAATTTTTTATTTATTTTAATATATTCATAATATTTATTTTTTTCCAAATTTTTTTCGGAGTCGCTCACCCAAAGAGTACACATCACAATGGGTGCATGGATTCTAACCGCCATTTTAGAAAAGTTTTGAAGGGTCCACGTATGGTGTGCGACGGCTGCCTGTTTCATGAGCGCAGAGTGCGCGGATCGCATTTCCTACTGTAACTATTGAAAGACCCCACCCATTTTAATCATTCTTGTTGGAGTATCTTTAGAGAGGCATCTCTTTTCCTACAAGAACCCTTTTTGCTTGTTTTTTTGGTGTTTTAAAAAATATCAAACAAAATGGCATCTGGACAGCAGCTGCAGCAGGAGGAAGTATCTTCTGAAGAAGAATTCTTTCAGGAGGCACCACATCCACAGAGGCCGGAATCTGTCATGTTGAAATTCTTCACTTTTCCACCTGGAGAGAAGAAAGTAAATGCGAGAAAGGTGACGTGCAACATTTGTGATCGAGTCCTGTCAAGAGGCAGTGACAAAAATACTCTTGTGGCTCTGCTCCTATGTACAAGCATCTCTGAACCACACAGCCTCCCAATCTTGTTCGGGAGGAAATGAGGCGAGCTGCTTTGAACCCCTCACCTGCTGTGGCAAGTACATCTGGAGCGTCCTCAGGAACACATGCAATGGACATTAGGCCAGAATCCCCCTTTCTCGAGCAACACTGCGTGAAGTGTAAGACACTTATATGCTTCGGTGAGCAGTCGGTTGATGCAGTTTGTGCTGCGCAATGCAACCATCGTTAATTTTTTTTTTGTTTCTGGAATGATAAGTAATTCCAAAAGTTTCCTGTTTGTTCTTTTATTTGTTCATTTTTTGAAAAAACACCAAAAAATACAATATTGTTAAAAAAATACAAAAGAAAAAAGAAGAAAAGAAAAGTTCTTATCAGGACTTATAACGAAAGAACTATAATTGCAAGGTAATGTGTGAAAGTTTGGTTGAATATATGTATACAGCATGATTGATTGAAAGAATGCATTAGTAGTGTATGGTAAAGGGAGGTACAACACTCTTAAGACATCCCTCTCCCCCTGATACTGATGCCGCAGATATCTCGCAGCCGAAATTGAACCACCCACAAAACAGATACCTACCATAAAATATCTTTTTAGTAGACTCCCCGGACCCCTCCCATCCCCCTCCTACCCCCCTCAGTTCATAGTTTCATGTTTACCCCCTGGCACCATAGAGCAGGCTCCTATATATTAGGAGCACAAATATGGGCATTAATCAAAGAGGTACACTAGAATAGAGAGGGGGACTACATATCAACCCGCACTCTTGGGGAAAACCCACATACACAGGCACCTGGCATTAGTCAGCCTACCACTTCTTGCACCAGGTCACTAGAGGGGCAATAGCCATGTATAATTAGTTGTTTCTCACTTGAATTATATGATGTATAATGAGATGGGTGCTCCATAATGTGTTTATATTGTCTGACTACATGTGTACACCTGGCATAATGTCTTACTTGCAAATGTACAATGATGTACCATGGAAAATAAAACTCTCAATAAAAAAAATGTAAACAAAAAACAAGTAATGTATGGTTAATTTATAGGTGAAGATTTATGAGGAACTACTGCAGCGTGACACTGCAAGCTCTTTAGCTGCACTGCACTGTGGCACTTCCAAAGCACAGGGACGTGATATATGTACATGAATATGTTGCAACTCGGTGCTTCCCTCTGCACTGCTGCACCAACTGCAGCCATGCGGTGACACTGGCACCCTTGCACCATGGTGCAAGGATGTCTGTGTTGTGAGGAGATTGTTTTTGTGCAGGAAGGGACACCTTCCTGCTCAAAAACAATCAGTAAAAGCATTTTCCTCTTTCAATGTAAACTGTGGAATGCAGCATGCATTGAAAGAGGAAAAAATGAGGAGAAATTAAAACAATTCTCCTCATTGCGCCTTGCTACACCAACTCTAGGATGGCGTAGCATTCACACACATCTCCAGATTTACGATTTCTCATAAATCTGGAGATGTGTCTTGTTCTATGGGTTTTGCGTGGGAACACCCACAGCAACACCTATGGAACGCCCCTTCAACGCAAAGTTCTGTGTATGAAGGGGTTGTATTTACAAGGAGAGGAAAAACCATGCAGGGTGGCTTTTCCTCTCCTTGTAAATATGAAGGGGTGCCTGGCGCCATCACTACGTTACAAAAAGTGATGTACTGGTGACACAGGGTGCTTGTAAATCTGCCCGATAAGTGCTTAGGTACTGGCAGACTGATACAATAGGAGCATGGTGCTGGATGGGTGATTGAAAAATTGCATGAGACTGACAGGAGTTATCCTACGCTGCATGGGTACTACTTCAGTATTTAATGGAGTGGACCAATAGTATGTATCTGCTTAGAGATTTGTAGGGATTAAGCACAGAATATTTTATGTGTACTTGTGTTGGTGCCTAGGTAATTTTATAAGAATACCACTAGTAACTGGAATGATGAGAGTGCTGCAAACAGAGTAAACACTTATTTTATAAGTGCTTACGTATTGGTGGAGTGATAGGATAAGTAGATAGTGGTAGATACGTGATTAAAGAAGTACATGGGACAGACTGGACGATTCCTACACTGCATGAGTACTAACTGGGTATTTAGAAGAGTATATCAATAGTATGTAGCTAGTTAGAGGTCTGTTTTGATAATGAACAAAATATTAAAGCTGTACTTGTGTTAGTAGCTAGGCCGTTCCATAAGTTCATGACTAGTGACTAGAATAATTACAGTATTACAAACAGAGTGTATAGTGAATTTATAAGTGCATAGGTATTGGTGCAGTAATAGGATAAGTAGATAGTGGTGGATGGGTGATTGGAGAAATGCATGGTACAGTAAGGAGGATTCCTACACTGCATAGGTACTGACTGGGTATTTAGAAGAACATATCAATAGTTAGTTAGAAAGCAGGTGGTGGCAGCTCCTGTTCCTCACTGGGGGCACAGCAATAGCGTGAGGCTGTAGTGACTACTATTACAGTTTTAAACGGACGTTAAGCGGAGTCCCTGCATGATTTGGATGCAGGCACCCAACTTTTCATTTTCTTTTAATTCACTGCCAATTTGTTTATTTTAACTTCGTTTTTAATAATCATTGCATTGTGCACTTCCTACCTCGTGTGTGGCCCCCCCGCCCCGGTCCATTACGGCTCTTCATGCCGATTGTGTGGAGGGCGGGCGCCATTTTGGGAGTAGCCTGAAGGCTGCCTAGACCGCAGGTAGCGGTCCAGTTGCTCGGGGGTGATCTGCATAAATTGACAAGATTCTCAGGGCTCGCTGTGAGAAAGCAGGTGGTGGCAGCTCCTGTTCCTCACTGGGGGCACAGCAATAGCGTGAGGCTGTAGTGACTACTATTACAGTTTTAAACAGACGTTAAGCGGAGTCCCTGCATGATTTGGATGCAGGCACCCAACTTTTCATTTTCTTTTAATTCACTGCCAATTTGTTTATTTTAACTTCGTTGTTAATAATCATTGCATTGTGCACTTCCTACCTCGTGTGTGGCCCCCCCACCCCGGTCCATCACGGCTGTTTGTGCCGATTGTGTGGAGGGCGGGCGCCATTTTGGGAGTAGCCTGAAGGCTGCCTAGACCGCAGTTGGCGGTCCAGTTGCTCGGGGGTGATCTGCATAAATTGACAAGATTCTCAGGGCTCGCTGTGAGAAAGCAGGTGGTGGCAGCTCCTGTTCCTCACTGGGGGCACAGCAATAGCGTGAGGCTGTAGTGACTACTATTACAGTTTTAAACGGACGTTAAGCGAAGTCCCTGCATGATTTGGATGCAGGCACCCAACTTTTCATTTTCTTTTAATTCACTGCCAATTTGTTTATTTTAACTTCGTTTTTAATAATCATTGCATTGTGCACTTCCTACCTCGTGTGTGGCCCCCCCGCCCCGGTCCATCACGGCTCTTCGTGCCGATTGTGTGGAGGGCGGGCGCCATTTTGGGAGTAGCCTGAAGGCTGCCTAGACCGCAGTTAGCGGTCCAGTTGCTCGGGGGTGATCTGCATAAATTGCGATGTTTCCCAGTGCGCGCAGCGGACGAGTGCAGCGGGCGCGACGAATGCGCGCCGAAGTCGCGCATAAGTCAAGCCCGTGTGTGGCCGGACGGGGCTAGAGGCATGTGCTTATGCCCCTTCCATCTCCTACTCCTCTGAGGTTCTGAAATCTCTACCGTGTAATTGGCCTCTACCGAACTCCACCCACGGTATCATATCCTCCCTCGGGCTCGCATCCTCATTACCCTTGTTCCCCCCTCCCCCACAGGCACCTCTGTTGCTGCCACCCTCTGGCGCCAGCTCTTCTTCCTCTTTCCCTTCCCTGTCTATTATTTTGCTCAACACCAGGTCAGCGGTAAAACACCATCAAGAACTGTTTGTGTTACTGGATTCCCATAAGCCCGACATACTGTGCCTAACCGAAACCTGGTTCTGTGAGTCCTCTCTACCTCTCCTTTTGGCTGCCCTTCCTCCTGCTTATGTGGCCATTCGTGCCGACCGCCCGGCTGGTAAGATAGGGGGTGGGGTGGCGCTGATTGCCCGATCTGAGTACAATTTCCAACTTCTCCCCTCCCCCCCTATGGCCCCCGCCGAGCATTTAGTGGTGCGCTCAACTACCTTCTCACCCCCGCTTACTTGTTTGTTAATGTATCGCCCGCCTCAGTATACTCCATTGTTTTTACCAGCCTTTCAGGACATATTGGCCACGCTAGCGGTCAACCATGCCTCAGTCTTAGTTTTAGGCGATTTTAACTATTGGCCCACTGATCCCCATGAATGCACATCCTCCAAGCAGTTCACAGAGTCACTTCAATCCTTGAACTTTATCCCCCACATTCAAGTTCCAACACACAGACACGGACATATGTTAGACCAAGTTTGGTCTCTTAATTATTCCATTTCATCCATATCTGTGTCTCCATGCCCATGGTCTGACCATGCTCTTATCTCCTTTTGTCTTCACCTTAACCCTGTCACTAAGGTTCCGCTTGCAAAAAACATCTGGGCACGGAATTGGAACCGTGTTGACCTCCCCTCATTATTTTCTTCTCTCTTGAATTCTTCACCTAACCTGGGGGGCTTATCTTCTTCATTGCAAGCCACTGCCATCGATACCTGGCTCGCCGGAGGTTGCGATTTAGTAGCTCCTTTGCGTCGGATCTCAACCAAAAGACCTAAGGAGTCTAATCGGTGGTTCAGCGAAGACTTAAAGGATAAAAAGCTGATCCTCCGGCGAGCTGAGAGGCAATGGAGAAGGGACTATTGTCCCCTATTGAAAACCCAGTACCTTTCACCATTACAGGACTATAAAAAAGCTATTCTAGGAGCCAAAATGGCCTATTTTTCATTAAAAATCCTGGCGGCAGAGAATAAATCTAGGGAGATTTTTACCATCGTACATGATTTAGCCTTCTCTGAGAGGACCACCCCCAAACTCCCTCCTACCCAGCCCTTATGCGACTTACTGAATTATTATTTTCTGGACAAAATCACCAATATTAAGAATAATATCCCTCTCCCTTCTTCTACTTTTATCGATCCCTGTCCTCCCATAGTCCAGAGTCACCTGTCCTCAACCCCCCCCCTCACTGAAGAAGCCTTCTTGGAAATTCTTCCTAAAGTAAAGTCAGGCTCCCCGGCCGATATCTGCCCAGCCCGCATTCTTCAACAGATTTATTCTGTTTGCACTCAGCCCCCGATTACTTTTCTTAATAGCTCCCTTGCGCAAGGGGTTGTGATTCCAGTTTTTAAAGCGGCTACAATAGTGCCTATCCTGAAGCCAGGCGCAGATCCATCCGCCCCAGTCAATTATCGCCCCATCTCCCTGTTGCCCTACTTGGGTAAAGTGCTCGAGCGCCATGTTGATTCGATACTCAGTGCCCACGTGGAAGCAGCGGGGGGCCTGGCGTCCTGTCAAGCGGGCTTCCGGCCTAGGCACTCTACTGAGTCCGTAGTGGTGTCGGTCCTGGACAACCTCAGGGAGGGCATGGACCAAAACAAACACCAGGCCCTGGTGCTCCTCGATCTCTCCGCCGCTTTTGATACGGTGGACCACTCCATCCTGCTCTCACGTATCAGAGCGGCGGGAATCGGGGGCACAGCCCTGGTTTGGCTATCGTCCTTCCTGAGGGATCGCACCCAGGCTGTTAGGTTGGGGGATTTCACGGCAACTCCACTTAAGATTACTTGCGGTGTTCCCCAGGGCTCCTCTCTTTCCCCTCTTTTGTTCAATCTTTATATCTATCCTCTGATTTTCGCACTCCAGCAGCTGGAGGTCACCGTATACAATTATGCGGATGACCTCCAGCTTGTCTTTAACCTTTCTTCTTCTCCCCATTCTATTTCCAACTTTCAGACTATTATGATTTTCATCAGCGACTGGATGAGTCACAACCATCTGAAGTTGAACCCGGATAAAACCGAGTTGGTTCTCACTGGTGGCTCTTCCAGTCCCTGGAACTCTTCATTTTGGCCTTTTTCTTTGGATTCCCCTCCCACCCCCTCCCTTACAGTTAAGACTTTAGGCATCAAAATGAATAATCACCTCACCCTTCACTCACAAATTAGTTCTGTTGTTTCTTCTTGCTTCTTTTCTCTTCGTACTATTCGCACAGTTTCCCGCTTTTTTTGCCCCCTGGCACTTAAGTTGATTATGTCTGCCTTAGTGATCTCCCGGCTGGATTATGCCAATGCCCTATACAACGGCATTCCAGCCTACAGCTTACGTAAGCTCCAGCTGGTGCAAAACCAGGCAGCCCGGCTAGTGTACGGCCTCCCCCGATCCCACCACTCAACTCCGTTATTGAAGGCGCTCCACTGGTTGCCTGTCAGGGAACGTTCCCTTTTTAAAACTGGCTGCATGGCGTTTCAGGCACGCCAGGGAACAGCCCCTGCCTTTATCATCTCCTTGATAAAGGAATATGTTCCTGCTAGAGAGCTTCGCTCTTCCTCTCAATCCCTGTTACAGGTACCACGCTATAAGCGGAGGAAGTGGGGAGGGGCCAATTTTTCTTTTTTGGCACCTACCTTCTGAAATTCCCTCCCCGACCACCTGCGGTCGACCGAACACTACTCCCTCTTCCGTAAAGGCTTGAAAACATTCTTGTTTAATCAGGCCTTCCCGCACTAACCCACTCTATGCTTCGCTCCTGCCTACTCGCTCCTGTTACTGTGCCTCTAAAGCGCCAAGAAACCGTCTGGTGAACGCTGCGCTCTACAAATATTTTAAATTCAATTTAAATTCAATTCATAGTTTGTAGCTGGTTAGCGGTTTGCATGCATAGTGTACAAAATATTGTACCTGCACTTATGTTAGTGACTACTCCATTCCTTAAGTATATGACTAATAACTGGAGTAATTTCAGTGTTGCAAAGAAAGTGTGTGCTGAATTTATAAGTAGTTAGGTATTGGTGGAGGGATAGGATACGTAGATAGTGCTGGATGGTTGAATGGAGAAGTGCATGGGACAGACAAAAGAATTCCTAAACTGCATAGGTACTAACTGGGTATTTAGAAGAGCTGATCTATAGTATGTAGATGGTTAGAGGTCTGCAAGCATAGTGCACAGAATATTGTAGCTGTACTAGTATTGGTGTATCTATGGTTTCGAGAATGGTAGTCTGTATTTTAGGGTGTGAGGAGGTGCATCAGATGATCATGTGGATGATGTCATCAGTGTTGTCACTGACCATGTCATGAGTGATGAAATCTGTGACGTCATCTGCAGTGCATTGCAGGGGCACATGCTTTAGTTACCACAACTAACTATAACGGCCGAATTTCTCTTGTTTTGTATGAGTGGAATGTCCAACTAACTATGATGTTCATGAAACCTGTGTTTTTTTCAGTGAATTTCTGACGTTTTGTTAATGCTAATTTCTAACTATAATGTCCCTGAAACTTGTGGGTTTTTCAGTGAATTGTATGCCATTATAGTCTCACTGTTGTTCTCAAGGTGGGTCTTGCTTCTAGTGCCCATCCTGCCTGACCTCCAAGGTCATCTTGCTGCTCCTGCCCTTCCCCCTTGCCCCCAGCCCTCTGTTTCCATGTACAGACCCCTTTTCCCTCCCTCCTGGCTTGTTTGTTCCATTGTAATGCCCCTGATCCGTCCCTCCTGCCCTTTATGGTCTGTTATGCTGCAGCTTTCTCTCCTGTCAGTCCACTATGGTCAGCTAGCTACCATTAGCTCTTTCCCCTCTGTTCTCTGTTGTCCATGTGCATGGTCCTGTCCCCTCCCTATTGCTTTCTATCGATTGTTGTGCTTCACTCCTGTACCACATGCCCTGTGTGGTGTATTGTGCTGCTGCAAACCCTGATGCCTGCCCTGTAGTGTCAGTTTGGTCCACCTCTCCATGTCCCTCTTGTCCTCTGGTATCCGAGTCAATGTCCCTATCCCAATTCCTCCTGCCTTCCATGATCCAATGTACCATACTTGCTAACATTTTGAACTTGATAAGAGGGAGATTTTGAAAAGAAACTGGGGTATTGATTTTCCCCTTTGACTTACATTGAAAAAGAGGAGATTGTAGACAGGAGACAGATCAAATAAAGCCCATTTGGGCTTAAAAACATTGGACGTTTCCTGGCTGATTCGGGTCTGTTGGCATGTATGGTTGTACTACCACTGCCTCTTCCTTCTGCCCAAAATGGTCTATTATATTGCCACAGCCTCTCTTGCCAGGCCTGTTTTGTTGGTTTGTTGCCCCTGCCCCCTTTCCACTGCCCTCCATAGTCTGTTGGTGCTGCCACTGCCCTTCCTGCCTGCCAGTGTGGTCAAATTGTTCTCTCTGCACCCTCCTACCTGCCTTCAATTTTCAGAGTCCTTGCCCCTGGCATCTGCCTCTCAACAGTATCCTAATGAACAACTAGATTGCTAACATTCTATATTTATCACAAAAGTGTGAAACGCCTGACGTCATCTTGATGTAATCAAAACTGTAATATCAAGAGCATTTCCTTTAAAAATTTCATTTATGAGAGGGTCTTATTTGCATCAAAATTATGGTTAGTGCTCTAAAAAACTAAAATGGGGACATATTTTCCGAGTTTTCAAATAGCGACAAAGCACTTTAAAATTATTTGTTATGCTTATGTTTTTTATCCAGTTGACCACTTGATTAAATGTTGCACTTAGGGGAGAGGATGTGGTGTTACTTCCAGATCTGCAGTCTTTGCAACTGGGGAACGAGGTTGGAGTTTCTGCTTCAGCTCGACATTCTGTGATTCTGGTCAAATCACTTAATCTCCCCATGTCTAAAACCAAAATGAATTTGTTCTTGTGTGAGGTAACCAATGCTCTCCAATACCTGACAAGTCTGCACTATATAAAACTTTAAAAACACAAAAAATAAAAATAAATTGCACACTTCTGTCATTGAGCTACATGTGGGCTACATCTGGGTGATATTTGTGCTATATTTGTGCTCTTTTGTCTCTGGTGGCCATCTTGGGAGATTTATTTGTTATGAAGTTTCTAAATTTCCTCATTTACTGCAGTCTCCTTAGTAGGAAATGCTTTCAGTTTTTTACTTTGATTCCATCAAGAAGGTATTCAGATATGTTACACATTTGCCATAAATTCTGAATGTTAGCACTCTAGTTGCTTATTAGATGACGGTAGTAAAGCTACTGCTCACCAGGGAAGTCTGCTGCTGGTATTTAAAGTGCATGTTTCAGTCTGCATGTCAGACTTTTTTAATGAAATAGAAGTGGATTTGAGAAGTCACTCAAAATGTGCCCTAATTTTTCTTTCTGCAGCACTAATCATACTTTCTATGGCAAAATGAACCCCCGCATTGTGTTCCTTTTTAAATCAAATGTTTTAAGAGTTACCACTTTATTACAATCAAGATGGCTTCAGGTGTGCAATACATTTGTCATAAGTAGGAGTGTTAGCGCTCTAGTTGTTCTTTAGAACACTCTCGGAAGTTGCAGTAGAACACAAAGGAATCAACTGACAGTCTCTGCCCTTGTTGGATGTACATGTTTTACTGAGAATATCATACTTCATTCTCACATGATTAAAAAAGATAATGTGAACTTACAGAAAATATGCTCTCAGTTTAGCTCATAGATCACCTACCAAACCTCTGTGGAAAAAGCATGAGAAAATAGTTTTCTCTCAAACATGATTCATGATATCCCAGCAGAAGTAGTTTTCACATGGTAAAAGCACCTTAGAACACACCACAATTCCTAAAAATGAGTATGGTACCATCAACAAATGATTTATAATGTAACTAAAGTCTTAAAACCTTCTATTAGCTGCTATGCTTTTTAATGAGGTGCTATCATGTATATTGGTCCCAAGTTGGCTGTCAACACTTCTTGGATGAAGTGCTGACAGTCAATCAGATCTCACGATGAGATGTGTGGTTAGGCTCCACCCAGATATATATATTTCTTTTTCCAATAATATTTAAAAAACAACTGAACAGATTTACACAATTTAACAAAAAGGGCTTTTTCTGAACCAAGGGCTACCTTTTTGCTAAATTTGGTGTAATTTCATTCAGCAGTTAGGGATATAGCCGTGGCTTAAGTTTCCTATGGAAAATTACATGGAGAAAACATGTTTTGGGACCCCCCTTTTTCTCAGCCCTTGATTCACGAATCAACCCGAAGCTTTCAAGATAGTAGAGGACCAAAGCGGCCATAAGTTTTGAAAATTTCACGAAGATTCGTCAATCGGCGCCAAAGTTATTGGGAATAGAATGTTGCGATTTTGCTATGGTAAGTAGTACGTTACTATAACTACCTTCTGGCGACCTCCAGTAGGTAATATATATATATAGACTCCAGCAAGGGCTTTTTGAAATGATCATCCTGTAAAGCATGCAGAAATGGAGTCAGCAGGACAGACTACTCCACCCCTTTCAGTGAGACTCCGACCTCCATCAAATACAAACTGACGTGTTGCACCGAGTACCCAGTGTATGTGCTGGAGTGTCCCTGTGGTCTATGTTATGTTATGTTATGTTAATAACTTTTATTCAGCGCACAGCTGCCCCAGCGAAGGGGCGTCCTGGCGCCTGATCAAGTACCACAACATAACAGATCGCCACTGAGAAGAGGAAATTAGTTAACGGAGGTGAACAGATGGGTCTTAATCGCCCGTCTGAAGAGAGTCAGGCTATTCAGGGCACGGATATGGACAGGAAGAGAATTCCATAATCCAGCCGCCATAACACAAAAAGAGCGACCTCCTATCCTACTCAATCTAAATCTAGGCATGTTCGCTAGGTAGAGGGATTCCGACCTGAGAGACCGCCTGGGGACATATGGGGAAACAAGGCCCATCAGGGCGGGGGGAGACGAGAGTTTCAAGATCTTAAATGTCAGACAGAGTGCCTTGAATTTGATTCTCTGTCTGACCGGCAGCCAATGCAGGGAGGTCAGGACTGCCGATACAGAGCACCGTCTCGGGAGGCCTACAATGGCCCGCGCAGCGGCATTCTGCACCCTCTGCAGTCTAGTCGCCTCGGCCTGATTAACGCCGAGCAACAGAGCACTCCCGTAGTCCAGCCGGGAAAGAATGGAGGCTTGGACCACCAGTTGCCGAGTAGGGGGGTCGAAGAATTTAAGGACCGGTCTCAGTCCTCGCAGAATCCCATAACAGGTGGCTGCGATCTTCTTAGTATGGCTGGTAAAAGAAAGGTTGGAATCCAGCCAGACCCCCAAGTTCTTCACTTCGGCCGCTGGAATGGGAGTCACCCCCAACTCAGGAGGCCACCATTGATCTCCCCACAGATCCGCTTGCTTTCCTAAAATCAGGACTTCGGTTTTCTTGGCGTTTAACTGTAAACAGTTAATACGCATCCAGTCCGCCACGGCAAGAAGCCCTGCGCGAAACCTGGGGGCAGTCACCTCAGGGTCCCCACTGAGTGTCACCGCTAGCTGCGTGTCATCGGCATAAGATGTCATGGTTAAGCCAGATTGTCTAACTACGGCAGCTAGCGGTTTCACATACAAGTTGAACAGCGTGGGGCTCAACGCCGATCCCTGAGGGACTCCTAACCCCAGAGGATGGAACGAGGACTGACCAGGAGGAATGGCCACTTTAAAAAACCGGTCCGAAAGGAAAGAGCGGAACCATTGAAGAGCCTTGCCCTCAAGTCCCACTTCCTCCAGCCTCCGCAACAAAATGCCATGAGACACAGTATCAAATGCGGCGCTCAGGTCTAACAAAAGGAGCGCCGCTGTCTGCCCCACATCCAGCACCGAACGGAGATGTTCGCTCATAAAGAGCAGAGCCGTTTCGGTGCTGTGTTGTGCCCGAAAGCCATTCTGACTCTCGTCGAGGATATTATTGCGAGAGAGATGGGCAGACAAGATGGAATTTACGTGTGCCTCAGTGACCTTGGCGGTCCAGGGCAGGAGGGAGATGGGGCGATAGTTCTCAGGAAGCAGAGGGTCTAGACTAGGCTTCTTCAATATAGGGCTGACCACAGCTTGCTTCCAAGAAGCAGGAACCACGCCTTCCGTAAGTGAAAGATTAATCAGGTCCAGTATGGGTTCACGACATAGGGGCAGGAGGAGAGTGATAAGCTCTGGCTTCAAAGGATCTAAAGGAGAACCCGATTTAATTTTGAGGCTCAGGGTGTCAAACGCCTCAGCCGACATAGCAGGCAAGGAGGACAGAGGTTCACAATCTGGAACCCTAACAGGCCTGGGCTCAGCATCGGGCACAGCTGGCATAAACCCTCGGTAGATTATCTGCACCTTCTCCACGAAAAAGGATGCCAAGCTTTCACAATGAGAGTCCGTGCAGATTTCTAGCGAGGTGGCCCGTTTACCCATCAGATCTTTGAGCACCTTAAAAATTAGTTTAGATGGGTTAGGGCTGTTAGAGAACTCAGACGCATAATATGCCGCCCGGGCTTGACAGATAGCTCTGTGATAGCTCTTAAGCTGGGTAAAGTACAATGATTTCAATGTGGGGTCAAAAGACTTCCTCCACGCCCTCTCCGCTTGTCGGCAAGTTCTCTTGAGCTCAGCAAGGGACTCATTATACCAAGGACTGCGGGTTTTGGCATGACATTTCGACCAACGCATTGGTATAAGAGAATCGAGGGCAGTACGGACCCAGGCACAGAACTGTTCATATCCCTGTTCAACATTCGACAGGTTGCCCAAGGGCTGTGCCTCGAGGATATTGACGAACTCCTCCATTTTAAGCTTACGCCAATTTCTTTTAAAGGTCAATCTGTCCACAGGTTTAAATTGGTGATCATCCAGAGGGCATGATACTTTAACCAATAGATGATCAGTCCAGCCCACCACCATCGGGTCAGATGCCAGAGCCCGGTCCAAGGTGGTAAAAAAGGGGTCGAGAATGTGACCTCCTCTGTGGGTAGGGGCAGTGACAAGTTGGTTCAACTGCATGGCTTCCAGATCCGCTATCAAAGAGCTGATGGATAAAGAAGATGTCTGATCAAGATGTATATTCAGATCGCCAATGATGTTAAAATTAGCACATCTAGGAGCTAGGGAGTTAACCATGTCAACGAGAGCGGCCTTAAAGACCGTGTCATTCCCTGGAGGGCGATAGATTAACAGACCACTAAAAGTGAACTGATGGCTGACAGTGACCTTGAAAGCGGCGCTTTCGCACATCGGCAGATCAAGAGCTTGCCAGACCGCCGGAAAGCAAGATTTTGTTGCCAAAGCTATGCCTCCACCCCTGGAAGTACGGTTCAGAGTGAAGACCGTATAGGTGGAAGGAAAGGCCAAATTTATTATGGCAGAGTCGGTGTCCTGTAACCATGTCTCAGTGAGAAAAATAAGGTCCGGTGAGTCCTTGTCGATCATATCGCGAAGGGACTGATGGGGCTTAACCAATGATCTGACATTAAGGCTCCATATACTAAGTGCTCGCCCAGAAAAGTCAGTATGCGCAGCTAGGGTAGATCTTTCAGAGGAGCGCACCCCACTAGGGGGATCCAACGAAAACCTGCCACAAGGACAGTCATAGGGTCCCACAAGTGGGCACACCGGAGCATGAGTACAAACCGAGTGACCGTCTCTTAAGGTAAGGAGTTCAGTACGATTGTACCTGAGTGGCATAATAAAGTCCATGGTGTAATGAGGACTGATGCCAGAGTCCTGTGCCCGCACCCGCTACCTCAACGCGGACGAGCGCAGACGGGCAGGACTCTGGCACGACTCCGGCTAAGCGACGGCGTTCCCCTGCGCGTTCCCGCTGCGCGGGAGAGGACGACTTTAAATAGGCGTCTCAAAGTACATCACGAGCGTGGGGACGCTCCAAGATGGCGCCCACAGGAAGTAGAACTCACCCAATCCAAAATGGCGCCCACAGTTATCCACCCCGGGACCCGGACCCGCCAAACAGCGGTCTACACTATGTGGGCAGCACAAGACCACAGGTACATAAATGTATCCTCCAGCACCTCAGGGCCATTACCAACGGCGACCCTGCGTACCCAGTAGCGAGACACTTTGAGGAGGTACACAATAAAAACCTGGCTGATTTGCGGTATTTTGTAATCGACACGGTTCCACCTCAGAGGAGGGGAGGTGACCGTGAACAGTTGTTACGGATATTGTAAACTAGACATATTATTCTTTTAGACACCAAGACACCTAATGGTCTAAATGCGGGGGAGGACTGTCACACTTATTTATAAGTACCACCAAGGATATTGCTAACGGTACACACTGAAACATAGCAGCTGTCTCAACCAATGATATTGTTTATTGTAATTCTTAACTCACTTTTATATAATGACATTAACACAGGGTAGCACTTACTTTTAACTTACGCCAACATTCATTTTGCTGAATTTGCACTTATGCCTTTTTTGCACATTTGAAAATAGACTATCTTTCAGGGCTCACTAGGAAGCTGGTGGGCAAAATCTTGATTCAGTTTAAACTAGTGGTGTAATCCACATACCAGGGTGTTTAACTGCAAATGTGGGAAGCATTAACAATGTTAAACATATTTATTGATCTATTTATTCATATGTTTTGTATACCGCCTTTCCTCTTGCTGCTATATTTATGCTATATTTATCTATATATTTACATTAATATTTATGTACTTATATATTCACATGGTATTTATGTGTAAAGCATTTACCCTTGACTATCTTTGAACAAGATTTGACATGAATTAATTCTGACAAATGTGCCTATCTGCATTTACGCAGTAACTGATTTTAGACAGTATGTCTTCTATGTCTATTGCAAAATACAAATTATTGTTGGCATCTATCACTTTAAAAGGAGCACTTCCGCCTTATAACGTTGTCATGTGATCAAGGTCTTGTTTGACCGAAACGCGTAGTGGTGGTGTGATGGAGAGCGGAATAAACCTCTGAGCACTAGTACCTGGGCTTGCCTCGTCTTTGATGCTGCGTGACTGCTGCGAGACCTCCTTCTGCCGAATATATATATATATATATTTATATATATTTGAAACCATAAAGCGGGTCCTTCCGGGAACAAGCCCATGGTCAGGTGGTGTGTGGTGCCGGTAAACCCAGGTCCGGACAATAATAATCCAACGATTTGCGAGAAGTAGAACGCACGCACACTCAAAGGTCCTGGGGCAAGGCAGAATTTTATAACGTTAAGAGCAATAAAGAGCATTCTGCCTTGCACCAGGACCTTTGAGTGAGCGTTCTACTTCTCGCTGATCGTTTGATATTAATATATACACTGAAAAAAACATAGGTTTCAGACATGTTATAGTTATGAATCAGCATTTAAAAAACCTTAGAAATTCACAAAAAAACATAGGTTTCAGGGCTGTTTTAGTTAGATGGACATTTCACTTGTACAAAACCATTGAAATTCCTCCGTTGTAGTTAGTTCTGCTAACTATAATGCCCGCAATCCACTGCCGATGATGTCACATACTACATCATTCATGACATGGTCAGTGACATCACTGATGACATCACTGATGACATCTCAAATGACATCACTGATGAAATCACTGATGATATCATCCAGTGAATGTGGTTTGGTTTGTTATTTAAATATGTATTATATATATAACTATCTGCATTGAAGAATGAGTGGATATATAAATATAAATATCTGGATGGAGGATTTAGTAGCAGTGTGATTGACTGTTTACTTGACTAATTTATAGTGTCATACTAAATATATTGTATAGTGACTAAACTGTGTGAATATCTGTATCACTTTGTCAGTTGTTGTGTAAACTGTTGCACCAGTTGGTTACTAGCTACGTGAAAGTCTATATTAGTTATTGATTAGTTAACTGAGTATTTGTGTGGGAGAATGAATGTGTGTGTGGTTTGGTGGGGGGGTGTGACTGCCCAAAGATGTAAGAATAGTTGATTCAGTAGGCATATGAGGTTAAGACTACATGTTATAACAGTTGTTTGGGTGAGTGAATATCTGTATGAGTGTGGTGATAAGCAAATATATTTCTCAATGGTACATGTCCAACAAACTAGAAAAATAAAAGGCAGTGTATGTGACAGTTGTTGCATATAAAAAAGTATACATTAGACTCAGTGATTGTATGAGTGACTGTATGGATAACAGTATACTTGTAATGGTGGTTTTATAACACACTAAGTATGAGTTACTATGTATATGAATAAATGAAGTGGTGTTTGTATAAGTGTGTAGCTGACTAAATGTAAGTATGATCCATTGTTTGCATGAGTGAGTAGGATGACTGCATAAGTGAATAGGATGTGTGCTGGTGTGTAATGTCGATATATGTGTATAAATATATTTGATAATGTTCTATTGATCAATGACAGCATGAATGAGTGAATCTCTAGATAAGTGATTAGATGTGTGTGTAGATCTAGAAATCACTGAGTGGGTTTTCAGAAACTTGTATTGGTGTGTCAATGGATTCAAAAACTCTGTATTTCACAGTGAGTGATAAAAGGTTATACCAGTGTATGATGAGGTGTATCTGAATGTCACGTGGATGATGTCATCAGTGATGTCATTTGGGATCTCATCAGTGATGTCACTGACAATGTCATGCGTGATGTAATATGTGACATCATCAGCAGTGGATTGCGGGCGCGTGAGTTATAGTTAGCAGAACTAACTATGATGGAGGAATTTCAATGGTTTTGTACGAGTGAAATGTCCAGCTAACTATAACAGCCCTGAAACCTATGTTTTTTTCAGTGAATTTCTAAGGTTTTTTAAATGCTAATTCCTAACTTTAACATGGCTGAAACCTATGGTTTTGTCAGTAAATTTCGAAGGTTTTTTAACAGATAATTTTTAAATGTAATAATAGTTATATGTATTTTTTGATACTGTTTTTCTACAGTTTTTAACTGTTTATTTTTTACATATTTTATTTTTTTAAATTACATAATATACATGGAAATAAAAATGTTTTTAAAATATTGAAACTGAAATATTGTTTTTTTGTTGAATGTGCAGAACTATAAGTGTGTTGGTTAGTTAGGGGACTGCATGCATAGTGGATAGAGGTTTGAAGTAGTCCATGTGCTAAGGCCTGGCTCATTGCATGAGTACTTGGGTACTGACTAAATAATTAGATTACTGCAAGGAGAGTGCCTGGGTGAATTTATGTGTTTGGGTTTTGGCGCAGTGAATGGATTAGTACATGGTGCTGAATGGGTCACTAGAGGAGTGCAAGGGGAGTGACAGGGTGTTTGCTGGAGTGTATGGATACTGACTGGAGAATTGAAGGTGGGAAAGACAAGTGTGTAGGTGGTTAGAGGACTGCATGCATAGTGGATAGGGCTTTGAAGCAGTCCATGTGCTGCGGCCTGCCTCACTGCGTGAATACTTGTGTACTGACTGAATGATTAAAGTACTGCAAGGAGAGTGCCTGGGTGAATGTAAAAGTGTTTGGGTTTTGGCGCAGTGAATGGATTAGTACATGGTGCTGATGCGTCACTGGAGGAGTGCAAGGGGAGTGACAGGGTGTTTGCTGTAGTGTATGTATACTGACTGGGGAATTGAAGGTGTAAAAGACAAGGGTGTAAGTGGTTAGAGGACTGCATGCATAGTGGATAGGGGTTTGAAGCTGTCCATGTGCTAAGGCCTGGCTCACTGCATGAGTACTTGTGTACTGACTAAATGATTAGAGTACTGCAAGGAGAGTGCCTGGGGGAATTTATAAGTGATTGGGTTTTGGCGCAGTAAATGGATTAGTACATGGTGCTGAATGGATCAGTAGAGGAGTGCGAGGGGAGTGACAGGGTGTTTGCTGGAAGTGTATAGATACTGACTAGGGAATTGAAGGTGTGAAAGACAAGTGTGTAGGTAGTTAGAGGACTGCATGCATAGTGGATAGGGGTTTGAAGCAGTCCATGTGCTAAGGTCTGGCTCACTGCATGAGTACTTGTGTACTGACTGAATGATTAGAGTACTGCAAGGAGAGTGCCTGAGTGAATGTATAAGTGGTTGGGGTTTGGCTCAGTGAATGGATTAGTACATGGTGCTGAATGGGTCACTAGAGGAGTGCAAGGGTAGTGACAGGATGTTTGCTGGAAGTGTATGGATACTGACTGGGGAATTGAAGGTGTGCAAGACAAGTGTGTAGGTGGTTAGAGGACTGCATGCATAGTGACTAGGGGGTTGAATCAGTCTATGTACTAAGGCCTGGCTCAGTGCATGAGTTCTTGGGTACTGACCGAATGATTAGAATACTGCAAGGAAACTACCTGAATTCCGTCCGGATTGCTCCAATGTTCGTCGGTGTTCTTTTGCTGGACTCCTATTCCTGACCCCTGCTGTTCAACCGGTGCCGCGAGGACTTTCTTACTGATCTTAACTCCTTGTTGGCATTCTTTCTCCAAACACCACATACTGATTTCTGCTGTTTATCCGGCGCCGCGGGGACCTTCACGACGTTTCCTGAAGGATAAGAGAAAAAAAATGACTTACTGTAGGGCCACCCCAGTCCTGTTGAGGAGATGGAAAGTCCGTTACTGGGCTAAACAGATGGCAGGTCTCGACCCGCTGACACTTACCCTCAAAGAATTCGTGCTCGTCAAGGCGGTAACACTAATTTTTATATGCATGATTTACAGAAAAATACTTATCTGATGTAGTCTCCACAGTACATGGAGATTCTGCTCCCTTGCTGACATTGCTTAGTGACTATAAGAAAGATCATTATAAAATGTGTTTCCTGGTAACCCAAGGGGATGATTTATTTTCTTTGTACTTTAGGCCTGTACATTTGTGTGTATATATTTTTTTCCCTATCCTTATCCATTTCCTGAAGAGTATGTTTTGGGGTTTTTTCCTGGTTTTATAGGATATGAACAAGTTGGGCTTAAATGAATTCCATGCTGATCATCTCTTAGGTTAGTTATAACATATACACCTAGATTACTCTGTCTTTTTGTTCTAAGTGGACAGCACCGAATAATCTACTCTTCCATATAGATATATACCACTGACTCTGCATACTGATGCCGACAGACATAAACAGAAGAGGGATCTTTTACATGTAGTTATATCACATAGCATCACACAAATTGTTTCTCACTGTTATCTCCCTACTACATGCACATTGTAATACATATAACTTTATCTGCACCACAGGAATCACATAAGGACCATTCAATGAAAATATCCATACCTAATGCGCGTTGGTGCCCTGTTTCCCCTTTTTCCTTTCCTTGTTTTGTTTCCCCTCTTCCCCCTTTTTTGCACTGTTAGCTGAGACACTGTTGGGCTGGCATTGGTAGGCATGGGAAGTTGGGACCTTACTTCAGATCTTGCATCTCGCTGCTGCGGAAACGACAGGTGAAAATTACAGGCAGTTCGGTGATCCAGTAGATTTCGTACTTCCATGCCATTTCATTTTCATACTGAAATTGTGCTTTAGGAGGGGTGTGCCGCACTGCTGTTCCTATAAGCATAACAAAAGGTCTGTTTTTGAAGTGCCAACGCATGTAAACACGGGCATTCACAAATTCTTAAATTACTTACCAGCAATCTCCATTACTCCAAGTCGTAGTCTTTTTCAACACAATCTTTACTAATGATACCTAAGGGGAACAGGATTTTAACTCCTTAAAAACAAAATGAATCCTAGGGTAGTGTAAAGCCTTCACAACCCTGCCTCAGTCCAACAGTAAAATGAGCACTTACCCACTTCCACATCCTGTTATACCAAAGCGCAAATATATAGGCCATGTAAGAAACTAGGGAGTTACAAAGATGACTGGAAAGTAATACAAGCATTACCTTCTCAACTGTCTTCCTTATTCCAGTTCTTTATAATGAGGATGCACCCAAGCTATCCTCCATTTATACTGCAAAAACTTCAGTAATAATACAAAATTTTAACAAAATTATGCTACAGCATTAAACTTCGCCAGCTTCTTCTCAAAGTTAGTGTCATTTATTTTAAAAATTGCAAATTTGCCAGAACATTGCCTATTCTCGGTTATGACACCTGAATGCGGAAGGAAAAGAACAGTCAGAAAGAAGCACATTCTAGCAGATCTTCCGGGAACCTGCAAAAGTTGCTGTTTTTCGGATTTGCACACATGTAAGGGAGCATTGTGGACATGTATGCATGTGTTAATGACTAGCAAAAGTGCATATTTATGTACTTCTTTTCTTTTTTCTAAATGGCTAACATCCAAAGGCTGTACATGCCTTGCATTGGTTAATGTTCAACTTTTAAAGGCATGTCCACCCTGAAATACTCACTTTCTGCCCATGGGCCAGATTTGGTCACACTTGGTAAACAAGCAAACAGCGCTGTGAATAGGGACCTACGTGGTGCATGCAGTTTGGTTGCAATTGTTTTCCACCATATGCTTTTTAATTTAAAAACAGAGGAGTAAACAGAAAATTAATACATTTGGAATGTGCTTCAGAAATTTCATAGAGGGTGCATGTGCATCTAAGACTACAGTAGCGTTGATTTTAGCATTTCTTAATTTGTGATAAAATATGCCCAAATATTTTATCTATATTTTATCTTGGAATTAATGTATTTGGTCACATCCCCGAAATATATTTACCAATGGTCCACAAACTATCTTACATGACCACAACATGTCTTATCCTTCAGAATAAATGTGTTTCTCATCAATGGTGTCCCAAAAAATCTGATCTCAATTTGCAAAAACATATTTAACTGTAAATCTGTAGATTTACACATACTTTTGCATGTAGATTTGGTACTTTATGGAACACACAAAAAGATAGGAAGCTTAAACATTCTCAGTTCCCCAAGAGTACACAGAAGCATGCAGTGGCGGCTCGTGGGTCACGGGGGAGGTCTCAGGTAGAAGGATCATGCGGGGGCCAGAGGACAGGAGGGTGAGCATAATACAAAATAAAATTACCTTGCCGCCATGTCCTGCATTTCTGCTCCCCGAGGAACAGGAAGTACAGCCAGGCCCCCTATCAAACACAATGCTGCAATGCAGCGTTGTGATTGTTAAGCACCCAGGCTCCCTTAAACAATCACAATGCTGCAATGCAGCATTGTGATTGGTTTTGAGCATCCTGGTTTGATGCTCAACCAGGGAATTCGGACCTGGGCATGTTTTCCACACAGGCTGTATTGCAGCCTGCATGGAGAATTGGGAAAGTGCGCATGACTGGCTTGGGTGGCCCGAGAGAGCCGACCAAACAGTCATTGCACACTTAGGAATGGGCAAACCACTCCTCCCCTGCCCCGCTCCGAGAGCAGTGCAGCCCAACCCACACACCTGCCTGCAAAGCAGCACAAACATAAAATGATAATAACCTAAAAGTTATTATTGTTATTTTATGTTTTTACTTCGCACTGCTTGAAAGCAGTGGAGCGACACTCTTCCCCTATAACGGAGGAGCTGCTACTGTAAGCATGTGCAGTTACACATGCAAAATTTTCCAATTAGGGTACATGTTTACAAAAAGTTAATTTGCGTGTTTTTCTCTACTTGGAGAAAAATAATTTTTTTAATACTCCCCTAGTTTGGGCGTTAGCCCTGCAAAACCTGAAATGGGCTGAGAAAATATTTATTAATATTCATAAACTCACAGGTTGCTGGGTGTGCAATACATTTTCGAGGCATCATGTTCTGTAATAGGTTCTCCCTGTCCCTAAGAATTTGAACCCATTTACCACCACGTAATAGTGAACCATACTGCTGCAGTACTGCATTTGATTTACAAAACACTATTTGACTCTTTTTTTATATATCATGACAGCCAGATTTTTGTTTTCTCTGGGGTGACTCATTGAACTGTTCATCTGATTAAGTTAGAGTTGGAGTATTGCTTGTATGTCACCAAGAATTCCGCAAAAACCTATACACTGAGGGCCTCATTTATGAAAACTGTTGCATCGCTGCATGAAAACAGCGATGCAACAATTTTCACTGCGCCCTCCTTGTGACTCGATGGATGCGCCGTATTTAGTGTTGAAAGGAGATACAGATATGTCAGTATACCTTTCGTATCTGTAGGCACAGTATTGGCGCATTGCTGAAGTTGAAGTGTTTTGTAGAGCGCTCTACTACCAAACGGTTTCTTGGCGCTGCAGAAGGGAACTGAAGTGTGTTGGAGTGTGTTGCACAAGTGACGCAACTCCAGCAATGAGTCATTGCACATGGGCAAGTCCCATGTTAAATGTGCCTGCGTCACAGCAGGCGTAAGATTTTGACGCAGTGGCGTCCTAAAAGTGGCACAGTGAAATTTGATAGAGTTCATTGCGCCACTTCTACAAGGGTTTTTATGGGGAACGCCACCCTGTATACATTATACCTGACGCAGGTATAATGTAGGGCAGGACTTTACAAAGTGACGCATCTGCTTAGATGCGTTACTGTGTAAATAGGGAGCAACATGACACATTTTTTACGCCGCCGGTGCGTCACAAAAAGTGATGCAGCGGTTGCGCAAAAGTGTTGTAAGGCCCCATAAATAAGGCCCTGAGTGTAGATTTTTCTCAAGAATCTTTCCAAAGATATATAATTTTACTTCCAGCTGCAACTATGTGTGCTCCGCAGTCTTCCATGCTGAGTAGCTGGAGGACGACTTCTTTTAGACTCCTGTTAGCTCGGTATGCAGATATTACTCCGTTTAGATGCCCAGAATGATGGGGAGGGCATTGCAGACACTTAAAGAGCACTGAAACATACCAACAACGACCATTTGGGTGAGAAACAATGTAGACATATGTCTAATCATGTAGAGGTTATTAAAACATTTTTGTGTTTCTGACACATTTGTACCTGTCTTCTTTCCTTTCCTTCTTACCACTTTTGTTGCTATTCTGAAACAGATTTGGTGTATGCTGTAATTGATATCAGGCCCTCACATATCTTTCCAGTGAGGCGTCTGGCACTTTATGTAATTGTACACTTTGTACATTATATCTCAGGTCTATTGCCTCAACCTCGTGGGTTCACGACTATTTACCAGCATCAAATATCATCTTTGATCTTAGTGATTTAGATTAATCAGGTTAAATACATAAGACCCTCATTAATAATGATGTCTTAATTCTAAAGAGGCTGTTAACAGCAATTACAGGTCAAAATAGAACAAGTGGATCTGTGGAACATAGCGGATTTATTTATTTTCATCTAGAGATTTCCAATGCTGAAAGTAGCTCAAATGTCTGGGTAAAACTCTGGGGAGAAATGAGGATTAGGCAAAACCAAAAGGGATGATGGACGGAGCGTTGACCATACAAGCACTCACCCCCAGTCAACTGATCTGGGTTTAATCCATCACCGTTCTTTAGCTCACTCCGCCACCCCAGTTCAGACATGGCAAATGCAAATCAGTCTGACCCTGTGCCTCATGGGAACAGTCCAGCCCAAAGGATTAACCAGAGGTATCCTACCCTAAGTTATGGTTTCCCCCAGTTTTTCCTCATTTCTCAAAAGAACCTCAGACTTCCAACTGTAATCCATGTTAATTCTACTCGGGGTTACTCAACTCAAAATGACAATTTTCCCTGGTGCTTCCTGATTTCTCTGCAGCGCCACAGAGTTCCAACTGTAATCCTCAGTATCTCTACCTGGTAGCCCCGATATTGCTACCTCCTGAGTGGGTAGTTTTGGAAGACCTCAGGCTGTCAAATGCAGCCCTCTCATAATCAGGACATAAGTGAGTAAGAAGATTTTGCGCCTTTTGTGAGACATTTTGGGGGCTTCATTGTTACTTGTTATCCTTGTCCTCCCTTGTTAGTAGTGTGAAATAAACCCAAGAGGTGTAGTCTTGGGAAATACGATGAGTGCCTACAATAGTATTGACATAATACTGACCGAAAATGGATCAGCAGCAAATACGAGTCTGTTAGTATTCCTAAAGTTATATTCTTAACCTTTTTGTGCTTTGGCATGGATGTACGTTCATACACAAACATATTACTAAGGTTTAAGCTTCAGTCATTGTTCTCTCACCATCTTTAAAAATGGCATAGCTACAGAGCATTAAAAAGCTTCTACCCACACTGTCAGGAAACTAAAATAGGACTATGTAAAGATGGCGGCCACAATGAACGCCCAACTCGGCATTGGAAAAAAGAAAACAATGAGAACTGCAGTGACTTTACTCCATGGGGTAGACTAAAAGTCTTAACCTGAGTGTGCCTTAGAATGTATTTATATTTTCCTACATGGAGTTACTTAGATGATTATTAATAGACGCGTAATCGCAAACCCAACTGTGAGATTTTATTGCATTTCCTTGGATACCGACAAAATGTACGCTTCCCGACTCAAATGCATCGAAGAAGCAACTCGAGTATGGATGTGTGTTCACAGAATAGTTTAAAATGTTGTGATATGTAATTTCTGAGCCACATGGCACTCTTTGCAGAGAAGTGCCCAACTGTTGCCCAATAGCTATGAGGTTTTGTGCTTGACAGCATTGAATGAAGCTATACGAGAAGCCATGTCCTGAATCAGCAATTTCAGTGCTGCTTTATGTTCTTTCTATATCTATCATTTGGAGCTGCAGCACTTTTCACCCTAAGTGGAATGGGTATGCCCTGACGTGGGTCCCTTGTTCGCAGAGAAACTGAATTCAAGCTAGCCTGGCTGATGAGGGGTAATACCCCGAAACCGGTCCCAGGATGCTTGTTTCCAGTCCATGGAGGACCTGGCTTGGCAGTTCGGGCTGAACTGTTCCCATGAGGAACAGCGTCAAGACTGATTTGCATATGGTCTGGTCCAAATTGGAGTGGCGTAGTGAGCAAAAAAAGGATGTATTTAACCCAGATCTCTTGACTGGGGGTGAATGTTTGCTTGATTCAGCATTTGTTGCTGCAGCACTTTTCACCCTGAGTGGCATGGGTATGCCCAGGCGTGGGTCCCTTGCTCACTGTGCCACTGGATTTAGGCTTGCCTGCTTGATTATTAAAAATACCTCGAAAGCGGTCCCAAGATCCATATTTGCGGTTCAGGGAGGTCCTGACTTGGCAGTTCAGGCTGCACTGTTCCCATCCGGAACAGGGTCAGGACTGATTTGCAAATGGCTGGCTTCAACCTGGGGTGCGGGAGTGAGCAAAATAACAATGGATAAACCCAGATCTCTTAACTGGGGTGAATGTTTGATTGGTTCAGCATTCTGTCCATTTTTTGTTTTTGCAGCACTTTTCACCCTAAGTGGGATGGGTATGCCAAGGCGTGCGTGTCCCTTGCTTGTTGTGCCACAGGATTCAAGCTAGCCTGGCTGGGTTAGGGGGAACACCCCAAAACTGGTCCCAGGATGCTTGTTTCTGATCTAGGGAGGACCTGGCTTGGCAGTTTGAGCTGGACTTTTCCCATGAGGAACAGGATCAAGACGATTTGCATAAGGCTGGGTCCAAACTGGGATGGCGTTGTGAGCAAACAAATGATGGATTTAACCCCGATCTCTTGGCTTTGGGTGAACATTTGATTGCTTCAGCTTTCCGTCCATCATTTGTTGCCACAGCACTTTTCACTCTAAGTGGGATGGGTATGCCCAGACGTGTGTTCCTTGCTCACTGTGCCACTGGATTCAAGCTGGCCTGGCTGATGAGGGGTAATACTCCGAAATCGGTACAAGGATGCATGTATCCAGTCCAAGGAGGACCAGGCTTGGCAGTTTGGGCTGGACTGTTCCCATGAGGAACAGGGTCAAGACTGATTTACACATGGCTGAGTTGAAACTGGTGAGGCATAGTGAGCAAAAGAACGATAGATTTGACCCAGACTCTTGACTGGGGTGAATGTTTGATTGATTCTGCATGCCGTCCATCATTTCTTGCCGCAGCACTTTCTGAGTTGCATGGCTCTCTTTTTTGAATAGTGACCGACTGTTGTCTGATAGCTTTGCTGCTTTAATAATGTTACCTATTACCAAGATATTACGGCTCTCCTAAACCATAAAATACACAACTGTAAAGGGCAGAATTTGTGGTTTGTGGTTTCAGTGAATACGCTGTGAGTGCTGACTTATACATAGTCTCAAACTGAGCTTAATAATTTTCCCCACACATTTTTAAGGACATAATTAGGTACCTGATATTTGCATCCTTACACTGGAAAACAAATACAGACTAATATGTCACTAGGGAGTGCCTGTGTTTCGCAACCTTCCTTTCTTCTTTCTCTTCTATCTTACTTAACTCTGAGCTTCATTCTAAAGAACCAATGACCCACATGAGCTATAAAAATGCCTATATTCTTTAAATGTGCAAAATAACTCCGTCTATAATGTCCTTAAATACCAACAAACAAATATTCACTCTCAAAGGCACTCTATGATTATCCTAATGATGTTTCATTTGAGCATCAGCACGATTTCCTATGATGATAGACTACAAACACTTTTTCTTTATCCTTTTGGGCACTATGCTTCACAAGAGCTGTTATAACTTGTGAAGAAGATTGTATAACATTACCAAATGATGTGTTATCTATATATATTTGTTTTAGCCTTGAAAATGATGTGTTATCTATATATATTTATTTTAGCCTTGAAAAAGCCACTGCCTTGCAGGCATTGAATGGAGTGAAAGCGTGTTGGCTACAAAAAGAAAATGAGAAGTAATAGTAATAAAAGTCTTGAAACAGAATGCACAGTTATCCTGAATTTCTTTTCACTAAGAACATGCTACAATTGTCGATAACGACTGTTATAAATAACAATAAACGATAATTAAACACTCGACACTACAAGAACCCATATATGAGGAGGAGTTGGCCCAAATCCTAAGGAGTGTTGTCAGAGTTTTCCACAAAAAATAACAATAGCTGTCAAACAAAAAAGGCCTTACAAGGCTGGATGAGGTAAGGGTTGGGCCTGCAATATATATCAACACAGTAGTGAGAACTGTTTATTCTAAGGCTGCCATGATATGCAATTCCAGTATTCTGGCACACTTTTGCAGTTAGAGAACCCTGTACTGCCTGCCCACAAGGTGAGCCATGTCAAAGCCTTTCCAGTGGCCTAAAATTTGGTTTTGTAATTTCCCACCTGTTCCTCATTCTCTACACAATCCTACATTTTGGCTGAGGAAGAGGTAGTTTAAATGTCGAGTCTCAAGACATTTTGTTTTAGCAATAATAACTTCAGCAGGGGTGAATTGCAGTTCCTTAGACGTGTCCTTCCACTTATGAAAGGGGTTCAAGCCAGGTTACTGCCAAAACTCAGTTTAAAATTTGTTCCTAAGATTGCTTCATCTATGAATATTGACATAAATCAATGAAATTGACCTTGCAGCATTTTCCCAGAATATGTTCTCGAAGGAGTAAACCCTACTTCATTCTTAGTCTGCACACAGACCACTGAACATATCTTTACCAATATCAAAAACAATATAGAGGTGTTGTAACTTCCTTCTTAATGATGTTACGAATACCCCAGGGGGTTGTAGTACTCAAGTAAAATGATCATTACAGTTGCTGCTGCCTCAGTAGATAGGGGACCACCTGCTCACGGTGTTTCGGCGCATGATATATACTCTTAATTTGTGCACCGTGCTAATGTCAGATATCAGTAGCACCACTGTGTGGGCAGCAGTTCAGAAAGATGCCTCGCTGCATTGTGTGAAACTTTGATAAATCTGGGCCGTGGTCTCCAGAGTTCTAGGCCAGGCAATAGTACACAGGGCCAGATGTATCAAACAGTTTTACCCATTCTTTCTGTGCCTATGGGAAAATGTCTTTATACATCTGTCTCACAGTTTCTGTAGGCTGTACGTCAGCAAGAGAAACCATGGAAGAAAATATTCCATTATTCTTATTACTGTAGAATGTTCTCTCTAAATCCTGGTTATTTGGGAAAATATGAGAAAAAGGAACTTGTGGCATATCCAGATATGGACCATACCAAACTGTTTGAAACATGAAATCATGTTAACTGAGGGGAAGATTTGCATGAAACTGACGCATCTGTGGAGAGGCATCAGTTTTCCTTGCGCCACCATGGATGCCCCATATTTACAATACGGCTCACTATGGCGCAATGATTGACAGATGTGTCAAAAATTCTGACGCATCTGTCAGCCCAAAAGTCACCCATTGCTGAGTAGCGTCGCAAGCACTACGCAACTCCAGCAATGCATGGGAAGGCCTTTACTCATTATTCTGCGTCACTCTTTACGCCTGCTTCAAGGAGGCTTAAGGTTTTGATGGAGCAAGATTGTGTATGTAAAGCGACTTGCTTGTAATCAACCCTCTCAAATAACCCATAATGTACTTACAACATGTTTTGTCCTATTAATATTGCATTACATGACACCTAGGTGAAGTTTGCATATGTGCTTTTACTAATAAAATCCGCTTGCACTAAAATAGCCGCTGCTACGCGGCTTTTCGTATTGCTCATGCGTCTGTCACACTCACGTGACATGACGTACTTTCTGCTTTGGAGGGAATCTTCTGCTTCTGCACACTAGCACTAAGATGGCTGCTCAATGGACTCACATGCAAGAAGCTTGCACCGCTGCTTTTGCCAAGCTGTTCGTTCTGTCTAATTTATAACGCAACAGTTAAAATAAAGTAATGGGAATAGAATAGAGATAAGTGGTATACAGTGCATTCATTTATTCCGTGTTCTCAAACTGTTTCTTTTCTATTCTTACATGTAAATCAATTTGGGCCTGACGCCTATTGCTGAACTCCATCTTGGAGAAATTGCGACTGCGCATAAATCACAAAGTCCATGAAGCAGAATGACCTTTGAAATGCTGCCAAAGAGCCAACTTGGTAGAAGATGCTTGTGGGAATCTTACCTCTTGACCCCAACGGAGGAAGCTAAACTCTCAAATGGACTAAAATGTAACCAATATTGGAACATTCATTGCTTGGTGAAATAAACATACATGGGAAAATAAAAGTGATGGGCGGGAACGCAAATATTATTATTCATCGTAAAAGTTTCATTTTGGTATGGTGTGATGACCTCTCCTCATCCTTTTGCCCAATCAAAATTGGGGATCCTTACACTTGCAACATTGGGGGGTGGGACATTGACCTGGAAAATAGTATTTCTAGGGTAGGCTTAACTAGTTAATTTGTCCGTCTTGTCCGAATAACTGACCTGTCACAGACCCAATGCACTCAACAGGTGATCGGGAGCAGAGGTGCTGGCGGAGCCCTCTGTCAGAAGGTTCGAAACCCAGATCGTGGTTTGAAAGCTGAAGTGCTGGCGAAGCACTTTGTCGGAGAGATCGATAACTCTTACCGGGTTCTTTCTGTTAGCTGCAGAGAGGGAGTAACACAGGCGTTGTAACTTTAACCGCGGGTGCTGGCCTTAGCCCTGGTGGTCCTGTCCTAATTCAATTTGGCTGTACCTGTCCTGATTCTGATCTACACCTGTTTACTTTGCTGACACCTGTCTTTTCGGGGTTTCTGTCCTTTAATCAGCCCGTGGCCAGGGTCGGTCTTCACACACCGTTCTAGGTAAATATTCTATGTGGGTATGTCATGGTACTGTTTCCTTTTCTCTTCCCACTTTAATGTCAAAGGCGTAAAGACTGCTTTATAAAATCTCTGCATATTTTCATTCTAATCATTAGTTTCCTGATTGAAAGATTTCTGATGTTTAATATTTCGATTAAGACATTTAAGAAATTTTGATAGAGTTTAAACTTTTCCTGAGTTTGTGGGTAATATACAAGTGCAAATGTTATTATTGTACCTATTATTCTAACTCCTTTTGATCCCTTAGTACTTTAGGTACCGATGACAAGGATTGGTAAGTCAATGGTATAGGTCCTAAATTAAATTTATAAATCACTGAGTACAGTAAGTGCACAGGTTACCTGATTAAAACTCATCATATGTTGTGTTTATATGGGCCCAGGTGAGTATGGTAAACCCGAGTCGGGTGACCTGCGCGCTCTATCAGTATTTCTTTTGGTTGCAGCAGTATGGTTAGGGTTTAGTTACGATAGGTAGGTAAAGAAAATATTTTACCTATTTGAAATTGTATTATTGATTGTATTGATTTTATGTATTAACCATATGTTTTTGTCTGGAATCCCCGGGGGCAGAATAGCGGGTGGTAAATGGAAGCCACACTGCAGTGAGGTCACTTACCTGTAGGAAGCAAGTGCATGGTTAGGTAAAACCAGAAGCACTATTTTAGGGAATTTTCTGTATAAATGTGTGAATAATTGATAGCAAAGAGTTCTCTAGCAAAACATTTTGTGTGATATCACCTAGAAAGGGTCACACTGAAGGAGTAGCAGGTTCTTCTGAGCTTGATTGATAGCAAAGGGGTTCGCTGGTGAAACTTTGGCCTTAGTATATCCCAGAAGGGATAAGTCGGAAGAAGTAGCAGGTTCTCTAATGCTTGCGTGAAGGGTAGACGGAAGGGATCTACTTGTAGTGTGTGAAGAGTAAGCGGAAAGGATTTACTCGCAGTGAGTGAAAATTATCTTTTCTTTGAATTAGTCACTCAAGCACAGTTGCGAATGTTTTCACATTTGTTAAATAATAAAATCTGCATTAAAAGTGAAAGAAATTAAGTTTCGTATTACCTTGCAAAGGAGGGAGTCAGTCGCGGAGCTGCGCTGACGTCACTCAGAGCCGCGCTGGTATTGGTTGAGACAGCGGGTCGGTAGCTGAGATAGTAATTGTAAAGGAGGGGTGAGTATAGGAGCGTGAGAACTAGTCTCACAAGAAAAGCCGTGCAATTATTGGTTGAATTTATTTTGAATTCAAAATTTTGATTGGTCACTGAAAAATAAAAGACGCGCTGGTATTGGAAGTAATTTTGTAAACAAATTAAGAGTTATCCTAAAGATTTGTGTTTAAAATATATGTGGCATATAGGTCCGATTGTAGGAGGTAGACCCGATAGAAAATATCTAGGGTTTGCGCAAGAACAGTATATAAGAGGAAGACCTTAAATCATGTTCGGAGAGAAAAGAAAAATGTCATTCATTAAAAGAATTAAGAATTTTTTCAAGAAAGATAAAGCAATTAAAACAAGAGAAGGGATTATTATTCAACCACCAAATACGCCCGCATCATACATGATGGTCGAAAGGGGCTATCACACTTGTGTGTGGTTAGAAAATTGGATGGTATACACAAAAGATGATGGTGTTTTAGCATTTCCACAAAATGGTACGTTTAATGGCAGAGTTTTGTACAATTTGAGAACTTGCATGAATGAATTAGATCCCAGATCTAGATTAACGCATTATGAGGCATTGGTGGAATTGGAAACTGAGGCTTTTGAGCGAGATAGAACTGGAGTAAGTTTTATCCCCATTTTTCAAAAGAGACAACAGACAAACAAATGACTCAATGGAGACAGCCCATGTTATTGGAAGGATTATATCCTGTATTAACTTTAGAAGAACCCACTGGAAGTAAAAGAACAGAAACAACAAAACATTTATTGATTAGTGGTGAATTTGATGATGATTATTCATGAAAAATCCACCACCTTATAATGAGGAGCAAAGCACAGCTAATCCAAATGCACCATTCTTGAAACCACCCTTAGTTCTGCATATGATACATGAGACTTAGCTAGAAAAAGTGCTACAAGACGGAAAGAGAAGCATTAAATAAACGAAGAAGTGAGTTAATTCAGAAAATTTCTCAATTGAATACGAGTCCTGAAGCCTTGACAATTCCGGTAACCATCGGCCCAGTTGTTCCTCTGTATGGAGATAAACAACCTAGTCCTAAAAATACCGTACTAACTACACCAGTAGTACAGCCTAGAAAAGAACCCTTAATAATTGATGATCAAGCGAGTGAATGTGAGTCAGTGATTTCCGTAATGG
This sequence comes from Lissotriton helveticus, assembly GCF_964261635.1. Classification (NCBI taxonomy): domain Eukaryota; kingdom Metazoa; phylum Chordata; class Amphibia; order Caudata; family Salamandridae; genus Lissotriton; species Lissotriton helveticus. Next base: position 1,033,630,399 of record NC_136067.1, on the reverse strand, counting down.
ATTTGCCAATAAGAGAACCAGTGAGTGACTCGGTCAGGGAAACTACTCCTATAAATTCTAGGGAAGTACAAATGGAGACATCCTCAGGTACAAGAAGTGCCACAGCAGTAACCCCAGAAGAAATAGAGCGATGGACACGAGAAATAGAAAAAACAAAGTTACAGCCAAAGGTATTGGACATATTCAAATTAAGAGTCGAATTAGAAGAAATGATGGCTAGGAATGTGGTATTGGACAAATTAAATACATTGAGTGAAGATGAATTGTTGTCTATATGCAAAAGCATTACTAGAAATACAAGAATGTTTTATGATAAATTAATGGATATGGCAGCTAATATGGGAATTGACATTGGCAAATCAAAAGTGTTACAGAAACCATATCGAGCTGAATTTTCTGACAAAGATTTGGAAAATATGAATGTGACAGGTAGAAAGGTACAAATTAGGGAGCTTATGACATTATTGCAAAAATGGGGTGACAGAAAAATGGAAAACTAGATGGGCAAAGAAAAAAGAAGAGGCTCGATAAAAACAAACTGCATCTGAATATGTATTACAAGAAGCAGAAAAAGTGGAAAGTTGTGTCCAATGAGAGAAGTACCAGGTGGAGGTTATGTACATGTCCCATGGTCCCGACAGGATATTTTGTCATTTACAAATGATTTCCCAAAACTTTGAGAAAAAACTGTAGAATGGTACAGACAAGTCGAGAAATTTGTGAAGGTTTCGAAATGTCTGTTAAAAGATCTAGACGGATTATTTGACATTTTTGTTCCTGTCGATTTATGGAAAATAGCAGTTGATTGGCCAAATGATGAGTATCCTAGAGACCCAATGACAGGAGCACCGTCTGATGAAGTCATGAAAAAATACAACCAGGTAATACTCTACCTCAAAGGGAAGGTACCTGCAAAAGAAACTGATTGGACTAGAATAGATAGAACCACTCAGAATAAAGATGAATCTGTGTATGCATATTATAAACGCTTGTTACAAGTATTCAAACAGTATAGTGAGTTGGAAAATATCGACATGAAATACATGACCCATTTTATCTATCGGTTTGTGTCAGGATTAAGGCCAGAAATTTCACAATGGATTAAAGACCATAAAATTTGTTGGCAGGCCAAACCGATTGATGAAATTCTTAAATATGCAAAATATTGCGAAGATGACCTCGACAATAAACAAAAAGAATTAAAGGAAAAAGTAATGTGGGCACAAGTAAAAATAGCAGAGCAACAGGAACTTCAATTGAGCCAAATTAACAATAACCCGACTCAAGGTGATAGTAATGGGGGTAAGCCAAGGGGAAAATTCAATAGAGAGGAAGCCAAAAAGAAGTTCCCTTGTCATGGGTGAGGCAAGTTGGGGCACTGGAAGAACGAGTGTATGGCTGTAAAAAACAGTAATGTGCAAACTAATGATTTGAATCCACAGACGCAGAATGAGGTGCCACGGAAGCAGCAGCAGGTAAGACAAAACCAGTTACCCCTTGCACCTATGCCAAATTTTAGGAGCAAAGCACACCAGAGTGTGGATGACATAAATTGGGAGGGAAATGAGAGGAGAGACACAGCAACCTTACAATTTCTTTTGAGTGATACCTTTTTCAGTGAGAACACATACTGACGGTGCCTGAGAGGGGAGGACAAGGAGTGCATACTTGGCACATCCTTGCCGGTAGATCAGTCAGGTCCATACATTGAAGGAAAGGTTGAAGGAAATTATGTCACCTTTCTATTGGACACTGGTGCTACCCGTTCTACTGTGAGAACAGCAGACGTTCCAAACCTACCCCTCTCAGGAGAAGCGATCCAAGTAGCGGGTGTTTCTAAGAAACAAATTAATACCCCAGTTACAGAACCAATGGAAGTTAGAATAGGCAATTTTAAAGAAATGCACAGATTTGTTGTGTGTGATTCAAGTCTAGTGAACCTGTTAGGCAGAGACTTGTTGTGCAAAATGAATTGCACCATCTGTTGCACCCCAAGTGGTGTTGAAATTCAAACCCCAGACGAAGACGGAATTTATAAGCTAATGTTAGCAAAACAAGAAGTAGAGAATAAAAAGTTAACTGTAGAAGACTTACCAGAAGAATTACAGCATACTGTAAATCCTAATGTGTGGGATTTTACTGGCAAAGATGTAGGATTAATGGCAAATGTCGATCCGATAAAAGTGACGGTAAAGGAAGGTGCAGTTTACCCAAATATTCGACAGTACAAAATGAGCCCAGAAATAAAAGCAGGTGTTGCAGCAGAAATAAAGTGTTTGGTTGAAACAGGCATTTTACAAGAAATAATGAGCAGTCCATGTAATTCAACCATAATTGGCATAAAGAAACTGAGCGGAAAGTACAGGGTCGTACAGGACCTCCGAAAAATCAATACGATTGTTGTCCAATGCTGTCCAGTTGTGCCAAATCCTGCAATGATTCTGTATCAGATACGGCGGAAAGCTGGATGGTTCACCGTGATAGATTTATGTCACGCATTTTTCTCGATTACATTACACCCAGATAGCAAATTTCTTTTTTCTTTTGAATTCGACAGTCATGTGTACGTTTGAAACCGCGTTCCTCGGGGGTATACAGAGAGCCCATCGATTTTTAATCAGATATTGAAAAAGTGCCTTGATTCACTGGTACTGCCCCGACAGTCAGTCCTGGTTCAGTATATAGACGACCTATTGATGGCGTCTAAAACTCAAAATGACTGTGTTGTTGATACCATTGCCTTGCTGAATCATTAAGGTGAAGGAGGGCATAAAGTGTCACCTGAGAAATTACAATTTTGTACCACGTCAGTGAAATATCTGGGGCACCAGATAGAAAGAGGTGTCAGAAGGGTTACCTCAGAAGGAATCAGAATAATCAAAAACATGAATCTACCTCAAACTCAGAAAGAGATCAGAATGTTTATTGGAGTTGTAGGTTATTGCAGGCAATGGATTGTGGGATTCGGAGTCCTAGCAAGACCATTGATACAAATGACAAAGAAAAGAGCAAAAGACCCGGAAGAATGGGATGATGAAAGCATGACTGCTTTCTTGAAACTACGAGAATGTCTGTGTACAGCTCCAGCATTAGGGATACCTGACTATTCAAAAGACTTTGCACTATTCTGTGATACACAAGATAAATGTGCACTTTCAGTTCTGACCCAAACTCACGGTCTAATGAGACGCCCTGTGGCATATTATTCTTCTACATTGGATCCAGTAGCATCTGCATTGCCAGGATGTCTGAAAGCAGTAGCTGCAACCTGCATGAGTCTGGGGCAAAGTGACTCCATTATTATGGGACATCCAGTGACAGTGTATGTTCCACATGCAGTTGTGATTTTGTTAACAAGGACTAAGACTCAGTATCTCACTCCCAGTCGGCTGACTACTTACGAGCGAATCATTGTAAGTACAGGAAACATCACCATTGCCAGGTGTAATATTCTGAACCCAGCAACACTGCTACCTGATTCACACTTTGCAGAAGTGAAGGGAGAAGTCGAACATGATGGTATCGACTTGGCTGAATACAGTACAAAACCACGTCCTGACATAAGAGAAGAGCCATTTATAAATTCTGAATATGAGTTATATGTAGATGGATCATGTATGAGACATGAGGGAGGAGATTTGAGTGCTGCCTATGCAGTGTGCACATTGGGGGGGTCCAGTTGAAGCATCCTATTTACCTTGAGTCAAGTTTGCACAAGTAGCCAAATTGGTTGCATTAACAAAAGGCTGCAAACTTGGGAAAAATTGGAAAGAACCATTTACACTGATATCCAGTATGGTTTCGGGGTTGTGCACGACTATGGCCAATTATGGATGCAAAGGGAGTTTCTGACTTCTTCAGGTACTCTTTTTAAAAATGGTTATTATGTAAAAGATTTGCTGGAAGCAATTCAATTGCCAAAAGAAGTGGCTGTGGTCAAGTGTGCTGCTCACCAATCTGGAAATGACAAAGTGACAGCTGGTAACCGATATGCTGACCAGTTAGCCCAACATTGCGCAAAATTTAAAATGGCTGTAAACAAGAAAGTGGAAGTGGGTAGAAACAGCTGCCAACTTATGTTGCTTGAAGGTGTGAGAACGTGGGAGGAAGTGAGAGGTTTGCAAAATGAAGCAGAACCGAAAGAAAAGGAAGAGTGGAGAAAAATAGGTTGTCAGAGAAGGGTTGAAAATGGTGTCATTGTTTACCTTGATGGTAGGCCTGTGTTACCAGACTGTATGCTTGCTCCTATGTCTAGGATGTTCCACGGAGATTCCCATTTAGGGCGAGATGCCATGATCAGGTTGTTCAGACAGAGTTGGATCAATGTGAGGTTCAGGAATGTAGCAGAGAGTCTTTGCCAGATGTGTCTAGTTTGCCAACAAATGAATCCTGGAAAGAAAACTGTAGTGTTACCAGGAAAGATTGGGAAGGCAGAAGGTCCCTTCATACTATTACAGATTGATTTCATTCAGTTACCCCCTTGTCGAGGACTAAAATATATTCTTGTCATTGTCTGCCTATTTTCAAAATGGGTGGAAGCTTAACCCACACCTAGGAATGATAGCATCACTGTATCCAAACTCCTACTTAGAGAACTCATACCTAGGTTCAGTTTTCCAGTAACAATTGAATCAGACCAAGGCTGTCATTTTAATAATTAAATAATTGGCCTAATCTGTGAAGCATTCAACGTTAAGCAAAAGCTGCACTGTGCATATCGCCCAGAGGCTTCTGGAGTGGTAGAACAACTGGATGGCCCAATCAAGTCGAGATTGGAAAAGATGTATGAATCTACCCGATTAGAGTGGCCAGATGCTTTACCTCTTGTTCTGATGGGACTCAGAAGTATTCCAGAATGGAACACAGGCTTGAGTCCTCATGAAATACTAATGGGAAGAGCAATGAGGCAAGCATGGGTGCCAGGACACAAGCTGATAAATATATCTGATGATTTAGTACTGGAGTACTGCAAAGAACTGGCTGACCAAGTGCGTTCTATCTCTCACCAGGTTGGGGAAGACGCTGTCGCCAGACAAGCAACTCCAGCACATGACCTGAACCCAGGTGATTGGGTAGTGTTAAAGAAACACACTCGCACCAAGGTGGGGAAAACCACGGCAAGCAATTTTGGTTACCACCACAGCTGTAAAGTGTAAAGGAGTTCCACACTGGATCCATGCTAGTCACACAAAAAGAGTGACTGAACCTGATGAAACTGAAGCTGAAGGTTGTGCAGCTGAGGGGTCTCAAGATATCGATCCTGAAGTAGCTGAAGAGGAACAACCAAGCACCAGTCAAGATGATTGGATTCCAGTAATTGAGATACCTACAGTATACGTGAGGATAAGATAGGTCTAGCAGAACGTACTCAGATTACAGAAATCCAAGCTAACAGTAATTCTGAGGAGGACCAGATAGGGAAAAATAAAGTTACCCAGACAATCAACAGTTCACCAAGAACTCCAGAGTCTGAAGAGGGACCGATAGATATTAGGGCGGAAGCTCAGGCAGAAGAAAATCAAGGGTTCGAAGAGCTTGAGAAGGACCAGATAGGAGTAGAAAAATGTGTTCAGGAAGAAGAAGGTGATTCAAATCAAAGTCAAATTTAGCAAACACCTGAACAAGGACAGACTAGTGACCAGGCAGAAGAAACTGAAATAAGACCTGGACCAAGTCAGACAGAGAGGGATACAGAAGATAACATTGAAATAGATGTGCCACAACTAAATGAAAATAAGAGAGCATTGGAAGAAGGCCAGAGCACAGTGCCAGCTAAAAGGCTCAGAAAAGGAGACAAGTGGCCTAGGTTTGTCAAAAGACTGAGATTTCGTCTAACAACAATACATGAAGAACCAGAACAAGTAAATGAAATAACAAGTCAAGCTGAACAATCTACAGTACAACCAAGAAGGAGAAGTCCACGACTGAAAACACTAAATAACAAATTCAGAGGCCCTGAATGGACTTACGTCATTCTTGAAGATTTCGAGAACTTAGAAATAAGTGATGAAAGTGATGACGAGTTAATTGCTGATCAGACTGATGGAGAAGTGAAACCAACTTGAAAAAATTTCACAGGTTAAAAAACATGTGTAAAAGCTGCAAAGAGGGGTCAGAAATGGCTGATCATACTGTTAATGGTAGACCGAAAATAAACTGTTTGAAAACATGCTGTAGAATATGCACATGTAGTATAGTTATAGTACTCATAGTATGGTTAGGACAGACAATAGCTATTCCTTACATAATGAGTAGAGACAAGAAGAGCTTATGAGCTACAAATGATAGATACAACTAGAAGAATAGATACACAAAGGAAAGTACTTAGCAGTAAACAACAGAATGTAGATTTAGAAGCATCAGATGAGGAAGGATTACATTATACTGGAATTAAAAACAGAACTCACTTAAATGTATTTGCAAACCTATTAGTACACTATGTAGAAGCTATGGAAATAGAAGATTACTATGTTTGTATGAAGTTACCTACTTTGTTAGCCGAAGGTGTGACTTATCACCATTTACCACTAACATATGGTATTTCATGTAGTATTTTAGCTAGTTTAATCTATAAGAAAGGACCTTTGCAGTATTATTATTCTAACTCAGATGTAATATTTTCTGAACTTCCTATACATAGTATCCTGAATGCTGTACATACTAAGAGTGATATAACACGTTATATGGGTGAATACTTTCTAACAATAGATATAGCTGAAGCACACAAGAATAATTTAACATGCTTATTACGTGAAAAAGAGAAAGTATTTTTAAATATGGTTGAGAAAACGAGAGCGAAATATAGGGTTCACCCCAAATGGCAAGACTCATGCTACTATGTTGCTCGATTTTGAAAAGAAAGGGAAACTCTGTCTCCACAGGGAAAGAACTAGTTATTATAATAATATGTTTATTGGTTGCAGTGAATGTGAACACAATTATAAGGTAATTGGGTGTTGGGGTTTCAAAGATGGAACTGAACCTGTATTTCCTGGAATTTATTTTATATGCGGAAACAAGGCTTATTACAAACTGCCAGATCATTGGTATGGGAGCTGTTATTTTGGAATAGTATTCCCAAAGATATATCATGTAAACAAAATCACTGGAAACAATGAAGAAACTAATGGATTAATACGTAGCAAAAGAGCTAGTTTTGGAAAAATAGTAGGTGATTTATCTAGTGCATTTATGCCTACAGTGGGAGTGGCTCTGAATACGCAAAGAATTTGCAAATTGTCAACAGTAGTGGATCGTTTATCGACTGATACTACTGGAGGGTTCTTAATGGTCAATACCGAATTGGTTGCGATCAGATCAATGGTTTTACAAAATCGACTTGCTCTTGATACATTATTAGGAAAAGAGGGCGGAGTCTGTAGAATGTTGAAAGCGCAACATTGCTGCACTTACATACCAGACAAAAGTGTTGAAATTAAAAGGTATGTAAGAAATATTACTAATTTGGAAAAAGAGCTTAAGCTACTGGAGGTTTGATAGTGCATGGAAGAGACTTATGGATGGTCTCTCCTCTATAGGTAGTGGGTTTTCTAATGTAGGAACATGTTTTGTAGCTAGAATACTGATGCCAATGGTGGGAATAGGCTTACTAATTTTAGGAATAATGATTTTTTGCAAATGTCGTAAACACAGAAAAAGATATACAGTAAATGAAAGAGGAAAGAAAAGAAACTGCAATGAAATGGAACTCGAAGAATTAAATGGGAAAATATATAAAAAATGAAAACCTTTCATTTAAATAATGAGAAAAATCCTAGAAGAAAGTTTTAAGAAATTGAGCTGGGTGAAATGTGAAACGTTGGCATCTGTTTCATTAATTGGTGATGATATAAAATATCATCAAAGAGGGGATGGATGGAGCAAGGTTGCGTATGTAAAGCGACTTGCTTGTAATCAACCCTCTCTAATAACCCGTAATGTACTAATCAACATGTTTTGTCCTATTAATATTGCATTACATGACATCTAAGTGAAGCTTGCATATGTGCTTTTACTAATAATAATCCGCTTGCACTAAAATGGCCGCTGCTACGCGGGTTTTCTTATTGCGCATGCGTCTGTCACACTCACGTGACATGACGTACTTTCTGCTTTGGAGGGAATCTTTTGCTTCTGCGCACTAGAACTAAGATGGCTGCTCTATGTCCTCACATGCAAGAAGCTTGCACCGCTGCTTTTGCCAAGCTGTTTGTTCTGCCTAATTTATAACGCAATAGTTAATATAAAGTAATGGGAATTGAGTAGAGATAAGTGGTATACAGTGCATTAATTTATTCCATGTTCTCAAACAGTTTCTTTTCTATTCTTACATGTAAATCAATTTGGGCCTGACGCCTATTGCCGAACTCCATCTTGGAGAAATTGTGACTACGCATAAATCACAAAGTCCATGAAGCAGAATGACCTTTGAAATGCTGCCAAAGAGCCAAGTTGCTAGAAGATGCTTGTGGGAATCTTACTTCTTGATCCCCACGGCGGAAGCTAAACTCTCGAATGGACTAAAATGTAACCAATATTGGAACATTCATTGCTGGGTGGAATAAATATACATGGGAAAATAAAAGTGATGGGCGGGAACACACATATTAATATTCATCATAAAAGTTTCATTTTGGTATTGTGTGATGACCTCTCCTCATCATTTTGCCCAATCAAAATTGGGGATCCTTAAACTTGCAACATTGGGGGGTGGTACATTGACCTGGAAAAAAGTATAACTAGGGTAGGCTTAGCAAGTTAATTTGTCCGACTTGTCCGAATAGCTGACCTGTCACTGACCCAAGGCACTCAATAGGTGATGGGGAGCAGAGGTGCTGGCGGAGCCCTCTGTCAGAAGGTTCGAAACCCAGATCAGGGTTTGAAAGCTGAAGTGCTCGCGAAGCACTTTGTCGGAGAGATAGATAACTCTTACCGGGTTCTTGCTGTTAGCTGCAGAGAGGGAGTAACGCAGGTGTTGCAACTTTAACTGCGGGTGCTGGTCTTAGCCCTGGTGGTCCTGTCCTAATCCAATTTGGCTGTACCTGTCCGGATTCTGATCTGCACCTGCCTACCTTGCTGACACCTGCCTTTTCGGGGTTTCTGTCCTTTAATCAGCCCGTGGCCAGGGTTGGTCTTCATACACACCATTCTAGGTAAATATTCTATGTGGGTATGTCATGGTACTGTTTCCTTTTCTCTTCCCACCCTAATGTCAAATGTGTAAAAACTGCTTTATAAAATCTCCGCATATTTTCATTCTAATCATTATTTTCCTGATTGAAAGATTTCTGATGTTTAATATTTGGATTAAGACATTTAAAAAAATTTAGATAAAGAGTTTAAACTTTTCCCGAGTTTGTGGTTATTATACGAGTGCAAATGTTATTATTCTACCTATTATTCTAACTCCTTTTCATCACTTAGGACTTTAGGTACCGATGACAAGGATTGGTAAGTCAATGGTATAGGTCCTAAATGAAATTTATAAATCACTGATTAGAGTATGCGCACAGGTTACCTTATTAAAACTCATCATATGTTGTGTTTGTATGGGCCCAGGTGAGTATGGTAAAACTGAGTCGGGTGACCTGCGTGCTCTGTCAGTTTTGACGCAGTTGCATCTTAGAAGTGGCACAGGGAAATCTTGTATATTTCACTGTCACTTTCTATGAGGCTTTTCTGCGTTGGAAAGAACACCCTACATACATTGTACCTGACGCAGGTGTGTTGTGACACAGGGCTTTACAACGTGGCGCATCTTCCTAGATGCATCACGTTGGAAATTGGCCGCATTGTTTATGCCGCCGTTGCATCACAAAAGTGACGCAATGGCGGCGCAAAACTGGTGCAAGGGGCTTGTAAATCTGCCCCGTGTCTCTAAAAAATGTAAGCATCGCCACCCCCTTACTCATCTTCTTCATTCACTTCTGTGGTTATGTTTAATGCAGTACAGCGTGTGCAGCAGCTTCATGCTGTCTTTGTAACACAAGCTGCGTGAAAACTGATGTAATTGCGCCGTCATGTTCAGGTGATCAGTTGTCTTTCAGGGAAAACGCATTCTGACAGGTTCTGTAACACTATCCAGGGGTGTATCATTGCCCCACCCTAAGTTTCTCCGGGTGCTTTATCCTGCCACGTCCTGATGTCACCTTCCCTCTGACACTCGATCCTCTCTTTGCTGGTCGCAAGGTGTGCTCAATTCTTTTCCTTCACAGGTGCCTGGACAAAAAAAGAAAATTGAACAACATACTGTTATAAGCTGTTCTGCTCTGAGCAAAGGGAAGGCTGGGTGATGAAAAGAAAAGCGAATGCATTGTACACAACCTCAAAATTCCTGCATAGAGTATTACTAACCAGTGAGTGTCAAGTTTCGTATTTCTTCTTTGTTAAGTGCAAAATGTACATTATTCCTAAAGGTTTACTAGCTGAAGTACACTAAGATTAAGCATCCAATGGAGGGAGGGAATTTTCACCCTGGTTGGTATGACAGAGCATATTTCAGGAGGTTGGACACAAAATCACTTTTGTGTGTGTGTGTGTGTATGTGCGTGTGTGTGAGATATTTGTAATGACTAAGGACTGCTACACCAACATGATCAGCAAAAACACACAATTCATACAAATATTTGTGGAGCCCTAAACGAAGTCTGACCAAAGACTACACACTATGGGGGAGATGTATTGAGATTTTGCGCCATGTTTGCATCACAAAAGTGATGCAAATTGGTGCAAAACTTTTTCACTCAATTTACTTTCCAGCACTAATATTGTTTTGCGCTGGAAATAATGGAAAAGTAATGTGAAGCAGCTTTGCATTACTTTGCCCCATGGAGGCTTGCCAAGGAGGGTGCATGGGCGTTCCCATGCAACCACCCAAGGTTTCTCATACTAAACCCAATTTACTAAATAAATCAGATTGGGTTTAGCGTGAGAAAACAGCACCCTTTTCAAGTAGATGCAAGGAACAAGAAATGCTTTAATTTCTCCTTCCTTTTCCGACTTTTTATGTGTGCTGCACTTTAATGCACACATACAAAGTGGGAACATTGTTGAAGTGAATCTGTGCATATTATTTTGTAGTGAAAGCACTCCTTCCAGTAGAAAACCTATGCTAGACTCACAGAGACACCCTTGCACCATGGTGCAAAGGTATCTCCATGGTGTGGCAGCTGATTTCAGGGTTGGGTCTAGTGAGATGGGAGGAGAGTACCTTATTTTAGTAAATAGGGCACTCTCTTTTTCAAGTAGTGCAGCTCAGCATTTGCGGCCGCTGCAGGGCGCTATGTGGAAAAATTGTAAATCTGCCCCCTAAGAGAGGTTTTCAGTCTGATGTAAACAATGACCACTCACCAAAAGGCAATGAAGCTCCTTTAGCTAAAACCAGCCCTTAGCCCTGACACAGTTTGCAGCTTATTGTCAGCCATTGGGACTGTTTCAACAAGTAGCTTTTGACTCTTTGAATAGGCTAGCCCTTTGGAATGTCCTAGAAGAGCAGGGTGTCACAAAAAACTCCTGCACCCCATATAGATGCTTCATCAAAATACCACAGCTGTGGTGAGATCTGGCTCAAGGGGGAGTGCACTCAAAGTTGTGACCTAAAATCGGGCAAAAGGCAAGATTGTGAGAATTGCAGCCTGAAAGTAACCATTTGGAGCAATATTATAATGTCTAACAAAATATGTATTGCCGTTAGAAAAGACATATCAGAAAGGGAGAAGAAAAATAGGAGGAAAAGAACGAGGAGAAGGCAGAGACAAGAAGAGGAGGAAGGGAGTGTAGAACAGGGAAATCTGCTTCATCTATATATTAATAAGTCCTAGGGATGAGACCCAAAAGGATGTTGAGCCGCCAGGGCCTGAGAGCTTAGTTCTACAAAGTTATTCAAGAAGCGCCAAACAGAGCTAGTAATATGAGGTGTAAATTGTTTGCCTGAGATGAATGTATGTCCTCGAAGATATGTGACCCAAGCCCACCCCGTGTGGTACGACATGTGTTGAAAAGGTTTCCCTTATGAGTGTATGATTTTGACTGCAATGGTTAATAGTAAGTCCAGCAGTGCTAAGCCCATAGTGTCAAGAGGCAGAAGGGATGGTGAGGCCCAAGGGAACAGCATAATCATAGGAAATTAAAGGTTAATGGGTATATTGAAGAATATAGACAAGTGTTTCTATATAAGCATACAATATGAGTCTATCAATCAATCATAGTTTATTGTATGTGATTACTTAAAATCGTTACAAATTTCCAAATATAAAAAATATATATATCTTTGCTTACACGAATGATAAAAACATCCAACAATGTCACCACCCTATAGCATGGAAATATGCGATTTGGAAGATCCAAACGACAATGATGATACCCCTGAGTTGCCAGCATGTAATGCTATAATTTGCATAATAAATATATTTCCTGAATAAATCTTCTGTGTAGCAAAATACTGTAATGTTGCTTCAAACCTTCTGCGTTCACTGTTTTATAGGAAATCAAGCAAATGAGTTTATCAGAGGATGGTAAATTAACTAACCCTGTTGAAATAGTAGGTACCTGGAGAACAGTGCAAAGTTTTACATTAGAATTTAAAAACAATCTTCAGAAAACCTACTACTCAAATTGTCCCTGGATAAAATTAGCATTTAGTTTGTTTGATACATGGATGGATGAACTTAATCCATGCCGGCGTTGTTCATGCTTTATTTATTTTCCTCCAATTCAGCTTGCCGTAAAACTTTCTTTACTTCTGCCAGATATTTTACTCCCCGGTAGGAGAAGATTATAGAGGACCCTCCCATTCAGCGAATCACGGCTTGCCTGCACTTGCGAATGTTCAATTAATTAAAAATGGGTTTTAACTACTGTCTCCTCAAGTCATTGACTGCTGGACATGCACATACCAGGTGAGTTAATGTTTCTTTAAAAAGCCACATAATCAACAGTGTGCAGCTTGTTGGTTGTTTTTCCAAGACGGCTGAAGGTCTTTTGAATCGTGCATGCCCGTCCAATAATCTGTAAAGCTCTTTTTTAACTCTATGCTAAAGTGGGCTTCTAAATAAGCTTGTGGCCTTGAAAATGTATAAGAGTTAATCTCGGTCCACCCATGCCGACGTTTGGAAATTGCTTTTTTGTCTTTCAAAACAGATTTCTTCTTTGCTGCCTCATTAATAGATTTACTAAGATTTGCACAGTCTGCCGTGTTGTCCCATGCTATTTGTATTTCAAGCTCGGCCAGTCATTTTCTCAAATGATCTCCCCAGGAATTCAGTGTTTCTTGATCCATCTGATGTTTAATTTCTTCCCAGCATAGCCTATTCAATGTGCCCAGTTCGGAGGTGCGGAATTTATGACATAGCTTCAAGAATCCGCACATGCCAGCGAATTTATGATTCTGGAGGCCAAATTCCAACCCAACCTGAGCTGGGGAGGCAGACTTTGGTAGATTGAAAACAGCCTTATAAACCTTCGTCTGATGTTCATTTAACAGTTCAGCCTTTTTTCCGCATCAAGTGACTAGACCATATGACAGTGTGGGAAGAATTTGAGCTGCCATCACTTTTGGAGTGCTCCCACGGACATGTTGCAGAGACCGTGAGTAGCTGGCTTGATTAGTACTAACCAGCATACCGGCCATCATAGAGTTTGGTTGACCGTGTTTTTTAATCTTCGCCATTTATTTGGTTTAAATTTTCCAATAAGCTTTGTATTTGTGGCTCGTGGACTCTTTATGTAATGTTTCTTTTTTTCTCTTGGAGTTAAGATTGTTTGTTTGATCTGACCCACTATATATGTATGGGGGTATTTGAGTCTATCCTGGTATAAGTAGTATCTTGTTAAATACGTTACTTTAGACATGTCAAAGTGCAAAGGAAACAAAAACATTGTCGAGCCAGCGGGTTCTACCATTGATACATATCTTGTGAAGGCAGTGAGCGCCATCAATGTTGAAATTGATAGGGCCGAACGCCGACTTTCATTAGGCTTAGGTAGCCTGCCGGCCCCTGTAACTTTGATAGACCCCTTTGTAGAGCCAATTAATCCTTCTAGCCCAGGTACTACACATACGGTGGATTGTGCTGAGGAAGCTCCTATACTTAAGTCCCCAGAGCTCGGAGATGCCCCTTGTCTGTCGATTACCAATGAGGTGCCCACCCCAAGAAAGAAAAGGGGATGTAGGAAGCCTCAGCTCAGACAGGGGACGATTAGCTTAAGTAAAGGAACTAAAACAACTCCTGCCCCTTGTGCAGGAGAGCAACTAGTTAGCTCTGGGATGTTAAATGATATACAGGTCAATCACATTATTAACGCTCTGGTTGCTAAAATCGAAATATATTTAAAACCGTCACATGATAAAATTGACACACTAAATGGGGAAGTCACTAGGCTAGGTGGGGAAATGACTATCTATAAGGAGCTACTTAAATCAACTAGTAACACACAGACAGAATGCCCCCAAACCATAAGTAACTCCCGAATAGTATTAACACCAGAAGAGGTACCTGGTACCGTTAGGCGGCCGAGGATCAATTCAAGTGCCAACGATTTGGCTATGGGGGACAATCCAGACCCTCCAGGCCCCACTAAGCCTGTGGTAGGGAGTAACCATATAGGAGATGTCAGTAATTTAAAAACTGGTAGAAAAGAGAGCACATTGGAGATTAAAACCCGGACAGAGAGAGTACCACCGGAGGGGAAATGTCGTAGCACAATTAATCTACCCCCAGATTGCTCACCATATGTGGCAGTCTTGGTGAATGTCCCCCTCCTCAGTCTGACACAAATGGACACTCATGCATCACTCAAAAACAAAACCGTGAATTGGCTTAACCGCCACTGTGGGTTCCCAGTGAATCATGCAGAACAGATCCTCACCACTAGAAGGGTTAACAGGATAGGTCCTTTAAAGAAACATATACGGGGTGACAGTGTCATTATCAATTTTAAAAACCCACATTATGTTAGGACTTCCCTGAATAGAGCAGCAGCCCTGCCAGCCAATGAACAGGGTACCTCATTACTCCCACTCGGTTTCTTTTATAGTCATTTAAAGCAGGTATTCCCTAGGAGGACAACCCAGGACCGTCAAACAACAAGCCGGGCTTTACCATTTCAGCCTTTTTTGATCTACCTGTATCCAATCAATTTCAACCCCTTAGTACTCTTGAAGAGAACGATTGACAGGACCCAGACCACCATATAAACAATATGGCGGATAGCAGGGGGATCGATGTACAAGGGAATGAAAACACTGTGGGACAGGGATCTGTGGTTTTGGCCAACCTACAGAGTGTTACATATTCGTCTGGTGAAAGATATCCTAGCCAAGAGAATGGGGTGATCCCTGAAAGTATCCCTGCCCAACCCGCAGAACCAGAAATTGTATGAAACGTCAAAGGGCTCTCTATAGCTAGCTGGAATATAGCTGAACTGGCTCAAAAGAAGGGAATGTTAAGCTGGACGGATTTCCTTAAGTCTCATGATATTATCTGTCTTCAAGAGACCTGGTGTATGGAATTGGTTAGTTTTGAGGGGTTCGTCTCTTATGACCTACCAGCCGAGAGTTCTGTCGATGGTAGAGCAAAGGGGGGCCTTTTAAATCCTTTGTTAACTAGCCTGCCAATAAAAGTAAAAAGGTACATGAACATTGGGTCTCTTTGGCTATACCAAAAATATGCCAGGACGTTCTTTTAATCAATTTCTATAATTAATAACCTCTTTGACAGCTCACGGTCTAAAGTTGTTCCTGACCTAGAGAATGTTATTGTTAAGTTAAGTTCAGAAGAGGATGTTATTTTTAATTTAATTCGGGTCAGCGATTTTAATATACCTATATGCTCTCTGTCCTCAACAAGGGTCTGTGGGGTAAGAAGTGATATAGGAAATGATGGTATTTACTTCCCTCACAATTCATATGGCGAATCACTGAATATGTTTATGGCGGTCTTTGATCTGGATATTATGCAATGTGCAAGAGATGGTTTGGTGAATTTGGTCCCCACCTTCACAGTTAGAAATGCGAATTCGATTATTGATCATGTCCTGGCATCGTCTAATATCATCCCTAAGTGTACCACCCCCAGGATTGAAGAATGCTTACTTTGTGATCATAATTGTATTATCATGACAGTAGAAATATGGGAAAATAGGTTTGCAAATGTACCAGTAATTGTGGGTAATATCGAACCACATAGACCTAACGGTACAAGAATAAAATGGAAAGTGGTGAATACGGATACGGTGCTAAAAAACATTGTTACAGAATGCTCAGTGGAGATCAATGATAATTTGAATGTTAATAGTGAGCCTGCATTGATCTTAATGAATTTTAGCAAATTTAATAATACTGTTGATTCTATTTTTACTAAGACCACTAACAGGGAATTTACCCATTGGTTTAACCATGCTTGCACCTCCTCACTCTCTCAGTTAAAACAAGCATTAACGAGTAGACCTAGGGACATAATGCTTGTAACAAAATTAAGATTAGACTATAAATCCATACTTAAACAGAGGAAGAAAGAGCTGCAACAGGAGGCTTGGGATAAACTTACTCAGGCCGCTGAGACTTCAGACTGCCAACTGTTTTGGGGGACCGTTAATTCCCCTTTTTTGAAAGATCCCTGAATTAACATCCCATGTTAGTAGCGAGGCCTGGGTAACCCACTTTTTTGGGATTTTTAAATCTAGTAACCTCATAAGCGATACTTCTACTAACCCTAGCAGCATCTGGCCTATAGTACCACTAGATATAACCCTAGAAGAGGTGGAACAAGGCATTAAAACCAGTAAGGGAGGTTAGGCCCAGGGCCTGGATGGGTTCCCAATTGATGTTTATAAAGCTGTACCAGCTTTATGGGGCCCTTTACTAAATATTGTTTTTAATGCCGCGGTAACTGACGGAGTTCCTCCAACATGGGGAGAATCAATTATTATCCCCATTTTTAAGAAGGGGTAAAAAAACATTGGATGCCAAAAATTATCGCCCAATTTCTCTTCTAGATTCCTCCATTAAAATCATGAGCAGGATTTTGCTTGTTAGACTAGAAGAGTGGGTGGAGGATAATGGGATGTTAGCTAAAACACAATATGGCTCTAGGAAAGGGCGAGGAACGCTTGAACAGTGTATCAATCTAGATTTATTGATTGGGAAATGCACATGTGCCAAGCAAGGTTCCCTTTACCTATGCTTCGCTGACTTAAGCAGCGCGTTCGATTTAGTGGACCATTCCATTTATGGCAAATTGTATTAGAGCTTGGAGCCCCTGAGCCTATAATTTATTTTTTGGCTAGGCTCTATGAAAGACTACAAACTTGTGTACGGTATGGACATAGGGGAGAATGTACCCCTAAATTCAATGTTAGATGTGGCATCTGACAGGGCTGCATCCTTGCCCCTCTGCTTTTTACCCTTTTTATTAACGAGGTGGATGCAGCGCTTAAATTAGTAAAATCAGATGCTCCACAGGCGAACAGCGATGATGTGCCGGTACTGCTTTACGCAGATGATGCTGTGCTTTTATCCAGGACCCCAATTGGCCTTCAACGGCTGATAGATAGGTTCGCTGATTTTATAACTATGAGGAAGTTGCAGATTAATGGGTAAAACATACACTATGGTATGTGGCCGTAGCCGGAAAAATCTAACTCTTTTTTTATAGACGGGCAGAAAATTCAATCGGTGGACAAATTTTGTTACTTAGGGATTACTTTTGCCAGAGACAGAACATGGTCACATGTACGGGCAAAAATGGCAAAAAGTGTCCACTGTGTTTTTAGATTTGCTGCAAAGCTGGGTGATAGACGAATCAGTGATATGACCCATATTTACCAGTCAAGATGCACTTCTATCGCACTTTATGGAGCGGGGGTGTGGGGTCACTATTCTGATAGTAGTTTACAAATAGCGGAAAATATGTTCCTAAAAAAATTGCTCTGTTTACCATCTTCAGCGTCTACAGAGTTAATTCATAAGGAAGTTGGGATTAGCTACCTGTTGGACCTAATAGCTTTTAGGCCCTCATTGAGCTGGAGATCTATATGGCAAAAAGAAGAGACTGCTTTTAACACAACAATAATTAAAGACTGGATAACTGTTTTAAGATTCCCTGGCTGAACTACATTATATTTAGTTTTAAGTTTTTGATCTAAACATCCTGGATGACCCCAATGCCGTAGCAGAGCTGCCGAAAGCAGAAATTAGGAATTTGTTCCTGTTACATAGAGCAAAGAGGCGCCTAAGCAATAATGGGCAATTAACAACTTGTCAATTTTATAATTGCTATTCAGTCTATGAAGGTTTCCAGACATATTTAAGCCAGGTGACAAGAATCTCACATAGATATGTTCTTACTAGATTAAGATTCGGGCTTGCCCACCATTTGGTAGCTTTCCCACGAGTTAAACAGCACCCGGCTTCTTTCTGCCCCTGTGATGGCCACACTAAACAAAGCACTCTGCACTTTCTCCTTATATGTGGCGCATATATGAATTTTCCCATTGCATTTTTAAAACTATTGTTTTTAAAATATGGTACTTTCACTACGGACGCAGCGATGAGGTTTCTTTTTGCTATGCAGGAACCTGATATATGTGTTTTTACTGCAACTTTTATTCTCAAATCTTTCAATGCAAGGAAGAGCATGATGTTTTAATTGTCTCAAATCTTTATTGGATTTTAATCATTTATGTACAGTGATGTTCTCATATATATGTCAATGTATTTTTCCCACGTGCTTTTAAGGTTGTTTTATCTACAAACCGAATAAAGCTTATTGAATTGAATTGAATTGAGCTGGCATCAATTTTAAGAGGTGGTTATGGTTTGGGCAGCCTCGATTTTTTGTACAGTAATCTATATGCATAGATTAACGATTACGCTTTTGCTTTTAGGGCCCGTTTATGTTCCTTATGTGTTGAACCCCGACCTACTTTTATGCCCAGGTATTTGTAGGATTCTTGCTCTTCTACAGTCGCCCCTTTTACAAGCCATTTAAATTTTGTTTTTTTTAGTAACCACTAGGAGTACAACTTTGGTTTTCTCTTGATTTAGTTCCAAGTTTTCCTGGTCCAAATAGCTTATTAGGTTGTTTATTGCTCTTTGTAATTCGATGGGGCTTTTGCTCAACACCACAATGTCATCTGCATACTGTAAAAAGGCAATTGGCTCTTTGGCCACGTTTGGCGGATGACAATCGGCTGCTTCCATGTATTTACTGATGTCTGAGAGAACCACATTAAATATGAGTTTAATAGAGTACATTTAAAGAACATATGTTGATATGTGCCAGGTTCTAAATTGCAAGTTCAACTGGTGTCTTTTTCTCGTAAGTGTAATTTGTTTAGGTACGCGGGGGTCTAGTGTAAGAGGTTCATTGTGAAGAATTTTGATTGAATAAGTGATGGGGCAATTTTATCACATAAAGAGGATTTTCTGGTCAAATGCTAAGTGTCATGAGAGATGTGTTGATAGACCTCTTCTTCGAACCATTTTGACCATTTGGCACAGGTAACTGAAGGCTGCAGGGAATGAGGAAGAGACAAAAAATTGTACCTTTTGGATGCTATATGTCCCAATCGTTGCTAGAAGCCAAGATGTGTGACTAGTACTGAATTCATAGAGAGGACTAGTTTAGATAGTTTAACTTTGATTTTCAAAAATATACAGAAGTCCATATCATTGAGATTATATTTTCTCAACAGGGTTGAGAATGGAAGTGGATCATAATTGGTGTCATAATGGGCTCTAACTAATCTAATCCCTTTGGGAGGCCGATTCAGGTGCAACACTCGAATCAATATCAGTAATGAGCTTAGGGTTAAGCCATAGTGATGTCCATCTGATCTTATGAATGGGTGTGGCAAATCGTCTATCGAGGGTCCTTAGCGCACTAGCTGAATCCGAAATATGGTATCAGACATTGCAATGCCGCCATACACTTATGTTTAAGATCTGATATTGACTTTATTTTTAACCCAGTGGCTTCTTATATTCATGCAGCATGGAAAGTCATGCGGCCTTGCACTAGATAGCATAATGCCTGAATTCTAGAAGTGCCTTCATTTTTAGTAGCTCATTGCACTTTAATTAACCTGCAATGTCTTACTTAACATAATTTACCTAGGTCCATTGGCATCACCATAACGGTACTACATTGTTCATAGAATATCTGTTGCACTGTGGTGTTCAACTATTTTTAACTTTTAGTTATTTTGATTCACCCCAGTGTTTTTATCTTTATGTGTGTACTCAAAGTTTATGCATGTGGCATTTATGGCCCTTTTGTAGTGCATAGCCAACACCATATGAAAGTTTCTGAGTCATGTACACTGTCTTTGTGTGTTACTTCTGATCATCTAAGAAGATAAATGGCTCACAGACCATCGTTGCCCTGTCAGTGCTCTGTCAGTGCTGTCTAAAAAGCCTCAAACATGTCTTGTAGCTTGCTACTAGACTCTCTGTTGAGTTAAGAAATTAATGTTAATGGTACGAAGGCATGGGTCCCTGGGGACTTTTTGGGACAAGAGCCGCACTTAGAATTTAAATATCTTACCCATTGTGGTACTCCTAATGCTTAAAAGAGCACTGACTTTATTTACCACTTGCACTGAACACTTTGTTAGTTTTATCGGATGTTTTAGTCTTTTAGAAAGAGTTTGCAATTTGCCCAAGTTGATATTTTACCTATCGATTCTTTACTTTGAATGGTGCCAACTTACTGTTTTTATCCATTTTTATTGTGTTATGCTGTAGAAGGTAAATTTGATTATTTGAACATTGTGTGGTTTATGTTTAGAAGCTGACACAATAAATAAATAATTATATATAATGCTTATGCTCAGTCAGCACCCGCTTGGAGGGACAGAAAGCCCGCTCGAACACCAGGGAAATTTTAAATAAATAAAATGGGATGGAGCCGCCCGACAAGGCATCAGGCCATGCCTCTGCCACCTAAAAGGCCCCACAGACTTTCTGGGCCGTGGAACTGCAGATTATGGGGTTTACCTCCAATCGAAATTACACTAAAAAGAAGGATTTGTTTAGAATAAGGTGGGGGTGGCCTGTCCTGGAATCTGGCCATACCCCATCGCCATACAGGACCTCACAGTCTTTCTGCCATCTGCCACTTTACGACGGGTTAAAAGCCACTAGAAATCAGGTAGTAGTTAAAAATGGTGTCATTATCCCCCCCCCCCCTCTGGGTCCAACAGTTTTTATGCCCCCAAGATTGGAAATGCATGATTTTTACCAAAGTTTAACTGTGCAGGGGTTTCTGCAAAGGAAAATGTAGTGGGCCATACAAGATGCACATCTCTGCCTTCCCCAAGGTATTCACTTCCCAGAAATGTCTTAGTTTGGTAGGTTTCCCTAGGTGGCAGCTGAGTCCTTTCCTAAATATTGCAGCTATCTACATCCCTCATATCAATGTGAGGAAAAAGGCTTGTTTTAGCCAAAGTTTGACTTTTGACAGCTCAGGATAAGGCAGAGGGAGAGATGGGAAGGCTAGGAGAAGAGAAGGATGAGAAAATATTTTATATAGGATGAAATAAAAGGAAGCTTGAGTCTACGGCCAACAGGCTTTAGAAGAAATTTATGGCGAATCAAGAATAAAGAATAGGGAACAAAAGTTTATTGATAAACTTGTTAAAGTAGTGGATGTTAAAGGCAGGAATCTTTTAGAGCCTTAAGGGGGAGTAATGTTTAGGGGGTGTAGTGATCAGTTAGAGCTTGATGTTAGAATGATGTTTATGGTTATTTAACATGTGTGTCTAAACCTAAGGTTTGTCAGCGTTTTTTTTAATCTAATTGCCTTTCCACAAAGTACAGGTGTCAAGAGCACTCCCTCTCCGAAGGTTGCAAGTAAAGCAATTTTTTGGAGGTGTAATAAATTCTCATTCAACGCGATTCAGAAACTACGGGACATATTATCAAGGACAGGCGATACATTATCGCAGCTTTTATCGGCAGAAAACGGCCGATAAAGCGGCGATAATGGCCTTGATAATATGCTCTATGAATTCCAATCGAAGCCCATGTTAGATGTGAACAAGGCCATTATCGCCGCTTTATCGGCCGTTTTCTGCCGATGCTTTTATTGGCAGAAACCGGCCGATAAAGCGGCGATAATGGCCTTGATAATATGCTCTATGAATTCCAATCGAAGCCCATGTTAGATGTGAACACATCTAACATGGGCTTCGATTGGAATTCATAGAGCATATTATCAAGGCCATTATCGCCGCTTTATCGACCGTTTTCTGCCGATAAAAGCTGCGATAATGTATCGCCTGTCCTTGATAATATGCCCCTACATTTTCTCGGTTGCATTGCACAAAAAGGACAACTGAGCACAGTGCCATGTCTTCTAAGTTTGGCTTGCTGCTGCTATGTACTGGAAGCATAGCCTTCCAGTACAAATTCCTTTGTCTTGACAAACATAGACACGTCCCAGGCACTGGATGCGTGCTGTGAACGTCGGCACACATACAATGTATGTTTTTTTTGGGAGAAATAAAGACATTTCTCTATGTCAAAGTCTTCTTCAATGATTTGTTAGTAGTTGATAGAGCTTTGTGCATCATCAAAAACTATAGGTGTTTTCACTCTAACACCCCAACCTCGTTCCTTTGAGGCATAGTGATGCAAAATCAGTACTAAGAAATGTTTTTTGCTGAGCTAAGGGCACCAGTCACAAGAAAAATAAAGTTTGCACCGTAAAGTAAATATCAATGCGTTGCTGTGCATTTTTTTGCGTCACCTTGTGATGGTGCAAAGTGTTAGTATATCTGGGCCTTTGTGTCCATTGAGGTAAGAAGTGTGAGACCGCCTTCTGACTCTTAAACGCTCAAAATAATGCTTATTTACAATGGTTAGTACAATTATTTGATAATGGTTAACAGTGAGGTTGAGAAGTATATGCCATTAACTCTTATTTAAGTTTCTGTCCATTTGATGATTACAACTGCCCAAAATATAGAAAGTGTGAGTGTATAATTTTATTTTACCATGTTTTTATGTCATAGCATAAGTAATGTACCAACTCGAACCAAACGTAGCCTACACAAAACAATTAGTACCTATTTCATACAGAACCTTGCAAGCCATGCCAAGTCTCCAGGGAAATTTGAGGGGTGCAATCTGGTGCCCAAACACTGGATTTTGTAACACATTTTTTAATAAATTTGCTAAATTGCCACACATGTTGTAGGCACTTATGAATTTGAAATAGTTAAACACTCCAATAGTTCAGTGTCAGTCAGGATATACTCTCTGCAGCAACGAACCATGGATGTTTCTATAACAAATACATGCAGTTAGTTCATGCAAGTATTGGCAAAAACCAATAGGTCTGGCCTTAGTAAGCTAGTGCAATTAAAAAAAAAAGTGTATAAATTGTATAAATTGAAGCATATGCCACAAAACCGAAAGAAGAGACAAGCTACCACCTATAAGTAGCGACTATATGCCTGTAATTGAGATTTTAATTAACAAAATAGCCATTGCAAGTTCTCCCAGATAAATTGAGGAATTTTAGGGAAAAGTGCAGCAGCCACACTCAGCGGTCCCCGTTAGCTCTACACAGTATGCTAGAAGCTTTTAATTTATCTGCGAGAACTTCCTTTATCAAATTGATTTTACTTTTGCCCTAATGGTTCTGGGATCTTCATATGTAACAACTTATCATGATGATGGGCTCATAGATTCAGCTAGGAAGAGACCGAAACGTTGATGTTCTAACCCATTTCTTTTAGTCTCTGTTAAGATTAAAACCTGAGAGATTTTGTCCCTATGTCTGGGACATTCTCCGAACGATATATCCTTGGGAATGGGTTACTGTGCATTGATAACTAGTACAATCTAATCGTTAAGAATTTCTTTTCTGTTCTGTTATCAAGGTGTGTAAAATATTTCATCATGTTCCCAATGAAACCACTTTTCTATGATTAAAATACAGGGATTTAAGAAATACGCCCGGTTGTAGGTTGATTTTTTGCTTAAGTAATATAGACTATTCTGTCTTCAATTGGTTTATTCGTGTCATGACTAGACATTTAATAATTAATTGGAGATTCTTTAATTAAAATATTTCCTCAGGTGCATTAATTGTAGGCTTCATTACCTAACAACATTTTCTAAAAAATTGCTTTTTTTGTAATTTTGATCGAAAACCCAAATTTATCATTACATAGGGCTCCTCGCCACAATTCCAAAGACACCAAACATGTAATAGCGACCAGCTCCCAATTAGAAATTACAGCTCATCATAAGTCATAAGGAATCCCCAATGTTACTCTATAGGAGGGGTAGGCCTCACAGTAGTGACAAATACATTTAGGAGCTTTTCACTACCAAGAAATGTAAAACGCATGTCCAACCTTTTAATTACACAGCACCCTGCCCTTTGGGCTACCTAGGGCCTACTGTAGGGGTGACATATGGAAGAAAAGGGTAGTTTAAGGATTGGGAAGAGGCTTTTAATGTCAAGTCGACAAGGCAGTTTAATCCTACATTAGCCGGCCAGGGACATGTTTTAAAGGGCTACTTAAGTGGTTGGAACAATAAGTGTGACAGGCTCACTAGTAGCATGTAATTAACATGCCCTGGGTATATGGTACACCACCACTACAAGGGACTTATAAGTTAATAAAATATGCCAATTAGGTATAAGCTAATTTAATGATGTTATAGAGAAGAGAGAACAAACACTTTAGCACTGTTTAGCAGTGGTAAAGTGCACAGAGTCCTAAGGCTAAAACAAATAGGCTTAGCAAAATGGAGGCAGAGAGGCAAAACATTTGGGGGAAGACCACCCTGAGGCTAACTGGTCTAATAACAGCGAAACTTAACTGAAACATTGTATCCTTGTTCATTTGAAGTATCAAGCAGTTACATGCAGACCTGTAAAAGTAACAGATACGCTTATTGATAAAGAATGACACTTTTTAAAATCATTTTAATGTCTCCCTTGTCTTTCTTTACTTTAAAAAAATACTTTCTAAAGTTTGTTCTGCTTCTGTGAAGTACCATGGATCAGTAAATCTTTTTAGCTATGTTTGCAAACATTTAAGTATTATTGTTTATTTGTTTAAGCTGATGTGACACAGAATTGTGTGTTCCTGTACGTTTAATGTTAAATTGCCTGAATATGAATCGATGACAACAATAATATACTTTATAAAAAAGCATTGATCAGTTCTCTTCCAAACTTCTAGGTCAAAGGGGACGCAATCATCCAAGACCTTCCTGCCAATCCCCTACATTTACAGGGCCATAGCAACACACACTGCGCACTTTGAGACCACAAAGTAACAAACTTGCATGGCATTAGTAATGAATGGAAATTTGTAGTCACATATCACTTTTGTCAATTCAGCAGGCCATTAAATGGTGGCACACTTTTCACCTCACTCGTGGAAATGCATGAGCAAGTCTGTGTGGCCGGGAGAATTAGTGCTCGAAACAGTTGGCAAGATTGAAGGAAGAAACAACACCAACTATTTGTTACAGAAAGAGAACTATTGGATAAAAGCTCAGAACTCTTTAAAACCATTCGGTTTGAATGACAGAATGGGGTTTTCGTGCTGTCTGCAGCTTCATTTTTTCTACTGTGTTCTAGCATTTTTTCTATCTGTGGGCAACACTCTGTGAGGAAGTTGATGTGTCGGAGAAGCTGCTTTGCCCCTGATGGAACATTTAACCAGCCTTGCGAGATTGGTGGAAAACTTTTTTTGATTAATTTCTACCGCCACATTGGTGTGATTGTTGGCACACGCTTGACCTTGGCCCTATGTTACTCGGGGCGACTGCGAACTGACATTGGGGGCCTCCCGGCCCAGCCCCCTGACCCACGCCCAGTCTGTCAAAATGCCTGGAGAGATGTCATCAGATCACATGTCCACCAAACTAGATGCGGTATTGGCGGCTGTGAAGAAATTAGGTGAAACCATGGAACAGACCCGCACCTCCCATGAAAGTAAAATAGACACAGTAGCCATCTACCTCCTGCATGTGGACCATCGCAAACTTGGGGGCAGAATGTCCACAATGGAAGTCACAGTAGCTGAGATCACCCCACAGGTGATAGAGGCGGAGAAACACATAAAAAAATCTTACAGCTCGGGTAGCGTTCCTGGAAGATCAAACTGATGATGCTGAAGGCAGATCGAGGCGCAATAATGTACGCGTGGTGTATCTGCCAGAAGGTGTGCAAGGTAGAGACGCGACTTCATATGTGGAAATCCTCGCTTCGCGACTTGCTGCCGGAAGGAACACTTTCACCTCACTTTGTTATTGAACGCATACACAGGATACCAGCGAGCCCTCAACCTCCGGGGTCTAATCCTAGATCATTCCTGATGCGAGTGTTGAATTACAGAGACAGAGATGCCATACTTAAGGAAACCAGGAAACTACAGGAAATACAAGTGGACAATCACAAAATCATGTTCTTTTCTGACTTTACGGCACAGGTTCAGAAACAGCGATACTCCTATAGTGCAGTAAAGAGACGACTTGAACAACCAGACCTTAAATATTCTTTGCTGTTTCCAGCCCGCTTATGGGTGCTAGTGAATGGCAAAACCCATTTTTTGACACTCCGGGGCTGGACACACAAGCATTTATGGGAGGTGCCTCCTCGACGACAGAAACGGAAGGCATGAAAACTGGCAGCCTCCCTGGAAAGCGTTGACAGGGAAAGAAGTGCCAAACAATTCAATCATCCCAGAGCCTTGGATCCAAGCCAGAACAGATGCTACAGGCCCAACGCAACGCCCTTCAGGCCACGGCAGAAATCGGAGGGGCACAAGGAGAGGTATCCTATGTCTCCAACCTACAAGGACAGGACAGTGAAGAAGAACACTTGGACAAAACTCTGAATTCAGAGGACTCAGACACTAGGCTAGAAATCACTCCTCAGACTGCAGAGGGCACTATTTAGGCTACGATGCATAACTCTGGGCAAGTGCTGACTTGAACGTACCGCAGCACACACAAGCATATTAACCCCTTCGCTGCTAGGCCTTTTCCCCTCCTGTGCTAAGCCATTTTTTGGCGATTTGGGGTTGTGCGTGCTTAGGCTCCTGTAACTTTTTGACCACATAAGGTATCCACGCCAAATTTGCGTCCTTTTCTTCCAACATCATGTGGATTCTAAAGGTGCCCAGGGTTTGTGGATTCCCTTGGAGGGGTCCCAGAAATTAAGCAAAATACAGTGAAATGTCAGTTTTTTTCAGAAAAATTGGAAAAACGGGCTGCAAATGAAAGCCTCTGGGTTTTCCCTGCAAATGTTATCAAAAAAGGGTTTGTGGGGCTGAAATCTCCATTTTCTCAGCTTTTAGGGAATGACAGTCTTTTGTCAGAGAACAAACATTTTTCTACAGTTTTGGCATTTTTCTGGGACATAGCCTATTTTTGCTATTTTTAGAGCTTTCAACCTCCTTCCAGTTAATGGTAGAAATGAGTTTAAAAGCAATAATGGATCCTGGAAAGCTATACATTTTCGAAAAGTAGACAAAATTCTGAATTCAGAAACTAACAGTTAAATTTTGGAATAATTGAAAATTTGTTGAAAAAAACAGATTTTTGTCTCAACGGAAAGCAATATACCGTTACATCCGTTAGACCTTCCTGGTTGTGGGGATATATAGGACTTGTAGTTTCACCAAGAACCCGACGAACGCAGATCCGAAAACTGAGCAGCAACTTGCAATGGTATTTTATTATTTACTGGGTATAGAGCACTTATTCTTGGAAAATGTATGCATGGAAAAATCTGTATGAAAGACACCTATGTATTTCTGAATTAGGTACAAATTATAGAGTTTAGAAACAGTATATATTTGCACATTTTCAAAATTGGGAATACGCATACTAGCATGAGAATTATTGGTCATTTTTCAAAAAGATTTTTTTTTACACAATGTCTTTCATTGGGAAGGGAGAAATGCATGAAAAGTCAATAAGTAATAACAGTTGATTCACAAATCTGAAATACCCTAAGTCTCCCGATAAAAACAGTATCTCACTTGTGTGGGTCGGCCTTGTGCCTGCGACACGAAACGGCGCAAAATGCAACGTGGTCACACCTCAATTTTGCAGTTGAAAATTTACCCTTTTATGGCAAAGTGCCTAGCTGTAGTTTTTGCACCCTAGCTCTGCCGGCACCTAGGGAAACCTAGCAAACCTATACATTTTTGAAAACTACACACCCAGGGAAATTCATGATGGGGTGACTCGACGGCCTACCACCAGGTTCTGTTACCCAGAATCCCTTGCAAAGCTAAGAAATTGACAAAAAAAACGCATTTTCCTGACATTTCTGTAGTGGAAAGTTCTGGAATCTGCCTGGATCAACAGATTTCCATGTACCCAGCGTTCCCCCAGGTCTCCTGAAAAAAATGGTACCTCACTTGCCTGGGTCTGCCTAGTGCCTGCGACAGGAAACAGCGCAAAACGCAACGTGGTCGCACCGCAATTTTGCAGTGAAAACGTGCTCTTTTTTGGCAAAGAGCCTACCTTTTGTTTTTGAACCCTAGCTCTGCCGGCACCTAGGGAAACCTAGCAAACCTATACATTTTTGAAAACTAGACACCCAGGGGAATTTAGGATGGGGTGACTCTACTGCCTCCCACCAGGTTCTCTTACCCAGAATTCCTTGCAAAGCTAAGAAATTGACAAAAAAACGCATTTCCCTCACAATTCTGTGGTGGAAAGTTCTGGAACCTGCGTCGATCAACAAATTTCCACCCACCCAGCGTTCCCCTGGGTCTCCCAAAAAAAATGGTACCTCACTTGCCTGGGACTGCCTAGTGCCTGCGACAGGAAACAGCCCAAAACGCAACGTGTTCGAACCTCAATTTCGCAGTGAAATCGTGCCCTTTTTTGGCAAAGAGCCTGCCTTTTGTTTTTGAACACTAGCTCTGCCGCACCTAGGGAAACCTAGCAAACCTATAAATTTTTAAAAACTAGACACCCAGGGGAATTCAGGATGGGGTGACTCGACTGACTCTCACCAGGTTCTGTTACCCAGAATCCCTTGTAAAGCTAAGAAATTGACAAACAAAAAATGGTACCTCACTTGCCTGGGTCTGCTTCGTGGCTGCGACAGGAAACAGCGTAAAACGCAACGTGGTCACACCTCAATTTCGCCATTAAATCGTGCCCTTTTTTGGCAAAGAGCCTACCTTTTGTTTTTGAACCCTAGCTCTGCCGGCACCTAGGGAAACCTAGCAAACTTATACATTTTTGAAAACTAGACACACAGGGGAATTCAGGATGGGGTGACTCGGCTGCCTACCACCAGGTTCTGTTACCCAGAATCCCTTGTAAAGCTAAGAAATTGACAAACAAAAAGCATTTCCCTCACATTTCTGTGGTGGAAAGTTCTGGAATCTGCGTGGATCAACAAATTTCCACCCACCCAGCGTTCCCCCGGTTCTCCTGAAAAAAATGGTACCTCACTTGCCTGGGTCTGCCTAGTGCCTGCGCCAGGAAACAGCACAAAACGCAACGTGGTCGCACCTCTATTTCGCAGTGAAATCGTGCCCTTTTTTGGCCAAGAGCCTACCTTTTGTTTTTGAACCCTAGCTCTGCCGGCACCTAGTGAAACCTAGCAAACCTATACATTTTTGAAAATTATACACCCAGGGGAATTCAGGATGGGGTGACTCGACTGCCTACCACCAGGTTCTGTTACCCAGAATCCCTTGCAAAGCTTAGAAATTGACAAAAAAATGCATTTTCCTCACATTTCTGTGGTGGAAAGTTCTGGAATCTGTGTGGATCAACAAATTTCTACCCACCCAGCGTTCCCCCGGGTCTCCCGAAAAAAATGGTACCTCACTTTCCTGGGTCTGCTTAGTGCGTGCGACAGGAAACAGCGCAAAACGCAACGTGGTCGCACCTCAATTTTGCAGTGAAATCGTGCCCTTTTTTGGCAAAGAGCCTACCTTTTGTTTTTTAACCCTAGCTCTGCCGGCACCTAAGGAAACCTAGCAAACCTATACATTTGTGAAAACCAGACACCCAGGGGAATTCAGGATGGGGTGACTCGACTGCCTACCACCAGGTTCTGTTACCCAGAATCTCTTGCAAATCTTAGAAATTGACAAAAAAAACGCATTTTCCTCACAATCAACAAATTTCTACCCACCCAGCGTTCCCCCGGGTCTCCCAAAAAAATGGTACCTCACGTGCCTGGGTATGCCTAGTGCCTGCGACAGGAAACAGCGCAAAACGCAACCTGGTCGCAACTCAATTTCGCGATGAAATCGTGCCCTTTTTTGGCAAAGAGCCTACCTTTTGTTTTTGAAACCTAGCTCTGCTGGCACCTAGGGAAACCTAGCAAACCTATACATTTTTTAAAACTAGACACATAGGGGAATTCATGATGGGGTGACTCGACTGCCTCCCATCAGGTTCTGTTACCCAGAATCCCTTGCAAAGCTAAGAAATTGACAAAAAAACGCATTTTCCTGACATTTCTGTGGTGGAAAGTTCTGGAATCTGCGTGGATCAACAAATTTCCACCCACCCAGCGTTCCCCCAGGTCTCCCGAAAAAATGATACCTCACTTGCGTGGGTGGCTCAAGGACCCACAACAGGTAAGGGCCCCAAACCTAAGGAGGCGACATCAAAATAACCTATCACTAAACAACCGGGTTTTGCAAGGGGTTCCCATGAGTTTTTGGCCCGTGGCTCGGCGGCCATCTAGGGAAACCTACCTAACCCACACATTTCTGGAAACTAGACACCCGGGGGAGTCCAGCGAGGTATGGCATGCGTGGGTTCCCCAAGGTTTACCTACCCAGAATTCCCTGCAAACCTTAAAATTAAGTTAAAAAAACACTTTTTCATATATTTTTGCGCGGGATCTTTGTGCCGGCACAAATGTCCTACAGCCCAGTGTTCCCCATGTTCTCCCGAGTAAAAGGATACCTCACTTGTGTGGGTGCCCCAAAGCAGAACAGGCTAAAAATGAATTTTAAAAAAAATTTGTGTTTGGGATTGACAAATTAAGCACCTCACCTTAGTCACAGTGTAGTGTAGTTCCTATTATCCCAATAGGCTCTGCGCATTGGAATAATATCTTCAATAGTATAGACGTAGGACAGAGGTTAACTAGGTCTTCTACTGACGATATTAGACTTAAAGTTTAGTGTTTGCCAGCTAGCTCAGAGTTCACTAGAAACTTTCTCGAATAGACAAGGAGGAGTTTAACCTCCCTGGATAGACAAGAAGGGATTTAGTTTCTGACAACCATAGAACATGACAACTTTGCTCTCCCCTAATCAAGAGTGTATCTCTAGAGTCGTGTGAAAACAAAAGACAACTTATTTTACTCAGTCAGTACGTGCATTCTTAGTTTCACCAGTTTGTAGAGAAATAAGAGATGGGCGTGCTTCAATAAAAAGATGTTATTTATTGATCAGTCTCTTTTCTCATACAAGAGAAATGAATCGCTATTATTGCAATACTTATTGTTAAGTAGAGTGCATACAGTAAAAACAGAATTATAAAATAATACTGTAAAAGCATTGATATGGTTTCTTAGCCATATGATACTTAAAATTGATAAAATAGATACATACATATATACATTAACTAATCGTACTCAACTGGTGCTTCTAACTACGCCTACCCCAATGTACCTGACCGAAGCCTAATACGTGGGCGGGAGTAGATAAGTAGCAGTTTAAGTTAATTTTGCTTTGCCAAGGGTCTGCTTCAAGAATTCTCTGCAAGGGGTTATTCAGTTCAGTACCTGGGATTTAGAAGGCTGGAGGGCTGGTATCTCTATCTCAGGGCTTGATATCCCAGCTGCCTGCAAGGGCGGCTGGAAGCGCCGGAGCTGGATTTCTCGGCAGGAGAAAAGGCAGCGTCTCTTTCTCAGCGCGTCAGAAAGGAGGGGCAGCGTCTGTGGGCTTCACTGTCAGCTGGGCTCCTCGGCAAGTCTCGCTGCTCCAATCTTGTCACCACCTCGTGTGTTTGCTTAAGGCAATGTCGGTATTATTTATACCTGAAAGGTGCCGAGATTGACGTAAGGATGGACATAAATACGTCAATAAGGATGTCATAAGAACTGGTCGTTCGCACATTCTTTACTGAAGTTCTCGGCTAAATCAAAACAATGGCTGCGGGGATTTCCCAGGTCGCTGTAGGTTTGATTTGTTTTGAGAACTCCGTATGCCTATGAGGGGGCTGGAGAAATAGTGCTTGCCTAATGAGATGGCATGCGCTATGACCTAATCAGATAACAGGCTTCTGTGCCGTTGTATGGCTAATCAGATAACGGGTTTTTGTGCAGTTGAATGGCTGCTAGTTAATTATTAACCAGACAAGGGTCAGAAATAGGGGGATCGATACAGTACCCATAGTAAATACATCACAACAGGCCTTTAGCCCACCCACACAAGTGAGGTATCGTTTTACTCGGGAGAACAAGGGGAACGCTGGGTGGTAGGACTTTTTTGCCAGCACGGAGATCCCACGCAAAAATGTTTGGAAAAGTGATTTTTTTACCTAATTTTAAGGTTTGCAAGGAATTCCGGGTAGGAAGACATTGGGGGACTCACGCATACCATACCTCCCTGGACTCCCCCTGGTGTCTAGTTTTCAGAATTGTTTGGGTTTGGTAGTTTCCAAAGATGGCCGCCGAGCCCCGGGCCAAAAAACTCAGGTCTCCCCCCTAAAAAAGAAGGTAGTTTTGCTAAAGGTAATTTTTAAGTCTCCACCGCATGAATTGTGCCTTTTCCTGTTGTAGCCACTATGCCTACTGTTGGAATTGGGGGTCTCTGGTTGGCGCAAGTATTCACTTGTGGCAAGCAGGGACCCTCTCCTCTAAGTCAAGGCGAATGATGACCCCTTAAAATTACCCTTGCTCACCCTCTAGGTGCGTGGCGTGAGCAGCCAAGGCTATTCTCCAGGCGTTTCTGAGTTAAGCATTTGTAATAACACACACAGTAAATATACCAATCCCCCCACAAATGGACACCAGGCTGTAGTTATATAAAAATTCGTTCTCTTTATGTAAAAATATATATGCAGGCAAGTATTTATCACAAGACCATTAATAACGTTTTTCTAAGCCACAAGGTTATAAATAGGCCAGTGTTCTCTTTGCTTACAGTTCAAATATTGCTTCTTAGTCTCTTTTACTTCAAAAACGGTTCTCTTAGTTCTTTCAAACTGTTCTTAGTCCCTGAGGCCTCTTTAGGACTCCCTGGCCGCTTCTTAGCGCTTCTGTGCGCTTTCCCCGGTGAAAATGAACAAGACCCTACCGCGACTCACGCATCTCGCAATGTGAGTTGAATGGAGACCAGAGAGGGGCCTTGAGAAACCCTGGGCCTTTTCCGGAGGTGGGGGCTCTCAGCTGCAGTGAGGAGCAGGGAGGCGATGAGAGGAGCCTTGAGGAGAAACCCAGGGCCTAACCCAGGGCCTTTTCCAGAGGTGGGGGCTCTCAGCCTCGGGGAACCCAGGGCCTAACCCAGGGCCTTCTCAGAGGTAGGCACGTATCTTTGTGATCAGCATATGGGGAAATAAAACGTTGCGGGCCCCGAGCCCGGTGAAGATCCTTGGGAGGAGGCGTCCGGACTTCGGGGGATATGTTCTCTGGGTCTTTGGGGTCCGGTGGGGGCTTCAGGCGGGAGTGTGAGGGGCACACCAGCGAGCCTCCAAGGCAAGGTGACACGGCGATTTCCCACAGCGGGGGAAGGGCGACTCAGCAGAGCGGGGCTCTACCTCGGCAGGGACGGGGAAACACAGTTGGTCACGGCCTCGAGGAGGGGCTGGGGGCACCAGGGTCGCGGCTCCGGCGGGGGCAGAAATCCTCACAGATACCCGCAGACGGGCAGAGAGCAGGTTGAGCCAGATGATCCTGTGGCTCAGGTCAGGGGGCAAGCTCAGTCAAGCCCTTGAAGAAAGTTTCTAGCACAAGTCTACAAAGTCTTTTCAGCAAGTCTTTTCCTCTCCTTCCTCAGCAAGGCAATCAGCAGGCCAGTCCTTCCAGCGTCTTCTTCTCCTTCTAGTTGGGCAGAGGTTCTTTGTGGGAAACAGGATACTGATTTACAAGGAGCAGAGCTCCTACTTTTATACAGCATTTTCTTTGTTCCCACAGGCCAGGGGGGCCTTTGCATAACTTCTTTCAGTCTCTGAGAACTTGTTGGGTGTACTCTGGTTTCTGCTTTCAGTGTGAGGGGCAGGCACATCAGACGCCCCACAGGGGGTGGAGCCAGCATTTTGTGGACAGGGGCAGCCAGGAGTACCTTGATGACAGTGCTTCGCCCTTCCTGGGCCAGGTGCCGGCTGACTCATCAGTCGCTCCCCACGGGGCGGAGCCAGCATTGTGGTGGCAGAGCAGAGCCCTATTCAGAGTGCAGGGGCACTCCCACCTCCCACTAAGGTGTCATCCTTGCATTCACCACCTGTCATCCCCCAGCCCTGTCACTCACATAACCCAGACCGTCAGATACACATCCAAGCAGAGGTGGGCTGAAATGGTTAGGCAAGCAAATGCTAACTTTCTAAAAGTAGCATTTGCAAACACAGGATATTAAAATAAACTTTACTAAAAGAAGTATTTTATTATTCTGAGTTCAGCCATACTAAACTTTATTTTCGACCATGTTCCCTGAGCCTGCTGGGATTATAGAGTGTAATAATTCCAGCAGCTCATCTTGGCCTAAGAGAACAGGTAGCCTTACAATAGTGAAAAACAAATTTGGCAGTAGTTCACTATTAGAACATGCCACACTCATCAGAGCATGTCCTTCCTTACACTTACAATGCACCCTGCCCTTGGGCCTACCATAGGGGTGACTAATATGAGGTTAAGGGAAGTTTTAGAGGCTGGCAAGTGTGTGCACTTGCCCAGCCAGCATGACAGTACCAGACTGCACACAGGTTCTGCAATGGCAGACCATAGAGACATTTTTTAAAGGCTGCTTCTGTGGGTGGCGCAACCAGCGCTTCAGGCCCACTAGCAGTATTGGCATTTACAAGCCCTGGCACTCCTGGTGCACTTTACTGGGGACTGATAGTAAATCCAATGAACCAATCATGGAAATCAATCACATATACATTTTGCACAGGAGAGCATATGCACTTTAGCACTGGTCAGCAGTGGTAAAGTGCCCAGAGTCATTAAACCAACAAAAACAGGTCAGAGAGAGTATTGGAGGAAGGCAAAAAGTTTAGGGATGACCCTGCCAAGAGGGCCAGGTCCAACACCTACCCACGCAAGTGAGGTACCATTTTTATCGGGAGACCTGGGGGAACGCTGGGTGAAAGGAAATTTGTGTGAGCCCAGTGATGCAACGCTTTCCCACACAAAAATGTGTGAAAAATCAGATTTTTTTCAGCTAGAATTGAGGTTTTGCAAGGGATTCTGGGTAAAGTAACATTGGAGGATCCACGCAAGCCATACTTCCTTGGAAGCCCCCGGGTGTCTACTTTTCAGAAATGTGTGGGTTTGGTAGGTTTCCCTAGATGGCCGTCTGGCACGGGGCCAAAAACCCAGGTAACCCCTCTTGCAAAAGCTGGTGGTTTTGACATTTTTGGCCCCGTGCTAGACGGCCATCTAGGGAAACCTACCAAACCCACACATTTCTGAAAAGTAGACACCCGGGGTCTTCCAAGGAGGTATGGCTTGCGTGGAAACCCAGGTAACCCCTCTTGCAAAAGCTGGTGGTTTTGACATTGTCAAAACCACCTGCTTTTGCAAGAGGGGTTACCTGGGTTTTTGGCCCCGTGCTAGACGGCCATCTAGGGAAACCTACCAAACCCACACATTTCTGAAAAGTAGACACCCGGGGGCTTCCAAGGAGGTATGGCTTGCGTGGATCCTCCAACGTTCCTTTACCCAGAATCCCTTGCAAATCTCGATTATAGCTCAAAAAAATCAGATTTATCACACATTTTTGTGTGAGAAAGCGTG
This sequence comes from Lissotriton helveticus, assembly GCF_964261635.1. NCBI lineage: Eukaryota > Metazoa > Chordata > Amphibia > Caudata > Salamandridae > Lissotriton > Lissotriton helveticus. The sequence continues at coordinate 1,033,594,475 of NC_136067.1, read as the reverse complement.
GCATTACTGGGCTCACACACATTTCCTCCCACCCAGCGTTCCCCAAGGTCGCCCGATAAAAATGGTACCTCACTTGCGTGGGTAGGCATAGTGGCTGCAACAGGAAAAGGTCCAAATCGTACTATGGTGAATTTAAAATACCCTATAGCTACATAACCTTGATTTTTTGGGGGGGGGACATCTGAGTTTTTGGCCCGGGGCTCGGTGGCCATCTTTGGAAACTACCAAACCCAAACAGTTCTGAAAACTAGACACCCGGGGAAGTCCAGGGAGGTATGGCATGCGTGGGTCCCCCAATGTTTTCCTACCCAGAAACCCCAGCAAACCTTAAATTTAGTTTAAAAAAAACACTTTTCCATAGATTTTTGGGTGGGATCTCCCTGCCGGCACAAATGTCCTACCACCCAGCGTTCCCCTTGTTCTCCCGAGTAAAATGATACCTCACTTGTGTGGGTGGGCCAAAGGCCTGTGGCTAAGGTAGGGGGGCTTAATTTGTCAAACTTAAATAGGACTTTTTTAAAAATTCATTTTTAGCCTGTTCTGCTTTGGGGCACCCACACAAGTGAGGTATTATTTTACTCGGGAGATCAAGGGTAACGCTGGGTGGTAGGACATTTGTGCCGGCATGGAGATCCCACGCAAAAATGTATGGAAACGTGTTTTTTTTTACCTAAATTTAAGGTTTGCAGGGATTTCGGGTAGGAAAACATTAGGGGACCCACGCATGCGATACCTCCCTGGACTCCCCCGGTTGTCTAGTTTTCAGAACTGTTTGGGTTTGGTAGTTTCCAAAGATGCCCACCGAGCCCCGGGCCAAAAACTCATGGGAACCCCCTTGCAAAACCAAATTGTTTTGAATGAATTAAGTTTTCAATTTGAGAGCGTGCGATTCTTGGGACAATATTGCATGGACATTGTGACAGACATTTTCAAGTTTGCAGGAGATTGTGGATAAAAAAACAAAAGAATTCACCAGAAAGACATGACAATATACTCCCATGGTTTAACAATAATATCTAAATTTAGTAAGTTAATTATAGCTATAATGTACACCTTAACAGAGTTACTCAAAAGTCAAACATTCAAGCACGGCTATCTATTCCTCAAAAACACACACATACAGGTTGGATTTGGCACGAGGGCGAGTGATGGTTCAGTACATAAAATTTTATTAACAAGATATTTCAACAAAATGAAATGCTCTGTCAATAAATAAATGCATAAAAACAGAACCAGTGACTCGCAACTCGTGAGCTGTAAAGCCACGACAAGGCACCAACTGTTTCACAGGCCATTTACGCACCTTTCATACATGATACACACCAGACCATTGACACCATCCGGAAGGAAAAGCAACACATTACAACATTCACAAAAAGGGACAAGGTACACCCTACTTCAGAAAGAGAAAAAAGACAAATATTACTGCACAGCCATCTAATCCGCAAGCACACACACATACTGGTTGGATTTGGCATGAGGGTGAGTGATGATTCAGTACATACAATTGTATTTGCAAGTAATTTCACAAAAATGAAATACACTGCGTATAATTGAAAGTATGATAAACTGAACCACTGACTCACAGCTCGTGAGCTGTAAAGACATGTCAAGGCACCAACCTCTTTACAGGCCATTCATACATCTTTCGTACGTGTGACACATACAAAACATTCACACCGCCAGCCGCGGACCCATCACATTACAACACGCACACCAGCAGACAGCGCCATTCAAGGGCCCATCACTTTCACACGCCCACATTTCTGACACTGCAACTACACAAAATGATGGACTGCGTGGAGTGTCACTCAACTAGCAGTGTGTGTAGTGACCAACAGAAAGTAACTACTCACACACCGCCAGCCGAGCGCCAGTCCACCCACACCACCATCCAAGCACCAGACCATGCACACCGCCAGCCAAACACCACTCAGCGCACACCGACAGCCAAGTAGCACTCCACACACACCACCAGCCAAGCACCACTCCACGCACACCGCAAGCCAAGCACCACTCCACACGCACAGCCAGCCAAGCACCACTCCGTGCACAGACAGCCAAGTACCACTCCACGCACACCACCAGCCAAGCGCCACTCCACACACACCACCAGCCAAGCGCCACTCCACCTACACCACCAGCCAAGCACCACTTAACGCACACCGCCAGCCAAGCGCCACTCCACACACACCACCAGCCAAGCACCTCTCCATGCACAGACAGCCAAGTACCACTCCACGCACACCATCCAGCCAAGCACCACACCACACACACTGCCAGCCAAGCACCACTCCATGCACAGACAGCCAAGTATCACTCCACGCACACCACCAGCCAAGCGCCACTCCACACACACCACCATTCAAGCGCCACTCCACGCCCACCACCAGCCAAGCACTAATCCAAACACAACACCAGTCAAGCGCAAGAGCAAGCACACCGCCAACCAAACACCAGACCACGCACACCGCCAGGCAAGCACCAGATCACACACACCGCCAGGACAGCACCACTCCACACACATAGCCAGCCAAGCACCAGTCCAGGCACACCACCAGCCAAGCACCTATCCAAACACACCAACAGGCAAGCGCAAGACCATGCACACCACCAACCAAGCACCAGACGACACACACCACCAGCCAAACACCAGTCCACACACACCACCAGGCAAGCGCCACTCCACACACACCGCCAGCCAAGCTCCAGCCCAGGCACACCACCAGCCAAGCACCAATCCCAAAACACCACCAGGCAAGCGCAAGACCATACACACCACCAACCAAACAACAGACCACGCACACCGCCAGCCAAGCACCAGTCCACAGACACCGCCAGACAACCACCAGTCCACAGACACCGCCAGCCAAGCGCCAAACCATGCACACCGTCAGACAATGGACACTACATGCAAACCAACATCATACTTTAGTTTTTTTTCAAAATAAAAGAAAAACAAAAAGAAATTGCAAATTGATACAAATCTACTAACACAACAACTAAATCTAAAAAGACTACACAAATGCCAACTTTGAAACTGAACAATAAGTTTTAAAGAATAAAGACCAACCAGTTCACTTTACCACTCATGGATGCTCCCAAAAATTATTTTGCGTGTGGTACAATCTAAAAGAAGCAGGTACACACAGCCCGGGGTTTGAAGGGCAGTCGGGGCAGTACATACGAACCTCCTTCCGCAAACCTCTTCGCCAACAGACTCTACATCTCCGACTGGGAAAGTCTTTTGAGGTTGTAGGAGGAATTTGATCAGGAAAGAGGCGATCTTTCAATCTGGCAACATCCTCCACCACTCCAACTCTAAGAACACTTGCCTGTTCCACTAAAACAAGGCTGCCTATTACAGACTCCTGAAACTTTACAAAAGTCATCGTTGACTGGGAACGGTTCCAACCTCTGATCTACTCTGTCAACACCACCCATGTGCCTATTATAGTCCATTATGCACACAGGTTTGCGCGCTTCTGCAACCTGACCACAAACAGTCACCGGTTCAGTGCTTTCATCATGTATGGAAGTCAACATGTAGACATCTCTCCTGTCTGAAAACTTCACAGCTAGAAGCTCCTCACAACGCAATGCACTGCACTGTCCCCGAGCAAGCTTTTGACAAACAAGTTCTTTTGGGAAACCTTTACGGTTTGAGCGGATTGTGCCACAAGCAACAGTGTCCACTTTGGCCAATTCCCTGAACAACCGCACACCAGTGTAGAAGTTATCAACATACAAATGATGGCCTTGTTAAAAAATCCACGACCAAGTTCCCACACAATTTTCTCAGGCACTCCAAAAGTCGACAGACAACCAGGGGGGGTTAATCCTGGATTCCTTACCAGTGTACACCCTGAAATTAGAGACATATCCAGTCAGACTGTCACACAGCATATAAGGCTTAATTCCATAGCGTGCCCTCTTACTAGGAATGTATTGCCGAAAAACCAAGCGGCCCTTGAACAACAGCAAAGACTCATCCACTGCAATTTCTTTCCCAGGATAAAAGATCTCAGGAAATCGATCAACGAAATGATCAATGACAGGCCGAATCTTGAAAAGACGGTCACAATCAGGGTGATTTCGTGCCAAAGCAGAACTATTGTCAATAAAATGCATCATTTGAAGCAGAAGCAAATACCTATCACGACTCATAACTGCCGGAAATATAGCTATTGCCATCAAGGGACTAGTAGACCAATATGAAGCCATTGATGGTTTCCTAAGCAAGCCCATCAAAAAAGTTAAACCCAAAAACTTTTTCATCTCCTCCAATTTTGTGGGAGTCCACCGGGTAGCTCTAGCGTGGAGCTTAAGGCTGGCACTGTTCACCCTCAAAAAAATTTCAGCATACAAATTAGTCTGCTCTACAATCTCTGCCAAAAACACATCATCCATAAGCAACTTGAAAAAATCAATAGGCAAAAAGTTTTCAGTGTTCACCCTACACCCTGGAACACCAGTAAATTCAGGCAATGCCGGCTGCACCATGCCTGGTGCAACCCAGAGGTCAGAACTTTCAACGTCAAGTCTTGCAGCCGCAGGCTGCCGCCCAGCTGCCTCTTGTCTCACTACACCAACTGGAAGTCTAGCAGCCCCAGGCTGCAGTCCAGATGTCTCTTGCCGCACTATTGGCACAGCAATGTCCTCCGCAACCAGAGACACTTCATCCACACCAAAAGTAGCTTCATCAGCACTCAGAGTGTCTTCATCATCAGATGAAGCCATGTGTAGAGAAAACTCACTACCTGAATCTTCACCTCCCACCTCTGGCTCATAATCAGAGTCAGTCTCTGGACCATGGTCAGAGGAAGAATCAAAAAGCATTCCAACAACTTGCTGAGCAGTAATCCGGCGGCTAGCCATTATCCTTACAAATAAAGGAGTCTGCACAAACAACTCAACACCGGGTAGCTCTAGCGTGGAGCTTAAGGCTGGCACTGTTCACCCTCAAAAAAATTTCAGCATACAAATTAGTCTGCTCTACAATCTCTGCCAAAAACACATCATCCATAAGCAACTTGAAAAAATCAATAGGCAAAAAGTTTTCAGTGTTCACCCTACACCCTGGAACACCAGTAAATTCAGGCATTGCCGGCTGCACCATGCTTGGTGCAACCCAGAGGTCAGAACTTTCAACGTCAAGTCTTGCAGCCGCAGGCTGCCGCCCAGCTGCCTCTTGTCTCACTACACCAACTGGAAGTCTAGCAGCCCCAGGCTGCAGTCCAGATGTCTCTTGCCGCACTATTGGCACAGCAATGTCCTCCGCAACCAGAGACACTTCATCCACACCAAAAGTAGCTTCATCAGCACTCAGAGTGTCTTCATCATCAGATGAAGCCATGTGTAGAGAAAACTCACTACCTGAATCTTCACCTCCCACCTCTGGCTCATAATCAGAGTCAGTCTCTGGACCATGGTCAGAGGAAGAATCAAAAAGCATTCCAACAACTTGCTGAGCAGTAATCCGGCGGCTAGCCATTATCCTTACAAATAAAGGAGTCTGCACAAACAACTCAACAACCCCAACTCTGTGCAAAGTAAGTTAAAAAATGTAAGCCTTCATCACAAATATCTATATTTAGAAAAAATATACAGTTCACTTACAAGAGACAACTACACTCACCAGCACCTACTCTGCAAAGACACAGCAAATAGGCAACAATATCCCACTAGAAAGAAGAAAAAAAACTTACATCTACAGAAGTACACATCAAAAACAAATGCAAAACATGTTTTACAATCACAAAAAACAGAAAACAAACATACTGGTATTACTACACACTTTGCAAAATAAACAATTACATTACAATTGAACAAAAAAAGGTCTCTTACCAAACACATGCAACTACAGAAACAGCAGACCAACAAAACCACCAGTAACAGAACCGCAACCTGCAACAATCTAAAGAGAAAATAAAACAATACACATTAGAAGAAACAAAAACAACACACATTACAACAGGCTATGTCACAGGGTATGTCACAAATGGGGTGTCTGTCCCCATGGGGGGCAGAATATAAATCATTATAAACGTGGGCCCCCTGGAAGCAACCCTACGGAGGGCAGAGAGGCCAAATAAAGACACGGCAGAACATACTTTTGAAAACAAATGGGCCCAAGGAAGCAACCCTTGGCCAAGGGGTCGCTCCCTATAAAAAAAAAACAATCCACCATGTCTAGTGGGCTTTTCTATCCCCCCCCGGGTCCAGAAACTGTAAAAAAAACAGGGGGGGCAGAACAGTCTACAATATTTATATTGCCCCCTGGAAGCGACCCTTGCCCAAGGGGTCGCTTCCTTTATAAAAAAAGAACAATCCCTGGTGTCTAGTGGGCTTTTCTACCCCCCCGTGTCCAAATTAGGCTAAAAAAAACGGCCGATCTGCCCCCAGGGGGGGCAGAAAAGTCTAAAAAAAATTGTGGGCCACTAGGAAGCGACCCTTACCCAAGGGGTCGCTTCCTTTATAAATATAATAAAATCCCTGGTGTCTAGTGGACTTTTCTGCCCCCCCTGGGTCCAGATGCGGCCCAAAAAATGGCCGATCTGCCGGGGGGCAGAAAAGTCTAAAAAAATTATGGGCCACTAGGAAGCGAATCTTCCCCAAGGGGTCGCTTCCTTTATAATTATAATAAAATCCCTGGTGTCTAGTGGGCTTTTCTGCCCGCCCCTGGGTGCAGATCGGCCAAAAAAATGGCCCATCTGCCCCAGGGGGAGCAGAAAAGTCTGTAGATTTATTTGCCCCCAAAGGAAGCGACCCTTGCCCAAGGGGTCGCTTCCTGCACACACACGAAAGACAAAAAAAGAATCCCTGGTGTCTAGTGGGGCATTCCTGGTGCACGATCGCGACGCTGTGCACGATCGTGCACCAGGAATGCCCTGCATTGGGACATCAGGGGAGAGGAAACACTGTTTCCTCCCCCCGATGCCTCAAGGCACCAAGAAACGCCCCACTCCCCACCGGAGCACCAAGACTCACCCTAGCTGCTGGACGCGCTGGAAACAAATGGCTTCCAGCGTGTCCAGCGCTTCCTGATGACGTCGGCGCTGTGCGCGCAGACGTCACCAGGAAGCGTGGGGGGGCCAGGGGGTGGCAGCGGAAAAGCAACAACATTGATGCCCCAGGGGGGAGTGCCAGCGCTCCCCCCCAGGGCTGTACTGATGACGGAGCGGTTCCGTCATCAGCACAGCCCAACCGACGCTGATGACGGAACCGCTCCATCATCAGTGTCGAAGGGGTTAAGTCTATGTCAATGATGTACTGCATGGCTGATCTATTGTAAAGCATATTTATATAGACACAAAGAATATGTCTATCAGGCGCAGGGGAGGTAGGGCAGGGGTTGGGAAAAGCCCAAGTCATATATAATGCGGTTTCCTTCACTTAAAAAGCCTGTGTTTGTTGCCACCACCGCTCTGGGTTATGTTTTTCCCCGTGGGGAGTCAGCACGACAATGTGCCCATGGTAGTAGAGACAGGCTCCGCTGTCATGAAACACCCCCTTGTTATTATACAAATGTCGCTTTCTTTCAATGTTTGGACGACCGCATGTTGCGTTTTCGCCCTTTTGGTATTATTAGTTTTAGTTTGTAGTTATTCTGCCATCTGCCGCATGCTGGGTGAACACACATTGAGCACTGGACACATAGCCGTCCAGCCGCAACTCTTCATTCAGATGTATGTCAGGGCAAACTATTACAGCTGTTAAACCTCTTGTAAATAACATGCCTGTCTTTGACTGTAGGCCATGACACCTGTCACAATATGTACGTGGAATGTGAGAGGAATACACAGCCCATCCCGAGATACCTCATTTATTTGTACCTTAAAAGACATCACATACAGATCACTCTTCTCCAAGAAACACACTTGCCAGGGTCCGAAGTAAACCACCTGCAGAGAAGATGGAGGGGACAGCTGCATGCCACAGGTTATTCCGCATACGCCAGGGGAGCACTGATATGGGTCAGGCCAGGAACTCCATTCCACATAGAGGATACACTTATTGACACGGAAGGCCGTTATGTTATGGTGCAGGGTAGGCTGGATGGGCGACCTGTAGTAGTGGCATCCATGTACACACCTAATACAGATCAGGCCATATTTCTGGATGCCCTGTCGTTTAAGCTAGCTGCCTGGCATGGGATTCCAATGATAATGGGAGAGGATTACAACAGTGTATTAGATGTCTACCTAGACCGTTCGTTCCCCCCGCTCCCTGGTGCACCTACACACACCGCCATGAAGACAATAAACAACTGTGCTTCACATTGGCAGTTAACTGACACATGGAGACATAGACATCCACATGACAGAGTATACTCCTTCTACTCCGGTGCACATAGACTGCATGTTCGCCTAGATCGAATGATGATATCGGATGACCTTTTAACAGCTGTAATGGAATCTCATGATCTTGGGAGGACGCACTCAGACCACAATCCCCATATACTACATTTGGAATGGTGTAGATATGCGCCACCTGTCCCGTAATGGCGCTTACAGCCAGACACACTACTAGACGCAACATTTCGGGAGTCACTGGAGACAGCTGTAGCACAGTACTTCGAGGATAATGCAGACACTGCCTCGCCACCTTTAATAGAATGGGACGCTTTCAAAGTAGTCACACGACGACACTGCCTGGGCACACAAGCTGGTATGGGTAAACAGTTGGAAGTAGAGCTTACCACTTTAGGAAGAAGCTTGGCGTCCCACGATAAAGAAGCGATTGAGGGTTCAAGCAGGCGCTTGACCCATAACAGGAAAGAACATACCCGACAGCAGGAAAGACTCTGCTGCCTCAACTATGCAGCGCATTCAGCACGCTGTTATCATTCGGGTGACAAGCCCGGCATGCAATCAGCTTGGCTGATTCATCAAAACGATGTCACTTCACCTGTCACCTCTCTCTGCTCCATGCAGGAAAACATGCTATACATACAACAAGATATACATCTGGAATTCACAGCTCATTATACCACACTGTATGGGTCCCATACTTTACCTACATTAGAGGATATCCACAGGTATCTAGAAGACCTGACACAACCACAGATCACGCCAGAGCAGAGGCACGAGTTAGACAAATCTATTTTATTAGATGAAATTAAGGAGAGCATATGTTCCCTAGCAAATGGTAAAACTCCAGGCCCGGACAGCTTACCGGAGGAGTTTTATAAAGCATACGTAGAGGTAATGGCGCCCCAAGTTAAGAGAGTATATGAGACCACAATAGAGGACTCTACTCTCTCTGATATGCAGAATGAAGCATTATTGATTTCTTCCCTAAACCTGGAAGAGATCTGGTAATGCTTGGCTTGTATAGACCACTGGAACTCCTTAACACAGAGTATAAGGTACTGGAGTCCATCATAGCGGTGCACCTGGCCCCACTAATACGGACCCTGGTACATGTGGATCGGAACAGGTTTGTCCCCACTAGGAGTACAGCGCTTAACATACGTAGGTAATTCAGAGTGCAACATTATGCCGCATAAATCTGGCCCGCTCTGGTTGTCTGGTCCTGGACCTGGAAAAGTCCTTTGACTCCCTAGAGTGGCCATATCTTTTTGAGGTACTATGGGAATACAGATTGGGAGATGATTTTTTACACCTGGTTAAATTATTATACATGCAACCCTCCGTTAGGGTTCAGATGGTAGACAGATATTGAGCACCATATGGGTAAACAGAGGTACCAGACAGGGTTGTCCACTGTCCCCAATTATTTTTTCACTTGCTATGGAGCCGCTAGCGGAGCAAATCCGTAAATAGGGCGTGGACTGGGGCATTCGTTCAGGAGACGTATACATATTGTTTCATTATACGCCGATGATTTGTTACTCTATCTGAGGGACCTCCACAACATCCCCACCACCATTGCAGATATACTCCAAGACTTCAAAAGAATATCGGGGCTCCGGAAGAACTGGACAAAATCAGGCCTCTACTCCTTTCGAGAAGCAATTCCTGAAACAAATGTACGGATGAACAATACTTCCCTCCACCGGTACCCATCCACATTCCGATACTTAGGTATTTTCATATATCGAAATACTACTGATATTTGAGATGGGAACTTTATCAGTGCCATATCAGCTGTCAGATCCCAAATCCAATTCTGGAAGAACCTTTCTCTGACTGTGTTGGGTAGAATAACACTGACCAAGATGGTAAAATTACCAAAACTGTTATACTACTCTGCTAACCTTTCGGTGTATATCCCGACTAGAATATTCTGTGACCTTGAACAACTGATCCGAAACCTAAATTGGAATAAGAGGCGACACTGCATAGCATTATGAAAACTCACTGCCCCCACCAGTAAAGGAGGCTTGGCGGTGCCGAACATGGAACTGTACTACCTGGCAGCGCAACTTCAATGGGTGACGAGATGGCTTGCAGGAGTGGGAAGTAGAGCTTACCACTGTTAGAAAGAAGCTTGGCAGATAAATGAAGCCTTTGTTTGTTATATTATTTAAAGAAAAAAGAAAAAAAAAGTATCATAGTTTGCTTTATCCTTCTTTAAAATTGCACGCTCGGATACAGATATTTACACGAGATGTCATCCGGGTGCATAGAAGCAAATTCACAATCATGGAAGGCAAGACAAGCAACTTGCTATCCCAATGGAAATAAATATTACACCTTTCTGGACATCTAAATGTGATGCAATATGTGAGGGCCATAATAAGTAATCATTTTCTTACTATACCTTATTGGTACAGTGTTCACTTTAGCATGTCTCAGCAGAGATAATGGCAATAATTGCTATGTTTGATGCAGCCAGCTGGCCCCTTATGATGTATACGTACACAGTTATCTGTAAAACCTAAACATGTCCTTCAAATTTTAAAACTACAAAATGCAAATAAAAATATTTTTAAAAAAATGATCTAACATTTTCAGTATTAACAAGATTTCAGTATTTCCCATGTATTTTGATTTTAGAGAATTACAGGGCATTGAGGGCTTGCACTCAAGCATTCTTTTAAATCACCATACCTTATTAAACTGATTGGAGAATTTAGGAATCTCAGATTCAGCTCTTCACTAGTTTCAAAATTTTCTCATGTCAAGAAAGATCTAGGTTTATTTGGAACCTTTTTTATTTGGAACCTTTTTTAGCAGAAAAGAAGACATTGACGGTGGGTCCTTCAAGGTTCTGTGTTGTCCCCTGTACTCCTTAATCTGCATCTGGTTCCCTTTGCAGATTATTCAAACCTTTTGTTTGTCATTGGCTATATAGACTGACATTTTATGGGACTAAGAACTGCGACCATAGATCATAAGGATGTTATAAGTCACTGGGGATCTCGTAACCATTTTTTAATTTTTTTATTTTACAGAGTTTTATATAGCACAAACTTGACCTGAATCGGGTACCAGTTGTATTACATGAGGACACATTCTTTTTTGTTAGGCACGGGGAGATTAAGTGATTTACCCAGAATCACAGGATGTTCAGCCTCATTGCCGAGACTGGAACCCAGTTCCCAAGATTCGAGGTCGACCCCCCCTAGCCAATAGGCCAACTCCTCTCCCATACCATATATGCAAAATACTGTTCCATAAGAAATCATTCAGAAGACTCTTTATGTTATTCTACTGGGGATATCCTAGTCATCATTTGTGCGACAACAATCAATGTGACACAATTTCATGATATGGTATTATATATATACAGCATAGTGACGATTCCAAAAACAAATAGGTGCTACTGGTGATGACGCAGTGTAAATGTATTAGGAGGAGGGTGACAAAACAAAGACAATATTATGCACATTACACATAAATGCTTTAACCCTCAGGACACAAATTTTGAATTGGAATTCAGCAAAATAAGACTTTCAAGCATCAACCATTGTATGCAAAAATGGTTGGGACTGACAAGTCGGTGTTTCAAACCCTAATGCTGATTCAAAAGAGGTCTTCCTCAGGTCAAAACAGTAGCAACCTGACCAGAGAAATTACGGACAAAGTCTCAACTGATCCAGGACTACAAAGATCCTAAGAATGCCAAATAGATACAAGTGAAACCTTAAATGGGGTTTAACAAATACATTGAACAAGCTCCCTCAGCGTATCAGTACTCAAACTCAAAACAATGTGTGGCCACTCCAGCAGAACAGTCAGGCATATAGAAGAAAAAGGCAGAGGTCCTAGTTCCAATAAAAGATCATGGAACTCTACGTTGACTTGTAATATCCTTAAAATGTAAGACAGGTGATATTTTATTCCTTATAATGCATAGTGACACCATCACCCTTCCTGCATACCACTTAGATCATTGATGCCTTGTTATTTTTCATGAAAGTTGTAGTGTGGATGCAGATATGAAGAATAAACGTGTAGTGTGAAATTAAGCACATCAAAAAGCAGTCGGCAATATATTTCACAAAGCTATTAGAATCAGTGTAATGTAAATCAGTTTTTAAGCGCTGACGCTCAGAATATGTAGAAAAAGGCATAGACATTGTATTTTTCTTGTAATGAGCTTTAGTAAACAAAAATGGTCATGCTGCTATAAATATCTACTTTCTGCTCATCAGTCTCTCTTTTAGAAATACTGATCATGACAATAAAAAGCTAGTTTTCTAAACGACACCTCCCAGATGTGGTGCTACTGCAAGTAACCCATCTGATGGGGAACACGTGCCATGCACTAAACAGATGGGGATACACCCTAGTGACCCACGTGGGCTTTACATCTGTGTCCCGGGGGTTTGGGATCCTATTGCGCCGCAATTTCCCAATTGTCATTGATCATACAGAGAATGACTCTATGGGGTGATTTGCTGTCATCTCCGGGAAATGGGAGGGGCGCAGACTCAATTTGATAACAATCTACATTCCACTGGGCCTCCAGACACAATCATATCATGACCTGGGGAAATTGCTGCTCTCCCTCCCAGAGGGACAACTCCTAATGGGTGGGGACTTTAATGCCGTGGTCTCCGGTGACCTTGATAGACACCCAGCCAGGGACATATGGGCGGGCCAAAAGTGGCTTTTCCAACCTTATGGAGGCGTTTGGACTCCTAGACCTCTGGCGCCTCAGGCATCCGACGCAAAAACAATACACTTTCTTCTCTGGTCCTCACCATACTTTTTCATGAATAGATTATATTTTAGCGCCAACGCACCAGAATGCCACGATATCCGGTGTCGCCCGTCTGGTGCGCGGTATCTCGGACCATTCCCCGCTATGGGCCCATATCACAATCGGAGACCGGAGGGTGGGCTGTCTAGCGCCGATCAATGCCTGGTACCTCAGTGGTGCAGACACTAAAAAGAAACTGTCTCTCTCCATGGACCAGTACTTCGAGGAGAACATTGGGACTGTAGAGTCGTCAGTGGTCTTGTGGGAGGCCTTTAACACAGTGGTGAGGGGGAGGCCCTTTCAGCTGGTGCACAGTCTAAATATCGAGTTTGAAATATGGACCTACAAAATATTGAAGGTACATAATATCGAGGTCAAGAATATCGTTGGACAGAATATCGACCCTAGGGTAAGTAATATCGACTTTTTTTATATCGACGTAAGTAATATCGAAGTTACTGATGAAGCAAAGCTTCGCATTCGCGACTTGCTTTTGTCATGAACCTCGTCCATGTGTAACCGAATAATAAATTGTACGTCTTACTAACGTTTATTTCATGTTTAAACGAAGTCCATGAAGCTTGCTTATGTGTTATTCCTAATACAATTAATTTGAGTCTTTAAAATGGCCGCTGCTTTGAAATAGTGTCTGCGCATGCGTCAGTCACACTCACGTGTCCTGACGTGTTCGCAGGTTTGGAGGGAAATAGTTGCGCATGCGTAATACATAGCTTTGCCAGTAACGTGGTACTGCTCGTGCCACTGCTCTTGTGCTCGTATATATGTAGCTAACATTTAGACTGCATAAGTATATTCCTTAGTGATAAGTTAGAAATACAAAACCTGTGATGTGTTTTCATAACGTTATTTCTATGTATTAATTTGTTCTCGCTTACTTTTCATGTACCGCGGGAAATGGGGGTCTGACTGAGCCAAAAGCCATCTTGGAGGTCCTTATTGCGCATGACAGTCCGCCTGGGGAGAAGTCAACCTTGGCTGGTGGAACTAAGCCAGCTGGCAGGGATGGGCAAGATGCTCCTGAGAACTGACCTGCGAACTCAGCAGGACGGAGTCATGTGTCCCCATTTTTGAAACAATGTACACTTGTCACTGTATTTCCCTGGAATTTTCTCGTGAGAACCCCAATCTCGCTAGGCGGTACCCAGAGATGCAAAGTAGGCATCATAATAGTGTGTTCTGATAGGTGTGTTACCCAAAACCTACCTTAGGACCAATCCAAATTGAGGGATTTTGACACTTTGCAACATTGGGGGGTGGTACTCTGTCCCCAAACTGTATATCTACCCTGGGTTCACCTAGGGAAATTGTCCGACTTGTCTGGTTTAGCTGACCTGTCACTGACCCATCGCACTCAATAGGTGACTGAGGATACAGAGAGCTGCGGAGCACTCTGTTGACCATAGACTAAGGTTCTACTGAACCTTAAAGTGCTGGCGTAGCACTTTGCTGGGAGTTCGCTGACCCAATCGGGGTCTTGATCGATAGCTGCAGAGAGGGTGGAGCGCAGGCGTTGCTTCCGAACTGCGGGTGCTGGTCCTGTCCTGAGGGTTTCCTGTTCTGTCCTGAGGTCCTGTCCTGATTTCTAATCGGAGGGTTTCCTGTTCTGTCCTGAGGTCCTGTCCTGATTTCTAATCGGAGGGTTTCCTGTCCTGTCCTGAGGTCCTGTCCTGATTTCTAATCTGAGGGTTTCCGGTCCTTTCCTGGGTGTCCATTCTGCACCTGCTGTCCATTGAGGGGTATCCTTCCTTGAGGGTTTCCTGTCCTTAACTGACCCGTGGCCAGGGTTTGGTTTCCACACCAGTCTAGGTAAATATTGCTCTAAATTCTTTGAACTTGCACCTTTCTAAATGTCCTGTCTTTTGCTTCAATAAAGACATACCTTTGCACATGTTGATTTTTCCATGCTTTGCCGCGAACTATTGAATCATAAAGTCATTTGCATTTTTCATAACGTGTTCCCATGTTGCCCTATCTATTAGAAATCATATTTTGCATTGCAGTTTGTCATTTCCTGATATGGTCTAGAACGGCCTTACTTAAACTGTCTAAAGAACTTTTGCCCTAAATGCATAGCGTTTCCTGTTGCATCTCATATTAGCATTTCCATGATTACCCTGACTTTATTTCTCTATAGTTATGTACTTTTCGTTATCTTGATTATTGATTGCCTTATTCTTGTAAATCTAATGCTTACCGAGAACGAACTTTAGATAAAGATTTTAAAACTTCCAGTTGTCCGTGGTCATTTACAACAGTATTGAATGTCATTTTGAGTTTGTATTTTGCTGCCTTTCCTTTACAGCTAGCTCCCTGATCCGTTGTGGTCATAGGTACCCGTGTCGGTGGAGGGTAAGTCGGGTACGCTGAATAATCACAGGAGGGAATTCACACAAATTGGTAGCAGCCCGTGAAGTCACCCGGTCAATGTATATGGTGAATTGAAATATATGGGCCCAAAGCCGGAAACGGCGAAATTATTGGTTGGGTGACCTCGCACGCTCTATCAGTTTTTCTGGCTAGCAGAGGATGGTTAGGGACTAGTTAAAGGTTAGGCAGGATTAGTTAGACTAGTTAAGTCGGTAGCTGCTAGTATATTAATGCTGCTACAAGAGTGGCCGTTCCGAGGGACCTGATCATTCTCTTGTGAATACGCTGCTTTGAAATTCATGAATTGTTTTATCATTGTTATTCTTGTTCTTATATTGTTATATGTATTAATCCATGCATTTGTAAACCGTCTCGTTCATTGTTGTCCGAACTCCCCGGGGAATTGAAAAGGCAAGTGGTGAATAGAATCCATTGCCTTGAGGTCGCAGGCTTAAGGAAAGTTAGGTGCAGGTTAGGATAACCGGGAAGCACTAACTAGGGTTTTTTCTGAATACATGTGTGAATAAATGTCAGTAACGAGGTTCATTGGCAAAATTCCCATAGTGGCGTAACCTAGTAAGGGTCACATCGGAAGAGTAGCAGGTTCATCGGAGCGTGGGTGAAAGCAGAGGGGTCCGCTGGGAAACCTTAGACTCAAATATATCCCGGAGAAGTGGATGAGTTTAGGGGAATAACAGGTTCACCGATGCTAGAGTGAAGGGTAGGCGGAAGAGATTTACCCGCAGCGTGTGAAAAGTAAATGGAAGTAGTTTACTTGCAGTAAAATAACTCTTTCTCTGTCTAGACACTTGCGCACTGTGGCGAATGTGTATTCGTTGTTAAATATACCAAGCACTAGCACTTTAGAAAGAAAGAAAGTTTCCGTTACCTTGTGAAGGGAGGGAGTCAGCCGCGAAGCGTCTCTGACGTCACTCCGTGCCGCGCTGGGATTGGTAGAAACAGCGGGCGGGTAGCGGGGCTGGAATTGTAAAGGAGGGGTGAAGCGCCGAAGAGTGAGAACTGTCTCACGAAGGGGCCGCGCACCCATTGGTCGAAACTATTTGAACGCGTGCACCCCATTGGTCGCACGGAATTGCAAGACGCGTTCTGATTGGAGGTAACCTTGTAAACAAAGTTAAGCGTAGAAATCGTATGTGGCACTCGTATTGTCCAGAGACTAGACCCGATCCAAGAAGCCAAGGGTTTGAAAGGGATCAGTGGAAAGCCAATAGATACGATATTATGTACGGAACTAAGAGAAAAATGTCCCTTGTAAATAGGGTAAAGAATTACTTCAAAACAGACAAACCGATTAAATCCAGAGAGGGCGTGATTGTTCCACCACCCAACACTCCCGCCTCATTCATGATGTTTGATCGAGGGTACAATACCTGTGTGTGGTTGGAAAATTGGGTAAAGTACACAAAAGATGACGGAATATTGGCTTTTCCGTTAGACGGTACCTTCAATGGTAGGATTTTATTTAACCTGAGAACCCGAATGAATGAATTGCATCCCAGACCGAGACTAACGCAGTATGAGGCATTAGAGGAATGGGAGATTGAGGCTTTCGAAAGGGAGAAGCCCCGAATGGACAAAGGTCTGACCAAGTGGTACCCAAGGCTGAAACAAGAGACCAGGGATAAAAAGATGAAACAGTGGAGACAGAGCATGATTGTTGAGGGTCTGTTTCCCATGATGCCAGCATGTACCCCTTCGGGGGAAGAGAAAAGGACAGAAAAGTGTAAGCATTGGGGAGCTCTTGGGGAGTCAGACGATGAATTATTAGATGACATCTTTACGAGAAGTCCGCCCCCTTATAATGAGGGAGCCCGACCTTCCAGGGCAGGAGAAAATCCCCAGCGTCCATCTATTAAGGAAGAGGACAGATCCCTAAGTAGGGGGGGAGGTGGTCAGGTACTGCCCTATTTTGAGAATCCCGGACCCGCGGAGGTACGAGATATATATCCTAGAGTGCCCGTGAGCCCGGAGGAAAAATATTCCCGTGAAAGAGCCTTTTTCCCCGGACCTCTTTATGAAAACGAAGAGAAACCATTAAGTTCAGGAATACCCTTTTTACAGCCTCCCTATGAGGAAGAGCGCAGGTCATTTGGCACAGGAACTTTGTTCCCTAAACCAAATTATGGTGGAGGACCAAGTGAAACGCATCCTACTGCCCTGAGTTTTACCCCTCGCCTGACTCCACAGATGATACCTGACCGGACATTAGGGAGAGTACTAGATGAGAGGGAGCAAGAGGCCCTAGCTAGACAGAGAACAGAAATAATTCAGAAAATATCCCAGTTAAATACTAGTCCTGAGGCTTTGACTATTCCGGTAACAATTGGACCAGTGGTTCCATTGTATGGGAATAATCAGGGAAGTCCAAACCCTCCAGTTATTAACCCAATCATGGCCCAACCAAGGCAGGAGCCCCTACTGATAGACGATCAGTCCAGTGAATGCGAGTCCGAAGTTGTGTTCTTGGACCTGCCAAACAAACAGACCGGGAAGGGAGTGCAGAAGAGGCATAATCCTTTTAATGCGAAAGAAATTAAATTAGAATCAAGGTCAGGTACTAGGAGTGTCTCTCTGGTAACTCCGGAAGGAATTGAAAATTGGAGTCGTGAATTAGAAAAACAGACTCCGCAAACGAAACCTTTAGACCTCTACAAACTGAGGGTAGAAATAGAGGAATTAATGGCAGGAAATGTGGGATTAGACAGATTAAATACCTACTCTGAAGAAGAATTGTTGTTTATGTGTAAAAGCCTTACCAGAAGTACCAGGGTGCTCCACGAAAAGTTGACAGACACTGCAGCTAGTATGGGGGTAGATATTTCAAGATCCAAGCCCTTGCAAAAACCTTACAGAGCTGAATTCTCAGACAAAGATATAGAGAACTTGAATGTGTCCGGGAAAAAGTTGCAGATTAAGGAGCTGCTAGCAATTTTGCAAAAATGGGGAGACGTGGAAAAATGGAAAAGCAGGT
Source organism: Lissotriton helveticus (assembly GCF_964261635.1). Lineage (NCBI taxonomy): Eukaryota > Metazoa > Chordata > Amphibia > Caudata > Salamandridae > Lissotriton > Lissotriton helveticus. The sequence goes on along the minus strand of NC_136067.1, from coordinate 1,033,575,979 downwards.
GGGCACGAAAGAAAGATGAGGCTCGATCCAGACAAGCGACCCCTGACTTCCCTCTGAGAGAAGTAGACAAGCCCGAACAGTTATGCCCCATGCGTGAAGTACCAGGTGGGAGGTATGTGCACGTTCCATGGTCCAGACAGGATATTGTGTCCTTTACTAATGATTTCCCGAAATTGCGCGAAAAGCCAGTTGACTGGTATCGGCAAGTGGAAAGGTTCGTAAAGGTGCAAAAATGCCTGTGGAAAGACCTGGATGGATTTTTCGATATTGTGGTCCCGGTGGATCTATGGACCGAGTGTAAAATAGCCATAGCCTGGCCTAGTGAGGAGTACCCGAGGGACTCCAACACAGGGGAGCCGTCGATTGAAGTGATGAAAAAATACGAACAAGTAATTCAGCATTTGAAAAATAAGGTGCCCGGAAAGGAAACTGATTGGACCAGGATAGATAGAACAACGCAGGAAAGAGACGAGACAGTGCACTCCTATTATGAAAGGCTGTTGCAGGTGTTTAAAACATACAGTGGTATAGATAACATCGAGATGAAGGATATGCCGCATTTCATTTACAGGTTTGTAAACGGTTTAAGACCCGAAATTTGTCAGTGGATAAAGGATAATAAAATCTGTTGGCATACCAAAAAGGTAGACGAGGTCCTGCGGTACGCGAAGTACTGCGAGGACGAGATGGCAGAAAAGAAAAAGGCTCTCAAGGAAAGTTCATGTGGGCTCAAGTGAAGCTCGCAGAACAGCAGGAAAAGCAGTTAAGTAATATGGTTAAAAGCACTCAGAACCAAGGTCCTGGGGGTGGGGGAGGAGGTAAGCCCCGGCCCAAAATGAGCAGGGAAGAGGCTATGAAGAAATTTCCCTGTCACCAGTGCGGAGAAATTGGACACTGGCGAAACGAGTGTCCTTATTTGCCTGACGATAACCCCAAAACACCTGATTTAACTCCACAGACGCAGAAAGAAAGACCAAGAAAGACTCAACCACAGGTAAAAACGATTCAGGTGCCCCGAGCTCCAAAGCAAGCACATAGGGGAAAAGTCACAGAGGGTGATGAGATAGAAGTCTGGGAAAGCAATGAGAACAGAAATGCAGCAACTTCGCAGTATTTGTTAAACGATACCTTCCTTTGTGATGACCAGTACTGACGGGGCCTGAGAGGGGAGGACGAGGAGTGCGTACTTGGCGCCTCCTTGCCGGTAGACCAGTCCGGACCATACATTGAAGGAAAGGTTGACGGAAACGATGTCACTTTTCTGTTGGACACTGGTGCTACCCGTTCTACTGTAAGAACAGTGGACGTTCCAAACCTACCCCTCTCGGGAGAAGCCATCCAAGTAGTGGGTGTATCTAATCAATTGATTAGTACTCCTGTTACCAAGCCCATGGAGATCTCAATTGGAAACTTTAAGGAAATGCATAGATTTGTCGTTTGTGACACCAGTCCAGTGAACTTACTGGGACGTGATTTGCTGTGCAAAATGAACTGTACCATCTTTTGCACACCAAAGGGTGTTGAAATTCAGACCCCAGATGAAGATGGCATCTATAAATTAATGTTAATCAGACCTGACTCAGAAATTAAACGAATGACTATGCAGGATTTGCCCAAAGAACTCCAAGAAGCAGTGAAGCCAGAAGTATGGGACTTTACTGGGAAAGATGTAGGGTTAATGAAAAATGTGGACCCCATACAGATAGCCATCAAGGACAATGCAGTATACCCCAATACTAAACCCTACAGGATGAATGCAGAAGTGAGAACAGGTGTCACTCTGGAAATACAGAAATTGCTAGAAGGAAACATCATACAGGAAGTAATGAGTAGCCCATGTAACTCCCCGATTATGGGCATCAAGAAGCCTAGTGGCAAGTACAGAGTAGTGCAGGACCTACGAAAAGTAAACAAGATAGTGGTCCCCTGCTGCCCTATTGTCCCGAACCCAGCAGTGATTCTGTATCAGATTCCCTGGGATGCTGAGTGGTTCACTGTGATAGACCTATGTCATGCATTCTTTTCCATTCCCTTGCATCCAGATAGCAAATTTCTTTTCTCATTTGCCTTCAATGGTCACATGTATGTCTGGAACCGGGTCCCTCAAGGGTACACAGAGAGCCCCTCTATCTTTAATCAGATCTTGAAAAAATGTTTGGAAACTTTGGTCTTACCTGGGAACTCTGTCCTAGTGCAATACATAGACAACCTCTTGGTGGCGTCTAAAAGTCATAGGGATTGTGTGATTGACACCATTGCCCTACTGAATCACCTGAGTGAAAAGGGACATAAAGTGGCCCCTGACAAATTACAGTTCTGTGCAAAATCAGTGAAATATCTGGGGCACCAGATAGAGAAAGGTGTCAGGAAAGTGACATCAGAAAGAGTGAGAATAATTCAAAAGATGCAGTTACCCCGTACTCAGAAAGAGATTAGAATGTTCCTGGGAGTGATAGGATACTGCAGGCAGTGGATTCTGGGATTTGCAGTCCTGGCTAGGCCTTTGATAAAAATGACCAAGAGAGGAACACCAGATATTGTAGAATGGGATGATGAAAGCTTAACAGCCTTCACCAAACTACGAGATTGTCTGTGTACAGCACCGGCATTGGGAATGCCAGACTATTCCAAAGAATTTGCCCTATTCTGTGACACTCGCGATAATTGCGCGTTGTCAGTCCTGACACAAGATCATGGCACAACGAAAAGGCCTGTGGCATATTTTTCTGCCACCCTGGATCCAGTGGCTGCTGGATTACCAGGTTGTCTGAAAGCAGTAGCAGCTACCTGCGCAAGCTTAGAACAGAGTGAGTCCATTGTCATGGGACATCCTGTAACCGTGTATGTCCCCCATGGAGTGGTAATTTTATTGACCAGAACAAAAACTCAGTATCTCACCCCTAGTCAGCTGACTAAATACGAGAGGATTCTTGTGGGTGCTGCAAATGTAAACATTGTTAGGTGCAGTATTCTGAACCCTGCCACCCTGCTCCCCGACCCAATGGATATGGAAGGTGGGGTGGATGATGAGCATGATTGCATTGATTTAACAGAATTCAACACTAAGCCACACCCAGACATTAAAGAAACACCATTGCCTGTGCATGACAAGGAATTATTTGTGGATGGTTCATGTCTAAGACATGAACAAGGAGGCCTGAGTGCTGCCTATGCGGTAGTCTCCTTAACAAAAATTGAAGAAGCAGGTTATCTATTTGACGTAAAGTCTGCACAAGTAGCCGAATTGATAGCTATGATAAAAGCTTGCAAAATTGGGAAAAACCTACGCATAACAGTGTATACTGACAGTCAGTACTGTTATGGGGTTGTGCATGACTTTGGCCAGTTGTGGCTGCAGAGGGAGTTCCTGACTTCATCAGGTACCCCTATTCGAAATGGGAAAGTGGTTCAAGACCTTTTAGAGGCAATCCAGTTACCAAAGGAACTGGCAGTGGTAAAATGTGTCGCTCATAAGAAGGACATGGACACTGTATCACTGGGAAATGATTTCGCTGATCGAGTGGCCCAATGGTGCGCCAGAGATCGGTATATCATAAATCCAAAACGAGGGGGGCCAGGAACCAGCTGCCAACTTCAAGTGTTTGAAGAAGTGCCTACATGGGATGAAGTGAAAGAGTGGCAGCAGGCGGCACCTTGGCAAGAGAGAGAGAAGTGGAAGGAAGATGGGTGTAGACCAAGACGTGTGGATGGTGTCATCTTGGGCCCAACTGGTATGCCTGTGTTACCTAGACACTTACTAAGCACAATGGCGAGATTGATACATGAAGGATCACACATTGGTAGGGACGCCATGATTCTAGTGTTCCAACAGACTTGGTACAGAAAAAAGTTCAGGAAAGTAGCAGAGTCCCTCTGCCAGAGGTGCCTGCCATGTCAAAGGATGAACGCAGGCAAGAAAACTGCGGTGGAATTGGGGAAAATTGGGAGGTCAGGGGGTCCCTTTGTGAGAATACAGGTTGATTTCATCACCATGCCACGTTGTGAAGGGAAACGATATGTCCTTGTCATGGTCTGCCTATTTTCAAAGTGGGTGGAAGCTTTCCCTACTCCCCAAAATGACGCAATGACAGTAGCCAAGTGTTTACTAAAAGAACTGATACCTAGGTTCGGGGTTCCAGTCACTATTGAATCAGATAGAGGCCGACATTTTCAGAATGAGGTGATCGACGAACTCTGTAAGGCCTTTGGAATCTCACAAAAGCTTCACTGTGCCTACCGTCCAGAGGCTTCTGGAATAGTGGAACAAGTAAATGGAACTAGCAAAAACAGACTAGCAAAACTGTGTGATGCATCTGGTATGACCTGGGTGAAGGCCCAGCCCTTGGTCCTGATGGGACTCCGAAGTGTTCCTGACCGCAAGACAGGCCTAAGTCCCCATGAAATCTTGATGGGAAGAGTGATGAGACAAGCATGGGTACCAGGAAGCAAACTGTTGAGTATTACTGATGATTTAGTGCTTGAATACTGCAAGAGATTAGGTGACCAAGTGCGTTCTATCTCTCGCCAGATCGGAGAAGACGCCATCCTCAATCCAACGACTCCTCTCCACAAACTGGTTCCCGGAGACTGGGTAAAAATAAAGAAGCATACTCGGAAGAACTGTATGGAGCCAAGGTGGGGAGAGAAGCGTCAGGTGATCCTGGTAACAACCACAGCAGTAAAGTGTGCAGGGGTTCCACATTGGGTACACGCCAGCCACACCCAGAAGGTATTACCAGACGGAGAGCCTGAAGAAGAGGGGCGTCCCGCAGAGGACTCTGCAGGAGCCAGACCAGAAGTAGCTGACGACGTACAGCCCAGTACCAGTCGAGCTGCAGAATCAGCAGACGTTGGCCCAGGAGTAGTTGATGACAAACTGCCAAGAGTCCAGCCTGCTGAAGGAGTCCAAGAAGCTGAGCCAGAAGTAGCTGAAGACGAGCTGCCGAGCATATGGCCAGAGGAGTGGATACCATTGATTGATCTCACTGAAGACCCCATTCGAACAAGTGAGCGACTTTGGGAAGGTAGAGAGTGGAATAGAGAGGAAAAGCAAGGCACAGGCGAAGAACCTCAGGATCTTGAGATTCACATCAAAACTGAGGAAGGAGAAGGTCAGACAGGGACAGAACAAGTAATTGATACCGAACAAGTGATTGATACAGAACAAGTGATTGATACAGAACAAGTGATTGATACAGAACAAGTGGTTGATACAGAACAGGTGATTGATACTCCTCCACTGACTCCTGATGTCGGGAAGGGACAGACTAGACATAGCGTAATAGTTTGAGCAGAAGAAAATCAAGAGATCGAAGTGCTTGAACAGGATCGGATTAGAAGAACGTGTTCAGGAAACAGAAACAGAGACATTTGAAAAGCAAAAACAAAATTCTCCTGAACAAGGCCAGATTAGTAACCAGGCAGAAGAAATAGATGCTAGCCCTGGAAATAGGCAGATAGAGGAGGAAGAAACTGAAACAGAATTGCCACAAACTAATGAAAACAAAAGGGCAAGAGAAGAAAACGAAGTCTCGGTACCAACCAAAAGACTTAAGAAAAGAAAGCACATTGAACCTGGATACATAAAGAAATTGAGACTGAGAATAAAAACAGAAGAAGAAAAACGTGCAGAAGAAAGGAGAAGTGCTCGCATAGCAGAACAACCCGAAGATACTTCCAAGAGAAGGAGTGATCGAATAAAAAGACAAAATAAAAAGTACAAGTCTCCTGAATGGACGCTCGTTTTAGAAGAATTTGAAGATCTTGATATAACTGACGAGAGCGACGGAGAACCAGTCGCTGAGTACTCTGCTGAAGAAGAAGACGAGCCACCGTGAATTTGCACAAAGTAAGCTACTGGTGTAAAGACACAAAGAGGGGTCGAGAAACTTCTTCTGAGCCAAAATGTCTGATTCAAACGTGAATGGTAGACCTAGTTGCAGTCGTTGCAAAACATGCTGCAAGGTATGTGTATGTAGTATAGTTATACTGATATTACTCTGGATAGGACTAACAGTTTTCATTCCTTTTGCGGTGAGCAAAAATACTAATATTATCCCTACTGAAATTGTAAATACTGACAGTGAGGAGCTGACAACACAGAGTGTAGCAAGACATGAGAGAGCACTTAGACAAACAAATCGAAACTTAGAAGCATCAGATGAGGGAGAACTACATTATCATGGAGTTAAGAATAAGACACATTTAAATGTTTTCGCAAACCTGTTAATATACTATGTAGAGACTATGGAAATTGAAGATTGCTATGTCTGCATAAAGCTACCTACCTCTGTAGCTGAAGGCGTGACATACCATCACTTGCCTCTGACATATGGAATTTCCTGTAGCATTTTAGCTAGTTTATTTTACAAAAGAGGACCGTTACAGTACTATTATTCAAACAGTGACGTGATCTTTTCTGAACTCCCTATACGTGGGAACTTGAATCCTGTACATACCAAAAGTGATGTTACTCGCTATATGGGCGAATACTTCCTGACTATAGGTAATATAGACCTAGGTGACGCACACAGAGATAACTTGACCTGTTCTTTGCGTGAGCAGGAAAAGATGTTCCTGAACATGGCAGAGAAAAGGAGAATAAAAATAAAAAGAAAGGCAGATGACGAAACACAGAAAAGGCCAAAATGGGCTGAGAACATGGAGGGCACCTCTAATGGTGGAGCGGGTCCTGCTCTGTTGCTGGATTTTGAAAAGAAAGGCAAGCTATGTCTTCACCGCGAGAAGACTAGCTATTATAATAACATTTTCATTGGTTCCAGTGAATGCGAACATAATTACAAGGTAATTGGAGGTTGGGGTTTCAAAAATGGGTCAGAGCCTGTGTTTCCTGGAATTTATTATATATGTGGGGACAAGGCTTATTTCAAATTGCCGGATCACTGGTATGGAAGCTGCTACTTTGGCATTGTCATCCCGAAAATATACCATGTGAACAAAGTTGCTGGAAGCAGTGAAAATACTAATGGCTTAGTGCGTAGTAAAAGAGAAAGCATAGGTGAAATAATGGGTAGTATTTTCAGTGCACTGATACCTGGAGTGGGAGTGGTTCTGAACACTCACAGAATTTGCAAATTGTCCACTATAGTGGATGTGTTGTCTACTGACACAGCTCATGGATTTCTGCTGGTCAATACCGAAATGGTTGCGATCAGGTCAATGGTTTTGCAGAACAGACTTGCTCTTGATACCTTATTAGCAAAAGAGGGCGGAGTCTGCCGGATGTTGAAGGCGCAACATTGTTGCACTTATATTCCGGACAAAAGTGTGCAGCTCAAAAGATACGTGAAAAACATTACTAATTTGGAAAGGGAACTCAAACCACTCGAGGTTGACAGTGCCTGGAAGAGACTGGTAGATGGTCTCTCAAATGTAGGTCATTGGTTTGCTAGCTTAGGTAAAAGCTTATTGTTTAAGATACTGATGCCAATTGGAATTATAGGTCTTATCCTATTTTTCATATTTGCCTGTTGCAAATGTCGCAAGCACACCGGAAAGCATCAAGTGAATGCGAGAGGAGTGAAACGAAGTGTGGATGAACTTGAATTAGAGGAAATGAATAATCAGATATACAAAAGGGTGAAGAATTCTCACCCTACCAAAAATGAGAGAGAAAAGCTGGATAGCTTGCTGGAAGAGATAGAGATGTATAAGGTGTGAAAAGTTGGCATCTGGTTCCATTTATTTTGTGATGATAGTAAATATCATCAAAGAGGGGATTGATGAAGCAAAGCTTCGCATTCGCGACTTGCTTTTGTCATGAACCTCGTCCATGTGTAACCGAAGAATAAATTGTACGTCTTACTAACGTTTATTTCATGTTTAAACGAAGTCCATGAAGCTTGCTTATGTGTTATTCCTAATACAATTAATTCGAGTCTTTAAAATGGCCGCTGCTTTGAAATAGTGTCTGCGCATGCGTCAGTCACACTCACGTGTCCTGACGTGTTCGCAGGTTTGGAGGGAAATAGTTGCGCATGCGTAATACATAGCTTTGCCAGTAACGTGGTACTGCTCGTGCCACTGCTCTTGTGCTCGTATATATGTAGCTAACATTTAGACTGCATAAGTATATTCCTTAGTGATAAGTTAGAAATACAAAACCTGTGATGTGTTTTCATAACGTTATTTCTATGTATTAATTTGTTCTCGCTTACTTTTCATGTACCGCGGGAAATGGGGGTCTGACTGAGCCAAAAGCCATCTTGGAGGTCCTTATTGCGCATGACAGTCCGCCTGGGGAGAAGTCAACCTTGGCTGGTGGAACTAAGCCAGCTGGCAGGGATGGGCAAGATGCTCCTGAGAACTGTCCTGCGAACTCAGCAGGACGGAGTCATGTGTCCCCATTTTTGAAACAATGTACACTTGTCACTGTATTTCCCTGGACTTTTCTCGTGAGAACCCCAATCTCGCTAGGCGGTACCCAGAGATGCAAAGTAGGCATCATAATAGTGTGTTCTGATTGGTGTGTTACCCAAAACCTACCTTAGGACCAATCCAAATTGAGGGATTTTGACACTTTGCAACATTGGGGGGTGGTACTCTGTCCCCAAACTGTATATCTACCCTGGGTTCACCTAGGGAAATTGTCCGACTTGTCTGGTTTAGCTGACCTGTCACTGACCCATCGCACTCAATAGGTGACTGAGGATACAGAGAGCTGCGGAGCACTCTGTTGACCATAGACTAAGGTTCTACTGAACCTTAAAGTGCTGGCGTAGCACTTTGCTGGGAGTTCGCTGACCCAATCGGGGTCTTGATCGATAGCTGCAGAGAGGGTGGAGCGCAGGCGTTGCTTCCGAACTGCGGGTGCTGGTCCTGTCCTGAGGGTTTCCTGTTCTGTCCTGAGGTCCTGTCCTGATTTCTAATCGGAGGGTTTCCTGTTCTGTCCTGAGGTCCTGTCCTGATTTCTAATCGGAGGGTTTCCTGTCCTGTCCTGAGGTCCTGTCCTGATTTCTAATCTGAGGGTTTCCTGTCCTTTCCTGGGTGTCCATTCTGCACCTGCTGTCCATTGAGGGGTATCCTTCCTTGAGGGTTTCCTGTCCTTAACTGACCCGTGGCCAGGGTTTGGTTTCCACACCAGTCTAGGTAAATATTGCTCTAAATTCTTTGAACTTGCACCTTTCTAAATTTCCTGTCTTTTGCTTCAATAAAGACATACCTTTGCACATGTTGATTTTTCCATGCTTTGCCGCGAACTATTGAATCATAAAGTCATTTGCATTTTTCATAACGTGTTCCCATGTTGCCCTATCTATTAGAAATCATATTTTGCATTGCAGTTTGTCATTTCCTGATATGGTCTAGAACGGCCTTACTTAAACTGTCTAAAGAACTTTTGCCCTAAATGCATAGCGTTTCCTGTTGCATCTCATATTAGCATTTCCATGATTACCCTGACTTTATTTCTCTATAGTTATGTACTTTTCGTTATCTTGATTATTGATTGCCTTATTCTTGTAAATCTAATGCTTACCGAGAACGAACTTTAGATAAAGATTTTAAAACTTCCAGTTGTCCGTGGTCATTTACAACAGTATTGAATGTCATTTTGAGTTTGTATTTTGCTGCCTTTCCTTTACAGCTAGCTCCCTGATCCGTTGTGGTCATAGGTACCCGTGTCGGTGGAGGGTAAGTCGGGTACGCTGAATAATCACAGAAGGGAATTCACACAAATTGGTAGCAGCCCGTGAAGTCACCCGGTCAATGTATATGGTGAATTGAAATATATGGGCCCGAAGCCGGAAACGGCGAAATTATTGGTTGGGTGACCTCGCGCGCTCTATCATTACTAATATCGATATTTGTATTATTGTTATGTATTTTATTATGTATGTGTAATATTTTTTTTGTTAAGTATTTTACTTGTTTTAAATTATATGTGTATTATTTTTATATATTAATAATGTTATTTTTAAGTAAATGTTATGTTTTACTACCCGAGCGGGTTGTGGGTTTATAGGGGAATAGGGTGGGAAGTAATTTAAATATACTAAATTAATTATTAATTTTTAGGAATTATAAATTATTTTAATTATTGATTTTGTTTATTTCTGTAGCTGGTTGTGGGTTTATAGGGGAATTGGGTAGGAAGTAATTTAATTATTATTAATTAAAGATTTATTTTTATTTATTGGAATGGGTAAATATTTTATTTTTAATTAATTATTAATTGGCAATTAATTATTTTATTTGATAATTAATTTATTCTTGGCGCTACAATGTCTTCAGGACCCAAGTTCGAATGCATAATTAGAAAGCCTGGAGAAATAGCCAAGTTTTAAGACAGCTTCTGAAATTAAGAAGAGTGTGGCAAAAGCATATGTCTGAAGGGAGAGAGTTCCAGAACATGGGTGCCAGGACAGCAAACCTGGCACCCCCAGTGCGCTTTAGTCTGTAAGAAGGTGGAGACAGCAGTAGCTTGTGAGCTGAACGAAGGTTGCGGAAGGGAGCATGCTTGTGGATCAGATTATTCACAAATTTTGGACTTTTCCCATTCAGGGACCTGTAAATGAGGCACCCAACCTTAAAGGCGAAACGCTGGATTACAGGTAGCCAATGGAGTTGTTTCAAGAGGGGGGTGATGTGGAGATGTCTGGGTTGATGAGTAATCAAATGAGCCACCTGGTTCTGAACCATTTGTAAACGTTTGGAAAAATAGAGGGGAATGCCATAGTAAAGAGAATTGGCATAATCAACATGGAACATAACCATAGTAAGAATCACCTGGATTCGAGCTTCATAGGTGAGGAACCTGCAGATCTTTTTCATTTTCCTAAGTTGGAAAAAGCAGGTAGAGATCACTGAGCCGATCTGACCCTTCATCGTGAGGTCCTGGCTGATAATGACCCCTAAGCTCTTGGACGTGGACGATGGAGAGGGAGCTTGGCCAAGTTCCCTGGGCCAAAAATGAGGGCCCCCAGGGGTTCTTGATGATACCTCCAGTGAGAACTAGCTCTGTTTTATCCGGATTGAGCTTAAGATGATTACTGTTCATCCACTGACTGATGAACAGTATGGTGGACTGAAAAGTGAGGACAGACTCCGGAGAGTTACTAATGGGAAAGATGAGTTGAAAGTCGTCTTCATAGTTGAAGGTGCAGACTTTACGTTCTTTCAGAGCTCGGATGAGAGGGAGAAGGTACAGATTAAATAACAGGGGAGAGAGCGATGAACCCTGAGGGATTCCGCAGCAGATGCTCACTCTGTGTACAATAAAGGGTGCTGTGCTGACTGCCTGAGATCAATTCTCCAAAAATCCAGCCAAGGACAGGTCCCGTGATTCCCGCGTCTCTGACACGATTGACCAAAAGAGTGTGGTCAACCGTGTCAAAGGCCGCGGAGAGGTCGAGCAGGACAAGGGCCTGCGGAGAACCAAAGTCGACCTTGTCACGAAGAGAGTCTAAGACTGGGAGGATCACAGCCTCGGTAGAATGAGCCGGGCGAAACCCTGCTTGGTTAGAGTCTAGAAATTCAGAATCTTCTAGAAACTCAGTAAGACATCTAGTGACATAAGTTTCCAGAATCTTGGCAAGGTAGGGTGGGAGAGAAATAGGGCGATAATTTGTTAACAGTTGGGGGTCAGCCCCGGACTTCTTTAAGAGGGGAATGACAATGGCCTCCTTGAAGGTGGCGGGGACAATACCCTGGGAAAGTGATTGGTTCAGAAGATGGACTGCAGGACTGGGAAGGGTAGTGAAGATTTCTTTCAAAATGCTGGGGGGGTAACAGTCAGTGGGAGAGTGACCTTAGAGAGTAGGTCCAAAAAGGCAAGCTATGTGATACTTGGGAATTGCGCAAAGGTGCTGTGGTTTTGGACAACGGTGGAACAGAGCGGCGGGTTATTGCAAGACGGGATGCTAGCCTTCCTCAGTGTAATTTTTTCGATAAAGAAAGAGCTCAAGGAGTTACAGAACTCTTGCGAAGGGACGGGTTTGATAGAAAATCTGTCAGGATTGGATAACTCATTTACTATGGAAAAAGTCTCTTTAGTACGATTGGAGGTGGACAGAACTTTAGAAGAGAAATAAGTAGCTTTGGCGGTCAAGATGATTTTTTTATAGATCTTCAACGAGTTGATATACAGGCGTTTGTCTTCCGGAAGGTACTTGCGTCTCCAAGTTCTTTCTAATTGCCTCAAGCCTAATTTCTGAGTTTTTAACTCGTCAGAGAACCACTTATGAGCATCAGGCCGACGAGGGGCATGTGCTTTCTTAAAGGGCGCTCATTTGTTACTAGTGGCCAACAACCAGCCAGTAAGCTGTTTGACAGCTTGGTTGATAGATGGATTCATAGGGGGGGAGAGAATTAGTAAGAGAGTTATGGAAGGATGTTTTATCAGAGAAATTGTCAGAAATGGTGAATTTAATAATATAGTGGTCAGACTAAGTGCAAGGGAGTACAGACACAGGGGACATGGCTATATTACCAGTCCAGATCTGGTCAAGGGTGTGCCCCTTGATGTGAGTGGCCGCAGTAACTTGTTGCACCGGATTGAGTCCAGAAAGTAACTCACTGAGTTTGATCGATTGGTCCACCCGATGGATCATTGGCCCAATAGTTGAAGTCACCAATCAGCATGACCTTCCCGTGAGTGGTGACTAAGTGTGCAACCTGTTCACCCAAGGAATGAGGGGAGGGGCATCCTTTGAGGGGGCCTATAAAGCAGGACACAGACCAGAGGTGTCGTGATTGATTCGCATTTGAGTTTGAGCACTAGCTTGTCCACAGAGGGTAAAGCTAGAGAGGGGAGCGTGGAATATTTACGCCTGAGGGCGATTGGCTTGAATGATGAGATAGTTAGAGGGGAGAGCAGCTAAAATGTCTGGGGAGGATTCCTGAGATAACCATGTTTCAGTGAGCAATAGAAAATCTGGTTGCTCAGATTTGAGCAACAAGAAGATGTCTAATTGGTGCTTGACCAGAGAGCGGGTGTTAAGGTATATGACAGAGAGTTTTCGAGCGCCATTCGGCTCCAGAGTCTGGGCGGGGGTTGCTGATTGAGAAGTAACTAATTCAGGGAATGAGGTTCTAAACTGTAAGATCCCCTGGGATTGTAAAGTAGAATATGTCAGGGTATCAAGGGTGGCGGGAAGTGTGTGCAGTGCCAAAAGTTGCATAATGCTGTAATGGATAGTATTTTGGGCATGGTGACAGGCCCTAGGGTCCGTACAGGCGTGGACGGGCGCAGACGGGCTTGCCTTTGGTGCGCCTCTGGTGCGCCACCGGCGCGCCCGCTGCACGCGTCCGCAAGGCTTCCACGCAGTGATTGTATGAAATAGCCGCTGGGAGCTTAAACTCCGCCCCGCCTGCACTGTGATTGGCTGAGGGAATCAGCTGGCAGTAGCAGGTCCTGCCTCGCTCGTGATTCAGCGAGTTGCAGGAGATTTTACCCTAAGGTGAGTTATTTTCCAAACACAATTGTTTCAAAGTAGCACATTTTAAAAAGAGCACAACACAGATTTTAGCAAGCGAGCTAGGAGGTTATAAAAACAAAGTAATAGTTCCCGCACTGAATTCGGCAAGGAAGTAGCCGCTGGCAGCCTAAACTCTGCCCCGTCTGCACTGTGATTGGCTGAGGGAATCAGCTGGCAGTAGCAGGTCCTGCCTCGCTCGTGATTCAGCGAGTTGCAGGAGATTTTACCCCAAGGTGAGTTATTTTCCAAGCACAATTGTTTCATAGTAGCAAATTTTAAAAAGAGCACAACACAGATTTTAGTAAGCGAGCTAGGAGGTCATAAAAACAAAGTAACAGTTTCCGCACTGAAGTCGGCAAGGAAATAGCCGCTGGCAGCCTAAACTCTGCGCCGCCTGCACTGTGATTGGCTGAGGGAATCAGCTGGCAGTAGCAGGTCCTGCCTCGTTCGTGATTCAGCGAGTTGCAGGAGATTTTACCCCAAGGTGAGTTATTTTTTAAACACAATTGTTTCAAAGTAGTCAATTTTAAAAAGAGCACAACACAGATTTTGGCAAACAAGCTATGAGGTCATAAAAACAACGTTTTGGTATTGGTATTTATTGTTAATTTATTGTTAATTAATTATTCAATTGTAATTATGCTTTTAATAATTATTAATGGGTATTCGTACATGATGTAGAGTTATTAACCCCTTGCGCGCTTGTGACGGAACCATTCTGTCACGAGCCAAGGTGGGGCTGTGCTGGTGACGGAATGGTTCCCTCACGGCACGGCCACGGCGCCTGCGCGGTGCTGATTCCGGGCCTGCGCTGAGCATTCCATTGAGCAGGCGGGGCCGTGACAGAACCATTCCATCACAAGCACTGCACCACCGCGGCTCATGACGCAGTGGTTCCGTCACACGTATGGTGGCGCCGCGCGCCCCCCCTGCCCCCTAGCGCCGTGACGGAATTATCGCCGCGGCCAAGGGGTTAAAATATTACATTATTTATTATTTTAAATACAATTTTTTTTATAAGTATGTTATATTTAAATTCTACGCTATCCAATGTTTTCCCTACTGTTTCACTCTCTGGAGTTGGAATAGTAATTTTTACCCCCACGCTATCCAACGTTTTCCCTACTGTTGCAACCTCTGGAGTTGGAATAGTAATTTTTACCCCTAGGCTATCCACCACTTTCCCTACTGTTGCCCTCTCTGGAGTTGGAATATTAATTTTTACCCCTACGCTATCCAACGCTTTCCCTACTGTAGCACCCTCTGGAGTTGGAATAGTAATTTTTACCCCTACGCTATCCAACACTTTCCCTACTGTTGCCCCCTCTGGAGTTGGAATAGTAATTTTTACCCCTATGCTATCCAATGCTTTCCCTACTGTAGCACCCTCTGGAGTTGGAATAGTAATTTTTACCCCTACGCTATCCAACACTTTCCCTACTGTTGCCCCCTCTGGAGTTGGAATAGTAATTTTTATCCCTACGTTATCCAACACTTTCCCTACTTGCCCCCTCTGGAGCCGAATAGTTATTCTTACCCCTACGCTATCCAACACTTTCCCTACTGTTGCCCCCTATGGAGTTGGAATAGTAATTTTTACCCCTACGCTATCCAACGCTTTCCCTACTGTAGCACCCTCTGGAGTTGGAATAGTAATTTTTACCCCTTAGCTATCCAACACTTTCCCTACTGTTGCCCCCTCTGGAGTTGGAATAGTAATTTTTATCCCTACGTTATCCAACGCTTTCCCCACTGTTGCAATTTCTGAAGTTGGAATAGTTATTTTAAGTGTTACACTATCTAATGTTATCATTACTGTCGTTTTTTGGGGACTTTGAATAGTAGTTTTATTTATTTAGCCACTTAATATTTTTATTATTATTTTTGATAATGTAGTATATTATTAATTTAAAAAATATTGAAAGTATATTAATGTCTTTAAATTTATTAAATGTATTAAATATCAATATTTACTTTTTATTTATGTTATTGTTTTATGTGTGTAGATGTATTTGTAATTTTTAATACTTTTTGCAATTTATAAGTTATTAAAATAATTATTAAAACGTATTATTAGGTAAATATATATTATATTCTTTATGTATATGTTTATTTAATGTTATATTATTGTATATGTATTATTTATACATTTTAAACATTATATTTTTAAAAATGTTTATTTGGTTTATAAGTAATACTTACTTTATTTTACACTTTTTTTATTAAAAAAACGATATTTTTAATTACGATATTTTTAACTTCGATATTTTTGTTTCGATATTTTTGTACTTACAATGTTGTAGATAGGCTGTCGATATTCTTGCTTCCGATATTCCAACGTCAATTTTTGTGTAGGTCGATATTTTTTCTGTCGATATTGTGTCAGTGATTCCTTTCAGCTATAGCTGGATACTGAAAGGAACAAGAAGCACAGATAGTCACTATAGAAAACGACCTGCTTGCACTAGAAGGCACGACGCAGAGTGGAGACGACCCAGACATGTGGGATACTTGTAAAGTGTGGGATACTTGTAAAGCGCACTGTTACTCTACCCGAGTGTCCTGACGCTGTAGACCGCTGGGGAACCCGTCCTGGTTTTCCCTGTGAGATGGTCCCTTTCTGGGTATCTCCAGGGTGAAACCAGGCATCCCTGGCGTCTGTGGGGGGCCGTTGTAGAGATGAGGCAAGCTTAATGCCCAGAGTTACCGAGTGTGTTCCCTAGTTAGAGTAGGCACTGAGGCGAGAATTATGGAGTCCGTTGACCCTGGTCCAAGACCCTGCCGCGTCGGGAATTGAACCCTGGTCCCGGGCCGTTCTCTGCTTACAGGTCTGCCGCCTCTAACCAGTGAGCCACACCTCTCCACCATCTGCAAATAAAAGTGGCAGAATACAAAGCCCTAGCTACCGACGCCGCTAAGACCTTGGCGAGGGACAGGGAGGGCAGGCTATATGATCAGGGAGATAAAGCAGGCAAACTAATAGCATGGTTGGAGAAAAAGCAACAAGCCCAAAAAGTGGTTGCCGAGCATAAGGTTGAGTCAGGGGCTGTCATTACGGAACCGTGTGAAATAGTCAGGGAGTTCGCAGAGCACTTTCGTAAGGTCTACGCTAGGGGGTCGGAGCGATCGGAAGAGGACTCATCGGCCCTACTGGACAATATTAGGCTCCCCACCCTCTCA
Source organism: Lissotriton helveticus (assembly GCF_964261635.1). NCBI lineage: Eukaryota > Metazoa > Chordata > Amphibia > Caudata > Salamandridae > Lissotriton > Lissotriton helveticus. The sequence goes on along the minus strand of NC_136067.1, from coordinate 1,033,559,363 downwards.
GACATTGAACGGGAGACACTGGAGGTGCAACTCAATGCTGATGAACTGATCAGAGCCATCCATGACCTTCGCCCTGGGAAGGCCCTTGGGCCTAATGGACTTCCGATTGAGCTCTACAAGCTCAAGCCTGACAGCCTAGGACCACATCTGAAACATATGTTCGAAGAAAGTAGAGAGCAGGGCATACTGCCGAGGGACCAGCGAATAGCCACAATTGTGGCTATTCCCATGGAGGGGAAACCTAGAGAGCTGACTGCCTCTTACAGGCCAATATCACTGTTAAACGCTGAGCCTAGGATCCACACTAAGGCACTAGCCAATAGGCCTAAACCGGTCCTGAACACGCTGGTGAACCCAGACTAGTCGGGCTTCATGCCCCACCGAAACACGGCCCTCAATTAGCGCCGTCTACACGGGGTCTTGGGTTGCTGCTGCTCGCTACGTGAAGAGACGGTCGTCGTGTCGTTGGACGCGACAATGGCGCTTAACACCTTAGAGTGGCCTTATATGATGCCTGTGCTCCGAAAGTTGGGCATTGGTTCAAACTTTATTGGCTGGATGCACATCCTCTACACTGAGCCTTTGGCCCAGGTTGTGGTGAATATTAAGATCTCAGAGGTGTTCACACTGGGAAGAGGAACCTGACAGGGGTGCCCCCTTTCACCCTTACTATTTGCCCTCTCCCTGGAGCCGCTTACTGCCTGGATTAGACAGACTCCATCCTTGATGGGGATCCGAAGCCCGGACGAATGGGAGTACAGGATTTCACTTTACGCGGACGATATCCTCCTCTACCTCACAAACCCCGTGAGTCCATCGTAGTGGCATTATATATCTTCACCGGGTTTGGAGAGTATTCGTGCTACAGCATTAACTGGGGAAAATTACTCCTTTATGTCCTGCATGGGGCCCCCCGTGCTTCCAAGTGGCTGTCCGATTCAGATAGCCACAGACAGATTCAGGTACCTCGTAGTCTATGTCTCCACAGATCAGGCCACCCGATATGAGAAGAATCTCCTGCCGCCTCTACAAAGGCTCAAGCGAGACACCGCCACTTGGAAAATGCTCCCGCTCTCTCTATTGGGCAGGGCAGCGCTATTCAAAACGATGGCGCTGCCGCGGTTTTCATACACCCTTCAGAACTACCCAGACCTAGTGCCGCAAAAATACTTTGCTGCCTATGAAGCCACCCAGAGAGAACTTCTCTGGTCTGGAATGCCCTGTATATCCCTAGAAAAACTCATGCGGGGGTGGTATGATGGAGGGATAGCGCTCCCTGACATCAGGAAATACTATTGGGCGGCGCATCTCTCGGCCATTAACCAAGATACCTACTGTGCGGGGAACGACCCAGGGCATGGAATGGACAGATGGCTCCTTCCGGGCGGTAACTTTGAGACTGCACTTTGCCCAATGCAGGGCAGGTTTCGCCCCACGGGACCTACAAAACACTCCGTACAGCTGTGGCACATAGTTCTGAAGAACTGGGTTGGGTTGACAAAATCACTTTGGCAACACCACTATGGGCCTCGGAAAGACTGGGAACACTTAGCCAAACTAAAGCATTCCGTGAATGGAACCTGATTGGAATATCTCGGGTCAAAGATTTGTGGGGCCCGACAGGAGGAATACTATTCGATACCCTCAAGCACACATATGATCTAGCTCAAACAGAACATTTCCGATAAATGCAGGTCAGACACTCACTTCAGGCCAATATTCCCCCAGGTACCCAACTCCCAGAGGCCTCCCCTCTTGAAGATAGGCTGTTGGATGGCCACCTCCCAGAACGGGCTATCTCCCTCACATACAAAAAACTCATCAACCACACTCCAGACCCGTAGCTGACCCTTAGGGGGAAATGGGAGGGAGATGGACTCGAAATAGATGAGGAAGAATGGAGAGAGGCGCTTGCATCCCTTAAAGAAATAGCGATCTCGGCGAAACGTAGACTGATCCAATTGAAAATCCTGCATAGGGTTTACATCTCTGGCACACGACTGGTCTTGATGGGACACAGCGAAGGCGGACTCTGTCGAAGGAGATGTGGGGAGGTGGGTACTTACTTCCACATATTGTGGTAGTGCCAGGTACTGCAGACCTACTGGACACAGGTACTTAATTGTATACATGAGGTGTGGGGGGTAGAGCCGCGTCCAGAGGCTAAATGTTGCCTACTCAATATCTGGGAAACTACAGATTTAACATCAAAAGGGAAACTATGGGTAACTTTAGGACTAGCCATAGCAAAAAGAAACATAGCGAGATTGTGGGGGGCAGCCACACCACCAGCACTATGGATTGGTGTATGGTCCAAGAGAAGACAGTGTATGTGGCCAGGGGTTGCCCCCGAAAATGGGTTGCGGTATAGTCCAACTGGAATGACTACTGTGGTAACATATGTGAGCCCCCTCGAACCAACCCCATTGACGAGCTAAATGAATTGTGAGTTCCGAACGAAATAGGCTGAACCCTGAGAGCCATTGTACTAGAAACAGATGTGTGAAACCTGTGATTTTCCGACAAATGCACTGCACTAATTGTATTGCTTGTATGTAATGACCACGTTATATTGTTCTTTGGTAATAAAAAGATTTTTTTTAAAAAGCTAGTTTTCGTTCTTGTTGCATTGCTTGAACTGCAGCTGCAATTATACTCCTTGATCTGCATTTCACCTTTCAGCTTGTCTCCAGGCTCTGAAAGGTGGCCTTATGACGTCTGAATGGGAGTAAAACAGAGATTCTTTCTCCATTTATGCCCATGTCAGTTGGGAGTTTTGTAATTGCTGTGATTATGGGTCAGTGATCTAAGGCTTTTTGTGTTTGTAAAATGGATTTTGTGAACTGACTAATCATTACATAAAATGGCTCACAAAATAATGCACTGGTCGCAAAAATACTGGTCGCCAATTGCAACAAGTATTTTGTGACCAGTGCTTAGTACATTTGGCCCTATGTTTCTTATTTGAGGCGAATGACAGATTGAAAATAGCCAAAGAAATCATTGGCAAGAAATTGGCTTATGGTAATGCCTTGGTTGCTGCCACCGCTTGGGATAACTTGAAAAAAAATAAGTCAAAACTTTGTTGTGAGGGCAGTCACCCAATCTACCAATGCATATCCATATTTCCATACTTCCAATTTACTCTTTTAGTTCTGCTTATTTCCTCTTTCATCCAGAATTTGTTGTGCAGCCTTCACTTTAACCCATTAAGCAGAGCATGTAAAAGCTCCAGAACATTTAGAAAAATCCTCTTAAAGTGTGACAGCTGATAAAAGTATTTATAAACTCATGATTCTTCCAAAGAGCTTTTACAATGTAGCTCATTATATGTTTGGTTATAGCATTCATTCTGTTGTATGATTTCCTTGAATATTTAAGATTCAAAAGATCAACCTCTCTCCTTCAGTAGAGCACTGAACACACTTACTACATAGCTGGTTGTTGACATGCAAACCCTTGCTTGGCTGAACTGTGAAGCCAGCTTTTAAGCACCAAAAAAATGCTATGATGATTGATTGTTGTCAGGTTGTAACTTATCAATAACATCATCAGCATACTAACCACTATGGGCGAAGGCGGAGACACATTTTAAAACACCAAAGCCAGCATAATAAACAACCCTAATTTTGCGGGATCTGGAAATGCTGCTCACTGTTTGTCCAGGCTTCTGTACCACTCTCATTTCGCAGATGCATCGTAACAAGCTAGTCAAACAACATTGTGCCAGTCAAAAAAGGGGAGAGAAGCCTGTCATACGCAGCACAACTCACCCAGAAGCATCTCCTAAACCACGTGTGTGACTATACAGAGCAGTTGCTGCACCAACAATAGTGAATACTGCAAAGACATACAGCTAAGGTAATTGCTATCATGCACTACATTCACCACAATGCATTTGGGTGAATTGTGAGCTGTTATATTTGGCAGAGTGCGCCCTCCTTCGTTTTTTAATTGTTATCAATTCTATCTCTTGAAGGGTATTTTTCCCAAGAAGAAACGGTCTCTTTCATTTGGCTTCAACTTGGTGGCACTGTTAGAGTAAGGCAGATAGTGAAGGAAGTAATGGAAGCCTATATGCTTTCGCTTATGGTCAGTTACACTATCATTAGTGGAGATAAAGGCAGATAGTAACAATCTTTGTGATCTATATCCATCATCATTGTCAGACTCATTGGAAAGGCAAGGGACAATAAGAAGCGTAACCGCCCTCTTCCATGTTTAATAATGCTTCTGAATCTACGTGAATGTGCGTCCAGTTGCCATCATATTTGTGATGCACGGGTGGTGTGGAGAACTGAGATGCTACAACAATTTGTACCAGTGCTATGTCTGCTGAATCAATTTGTGTTTGCTGCTTCAATAAAAAGAATATTAAAGAAAGAATGCTTTTGAATCTAAAAAGTGATGTGGTGAACCTATTTGGTCCCCCTGTTCTAAATTCTCCCTCCTTATTCTTCTTTTCATTCCATATTTTAACTTTCCTGCCCTGATAACCACCATGCGTTTTGCTTTCTTCCCATTTATAGTTTCACTTTACACAGCACTGTAACCCCACTCTGATGTAATCTTTAACCGTCCCACTCACGCTTGGCACAGCCCCAAACTAAATGGGCCCCTCTTTGCCCCTGATCCTTGTTAAACTCTAGATCAAACGTGTGGCCCTTCAAGCGAGTTCTGTGGTGCATGTTGTCCTTGGTATTAGGTGGAAATGAGTGTGATGGGTATGCACTGTGAGCCAAATGTTGCTGAATGATAGGTGACCAGGTGGTGTGACGTAGCCACCTGGCTCCTGGACTTGGAGTTTGATGTTCAAGCTTAATTTTTACCACAGTTGTGATAAAGATGAAGTAGGAAGATGGACAGGGTCTTGGCACTCCATTCCACAATTTTGGTTTCCATTTGTGAATGCACTCTATACAATGATAAAGGCAATGTATGGTATGATACTTTAAGTGATCCTTGTTACTGGTGATCTACTTGAATAGGCCAATGACGTTTGGCACCATGGTATATGTGGAACGAGGTTCAGGGTGCTGTTTGGCATTTAGGGTCTCATTACGGTGGCAATGGGACCGCCACCATCAGGACGTTGGTAGCAGTCTCTCCGGCATCGGACCATGCAAACCCACGTGCCGCCTTATGATGGCGGGCGGACGGGCGGCGGGCAGAGAGACCACCCGACCCCTTGATCCCGTCGGACACTGTAATTCCCTTCAATGGCGGTGATGGCTGCTCAGGCACCGCCGTAGGGATTGAAATGTCATTTTTCTCAGGCCATTTCATGGTAGTTAACCGGCCATGAAAAGGCAGGGGAAAGTGACTCAGGGGCCCATAGCGTGACCCCCTTTCCCCCTGGACCTCCACCATGGGCCCTGGGGGGCACCTATGGTGTCCCCCTACACATCCCTGCACCATGTAACAGGCACTGCATTGTGCTTGCCACATAGTGCATCGATGTTTGTAATGGGTTTTTTTGTACTGCAGCGGGTGCTGCAGCTTGCAGCAACCATTGCAATACAAAAGATACACATTGCGACCGCCTTGAAGGCAGTCGTATCTTAACACTAATGACTGGACCGTCGACAGCTAGTCGGGTGGTTCTGTTCCAGACAGGATGGAAGTCAGACGAACGTCTGGCCACCATCATAATGAGACCCTATGTTCTTGGAATATGTTTGGGTTTTAAATCAGAATTAGTGGTCTCAGGAACAACGATTTAAAGTGAAATACTTGTTCTTTCCTCAATATGTACAGTGACACAATTACTAATAAGGATAAAGTGCTCTAGTTGATGGAGGAGATATGTTTTAATGGGATTACTTACACAATATTGTGGTGAACAATATCGTTGAGAAAAATATTGTGTCACAAATATTGTTTACCACAATATGTTGCTCCTATACTTATGTAAGTACAAAAATATAAAAAACAAGAATTTACTATTCCCAATCCAATCTGTGCAATAGTAGGGAAATGGGGAAAGTGCTGAAATCCGGAGGAGTGACAATTACTACTGTAACTCCAAACAGGGCAAATATAGTGAAAGTAATACATGTCAGGCGGTAAAATGCACTATTCCTTCTCCAGTCTCTGCAACAATAGCGAAAGCGTTGGATTTTGTATGGGGGAAATGTATTATTCTCACTTCCAAACAGTGGAACAGTAGTGAAAGTGTTGGAGTTTGGAGGGTAAAAGTTTACTATACCCACTTCAGTCTGTGCAACAGTAGGGAAAGTGTTGAAATTTCGGAGGGGTAACATTTACTGTTCCCTCACCAGACAGTTCAACAGTAGGGAACGTTTTTGACTTTGGTGGGGTGAAATGTACTATTCCCACTCCAGTTCCTGCAACACTAGAGAAAGCATTGCATTTCGTATGGGTGAAATCTACTATTCCCACTGCAAACAACGCAACAGTAGGTAAAGTGTTAGTCTTTGGGGGATAACATTTACTATTCCCACTCAAATCTCTACAATAGTATGGAAAGCATTGGGACTCAGAGGGGTGAAATTTACTATTCCCACTTCAAACAGCTCAACAGTAGGGAAAGTGTTGAACTGTGAAGAGGTTAATTTTACTGTTCCTACTGCAGCCTAAGCAAGAGTAGGGAAAATACTTCACTTCAAACACATTACATATATATGAGTAACCCCATGAATGTAGAAAAGATAATAAACTCTCAATAAACTATTACTAATTAACAATAAAATAAATATATATATATATGTATGTATTAAAACTAAAAACAATGAATGAATTAATCAATAATTACTTAAAAAAGCAATTATCAATTAATAAATAATTGTTGTTTATTTTTCAATTAATGAACTTCCCACCCTGTTCCTCTAGAAACCTAGGAGCCCTCACCTAATATGTAACTAAAACATAACTAATCCATAACTTACATTTTTACAATAAAGTAAATAATTAATTAAAATGTAATAATTCATTACTTAATTATTACTTATTTAACTTCCCACCTTAAACACCATGTCAAACCTAGCATCCTGCAAATAAAATAAAATGATACTATATAAGTATTCCACAATTTACATATTTAAAATTCCATTAAATAAATTTACACATAATAATGTATAGTTAATTAACTTATTGCTTAATTAACTTCCCACCCTTTACCCCTACAAACCTAAGTGCCCACAACATATAACAAAAAAATCTGTATTAAATAAACTACATTTAAATATAAATCATATAATTACATACAAAATGTTAAATAATTCTTAATTAATTATCATCTAATTAACTTTCCATCCACCCTATCCCTGTACAAACGCACCAGACCACTACCACGCTGGGAATTTCTAATAAAAAATAATATATATTTTTTTAAATCTAATAAACCTATGAGCTACATTTTAAACGCAATAGAATGTATATAAACAATAATAACATATAAAAAAGTATCAACTTAAACGCATTAAAACATTTAAAAAATAATACTTGTAACCACTTTTGGTGAAAACGATATTTCAAACATCAATATTATTTACAATGCTACTTACCTCAAAAAATTATACTCTTGTCAATGACGTTTGTACTTCACAATATTTGAGTGTCACGATATTTAATTTCCGATACTTTTATTTGCCGAAATTTTTACATTGATATTTTGTCCAAACACCTTTTTAATGTGCTGAGTATACATACAGAGGAACAGATTTAGAATTTCTGTGCATGAGTTATACACTATAGGCCTGATTCACAAGGTAAACTTACACTTTTGTGTAATTTTATGATTATTTGCTCTTTATCAAGGGATTTACTAGTAGTAGCTTTATCAGATACATATGTCTATTTATGTGTGGAGAGTCCTAACTCATAAAGATACTACTCGAAAATCCCTTTGTGAATAGCAAACAATCATAAACTTACACAATAATGTGAGTTTAACTTTCTGAATGAGGCCCTGTAAATTTGAAGCAGCTGTAATCTGTTCCATAAGTATGAACGAGGAAAATCGGTGATATTTGCATTCATTTCAGTCTTTAATTTAGTAGCATGAGAAGACAGAAAGAGAGCATTGTGTGTATTGCTGTCTTTTGTGCATTCTGACATTTTTAGCTATCTTATGTGGTTTGGGAGTCAATATCATAACACGGTATTCTCAATACTTCCAGAATGTTTAAAGAATGCAAATTCAAGGATATAAAAGTGTATCTGTCTTACTCATGGAAGAGCAGGTTTGTTTAGGCTTTAAGCAGCCCTGTTATAGCGTTTGGAATTTTGCATCATGCTTATAATGCAAAATTCCTTAAAATAACACAATTTTTGTGTCATTATGCAGCCTTCAGGCCAAACTTAAGGGCAGGAACACAATAACAACAAGAATAATCAGAACACGAGCTGCAGTTGTTTATGGCACTTGTGTTTTTGGCACTATGTTTTAGCGTGAAATGCATCCCTACGTTCAAAATGTACATCAGAATACATTTTGCACTAAAATATAGTCCTAAGTGCCAGAAACGCATTTCATGTAATTTTCCCAAAATTTGACATATTTCTGCGAGAGGAAATTACAAAAAACTTTGCAGACCCCTACATATGATTGAATGAAGATGGGTATACCCGATACTCAAACATGCTCACTTCAAACTTTTCATACACACATTTAAGGCACTACAAAAATTAGGCCCCAGCTACACAGAACAGTCACATCCCCTCCCACCAACTACCCAGACACCTCCGCTGCACAGGACTCCTCGTTGCACACATCCCACTCATAGACAGATTTAGATAAAGGCTAACAGGTGTTCTCTTATATTGCTCATAAAGCGTGGATCGACCCACTCTACATCAGAGTCTCCTCCTCTCTTGAAATTACATAAGAACCTGAAGACCTAGCTTTTCAATTAACCAACCAGCCATAGGCTGGGCTGGGCACACACACTTCCTCAGGTCCAGGATACCCTGCGTGTGATTGTGTGCTTTATAAATACACATAACTTAAGTGTGTGCGGTTAGTATAACAGGTATGAAGAGGGGTGCTTGGCATTCTCACTTATTTTGGTTTGAGTACCATGGGTGCTCAGTATGAAGATGGTGTGCTTTATTCTCACCATGGGCCTCATTTCTGAAAGGTGACGCATCGCTGCGAGAAAACAGCGATGCGTCACTTTTCATTGCGCCCTCCATGCGACCCCAATGATGCATCATATTTACAATATGACGCATCGTTGTGCAAGGAGTTACAGATACGTCAGTATTTCTGACGTATCTGTAAGCGCAAAAGTGACGCATTGCTGGAGTGTGTCACAAAAGTGACGCAACTCAAGCAATGTGTCCTTTCACATGGGGAAAGCCCCATGTGAAAGGGCTTGCATCAGTCTTTCGTCTGCTGTGAGGCAGGCACAAGATTTTGATGCAACAGCGTCCTAAAAGTGACACAGTGAAATCCCATAGATTTCACTGCGTTACTATTACGAGGCTTTTTGCGGGGGAACGCCCCCCCTGCATACATTATACCTGACGCAGGTATAATGTAGCGCAGGGGTTTACAAAGTGACGCATCTGCTTAGATGCGACACTTTGTAAATAGTGCGCAACAGGAGGCATGTTTTACGCCGCCGATGCGTCACAAAAAGTGACACATCGGAAGCGCAAAACTGACGCAAGGCCTCATAAATGAGGCCCCTTATGTTTATCAATGCGCTCAAATGATAAGTTGAACAAGAGAAGAGGAGTGTGCTGCATCCTCTTCTTATTTTTGTCAGAGGTATTGGTTCATGACCAAAGGCAGATGTCAGCTGCACCATATCAGCTTCCAGTATATGTCAGCTGCCATTACAGCCCTGCATGAGTTCATGTATTTTACAAAGACACTAACCAAACCTTGTATGCCATTTAGGATTCATTAGTAGCAGTTTTCTGAGGGCAATCAAAACATCCAATTCTCAAGGACAACTCTTCAAACTGTTAATCTAAATTGAAGTAGAAAAGAGTGGAGAGTAGCCACAAAACAGCAAAGCTTTATATAGACTCACCTATAGAAGAGTAGGAAAGTGACAGCTGAGTTAGATGAATTAATCTCGGCCAGTGGTAATTGCCAGACTGCACTGCAATCCATTGTTTATGTGCTCTCTCTACCTTTATAGACAGGGATCAGTCATTTGCAAACCAGACTTGGCTCTTCTCTGTGAGGAAGAGTCCAGCCATTACTGCCAGACCCAGTTTCCTTCAGACGGGAACACAGGCAGCCCATGACTGGTTTTGGTGTTGAAGTTGAGGTTTTGGGTACGTTGGTGTCGTTGAAGAGTCTCATGGCAAAAAAAAACCTTCTATGGGACTGACTCTTCAAGTGTCTCCTGACAATCATGTTTTTGGAACCTTCAGTTTTGCACTTGCTTTTCTGTAAGTTGAAAAGCCGTACTTATGTGAAATGTTCGGCAGGGGGGTTTACATAGTTACTTTGCCTGTGTAGTATAGAACATGTCTTCTTCTCCTACAGGGTTCAGAACTAGTCAAAAGAGCCACCTGCTTGTATCGGAACCATGGTAACATGCTTGAATGATTTCTTTCCGTTTTATTTTGACAAATAAGATATCAATTTGATCTAAATGTTCTGATTATAACTGCTACAGATCTTCCAATCGTATTCCACTTTCATATTGACTACAGAATATCGTGCTGTCTTCAAAATACATACAAATTGTGATTCACTCATTCATGCATTTGTGCTCTAAGTAATATCCCCCACCGAACCATACAGACACTGATACTGATACTATAAAAAACAACTAATAACCCATATACACACTCATGTAGCTACTCACCAACCCATGCAGCCACTTATACACAAAGTGAGACACAGATACAGATATTTAAATATTTAAACATTACTCGCTAATATATGTATTCACTAAGATACATTTAATAAGTCGAATAACCAATCAATTTTACACAAAAAAACATCAATTTAGACATTTATTTACCCATTTATTCTTCCATCAACCTTTAGATATACATATATAAAAATATTTATTTTTCAGAAAGATACACATTCACTGGACGATGTCATCAGTGATGTCATTTGAGATGTCATCAGTGATGTCATGAGTGATGTCACTGACCATGTCAGTAATGCGAGTAAAATTTCCACCTAACTATAACTGGTGTGAAACCTATGTTTTTTCAGTGAATTTAATAGGTTTTTTAAATGCTAATTCCTAACTATGACTGGTGTGAAACCTATGGTTTTTTCAGTTACTACTTTATTCCAATCAAGATGACTTCAGGTGTGCCATACTTTTGTCATAAGTAAGACTGTTAGAGTTCTAGTTGTTCTTTAGAACACTCAGGGACATTCTGTCATTGGGCTATAGTTAGGCTACATCTGGCTGATATTTGGGCTACATTTGGGCTATTTTGTCTCTGGTGGCCATCTTGGAAGACTGCATATCAGAATTTTTTTAATGAAATATAAGAGGATTTGAGAAGTCACTCAAAATGTGCCCTAATTTTTCTTTCTTCAGCACTAATCATAATTTCTATGGCAAAATGAACCCCCTCATTTTGTTCCTTTGCAAATTAAATGTTTTAACCCCTTCGACGCTCATGACGAGCCCAGCTCGTCATGGAGTTTCCATTGGTTTCAATGGAAATTACATGAAGGAGAAAAAATAGACTTAGCATCCAAGTGGTTAAGTGTTAACACTTTATTCCAATCAAGATGACTTCAGGTGTGCCATACTTTTGTCATAAGTAAGACTGTTAGCGCTCTAGTTGTTCTTTAGAACACTCTGGGACATTCTGTCATTGGGCTATAGTTAGGCTACATCTGGCTGATATTTGGGCTACATTTGTTTTTTTTGTCTCTGGTGGCCATCTTTGGGCTACATTGGGCTACATTGGGCTACATTGGGCTACATTTGGGCTCTAACATATATATAGCCCAATGTAGCCCAATATATATTTTTTCAAAGTTAATTTTCGTAAAAACCACTGGAGCATATATCTTGAGACATAGCAAAGGCACATCGGGGTACCAGTCCCTACAATTTTGCCAAGTTTGGTGGAAATCCATTCAGCCATTCGGGCTAAAAGTGAGTCCAACCGCCCTATGGAAATTAACATGGGGAAAACACGTTTTGGGACCCCCCTTTTATCTCGGCCCCCGCTTGACGGATCCCCCAAAACTTTCAGGGAAGGAGCGGAGCGCAGCGAGGCAAAGTTAAGGAAAATTACAGGCAGATCCCTCATTCGGCGCCAAAGTTATTCCCAATAGAATGATGCGGATTTCCTATGGAAAACGATCCTAACTATAACTACCTACTGGCAACCGCCAGTAGGTAATATATATATATATATATATATATATATATATATATATATATATATATATTACCTACTGGCGGTCGCCAGTAGGTATATATAGTTAGGATTTTTTCTCTATGGGTTTTTTGAAAATTCTATGTCTAATAACTTTGGCGTTTGTGGACGGAATTGGCTGAAATTTTCAGGAAAATGGCACATTTTGTTTCTGAGCAGCCCCTGAAAATTGGGGGGGGGGGTTCGTCTAGGGGGGGTCGAGAAAAAAGGGGGGTCCCAAAACGTGTTTTTAACATTGAGTTTTCCATAGGGCGGTTGGCCTCACTTTTAGCCCGAACGGCTGAATGGATTTGCACGAAACTTGGCAAAATTGTAGGGACTGGTAGCCCGATGTGCCTTTTGTAGGTCTCAATATATGTACTACAGTGGATTTTGAGAAATTAACGTTTAAAAAAAGATATATATCTGTAACAGCGGACCGGGCAGCGCTCCAGGACGCGTACTTTTCGCGCAACGGAGCTTTGTGAAGCGAAGCTGATTGGTTCTCCGGCGTCTGTCAACATTCCAAACAGTCCGTAGCGGCCGCCATCTTGTCTCTCGGTAGGATCGAGAGACAAGAGGAGGCCAAAGCGAAGGGGCAAATGACCATAAGGGGGAATAGTAGATCCTCGCTGACCCCCTAGGTTTGATGTGGAGGTTTTAAAAGGGCCCCGCGGGGCAAAAAAAAATAATAATAATAATAATCGAACGGCTGAATGGATTTGCACGAAACTTGGCAAAATTGTAGGGACTGGTAGCCCGATGTGCCTTTGCTAGGTCTCAATATATGTGCTTCAGTTGATTTTGAGAAATTAACGTTCAAAAAAAGATATATATCTGTAACAGCGCACCGCTTCGCGTACTTTTCGCGTTACGGAGCTTTGCGAAGCGAAGCTGATTGGCTCTCCGGTGTCTGTAAACATTCCAAACAGTCCGTAGCGGCCGCCATCTTGTCTCTCGGTAGGATCGAGAGACAAGAGGAGGCCAAAGCGAAGGGGCAAATGACCATAAGGGGGCATAGTAGATCCTCGCTGACCACCTAGGTTTGATGTGGAGGTTTTAAAAGGGCCCCGCGGGGCAAAAAAAAATAATAATAATAATAATCGAACGGCTGAATGGATTTGCACGAAACTTGGTAAAATATTAGGGACTGGTAGCCCGATGTGCCTTTGCTAGGTCTCAATATATGTGCTTCAGTGCATTTTGAGAAATTAACGTTCAAAAACAAGATATATATCTGTAACAGCGCTCCGCTTCGCGGAGATAAAATTATATCTGTATTACCTAGCTGTTGCTAACACCAGTTAGCGACGGCTAGTAGGAGATAGCGACCATTTTGGGCCCCACTTTGCATGTGAGTGATATTTATCACTAATGACATGCAAAGTGGGCATGCCAAGATGTTAGCGACTGGAAACAGTCGCTAACATCGCTATCTCCTATTATCAACTTTTGGAAATATTCGAGATAAGCGCGAATATCTCCAAAAAGTAACAGCTGCCCTGAGCAGTTCTTAGCCATGTTATCCAATGGGAGGTGGATAACATGGCTAAGAGCATTAGCTCGGTAATGCATGAATATCGCTGAGTTTTCAGCGATATTAATGCATTGCGGTCGTTTTTTATCGTATTTGCGATAAACCTTGATAATAGCAAGGTTTATCTGCGATAATTTCTGACGGTAAAAAAATCTTTGCAATGCATCGTTAGGGATAAATATCGCTTAACTTTGGTAATATGCCCCAACGTCTGTTAACGTTCGATTCGAAGGAAATCAGGAAGTGTTGAAAAACATTGTCTGCGCCATCTTGTCTTTTTTCAAATGCCACACTTTTGTCGTGCACGGCAGCCATTTTAGATGCCTTGACCAGACCCACTCTGTGCACGCTGTCGATCCTTAGCATGGCTCCCCACCCTCGCAAGCATCTCACCCAGGCAGGGGTCACCCCCGCTCTCTGTCTTATGCATGGGTAATAAACCTCCCCCCATCTGCGCTGCTCTTCCCTGAGAATCACACCCTGTGCCCGCCCGACACCTCCCTTTCGCCCTATTCACTACCGCACCCTCTGACACTCCTTTTCCTCTGTGTCCGATTGTCCAGGCCGGTCCTAGGCTATCAGCTAGCCCTGCAGATGTAGTTTATGGCCACAGCTGTAAAGAATCACCCCTCTTCAAAGGAGTTATAGTAGATCAAGGCCCACACTCGATGAGATCCGTCACAGCAGAAGCGTTGCTATTATCTGAAAACCATCCTGTATTGTGATTGGGGAGGGGACCGAGCGTGAAGCGGAAGATTCCAGGGATGACTCTTTGTACATCAAAGTTTTTACAATTATGTGTCACATTAAAAATATATAGCACTCCGACAAAGTAGTAAGATTATAAAACTTTAATAATTTATAAATATATACAAGAAAACAAAAATAGTAATAACATATAAACATTTTTAGGGAAAAACAACGAAGTAGCGGTCGGCTGTGCGAATAGTCCCAACGCAGCACAACGTCCAGATTTCCGGCGTGGGGCGTCGCGGGGGGTGGGTCATCAGTAGCAAACTGTTGTGCGAATAGTTCCAAGGCAGCAGAACGCGCCGAAATCTAGATGACACGAAAGTGATGTCTAGTAAGTTGCCACCCAGCAAATAACGGCGTGGGGCGTCGCGGGGGGTGGGTCATCAGTAGCAAACTATTGTGCGAATAGTTCCAAGGCAGCAGAACGATGGCACCAAGGTGATGTCCAGTAAGTTGCCGCACTGGTTTTGGTATCCTACAATGCTGCTCCGAATAACGGCGTGGGGCGCCCCGGGGGAGGCGGCGTGAACGGGCCTCTCCAGGTGGAGTGTCATCTGTTGTAGTGGGGCGCCCCTTTACCGTTTCAGTTGCCATTCCGTCCGTTTTTGGTCCACTGTGTCAAAAGCCGCAATTCAGCTGAGTTGCGCCCACTCTTGCGGTGCAGCGATAGGCGGCTGTCACAGGACTCTCAAAATGGCGGCAGGCTCTTTCCTTTTTGGGCCTGGTCCACTGAAATGGCCCTGGGACACCTTGGAAATCGGACGCTTGTCTGCTAGGTCTTGGACCCCATTCTCGAAAGCGTCCCCTCCGCCTTGAGAATTCATCAAAAGTTTTGGGGGCCCCGACTCCTGCAGGCTTCTGGTGGGGAGCGGCTGCCATGATTGCTCGCGGAATGACCACGACGGAGCTACGAGATGGTGGTGCTCTCATGCTGACGCCAGTTTAGTCTGAAACATCCAGAAACAAGGTGGGGCTTTCATCGTTTGGGAAAAAAAAAAAGTTTTCATCCAATGAAAAGTGTTGTTTTTAGGTCATATGATCAAGCCTTCCATCATTAGGAAACCAAAAGTAAAATGAACCAATGAAAAGTTTTATAAACAAGTCACATGACCTGTTATGCGGCATAGGGTATAAAATGCGGAGAAAATACGTTGGCACGTGAGGCGGCGTCAGTAGCGGACCGATGTGCGAATAGGCCGAAGGCAATACAACGCGCCAAGATCCGGATGGCACCGAGGTGGTGTCCAGCAAGTTGCAGCACTGGTGTGGCCATCCTACAATGCTGAAAGTCGGCGTGGGGCGCCCCGTTGGCCTGTGAGTTTGCGTCAGTAGCGGACCGATGTGCGAATAGGCCGAAGGCAGCACAACGCGCCAAGATCCGGATGGCACCGAGGTGGTGTCTAGTAAGTTGCCGCACTGGTGTGGCCATCCAACAATGCTGAAAGTCGGCGTGGGGCGCTCCGTTGGCCTGTGAGTTTGCGTCAGTAGCGGACCGATGTGCGAATAGGCCGAAGGCAGCACAACGCGCCAAGATCCGGATGGCACCGAGGTGGTGTCTAGTAAGGTGCACTGGTGTGGCCATCCTACAATGCTGAAAGTCGGCGTGGGGCGCCCCGTTGGCCTGTGAGTTTGCGTCAGTAGCGGACCGATGTGCGAATAGGCCGAAGGCAGCACAACGCGCCAAGATCCGGATGGCACCGAGGTGGTGTCTAGTAAGTTGTCGCACTTCTGTGGCCATCCTACAATGTTGAAAGTCGGCGTGGGGCGCCCCGTTGGCCTGTGAGATGGCGTCAGTAGCGGACCGATGTGCGAATGGGGCCAAAGGCAGCGCAACAATATTTTCTGATTTGAAGACACCACAAGGCGCTGAGATGCCAAGATCCGGATGGCACCGAGGTGGTGTCTAGCAAGTTGTGGCACTGGTGTGGCCATCGTACAATGGTAAAAGTCGGCGTGGGGCGCCCTGTTGGCCTGTGAGATGGTGTCAGTAGCGGACTGATGTGCGAATGGGGCCAAAGGCAGCGCAACAATATTTTCTGACTGACACCACAAGGCGCTGAGATGCCAAGATCCGGATGGCACCGAGGTGATGTCTAAGTTGCGGACTGATGTGCGAATGGGGCCAAAGGCAGCGTAACAATATTTTTTGTATGGAAGATACCACTAGGCGTTGAGATGCCAAGATTCGGATGGCACCGAGGTGATGTCTAGCAAGTTGCTGTACTGGTGTGGTCATCCTACAATGCTGAAACTCGGCGTGGGTCGCCCCATTAGCCTGTGAGATGGCGTCAGTAGCGGACCGATGTGCGAATAGGCCGAAGGCAGCACAACGCGCCAAGATCCGGATGTCACCGTGGTGGTTTCATAGTTGAGAGGCACTTCATCTGCAGTGGGGCACCGAGATCCGGATGGCACCGAGGTGATGTCTAGCAAGTTGCTGTACTGGTGTGGTCATTCTACAATGCTGAAAGTCGGCGTGGGGCGCCCCATTAGCCTGTGAGATGGCGTCAGTAGCGGACTGATGTGCGAATGGGGCCAAAGGCAGCGCAACAATATTTTCTGAAGAGAAGACACCAAAAGGTGCTGACATTCCAAGATCCGGATGGCACCGAGGTGGTGTCTAGCAAGCTATGCAGTTGAGTTGTGTGCGCACTTGCGGCGAATAGGTCGAAGGCAGCATAACAATGTTTTCTGAATAGAAGACACCACAAGGCGTTGAGATTCGGTTACCACCGAGGTGATGTCTAGCAAGTTGCCGCACTGGTGTGGCCATCCTACAATACTGCTCCGAATAACGGCGTGGGGTGCCCGAAGGGGGGGGAGCCGGCGTGAATGGGCCTTCCTAGGTGGAGGCTCGTCTGCTGTAGTGGGGCGCCCCTTTACCGTTTCAGTTGCCATTCAGCTGAGTTTCGGCTGCTCTTGATGCTACAGCGACAGGCGGCTGCAAGAGGACTCTCAAAATGGCGGCCTGTTCTTTGGATTTGGGCCTGGTCCACTAAAATGGCCCTGGGACACCTTAGAACTCGGACGCTCGATTTTTTTTTCCTTTCCTGTACATGCAAAAAAAGGTAAATGCCCGGTACGTTACACGCTTCATCTGCCACGATGAACTCTCCAGAGGAACCGAAAAAAAATATAGTTGTGGTAACTATACCATGCATCGTCATATGGAGAGGTGGCACCAATTAATTATAGTGCTGCATAAAAGAGAGATTTGGAGGAGAACCCCTGACCTGCTAGTACATTCATCAAAGAAGTGGCACTGAGAGCTTCAGAGGCAAGGGAAACGGTCCCAAATATTTAGAAGAACTTTGGAAAGATTAAAATGACATGTTTAGATTGTGGCAAATTAATTTCATGTGGACAGATGAGTGTTACTCTAATAAATACAGCATATGAACATCATCATAGTCGATGGTTGGTAGAGACATTTTGACTATATCCTGGACCTGCCCGTCCTCGCCCAAAATGGCACCGGAATAAATGGGACTCGTAACTCCTTGTTGTGTACTGGTTGCAGAACCTTGAAATCACGAGATACGTATGCAGTTTTGAAGCACATGGCGGGCGGGGACGAGAATTGATTGAATATTTCGACATCCCTATTGATATTAAGTTCTGATGTGTTATTGATTACTGTACTGTTGAAAGTTCGAATTAACGTCACCCATGGTACTTGCCCGCAAATGTATATCTAGATAATTTTATTGTAACTGGCCCTGTCGTATTTTAATTATAAAATGTACGTCCACCGATTCCGTAACTGTTAGACACCTTAGTTCTTGCAACCTAATGGCCCGCCCGTTACGTTCCTCTACAGTGTAAATGTCTATTCATCATATACGATTACAGTTTGCTCCGTGGCAGGCCCACGTGGTTATAGGCTCGTATTTGTATAATGAAATTTTCACAATAAAGGTTTTTAAAAGAAAACATGGTAGTAGTATATACATTGGTAAAGTTTTTAATAATAGTGACTGTTTTAGAATCATTAAAAGGCAAGTGAAATAAAGCAGACCAATTACATGAAGGGTAAAAGGTATAATACGAAGGAACGCAGTAAAGATAAATGGTCAAGGGCTGTTGTGTTTTCTATTCCTGCAACATAAAGTGATCAATAAGAATCTCATATTCAGGCGTATCGGCGACTAAGACAGCAGGTCGACCCTCTTTTGCTCAACGGCTCCGTCATGGGACGAAGAAACGCTCTTTTTCTCGAAAAAAGAATATATTTTACTTGCAGGACAGTTGTAAAATTTCCGGGAAAGTACATTAGCCTGGAACATTATAACATATATTTAAGAAAAAATAATGTTCGGAAGTAATGAAAAGCGTAATTTTTAGGTCATATGACCAAGCCTTTCATCATTACAATAAGAAAAGTAAAATGAACCAATGAAAAGTTTTATTAACAAGTCACATGACTTGTTATGCTTACGTTATGCGCTGCGCGCCCCGGATGACTTCCGGATGCGCTAACGCGGCGCGTCATATGACGCATTACGCGACAACGCAGGTACAGAATATAGTCAAAATGTCTCCACCAACCAGCGGTCGGAACACAACCCCTTTCAGCAGGCTAAATAGTTCTGTTAAATGACAACAGAAGGGACAGGCAACAAGAACCATCAGTCAAAGAGGGGAGGGCTAGTTCTTCTCTATCGGGTTACATTGGGGCGCTACCGGAACTGATCGAATTGGTAGTCTACAGTGTTTCTGGATGTTTCAGTCTGAAGCTGGGGTTAGCATGAGAGCAGCACCATTTCGTAGCTCCGTCGTGGCCATTCCGCAACCAATCATGGCAGCCGCTCTTTATCGTTATTTTGGGCGGGGTGGGTGGCGGAGCCGAGCTGTTTTGCAGCCATCATTGTGTGGAGTTCAGTTCATCTCACTAGTTTTGTATTTGTCATGAGGGGTTGTTCCTAATGTTTCTATTTTAGCGAGGTCAAAAAGAGATCCCATTAGTGGCCTACTGATTTTGCTCGATTCCTTTTCTTTTTTTTTACACGATTTTTCGTTATCTGCAAAGACTAAACAGAGTATTGCGACTCTGTGTTTGTTTGTAAATAGAGAATGAACCAAAGAGAACTAATTCTAAAACAGTAAATACTTGGATAACAATCAATCAAATGGAGAGAGAAGCAGGCACGACGGATTACAACGGGGGCAAAGGCCTGCGTTAACTACCTTTCACTATCTGCAAAGAGAGAGTACTCCTAATAGAAATGAGGGGGGGGGCACCATTCAAAGCAGATCAGTGTGCATAAACACGAAAATGTTTTCACTTACCACGTACTTGACATTCGACAGCTTATGATATTTGCTATTAAAAAACCATTGAAATTCACTGAAAAAACCATAGGTTATAGACCATATATAGTTAGGAATTAGCATTTACAAAACCTTGAAAATTCACTGAAAAAAACATAGGTTATAGACCATATATAGTTAGGAATTAGCATTTAAAAAACCTTATTTTACTCACACAAAACCATTGAAATTCCATATATAGTTAGTTGCACTAACTATATATCGCGCACCCGCAATCCACTGCTGATCATGTCACATATTACATCATTCATGACATGGTCAGTGACATCACTGATGACATCACTGATGACATCTCAAATGACATCACTGATGACATCACTGATGACATCTCAAATGACATCACTGATGACATCACTGATGACATCTCAAATGACATCACTGATGACATCTCATTTGACATTACTGATCACATCACTGATGACATCATTCATGTGATAATACGATGAACCTCTTCAGACTCTAATATAACCTTAGATACACTCAGTGTAAACAGACACTCATAGACTGTCACTCATCCATGGAGTTACTCAGACACTTAGTCAGTCATGCAAAGAATCAATCACACCTCCATTTCCTCAACTATACAGTTATACACACCTTACTTATTCAAACATATACTAAAACATATTTACTCACTTATACAATCCTGGATACAAGTTCACAATGATCCATACAGCCACTCACACATTCACTGGCTCTTATGCACAGTTATTTATATATGTCAACTCTCACATGTACTGTGTTTTACATATGTACTTACTTTGACATGTAGCACTGAGATATCCATTCACTCACCAATACACTCATGCACACAGTCAACCGCCCATACAGCTGTTTCCACATGCACTTTTGAACCCATACATCTAGTCAATCAACTGCTCACACATCTATGCAGAGAGTCATACACCTCCCAGCCACCCAGACACACACTCAGTCTCCCATACAAATGCTTGGGCAACCAATCAATAACCCATACAGTTAATCATATAGCTAATGATCAACACATGCAGCAGTTTACAGAACAACAGACATAATGATGCACAAATTAAGACAGTTTAGTCACTAACCCATGCACTCAGTGAGACACATTTAATCAGTCACTCATACAGTCAGCCATGCCCCTACTAAATCCTTCATCAAGACACTTATACATCCACTCATTCTTCAATATGTAAGACATATTTTAACTTTACAGAATTATACAGTCACTGGATGTAGTCATCAGTGATGTCATCAGTGATGTCATTTGAGATGTCATCAGTGATGTCATCAGTGATGTCACTGACCATGTCATGAATGATGTAATATGTGACATGATCAGCAGTGGATTGCGGGTGCGCGATATATAGTTAGTGCAACTAACTATATATGGAATTTCAATGGTTTTGTGTGAGTAAAATAAGGTTTTTTAAATGCTAATTCCTAACTATATATGGTCTATAACCTATGGTTTTTTCAGTGAATTTTCAAGGTTTTGTAAATACTAATTCCT